>NW_019154126.1:947397-1541983 GCF_002288905.1 Enhydra lutris kenyoni
GAGAGATCACAAGTAGATGGAGAGGCAGGCAGAGAGAGAGAGGGAAGCAGGCTTCCTGCCGAGCAGAGAGCCCGATGCGGGACTCGATCCCAGGACCCCGAGATCACGACCTGAGCCGAAGGCAGCGGCTTAACCCACTGAGCCACCCAGGCGCCCCAAGATTGGCCCCTATTTTAATCTGTTCCACCTTCAAATGTTTTCAAGTGTAGTGTATTGAAAGATTTGTCAATGGTACAGTGTCTCTGATTTTATAATGGCGATCATTGCGGAATTAATATTTCTTTTATAGAAATTAAAACAATTATTTTGGACTATGTCTATTTTGCATAAGTGAAATTTTCTATCAGAATTTTCAGAATTGACTGCATTGCCACCCAGCCAACTTTTAACTTTTTTTATAGACTTCATTAATGTCATTTACATTTAATATTTTCAAATATAAGTACAGTATAATCATCTTCCAGACATAGTAGACTAGAAGACATTAATGAGGAAAGTGTTTCTTCTCTTTTATTATATAAATCTATTATTTTCTAAATCCATGGAAGCAATGACTTGATTCAGCGAAACTTACTAAACCTTCAGATCTCTAGCTAAGAAAAAATAGACGATTTTCTTTAAATGCCAACTCTTGTAAATGTTGAGTTGGCTACAGAGAAACCTATCCTGATTACCAAAAGTAATTGCATTTTAAGCAACTGATATTAAAAAGAAACTTTTTTCCATTCAGAGTAATTATAAGTGACTGTCTACTTGTATTCAGTAAAGCTTGACAAATGAGTACGTAGTTAAATTATTTTGACATAACTGGGAACCCCATGTTTGGATTCAGACCTGCGTTCAAATGCGACTCCGCCTTTTTCCTAAATTACTTAGTCTGTCTCCTCCTACTTACAGTGTTAATCTTAGGATCCTGTTGCCCACCCTGAAGCTTGTTATGAGAATTAAACTAAATAACAAATGTATTCATTCATTGAATATTTATTGAATACCTGTTCTGTTCTAGGCATCACTCTAGGTACTAGGGGTATCAGAGAACACGACAGAAATCCCTGCTCTTCATTTTAATGGGCGGGACAAACAACCAAAATGCAAGCAAATAAAAAGGCAATTTTAAGTAGTGAGTGATACATTCTATGAAAAAAAATAAAGCCTGGCACATACAAGAAGTTTCTCCCAGCTTTTCGTTATAATTTTCGAATACAGCAAAGTCCTTGTCCATCTTGGTTCAACAATTAACATGTTGCTCTCTTTGCTTTATCTTTCTGTCCACGTACGTGTGTGTGTGTGTGTGTATCCGGGGGTCTGAGTATCTTGGTTTATTTTTTTCCCTCCAACCATTTGAAAATTAAGTTGCAGGTATAATTATAGAAATATAATAATATAATACAGTAATATAATGATAACAATTAGTCCCTAACTAATTTAACAAACATCTCTTAAGAATTAGGACATTCTTCTTTATAGTAAGTAGGGATTTGATGAATATCAGTTCTCTTTTCCTCCAAAGCTTCATGGAGAAAGCAGTCATGGCTCTCTGTCATAGCTAATCTGAAATGACAAAAGGATTTGTAATATTTTCATGTCATCCGAATATAGAAGGCCCTATAAAGTTTCTTTGGGAAGATATCTGATACATATTTACAGTTTTTTAAATTGGATAATAGATACTTTGCATGTGTGTTTTTATTACCTTACAAGTTTTTAATTCTTAAAGACTTAAAATAGGGCACTAGTTTTCATTTAAGCACCATGAAGAGTGGAAATGTACGTTTATTGAGGAATTATAACTGACGTAATCAGTTACGTGCTGTGCTGAGTACTTTCACATGGTATCTTATTTAGTCTTCATAGAAACTCTTCAAGGATGTAAAAATATAGAATACTTGTCTCTTAATATTACAGAAGAAAAAATAGTAGTAAAGTAAAAATGTTTACTTAATCGCACCTGGACTGTCAAGTGGGGAAGCAAGGATTTGGATCTGTATCTACCGGCTTCTGAAAACAAGCAATTTGGGGTGTCTGGGAGGCTCAGTTAAGCATCCTCCTCTTGATCTCAGCTCAGATCTTGATCTCAGGGTCATCAGTTCAAGCCCTGTGTTGGGCTGCACGCCCAGCATGAAGCCTTGTTAAACACACATACACACACACACACCCCAAAAACTTAAGCAGTTTCCACTGTGTCCTGTTGCATTGTAAGTGATTGAGTTAGTCATTCGTTTCTTTAGAGGACTCTGCTTTCAGAGTAAATAGTATGTAAAGTAAACAAGTATGCAAAAGAGTAAATAAGTATGCAAAAGGAGTGACTGATGTGTATTCCTTTTTAAAGAAATTTCTTTGGAGCCACCTTTGTGATACACCATGTTTCTGCCTAGCATTGCAATTTAAAGAGTATTATTCTGTTACTCCCTACATATATCTGCTTTCTCAGTCATGTTCTTTAAGTCAGGGCTGTGTCTCAGTGGTTCCCAAACCCGAATGCTCTTCACAGTCACCTAAGTTTCTGATCCTGTAGAGCTGGGATGGAGTCCCTGAATTAGCATTTCTAACACATTCCCCGGTTAGGTCAATGCTGCTGGTCTGGGGACCACACGTTGAGAACCACTGTCTGTCTGCCTCTGCTCTTCTCCCACCACAATCCTCATCTTGGTGCTTATCGCTTAGCTTAAATGCCCTCTCATCTGGGCATCCTTGACGTCTCATCCTTGACTTCTGTTTTACTGAAACTGTTGGTTGTTCTCATATGTCACTGTATTTAAGAATCACCTGGGAGACCTGTTGACAAAGTAGATTTCTTTTTTCTTTCCTTTTTTAAGATTTTATTTACTTATTTGACTGAGCGAGAGCAGGAACACAAGCAGGGGGAGTGGGAGAGGGAGAAGCAGGCATCCCGCAGAGCAGGGAGCCCAGTGTTGGACTCTATCCCAGGACTCTGGCATCATCACCGGAGCCAAAGGCAGATGCTTAACGACTGAGCCACCCAGGCGCCGCAAAGCAGATTTCTGATTGAACCCCGAAACACTGATGTCTACCAAGCACATTCAGTGTTAATGCAGACGATCCGTGGATAGCAATTTGTGAAATATTGGCTTACAGAGTTGATTATGTACTCATCATTGCCATGACTGTATGTCGTATTTGGCTAGGATTGTTTTTTTTACTGTAGTGCCATTTTTTGTTTGTATGTCTCTCTCCCACTAGAGTCCCTGAAGGGAAAGGGCTGTCTTAGTCATAATTATAACTTAGTGCTTAGCACAATACAGTGTTAACAAGCAACAGAGTGAGTACTGCCTGTGTAATCTAGCTATATGACCCTGGAGGATTTAATCTCTCCTAGCCTCAGTTTCCCCTTTTATGCAGTAGTGGTAGTAACACTTACATGCTATGGAAATTAGCTCTCAGGGTGTGTATAGTCTTTAGTGTAGTAATTTACATACATTATGTACCCACTAAATGGACACCATTACTATTTTGGTGATGGTTATGTTACAGAAGCAAAAAAATAATGTCTGAATTAATGAAAACACCTAAATTATGATTTCACCATCCAAATTCAGAAATATGTGTTTAGCACTTCATTCAAAGTCTTTGCTTAATTGTCTAAAATACCATTTTATATTTTGGTATTTTAATGAAATAAAGTGAAGTAAAATCATGCTTTGGGCTTCTTCTTTCCCATAGGAAAACAAAGAAATCGCTTGGAACCAATGGATACCATATTTGTTAAACAGGTTAAAGAAGGAGGACCTGCCTTTGAAGCTGGATTATGCACAGGTACTGCTACTCTTCTTTAAACAATACTTTCAAATTTCTTTTCTACTTCATTTCGTCCTTCTTCCATATTTCATTTTCCGTATTTTTATCTCCTTCTGTATGTTTTTTTCCTGTGTCTTCACATCACTTATTACTATTTTTGAGACCTAGTTAGCTGTTTGTTTCTTGATACCCGAATGGGCGGGTTTGGACAGAAATAACTTAATATAAATTATAAATTAGTAGCACTTTTGGTTACCACTTAGATAACGGACTCATGGAGGCCCTTTTAAAAGCACCCGTTTTAACATACTTTGAATTTTGACAAGGATTACAAAATAACAAAATGATGAAGATATTTACGGACATAACTAAAACAATCTCGGATCACCAAGTTCTCAAAGTGCCTTATCTGCTAGAGGTGAATTAATTGATTTGCACTATGAAGAGTGACTTAGGTCTCCAGTGCGAGGCAAGCCCTGCTTCTTCCGTAGGGTTCCCTGGCTGTGGTCTGGTAGCTAGTCTAAAATATTCAGCGATACGTGATTTTAATAAAACCTGAGCAGAGATTTAATACACACACTAAAATAATTACTCTTTTGTTTTTGAACATTAAGTAATTTAAAGTGGGAATTAGTGAAAAACTATGTTTTACTGCCTTTTGCATAAAATGTAGTGTTTTCAGCTATAAATACTGTAAACAGCAGATGTTGTTGCTAAGATTTACTAGGATGTGTTAACTATCTCTTTTGTTGTGGTTCCAATCTCCGATCTCATTAACATATATATAATTCCAATCTCGTTCCAATCTCATTAACATATATGTAATATGTATATTAGCATCCATATGGGATTCCGTTACTTAGCACGTATCATGTATATTCTAAGCCTCACGAGGTCAGGAAGATCTGCAGACAGTGTGATAAGCACACAGAAGATACTTTTTATTTTTCTATTTTCCAGTTTTTCCTTATCTTTTCTCTCTCAGTCTTTTCCTTTCTGCCCCCCCTGAGTTCTTATTGGTAATCCAAATGCCCTTTTCTTTATTAAAATGAAGAACAAGTTAATACACATAAAGTCAAAACCATGTGCATACCCATATTTCAGTTTTGTAATATAGCACTATTTATAGCATATATAACATATGTGCTATATATGTATATATGTATGTATATATGTATGTATATATATACATGTATATGTTATATACAGGTAACATATATGCTATAATACAGCATATAGAAATGACAGGATAGACAGAGGAATAACTAGGAGTTCTGCAACTGAGAAAACAAATGATGGGGCATAAGAGTATACCCATGGTCACTTAGTGATAACTTTTAGAGTTTCTAAATTCATCATTGACAAGTGCTCTTAAGACATAGCTATATTTCATCAGAAGCTGTAAGTATTAAAATTTAGATTCATGTTTGTGAAAGACACTTTAAAAAACAGCGAGCAAGAATATATAGAAAATAAGTACATTACTCAAGGAATATTTCAAAAGTAGTCAGAAATGACCTTTAAGGAATTCCTCATGTGTTTTTTTTACTCCTCTTTGAAGGTGATCGAATTATAAAAGTCAATGGAGAAAGTGTGATTGGAAAGACCTATTCCCAAGTAATTGCTTTAATTCAGAACAGGTAAGATTCTCAAAATATGATTAATTTTGGCCAAAAATGGATATTTATATATCAGTGAAGCAAGCAGATTCAGTATAGTCTTGTCTATATCCTACAATGGGATGGGGAGCTGTGGGACTTTCCCTTCAAGTGGGTCAACCATTTGAGAATTGTCAAGGACAAGGACCTGGTTATAGCTTACTTGGTGCTTTGCTTCAGCAAATCTCTCAGATTTGTGATTAAAGTCCTTTAGAATCCAAAAGCAACATGTTTTAGATTTACCATAAATTCCTCACTTTTGCTTGAAATGACAATTAAATTTATAATTTGTTATAATAAAAGTATAAATAAATGCACATATATTTTATTTTAAAACCTCTTACTCAGATATCTTTATTGATATCTTATTGAATAATACTCTTATTATTGAATAATACTCTTATTGAGTAATATTCCTGGCTCAAATTTATTCATTTGTTTTAATAAAGACAGCAAGAAATTCTCTTTGAATTCATCTGTCTGCCTACGTGCTACAGAATGATAGCATTTTTGAGCTCTCAAAGTAAATAAATATGTACAGAGTAACTGGGAGACCTTAAAGATAACTTAGTCCTACTCTCTTTTTACCACACACCGAGAAAATTTTTCTTAGTTATAAATAAATAAATTGAAAGCCAAAGTGGTTACCATGTTGAATTCCTGTCAAGAGCAGGCCTTGACTGGGGTCCCATTGCCTGGATCATCCCATTGTAATTAAATTGAAGTTCATTATTTTCTGAAGACTTTTATGAAGTTCCTGTAATGATGTCTAAAACAGTTCATGCTATAATCTAAGTTATTTACCTGAATGCCCTAATGCATTATCATTTTTATAATTAGATGATGTGATTGTGATTTATTGCTCTCTTGAGTATTCTGTTTTAATATATAATGAAATTCTCAGAGAAAGCAAATCTTAAATCTTCCCTCTAATGTTGGATTCTAGGTGCTCCTGACAACGATCCCTATTTGATCTTAAGTATTGGAGAAAACAGGGAACTAATGAAGAATTTAAGGCCACCCCAGAGGCAGTGGGGAGATCACCCAAATTTTTTTTCCGTTTAAATAATTTAGATCCTCATAGATACACTGACATGCTTTATCAACCTGTAATTTAAGGATTTTTTTAGTGTATTTGTTAAACATCTCTTCTTGAAAAATAATATTTTCCCAAAGTAACCATAACTTACTCTTTGTTTTCCTCCAAGTCCACATTAATTTTTTTGTTACTGGTGCAGTTTATCTTTTGGAGTAATAACACTTTGGAATGACAGTCTTGATTTTTTTTCAGCTGATGAAGCAATTGGAAAAATAGAGAAACACTATTTTTTCATCATCTTATTTTCTTTTAAACAATTGTGTTCCTTTTGTCTACAGTTGGTAGCAAATGGATAACGCAGCACAAAGCCATTGAGATTCTGCAGGGTATTAATGTAAAATGTATCCTTGTAGAAGAATTTATCTGAACATCAGTTTGTATTTTCTACCAACTCCAAATATTGAAATACAAGTACCTACATATCTAATTATTATTATTTATTATATATTATTTATTATATATTAATTATTATTTATTATATATTTATTATTATTTATTTGAACCTGTGGTTCTTACGGTTTACTATTCTGAGCATTTATGAACCTGATAAGGGTTCAAATCTAACAAAAAGTGACACCAGTAAAATTATTAGGTTTTGTTTTCTTTTTTGTTGTTTGGTTGTTTCTTTAATCTCTTGATTGTATTGGGGGAAGAAAAAGCTAATTGTTAGAGTTAGATACTGACTCACTTAACAGGGATAGTCCACTATCCTTGCGTTTTCCAAATATAATTCCAGATCAAGACTGGTATAATTTACCCCTTTGTACTTTTTTAAACCTCGAGAAACTTCTCTGTCATTTTTAACTGGACAGTTTATAGTACCAAAAGAAAGTGAGAATTTGAGCTGTTTCTGTAAAGGCTCTAAAATTAAGTCAGAGAAGAAATCAAATAGTTGAGATGCTGTACAGTTTTTTAAAATGAGTCATTTTGATAGTTTTGGTGGTGAACTCCAGTTCCCTTCACTTCTGAGGCCAAAAGGGACTATTTCAAAATTTAGATATTTAATGTTACTTAAAATGTTAAATTTGAGGGTTCTTTTGTTATTTCCATGTGAATGTATTTTTGACTTTATAAATAGTGAAAATATGTGGTAAAAATTTACAGCTTTTTCTGTGACTTGAATTAAAATAGTAAATAAATATATACTTAGGAGTTTTATTCCAGGAGTATAAGTAATATACTTCATGTTCCTAAATTAGAAACATGTTATAAAGAAAACTTGCCTACTTGAGAATAGTGCAAACTTATGTCAGTATGTGTTCTTTTCATTCATGATTAGCTTTATATATGAAAGTGACTTCTTTTTATTTTAATGATTTGGGCTTGAAAAATAAAGGCTTAAAAAAAATTAAACTCATAAGCAAGTTTAAAAAATCCTTCTGAGGAAACCATCTTTTTTTATGTCTTTTTGATACACTTTCACCTCCCCTAAAATAATTTTTATGTTCAATTTCAGTGATACAACATTAGAACTTAGTGTTATGCCAAAAGATGAAGACATTCTCCAAGTGGTAAGTTTTATTTACTCAAATATGCATTGTTCTATAGTCTCAAATGTTAATAAAGATCCTTTAAAAATGGAGGGGGACTGAATATAAGATTCTGGGAGGAAAAAAAAATCCTCCGGTTCATTTAGCAGAGTCTGGGATTCTCGACATTTTACCAAAAGACAAATGAACAAACAAAGAACTATTGACAGTTTTTACAATTAAGTGACATAAGAATGTTGTATGGGTTTGACAGTGAGCTTCTGTTGTTGCCATTTGGAATGAGATTCCTAATGAGTTTGCCCCGATGTCGCATCTTAGGTAGTCCTTTGAGCAGAAGCCAAAGCTCAAGGTACAAGTGTATATCCCCAGGAATTAGAATCTCTTTTTTTTCTGATGAGAATAGAAATTTTATGAAAGCCATTTCTTAATTTTTCAATATGTATGACTGTTTGTAAATTAACCCACCAAGCAGTTTTGGAACAGTATCAGTTCATTCTATTAGAAGTAAGGTTCACAGTGAACGAGTCTGTACCATAAGGGAGCAGTCTGTCAGGGTCTTCAAGAGGAAATGAAACTATACTGAAGATTTTAACATTTAGCCTAAATTTTTCCCTCATTTTTAGAAAGAAAATTTTAGAATCCTTGACTCCTTTGTTGAGCTTAAATATTGCTGAAAGTAAAAAGAAAGTAACATACATAAAATTCCATTCAAGAAAATAATACTTTTCTTCAGTTGCCTTTTGTTCAGTAGAATAAAACAGCATGAGCAAAACCTTTGAAATAACACATGAAAGCCGACCACTCGAACTAAGAAATGGCAGTGGCCACTGAAAATTGTGTTTTTTAAATTCTTTTTAGCAAATAATTTTTTTTTAATTCAAGTACAACAGGGAACTCAAGGAATCTTTGTGGTGAGAATGGAAATGGTAGTCATGGTTTTTTTGTGGTAAGCCATTAGTTTGACTTTAGTTCAACATAAGTTCTAAGTAATCTTCTGCAAACATTTCTTCACAGAAATAACATTAAAGCTGATCCTGATGATTCAGTGTATTGATGTAAAATATAATTAACTGAAATCCATGGAGATCTGCTTTGTGTTTTCAAAGCATGTGGATTTTATTTAGGAATGGCTTTTTAGGGCTAATGGACTATCCAGGGAGGGCTGATTTTAGGGCTAATGAATTATGGCATTGGGGAGTCTCAAGAAGGTGCAACTGTCTGGGGGGTGTTTTCCTGGGCATAGAGAGCTAGTTGTAGAGTACCTGCCCTGATAATTCAGCAGAATAGAGAGCCGCAGACATAACCACTGAAGGCAGCGGGAGTCACCAGATTAGAATTAGTTGAGGGAATCGACTCTGGTGTTTCTCCTACACAAAGGACTAGGAGAGGAGTCACAGGTGTGGGAAGGCTTTACCTTGAATCCTCGTTGGCAGTCCAATGACTCAAAGGCAGAATGCGCTTCCAAAACAGGACTGTTTGCTCATCTTCACTGGACTCTTGCCTTGCCGAGGTGAAGGCACCGGTGGGATATGCTGCTTACAACAGTGCTCATTTCACAGCACGGCTGGCACTGTCCTGAGCTCCTAGGGCAGGAATCAAGCCCAGAACTGCCATCGCAGCCCGCTGTGTGGTCGATGAAGAGCAGCGGCCCTGGAAGGAAGCATTGTCTAATTTCGTGATCAGTGGGAGAGAAGGTTAATTCGTCTGTTGTGTTATGTTTTAGTTAAGATATATTTATTTCAAACAAAGGCAAAATACAAAGTGTTGCAAACATGGGAAAAAATTGGCTCGCTTGAGTGGCACAAACACACATCTTCTGAGTTCATTAGTAAAGGGGTCTAGTAAAATTGTGACAACATTTGTTTTTCAAACATGTTATTTGAATTATTTTAAATCTTAAGAGATTACAAGCATTATAAGATTATGCTCTCAATGATACAAGAAAATCTCGCTTTTAACCCCAGCCTTCATTCATATTTGAACGCACTGTAATTCACAAGACAATCAGAGGAGTGTATGTAACTAATGCCCACTACACATTGTTCCTAAAGGACATTAGGACTCGGAAACTTCTTTTCGGCATCAGTGGTGTTAGCTGGGACATCTATGAGGGTCATTTTTTTAAGGCTATTATGCAACACAAAGAGAATCTGGGATTTCAAAAACCATATGCAGAAATTCTTCCCTCTAACAGATTCTAGGGTTAAGATGTTCTGTAAGAGCCTTCAGTACTTATGTTGGTCTGTTACCCATAGGATGCGCTTTTAAAGACATGTACTGTGAGGTTGAATATTCATCGTAAAGAACAAGTAAACACGAACATTTTTCCGGCCGTTGTGAACGTTATCAAGTGGAGGCTTCTCGTAGTTTTTTTTTTTTTTTTTTTTTTTTAAAGATTTTTTGTTTATTTATTTGACAGAGAGAGATCACAAGCAGGCAGAGAGGTAGGCAGAGAGAGAGAGGAGGAAGCAGGCTCCCCACTGAGCAGAGAGCCTGATGCGGGGCTCGATCCCAATACCCTGGGATCATGACCTGAGCTGAAGGCAGAGGCTTTAACCAACTGAGCCACCCAGGTGCCCCGCTTCTCGTAGTTTTTATGTGTCAGTCTGGGCAACGGCAGGACCGTGTGTCCGGGACTTTTCTTTCCCTGAAATGGAATGTGCACCAGACAGTTCTAGAGGTGCTCAGCTCCTCTTTGAGAGGCGGCGTGGAGAATTGAATTTGGTTTAAAGTTTGACTTGTGTAAGGATAAGTATATAATAATAAATTTCCACTTACAGATGATTATGATATGATATTGAAAAATATGAAGTAAGATTAAGAATAATTCATTCTGGTACCACACTAGTGCTGGTAATAATGCTCCTGTTCTTGACAGCCTCATTTGCTAAATCAACATATATTTTCTAGATTAACAGTGTGAGTAGTATATTACGTTCATTTTTAGTCATTTTTGTATTTTACAACAATATTTTAGACTGTGATATCTTAGACAGTTTCATGTTTTTAAGGTACTACTACAAAATAAAAAACACTTTCTGTTCCATTTTCAAAGAAACAGAATGGTTTCCTCACCTTTTCAAATGTTGGCTGTGCATAAATGAAATGGCCACCACCTTGGGGTGCCTGGGTGGCTCAGGGGGTTAAGCATCTGCCTTCAGCTCAGGTCATGATCTCAGAGTCCTGGGATCCAACCCCACATTGGGCTCCCTGCTCAGCGGGGAGTCTGCTGCGCTTTCTTCCCCTCCCCACCCCCCGTTCCCTCTCTCTCTCTCCCTGAAATAAATAAATAAATAAAATAAAATAAATAGCCACCACCCATCAAGTCACCTAAATAGTGATGCTGACTAAAGAAAACCCTTCCTCGAATGGGCTTACGGTAGAACGAGAGCTGGCCGTTCTTTTCAGTGAACCCATCATAACATTATTGTTAAGCAACTGACTCAATGGACTCAAAGCTGAGTTTTCAGCTGATCAGCTCTGATAGCTGTAGAGATTCTTGGGCGTGTCTAGTGTTTGGCCGGGTCACCCTGAGCCTGCTTTGTGCTGTTCTGTGTCAGACACAGCAAGGCTAAACAGCTTTTCTAGGATGACAGAAAGAAAGCAGTGGCACCAGGATGTGACCTGAGGCGGGTCCGAGACTAAAGCGTGTGACTTTCAGCTGGACCATAGTCCTTTCTGCCATTGGGTACAGGTGAGGACTTAAGTGGCTTAGCACAGTCACCCTGTTAGTAAGTGCCAGAGCTCTTGTTCTTTTTTTTTTTTTTTTAAAGATTTTATTTATTTATTTGACAGAGATCACAAGTAGACAGAGAGGCAGGCAGAGAGAGAGAGAGAGAGAGGGAAGCAGGCTCCCTGCTGAGCAGAGAGCCCGATGCGGGACTCGATCCCAGGACCCTGAGATCATGACCTGAGCCGAAGGCAGCGGCTTAACCCACTGAGCCACCCAGGCGCCCCCAGAGCTCTTGTTCTAACTCATCTCTGGACTCTCAGTCCAGTGCTCTGCCACTCTGTAAATATGTCATATAAATTGGAAAATGTATTTTAATTAAAGTTTTTCTTAAGATTTATTAGAATTACTTTCAAAATAATTATTATGTGTATATATTATATATAATATATATATAACATTAAGTTCCATAATCAATAGATATTGCATTTAAAATTAGGTAACCATTTGTCAAGTGTGCATGAAGGTGGTCCTGCCTTGAGTAGGGAAGCAAGAGTAGGAGTTCTGGAGGGTTCTTTCATATTTTGCAAGTTTGTGTTTGCTTTGTTTGTTTTAAAATCAGTTTTTAAATAATTATAAGAATAGTTATGTGCTTGATAGAAAAGTTACAAATAATTTAGAAAGCTATATAGTAGGCACACTCTCCCCTTTTCCCACACCCCACATGGCATGTTTGGCATGTATTTTATTAGACAGACAGACATGTAATTATTTTTTATTTTATCGTAAGTAAGAATGGTATTAAATTAATAGGTCAGCCTGTTGAAGGTGAAACGGTAGGGAGGAATTTCAATCTTACCAACTTAGCTACTCTGCAGGGGTTTTTTGGTGGGGTTTTTTGGTTTGTTTTTACCATTTATTTGACAATAATTATGCAATAATAATAGTATTATAATACTAACAGGCATGATAATAGTGATTTTGATGCAACTCCACTAAAACCGAGCTTGAAGATTATTTTGGGACTAAGTTACTTTTAGATAACTGTACATACAATCAAGATCCAGACCGTTAATACTAAATTTTATTTAATATGCTCTTTACAATTTTAACTGCAAATGCAGAATTCTTTTTTTGCTTTTGAGAGAGAGAGAAAGGAGTAAGCCAGGCCGGGGACAGAGGGAGAGAATTTTTTTTTTTTTAAGATTTTATTTATTCATTTGACAGACAAAGATAACAAGTAGGCAGACAGGCAGGCAGAGAGAGGAGGAAGTGGGCTCCCTGCTGAGCAGAGAGCCCGATGTGGGGCTCGATCCCAGCACCCTGAGATCATGACCTGAGGCAAAGGCAGAGACTTTAACCCACTGAGCCACCCAGGCGCCGCCAGAGGGAGAGAATTTTAGGCAGGCTCCATGCCCAGCCCACCCAGGACTCCATCTCACAACTCTGAGATAATGACCTGAGCCGAAATCAAGAGTCAGACTAATTTTTTTTAAAGATTTTTTTTCTTTCTAGAGAGAGAGAGAGAGAGAGAGAGAGCAAGAGCAGGAGCAGGGGTAGGGACAGAGGGAAAGAGAGAGTCTTAAGCAGACTCTGTGCTGAGTGCAACTGAGGGCTCGATCTCATGACCCCAGCTGAAACCAAGGGTCCGTCCCCCAACTGACTGTGCCACCCCGGTGCCCTGAGAATGAGGAACTTTTAAACAGATAAACAGGCTGTTTTTTACTGCTCACGAACTGTGAGAATAAGGAAATTCAGTCATGCTCTTGAATGAATTCATGTTTTATTCATCTCAATTATATCTGCTTACATTAGAATACTGTCTGCATAGAATATTCTATTTAGTTAGTCTGCGTCAATGCATGGTTCCTGTGTGTGTATGTGAGGACCCACTTGACATAACCTTACTCAGAAATGAGTAATCAGAAATGAGGACCCACAAACATGGGCTATTTAGTATTTAGAGCTGTTATATAGGAATCTTAGAGATGTTCGAAGTATGCCAGATATCTTTTCAGGTTTTTCGTTGTTCCTGTCATATACCTTCCTTATCCCCAAATTTGAATAAAGGCAGTATCTCTAAATTATTAGTTCTAAAACAGTACTTCCCAGCAGAAATTTCTAGTTGTATGAAAACCCCTTAGAAAAAAATGGGTTTTGTGGCCGAATAAGCTTGTCATTTCCCTTTGAGTCTAACAACATACACAAATGCAGGAGAGGTTTTGAGGAGTCGGGAAGCCTGCCAGTCAGTCCTTCGCTACATCATGGAGCAGAGAGAGCGCTCTCCTCCTCCTCCTCCTCCCTTCCGGATGTTGCGTAATAAAATTGCACAAACACACTGTGGGAAATACTGTCCCAGAGTGTTCACTCATCCAGACACAATCTTCCTGGTGTGGAAAAGTCTTGGTGTGAATATAATCAGCATCAAAAAGACAGTCATGTTATGTCAGTGGCATATAACCCAAAATGTGTATTTTGACTATATTCGTGCCTTAAAGATATCACAGCACGCGTGCTTTCTTGAATCTACGCATTCAGCTTTTCCACGCATCCTGGCTTATGTTCTCTAATATTCACTATCAGTTTTAAAGAATTCCTCTGGAAGTAGTATTTTTATGTCCACCCAGTCATCATTGTCAAGCCAGTAACCCAGGACAGAAGGTACAGGAAAAGATCTGAATTTTTGAGTGAAACGTACTTAACGTACTTAACGCAACAGTCATCCTTTCTCTCCCAATCATCGTGTCCAGACAGCTGCAGTCAGCTGACAGCTTGTGGTGGTGCTCCGCTTTACAGGGGAAGGAGGAGGTTGTACTATTTTAAATGCATGATAGAGCATTCGTTTCGTCATCTGGAAGCAGAGCTGGAAGAAGCTCAGGGGAGATGAGAGACATCAATGTTGCTCTCGTGGAAGGGAAGCTTCGGAGCGCATCATCACACAGCAGTGCCGAGTGAAGGAAATAGCCGTTAGGAAAGCCTGTCACCACACGTATTTTGCTTTCAGAAATGGTAGACAGCCCAAATAAGAACCAGATAAAAGCCCGAGAAAAAGATGCTCAGAAGGATACTGAAGTTATCCTTTATGCCCCACTGCCCTTTACTTCTCTTGGTACCTTCCAGAGTAATCAGTATAGATGTATTTTTAGCTTGCTGTTTCCAGCATCAATATGACAACATGATTCTGTCTTTATATCAGTAAGCAGCTTCTACTATGTTTTCCTATTTTCTGCTAGCTACAGTTTACAAAGGATGTCACAGCTCTGGTAAGAAATGCACAGAAGCTATTTCCTTGCTTTTTTTTAAAGTTATGTTCTATAGAGATTTGTAATAAGCCAACCTATTAAAACTGTCAGTTTGCTTAGAGAAACCCTCCATAGTGTGATGTTAATCTTACTAATTTGTGGACTGTGTTTGTGATATCTGGTTTTCTTTATTTTTTTTTTTTATGTTTGGTTTCTTTTGAATCCTGTGCATAACTGGTGTTAAAACATAATAACATCTACCTATCTGTGGATTTTTTTTTTTTTTTTTTTTTTTTTAAGTATCTCGCCCTCTCTCTTTCCCTGGGACTTTGCTGTTGTGTGTGTGGCTGCACTTGAGCTTTGCAAGCTTAGATGTCTAACGCAAAGACAGGATATGATGATGGATGTGAATTAAGCTTGTTTTGATTAGGGGAGGATATGTAACATGATACCACACCTCAGTGTCTCAGATGCTGACCTAGTCCTCAGTTACTATCGATTAGTTCTGTTTTATTGCGTGTCTGTCTTTAATTTCAGTTATTTTGAAGTTTTGAAATACGTTGCTAGATAGTTTCATAAATAATAAATAGAACAGAATTTGAGCTGCATGCCTACCTGTTAGTAATAGAGAAATGCCTCCTCCCAGTAAGTAAAAGAGACCAAATAAATGTGTGCACTATAATTTTGCATTAGCTTAAAATAAAAAATAAAAATCATATACAGAAAGATGAATTACTTTTTTCATATTTTCGTGCCTTTACTTTTCATGCTTAATTTAAACATGCATGTTTTCTCTTATTTTTAAATATTCAAATATTTGAAATATTTGAATTTTAAATATTTCAAATATTTGAAATGTTTGGATATTTTAAATATTCAAATATGGCTTAGGACTTAATTTGTCAAAATGGCTTATTTTTAAGGACTAGGTAATCATTCATTGACAAGACACTGCTCGGTATGTCGCATTTAACTTGTGCTTACAGTAAAAATGTTTTTGGTTAAGATTTTTAATATCTTCACCCTCACTCTGGCAAAAGATCAAAACGTTCTTTTGCTGAGATTTGTAAGGCGGCCATTTAACCTGTCAAATGCTGGAAGATCATAAAATTTGAATGGGGAAGATTTTAGAAGCCAGGGCTATCTCTAATTGGCTGGGCGGAAAAACTGGTGTGTCTCCGTCTTTTGAGAAAACAGGCAGTTGTAATTAATTTCGTTGCAAATTCTCCAGTTTGATTTCTGAAAGGCTAGCCCTTTTCTGAATGTATGGCGCATCCTTACGTTGTGTTTGCATGCTTGCTTTAGCGAATACCACTTAGGAATAAGGTACGGCACCGTAAACCAAAACGGTCCATTGCAAGAATGGAAATTGTTGTTCTTCTTGTGAATCTTAAATGACCCTTTTTTCCTTTGCATGTAGGCGTATTCTCAAGATGCCTACCTGAAAGGCAATGAAGCCTACAGTGGCAATGCCCACAATATCCCCGAACCTCCACCGATTTGCTACCCCTGGCTGCCATCTGCCCCCTCAGCCATGGCACAGCCAGTGGAAGTATCTCCTCCAGATCCATCATTGAGCAAACAGCAAACCAGTACCCCAGTCCTGACGCAACCCGGCAGGGCCTACAGAATGGAAATACAAGTGCCTCCGTCTCCCACAGATGTTGCAAAGTCGAACACAGCAGTGTGTGTTTGCAATGAAAGTGTAAGGACTGTCATTGTACCTTCTGAGAAGGTTGTAGATTTGTTAACTAATAGAAACAACCATACAGTTCCTGCACATAGAACCGAAGAGGTGAGGTATGGCATGAACGAGCAGACCTCGCTGAAAACAGTGTCCAGAACCACTTCCCCACCGTCGATTCCCACCGCCCATCTCCTTCATCAGACTGCAGGCTCCAGATCATTGGAACCTTCGGGAATTTTACTTAAATCTGGCAATTACAGTGGACATTCGGAGGGAATCTCCAGCAGTAGACCTCAGGCTGTGGATTCGCCTTCCGTGTCTGTTAATCACTATTCTCCGAATTCCCATCAGCACATAGACTGGAAAAACTATAAAACTTACAAAGAGTATATTGATAACAGACGATTGCACATAGGTTGTCGGACAATTCAAGAAAGACTAGATAGTTTAAGAGCAGCATCTCAGAGCACAACAGATTATAACCAGGTGGTACCAAACCGCACTGCTTTGCAGGTACGACGTCGAAGCACCTCCCACGATCGAGTGCCCCAGTCTGTTCAGATCCGGCAGCGCAGTGTGTCCCAGGAGAGGCTGGAGGACTCTGTGTTAGTGACGTATTGTCCACGAAGTGCATCTCAAGGAGCCCTGACCTCTCCATCTGTTAGTTTTAGCAATCACAGAACTCGTTCCTGGGATTATATCGAGGGACAGGGTGAAACCTTAGAAAATGTCAATTCGGAGAGTCAAATGCCCGATTCAAATGGAGAACGGAAGCAGACCTACAAGTGGAGTGGATTTACTGAACAAGATGATAGACGAGGGATTTATGAAAGACCCAGGCAGCAAGAAATTCACAAGCCTTTTCGAGGTTCAAATTTTACCGTGGCTGCAAGCGTTGTGAATTCCGATAACAGGCGAATGCCCGGCAGGGGAGTGGGATCTGTGTCTCAGTTTAAAAAAGTGCCACCAGATCTAAAACCACTGCAGTCCAACAGAAACTTTCCAACCACTTGTGGAATGTCACTGCCTCGAGGCGTTTCGCAAGACAGGTCACCTCTTGTGAAAGTCCGAAGTAATTCTCTGAAAGCGCCTTCTACGCATGTCACAAAACCATCATTTAGCCAGAACTCATTTGTTTCTGTCAAAGACCAAAGACCAGTAAATCACTTGCATCAAAACAGTCTGTTGAATCAGCAGACATGGCTGAGAACCGAAAGTGCCCCTGATCACCAGGTGGAGCCCAGGAAACCCCCCTCTCTATCTGGAGCTCCCGTCGCGCCTGCCCCTCAGACCACTGAGAACTCGGGCGCCTTGGATTTAGAATTATCCGTCACTCAGAGAATTCAGGACTTAAATCTCCGAGAGGCTGACATTCAGGAGTCAGATACTTTAGATAATAGAGAAGCTGTCGTGCTCAGAGAGAAACCTCCATCCGGTCGCCAGACGCCACAGCCTTTAAGGCATCAGTCTTACATCCTGGCGGTGAATGACCAGGACACAGGGTCGGACACCACCTGTTGGCTGCCCAACGACGCGCGCCGCGAGGTCCATATAAAGCGGATGGAGGAGAGGAAGGCCTCGAGTACCAGCCCACCGGGGGATTCCTTGGCATCCATCCCGTTCATAGGTGAGCTCATGGGTAGTCCGTGGCTACTGTGTCAGATACATTACACATCTTTCCAGAAAGGTGGTCTTTCTAGCGCAACAGACACAAAAATTTTACTCTGATTTTTAAAACATTTGTCCTGAGTTTCCTGAACTGTGCTAAAACTAAAGCCATAAGTTTTTACCCTCAAAAATGATGTCAAGTGACAATTTTCCTTTTTTATTTTAACATTATCTACTCAATACCTTACTTTCTTTCCTTCCTTCCTTCCTTCCTTTCTTTCTTTTTTTTTTTTTTTTTTTTTTTTAATGAAACAGACTTCCACTGTCTGGGGCCAAGGGACCCAGCAAACCAAATGGTACCTAGTTGATGATCCTTCTGAATCAAAAGCCAAGTTGAATGGTTTTAATAATTAGTAATCAGTTTTTATTTAAACTGTGCTTTTGACTTTCTTATTTCCTATTTCTTTGGGCTGAATGAATAGACCTCTTCATTGTCAAGGTACTTTGTTTTGGAGTAAATCTTGGGATAGAATTGGAAAAAATAACTCAAATACAAGCATGTGTCCCAGTGTAGAAGAGCTAGTATGTCCCCCTAGGTTTGCGGCTGCTCCCACACACCCCAGGTGTACTCTCCACAATGCGGCCAGTGTGGCGTTTTAAAAATGGAAATCAGATCATGCCATTGCTCTGACCAGACCCTCTGTTTACTTTCCCCATCATCCAGGGTACAATTCCAAATCCCGCTGTGGCCTGCAGGGCCCTCTGTGGTATGTGCCCCCCCACCACCACTCCACCTCTGCAAGCCCATCTCCTGTCTTCGGCTGCCCCAGCCTCCTTGCACTTGTGGGGCACGCCAGGCATGCCTCGAGGCCCTGGCACTGCCACTTCCCAGCCCCGGGACACATTCCACTGAGAGTCACAAGACTCTCTCCCTCTCTGCATTGGGGTCTGAACTCAAGTGTGACCTTATCAAAGCGGCTGTTCCTCACCAGCCTGTCTACAGTAGGTAACCCCCCACACACACGTACACAGCACCTGACATCCTCTGTCCCCATCTGCCACTTTATTTATCTTCGGCTCACTTATTTCCGCTGGACATATTTTTTGTTTCATGTTTCTCTGCAGAGCTAGAATATAAGCTACCTGAGAGCCAGGCTCTTAGATCTTTTGTCCACTTTTGTAACCTTAGTACCCAGAGCACTGGCTGGCATATAGCAGGCACTCAGTAAATACTGGTTGAAATGATGAAATGGTGGGCAATGGTAATTTTTGAGATGATGGTTAAGTATATAGCAAAATCAAAAGAAGAGTTCTCAGGGTAGTTACTGTGCAACTCGAACGTGTAATCCGCTAACAGGCTTATCGTCTGTGTCCTTAGTATTGCCTTTATTTAATACTGAGAAGTTTAAGCTGTAGAGAGGTTAAATGACTTCCCTAAAGTGACACAATTAATGAGCAGTAGAGACTGACACTTGGCCGGCTGATTCAGCCTACTCACAGAGCTCAGCTCCACAGGGCACCATGTACATAGATGCATTGTGAAGAGCGCTCCCTAGAGTTGTGGGACACAGGGCCTTCTTTTGAGGCCAAGGCCTTACTTGTCCTCACCCCATTACCCTATGAGTTCATGAGGAGTTCTCCATAATCTTACAGTAGAGTGTGCTTCTCTTTGAGCAACATTTCAAGTTGCTCAAAGAGAAATTTTCTAAATACACTGAGCTTATTGGACTGTCAGGCAACCCTATCAAAGTCAGCTTTTGAGAAAGTTCTGTGTAACTTCTGTTTTTTATAAATAAGATATATGCAAGTTGTAAACATTTGTGGGGAATCTCAACCTAAATTGTAGTCATATTTATATCCATACCCTTAAATCTAACCTCAGAAAATAGAACTTTACCAAAAATGGAACCTTACACATCATCTAGATATTTTATAGAATTAACTGGGGACTAATGATTGTTTTATGCTTTTTTTAAGAAGAAAATAAAAGAACTTTTAGATTTCATTAAGTATCAGTTCCATAAAATAAAAGAAACTTTTAGTCAATAAAAGAACGTTTAGATTTCATTAAGTGTAAGTTCCATAATTTAATCAGTATTGAAATCCTTTTATTACTGAGCTTTAAACTGTTATCTGACCCATAGGTGTTTCTCTTTCCAATCTATTTTTTAAATTATATATATGTGAATATATATTATAACATATAAAATATGAAATTTTATTATATATATAAGTGGGATATAGGTATGTAATTTTATATATATATAAAACTGGGATAAGACATCAACATTGAAATGGAGTAAAAGAGACTGTGCAGTGTTTGCCGATATATTTTCTAGGAACATTAATTCCATTTGATTAAGGAGGAAAAAAAATTAGTGATCAAATAAATTGAGAAATGCTGGATTTAAATAGCTAAACAAGTTTTGTTTTTCTTTACCATGGGACGCTTAGAATCATAAACATGCTACTATGTATTTCCCAGATGTATTTTCTTTTTTTTTTTAAGATTTTATTTATTTGACAGAGAGCACGAGTAGGCAGAGTGGCAGGGATAAGGGAGAGGATGAGGGAGAATCAGGCTCTCTGCTGAGCAGGGATCCTGAAGCAGGGCTCGATCCCAGGCCCCTGAGATCATGACCTGAGCCGAAGGCAGATGCTTAACTGGCTGAGCCACCCAGGGACCCCCCAGGTGTATTTTCTAACACTATTTTTCACAGAAATATTTGACCATGAATCCTTTTATTTAGGGATCTCTGTTTAACATGTATCATAAAACACACTTCAGAGAATATAATTTGTGCTATCTCATGGAACATTTAATTAAAAGGAAAGAAAGTAGTTTTGCTTTTGTATTACCACATTCTAGAATCTTATATTCTGTGATTTTAATAATTATTTTTTATCATTTGGAAACATTCTAGATTAATGCAAAAAAAAAAAAAAAAAAAAAGAATTAAGTGCCTTGGCTTTATTCCCAAAATACCAGAGAATGGAGCCAATTCATTTGTTTAATCATTTATAATAGAGAGCACATGGTATATCTTACAGAAAGAAAATTTTCTAACATTTTGTTACACATTTAATGTCTAATATTTCTTTTGGTTCGCAAAGATTTAGAGAAATGAAAATAAACCATTTTATTTGTTTTTAAATTAGGAATCAGTCATTGGCAATATTTTCTTTACCCCCCACAGGCAGTTTATAATAGCTTCATAGTAAGTACTGAAAATAAATTTTTCCTTCTTTTATGAGTAAACACAAAACAAAATGAGTAATGAGTTCATAACTAATTTGACATTTACTAGGAGGATTTAAGATGTATTCTACAATCTGAACTTCCTACATTTCATTATACTACTCTTATAATTATTAATATAGAGAAACTCTAGCTGTATTACCCACACTCAGATTTCATTTCAAATTCATTTTCCTTCCTTTTTCTTGCTATTTTTTTGTTTTTTAATTTTTTTAAAATTTTTTAAATTTCTTGCTATATCTTTAATACTCTGTTCTTGTCTCAAAGTTGGCCCATATGCACATACTTAGCGTTAGCCTATGTAAAATTGAATTAGATTTGTACAGCCTTACTGGTCCTGCCTTTTTAAACCAACTTAGCGGGTTTAAAGCTTGTGAGATACATACCTAGATTACAGGATCTGAAATTTACCCAGCAGCAGTGGGAGTGGGTGAGTGTCCCCTTACACCCAGCTTCTCCCTATAGGAGCTCTAGTCTCCTAATGCCAGTGGTGATATTATGGGTGGTGCACCAAGTGCCCGGCCCTTCTTTTATACTAATACTTACTAAGTCTTTCTACAAAGCATCTGATCTATAAAGACAAAAATTATACTCATCACCTTACAGTCTTTTTCATCCACTGGCATTCCCACAAGATGTGATTCCATTGACACTTAAACTTTTTAAAATTTTTACTTCTATTGAGTAATGGGGTGGAGTTCATTTTTAAATACAATAACAACAACAAAATCCCCAAACTTCTGTAGTACTTTATAACCTAACAAGTATTTCATGTACCCATCCTTTTAACAGCCCGGTACGGAGTGTAGGTCAGGAGTTAGATGCTTATCCATAAAGGACCCACTTTATAAAGTTAAGTCGTTTGCTCAGGGTTTCTCAGCAGGTAACTGGCAGAGTTGATTCTCTGCTAGCTCGGAATCGCCTATTCTTTGGACAATGCCCTAAAAATGTGCTACAATTTAAATCCTGGCTTTCACTCTTTTAAAGCTAAACCCAGAAACTAATTCTACATGCAGTATTCACCATTCTTAACTCAGACTTCGTAAAATTGAATTAGCCTCTTTTCAGTAAATAAATGAATGTGTTCCGAGTTTGTTAACAAAGCTGTACTCCGTGGAATAATTTTAGATGCCCATTTACCTTCCTTTGGTAGTATCATTAGCTTTTATCCTGAACTATTTCAAATTTATCTACAGCACACCTTGTAGAATACTATACTGAATTATTTAGAGGGAAAAAATTTTTTTAACTTAGCTCTTGAAAACTACAGAATTATTTCCCTCAAGTTAGACTTTCTTGATTTTCAGCTAGTTCTTTCATGTTGAAAACAGCACTAATAGTAACTACACTCTCAGCTACATCTGGCAGTTTAAAAAAAAAAGGAAAAAAAAAAAAACCCTCAAAAGCCTCCTGACAGATCCCTGGTTTAGGGAAAACCTACAGGTATTTTAAATTACTACACAAATGATCATTTTTCACCCTTAGTGGATTTATTACTGTAGGCCTCTTGACCAGAATTGACCCTCCTGATATTCCTCGTCCAGTTTCAGGACTTTATAGGTAACGAACTCAATATCCAGGGAAACTGAGTGGCTTTCACACAGTCAAACAAGACAGGACCCCCTGCCCAGTCTTCCCTGTTCCTCATAGCTTGCTTCTTTTCTGTGTGAAGATTACTCATTTGAAAGAAAAATTGGTGCCTCGTGTTTATTGACTGTTTTTAAAGTAATTGTCGGATTTCTTGAAATGAATACTTCCAGCATTTGTCAGCTAGCAAGCTGGGCCGATTTTCATACCCACGTGCCCCTGCCCCAACCCACACACAAACACACAGAATCTTAAAACCTTGAGCTAACCCGTCTCATCTCTGGGATGGCAGGAATTCAGCAAAGTAAATGGAACGGTTATCTGTGGTATATCTAAAAGTAGGCTCCCACTTGCCCTCTTTAAATGTGGATCACTTGCTGCACAAACATGTTCATGCTGTCCTGCCCGCTCGCTAACCAGCCTCAGCACTGACCACATGGCCACACACAGCCCCCGCTCGCTTCATCTACCCCCTTCCCGGTCTCTACTGTCACAACGGTTTGTCTTCGATTTACAGCTCCACTCCTTTTCCCTCAGCACCAGCTGCCAACTGGTTATGGCAAGCATGCATAGAGCATCAAAATTCTCCTCACTTCCTGATCTTTTAAAAAAAAATCATCTCTCTCCTGGGAAGATGGAGCATTGGATTTTGGGGGATGAAAATAACCAAATCTCAAAATGACTTTCACAAAGCCAAATGTTTACCTAAATGCATGTTACTGAGCTGATTAGTAAAGAAGCTTGGTCAGGATAAATCCTATTATGATAATGAGTTGAATTATTATTTAAAAATGGGAATATTTGGACCAGGTAATGGTACCCTTTACCAGTTGATATAAAATTTAATAGGACCTACTGTTTCCAGAGCTCTGTTTGTAACTAATGAAGAGTTTCAGTAAGTAGAGATCTGTCACTTGATGATCAGAGATGAGAACAACCTCATGTTAATATATTATTGGCTTATTTTTTAAGCATTCTTTCTAACCAGACCTCTTAAATTTAAGGTGTGTGGAGTTTCTTGAGCGCGTCATCTTTATCAAACCCAAAACTTTTCCACCCGATTTTGAGTAACTAGTATTGCTATTAATAGGGTAAAATAAAATTTTCCTAAGGAGTTCAATTTTTTAGAATGACTTTATTTCATTGTGGTTACATTAGATTAAAAAAAAAAAACAAAAACCTGCAGTATCACCAAAGAGTAATGAGTTGTTACTTGTTAGTCCATAAGAAAGAGCTCATGCTTGCCCACTGGAAGGAGAATTCAGCCTGATGTAACTGCTGTCCATCCCCTTTGATTTACACTGAGTGTAAATATCTCAGAAGGCCAGTAAAAAGAAAAGACCGTTTTCCCATTTGAATTTCTTTGTAAGAAAAAGAATCCATTTGCATTATTTTATTCTCCTTTTCCTTAAGGACAGGAAAAATCTCAAAGGTTTTTAAATACATATTTTGCTTGAGGTATAGATTGACTTTCTAGGTCATTTGTAGTCAGTGTCCCTTCTTGTGGACTTGGAACAGAAGCAGTTTGTTCAATCCATACTTTTAGTAAAAATTACACACGCAAACTCATGCTGTTTTGGAAATATGCCCAATGCGGGGTTTGAACTCATGACCCTGAGATCAAGACCTGAGCTGAGATCAAGAGTCGAACACTCACCTGACTGAGCCACTCGGGCGCCCCTCCATACACATTTTTACATTAGTCACCATTTCTTCCAACTTATACAGATTTACTCCTCCCCTTGCAACATATAGTTTATTCCGAATCATGTGTGAATATTATGCTATTAACATTCCTTAAATGGTAGTGCAATTCAGGGAGGGTTAGGGTTACCTCTTCGTAGCAGAGGTGAAATCAAAAGCAAAGGTACTTCCAGGAATGGACTGTTTAGCCATAGTCTACGCCCCAAATTCCAGTAATTTCACTGAGTTTTATAAAATGACCCTCAACTATAATTTTAAAATACAAACTACGTTGTCATGCTTTCTTTGCATAATTATTTGAATGGTGAGAAAAACTCCCCTTAATCCAGCTCGTTTTAGAAGAGGCCCCTTGTGCTCTGTTCTAACGCGCAGCTCTGGACAGTACGTCTCATGAGGAGTCATGCTTGTTTGTGAAGGGGAACTGGAAACACTCTGTGTTCTGTGTTTGTGTTGGTTGGAATTCTCTTGATGACAAATGATAGAGAGTTTTTTTCATATTAGCTTATGCCAAAAAGGAATGTCGCCTCACAGTGAAAAAGTTTTGGGGTAGACCTAGTTCTGTGCATGGCTGGATCTGAAAACTCAAGTGATTTGGCATCAAGATTGAGTATCTTTTTCTCAGTTTTGATTTCTTCATTCTCAGATACTTTTTCTCCACATGGTAGAAAAGATGGCCTCTGGCAGCTCAGTTTACTGATTTTTAAAGTTCTTGTTCCCCAAGGAAGAGAAGAAAAAGACTATACCTTTTTCAGTATCCATATATCAAATCCGATGGAGAGACTATGACCCGTCCTGACTGGATCAGCTTCTTCACCCTTGGCCCATCACTGTGGACTCAGTGAGTGAGGACCTCCTGTGGGGTCAGGCCTGGCACATCCACAGGAAGGCGAGCACTTTGGTAGCCTCGCTGAACCCCAAAGATAGAGATGGGCAGCTAGCAGCATCCATTCTCTGCAGTCATCTTGCAAAAGATGGAGAGGAACAACCAGGATAGGAACATCATGAGATGAAAGTATCTGCCAGGTTATGAGATGAAAAACAGCTGTCCAATTTTACTTGGTTTCATTTTGTTATTTCATTAGTAGTCAGGTTTTCTTGAGGTTTTTTTTCACATTTTTATTAGGCTTTTGCATTTCTTCCATGATTTGTCTTTTCATGTGCTCTGCTCTTCTTCTGTTACGATTTTAGTTGTTCCTATTCATACAGGCTCTCAGTGTGTATTAGGGCTTCCATTTTTTTTCTTTGTTGTTTGAAAAGCAATTCTAAGAGTTACACATAAAGTTTTACAGTATGCTTAACTGATTCTGTACCTGTCTATATTTTTCTTTTTTTTTTAAAGTTGTATTTATTTATTTATTTGAGAGAAAGAGAGAGAGTGGGGGGGGAGGATAGAGGACAAGGGAGAGAAAATTCCAAGCAGACTCCATGCTGAGCAGAGTCCAATGAAGGGCTCGATCCCAGGACCCTGAGATCATTACCTGAGCCAAAACCAAGAGTTGGATGCTTAACTGACTACGTCACCCAGGTGCCCCTATGTTTTTCTTGATTTGTGAAATCTTATAGATGTTCTTCTGGAATTTTAATTGAAAGAGATAACAGTGAAATTTTTTTTATTCAGATATAAGTCATCAGCTTAAACATAATAATTTGTAGTAGTCTCCCTTTGGAAAAAATCCAGATTGAAACATGGAGTATATATTTTTTGTGAGAATTCATTCTTTATCTATTTTTGGAAGACAGTATTTTCCAAAAATGAAATAAAGATTTGGGACATTTAGGTCTGTCTTTTTTACAGATGAAAGAAGAGTGATCACTTTGAATTTGAATATATAACAATTTCAGTGTCCTCTCCACCTTTTCTTTATTGTGAAGAGCTATTAGGCTCTTAGTGAATAAGGTAAATTAAGGCCTCAGATGTTCAGTCAGTCTTTGGATTATGTAGTTCAGGAGGGATTATGCCACTTGATAATAGCAAGTCTACAGCCTTGATAGTTCATAACTGTGTTCTGTGTCCATTACTTAACATCTTAATGTAGTGTGTGACATGCCTCAGAGATGATCAGTTGTTTTCATCTGACAGAATATTTAAGTTTGATTATTAAAAATATAGAAATTTGTCGAAAATCTGACAGCCCCCTGGTTTTCTCTTTGGACATCTTAATAGCGCACATTTTCTTACAGTGGAAAATGAGATAAGCCTGAATCATTCTTGTTTGCACATAGTCTACGCATTGGTGATCATGAAAGCATAGATTAAAGTTAGGGCTTTAAAATTCCAATTAATCATCACAACAACAATGGTATTTTTAAAATAATGGAGGGTGCCTGGATGGCTCAGTGGGTTAAGCCTCTGCCTTCGGCTCAGGTCATGATCTCAGGGTCCTGGGATCGAGCCCTGCATCGGGCTCCCTGCTCAGCGGGGAGTCCCCCCCCAACCCCCACCTGTCTGCCTAATTGTGATCTCTCTCTCTGTCAAATAAATAAATAAATAAAATCTTAAAAAAAAAAATAAAACAATAGAAAGTTCTCACATTTTTACAGCAAATGAAGAATTCGATTTATTAAAATACAATTTATAAATGTGAGGTAATGTAATTCTTTGTATTTTAGTAGTATAGCTAGCTTTTTCTCATCTCTCTTTAACGTAGTAATACATATATTTATTCTAAAGAGTGCAACAGGACTGAAGTGTGTGAGCACAGGGTGCTAGGCTCCCGCCCAGGCCTCTCCATTCACCCTTGCTCCCTGGAGCAGGTAGGTGTCTGTCCCAGCCCTTTTTGCACACATATGCTTAAAGCAGAGATTATTCCAACCCAGTGTAATACAGAAACTTCCTCCAAAATATAGCAAGTCAAAAGAGATTGAATGCATACCTCTAGGAAGTCCAGAGTCACAAGAAAAAATTGTCTTTGAAATTTCGTTTAATACTTAATCCATGAACATTGTGAATTTCACTCTGTGATATTTAATTTTAATAAATAAATGTAGAAATGTTTTAAATTACTTTGCAAGGCCTAAAATTGTCTTGAAAGATTTCTCCCACGGCATTTCCTAGGCACTCTTTGACACACGTATTGCCCACCACTGTTGAGAATGTTTTCTTTCCTGCTGTTAATGCTCTCAGTACTACATATGCCACGTAATTCCTAAAGAATACAGATTTTCCCATTCATAACCGTGCATCTGAGTCCATAACAGATTGGTGTCCCAAGCAGACCCCCAGAGGACCCAACTTACTTCATACACATGAACTTACTTCATACATCATTTGAAAAGGTTGATTAATTTGTGGTAATTTACATCATAATGAGTTTTAAAGACTATTTAAAGACTATTTTTAAAGACTATTATAATCTTTTTTTTAAGATTTTATTTATTTATTTGTCACAGAAAGATATCACAAGTAAGCAGAGAGGCAGGCCGGGGGGAGGGGGTGGGACGGAGGCAACGGGGCCGGAAGCAGGCTCCCTGCTGAGCTGAGAGTCCCATGCAGGGCTTGATCCCAGGACCCTGGGATCGTGACCTAAGCCGAAGGCAGAGGCTTAACCCACTGAGCCACCCAGGTGCCCCAAGAATATTATAATCTTTAGTAAAATTAAATTTTTATCCTTATTCAGTTGATGTAAAATTAGTTCTCTTCTTTTAAAAAAAAGAATAATTTCATGCTCA
The DNA here is from genome assembly GCF_002288905.1 of Enhydra lutris kenyoni. Taxonomy (NCBI): domain Eukaryota; kingdom Metazoa; phylum Chordata; class Mammalia; order Carnivora; family Mustelidae; genus Enhydra; species Enhydra lutris. The sequence continues at coordinate 975,827 of NW_019154126.1, forward strand.
CTAACAGGATATTTAGTTGTCATGTACTTGATTCATAGAGAAATTAGTAAACTTGATTCATAGAGAATTTTAAAAAATGTTTTCTGGTGCTAAAATATAAAGAGCTGCTTTTAAAGGCTCTGTAAAAACATAAAAACGTAAAATAAGCTCAAGATAGTTAGAATTTGTAGATTTTAGCTGTAAATGTTAGAGTTTATATCATTATTAGTTATCTTGATGAAAATGCTACCCATTAAAATGATAGAGCATTCTTAGAATTTGGACAAAATTAAAATAGTTTGATCATTTAAATCAAGAAATCAAAGTCTGTGTCACCATTCTAGTATATTCTTTATAAAAGGTGTTATGATTTTCTGAGACTTAAGGCATTTGATTTTAGGGAATAGAGTTCCGGCATTCTATTAAATTACACTCTCCTGGCCTAGAATGTTGGAATTTAAACCATTGATGTTTGTATAAGAGTAAGAATTTCGAACAGAGCTATTACTCACCAGTTTGGAAAACAAATATAGTTTATACTTCTGGATTAAAAATTCTGGCATCAGACTCTCTGGGTCCACATTCCGTCCCTGTGGATCAGTAACTTTACATGAGTTACTTAACCTGTCTGTTTTGGCTTCTTCGTCGTAAAATAGTACTTACTTCATAGGGTTTCATAAGAATTAAATGAAAATATATTTAAAGTATTTAGAATGGTGCCAATACCTACCAAGCTCTGTGCGTATGTTAGCTGTTGTTATTAATGTGTCCGGGCATATAGCATTTCTGCTCCTGACAGATAGTATCAGGCTTTTGAGAAGCTTGAAATTCATAACATCTAAAACATCTCTATTTCTACAGGGGCACCAGGGCATCTGCTCAAGGGGGCAAGTGGGGATTTCTCCTCTGGGCGAGGGCCGACATTTGCTTGGGAAGAGGACGGCTATTCCTGATTAGCACAAAAGTGCCAAACAGACAACCTGTGGCTATCTCAGTCCATTCAGGTCTCTGAATACCACAGACCGGGCAGCTTAAACAAGAGCCATTTATTTCCCCCAGTTCCAGACGCTGAAGGTCCAGCATCCAGAGGCCAGCAGACTTGGTGTCTGATGAGATCCTGATTCTTGGTTCATAGAAGTTGTGTCCTCATATGGAGGAAGGGTCAAGGGATCACACTCTCTCAGGCTACTTTTTGAAGGGCACTGTAATACCATTCATGAGAGTGCCACTGTCCTGACCTTATCAGTCCCCAAAACCCCACCTTCAGATTCCATCACATTAGGGATTCAGTTTGAAGATGAGTTTTGGGGGGAACACAAACATTTAATCTATAGCAGCGGTCTTGATAATGTGTAACTTTTTCTGGAAGCCATAAACTGTCCTTTCTCATTTTTCCATAAAAATTGAAGGCACACTTGTGTGTTTGTGCACAGGAAGGTTTTAGGACTTGATACTCTGAAAGGTAAGCCTCAGCCAGGTCACCTTGCTTAGCTTCCTGAAATGAAGATATTTAAAATTAGGAGAGTAATTCTTTTAGGGTGGTACATGATTACTGTTCTGCTTTCATAGGTTCAGGTTCTAAATACCTATAACTTTGGTATCTTGATTATCTGTTAATGAAGTTATTAATTGTTGGTAGAAGCAGTAACTTATTTCTTAGACCACATTCTCAGAATTATTTGGAATTACTAGACTAATAACTATATAAGATTTTTAACAGACAAGTGTTTTCTTTATTGGTACTGTAGTGTCTAAGTGTTAAAATCTGTATCTTTTTAAAAAAAATAATGTGTATTGCTTATTAATAATTAGGTCATTTAGCATTCTGGGTTTTTTTTCTTTTTCTTTTTCTTTTTCTCTTTTTCTTTTTTCTTTTCTTCTTCTTCTTCTTCTTCTTTTTTTTTTTTTAAGTAAGCTCTAAGCCGAGTGGGGGGCTTGAACTCATGACCCTGAGATCAAGAGTCACATGCTCCACTGACTGAACTGGCCAGGCATCCCACCAATATTTATTTTCATTTTATTTTCTAGATGAACCAACGAGCCCCAGCATTGATCATGACCTTGCACACATCCCCGCTTCTGCTGTCATCTCAGCCTCCACCCCGCAGGCACCCCAGGCACCCCCCATAGCAATGGTCCCACCCAGCCTCACCACGTCGGCTCCTTTAATTCGCCGCCAGCTCTCCCATGACCAGGGTACGTTTCAGTGAGTGGCTGTGCAAACCATCTCTCTTTCTCACTTTTCCACGCTATGACAAACTGTGGTCTCCTCATTACGAAAAGGATCTGGAAACCACCTGTAGATGTCTAAATGTTGGCTTTTGATTACAGAATCTGTCGGACCTCCCAGCCTGGATGCCCAGCCCAGCTCAAAGACCGAAAGATCAAAATCCTATGATGAGGGCCTGGATGATTACAGAGAAGATGCAAAATTGTAAGTCTTAAGCATATCATTTTAAATATTTATTTGTGGGTGTTCAGCATGACTTTGACATGACTTTGACATTTGTGGGTGTTCAGCATGACTTTGACATGACTTTGACATATAATCACTGAATTTTAATGATTTCTTTTATACTTTTAACTTTATAACATTAGAAATGCAAATAAAAAATAAAATAGTTATTCCATAATATATCCAGTTGAATTTTTAAAATTAGCATTTGAAAATCAGTAATACACAAACATAATGCCAAAAATATTAGGCTACTGTAGCCTCTGGCTACCCAGATCTCTTCTCGGACACCATTATGTGTTACTGTTTTCTGAGCTGTTCTCTGCATAAAATCACATACAGACATTTACACAGGCTTATATGTGTGTGTACATATTCTAATTATTTTTGTAAACAAATGATAGATGCCATGCACACTGATCATGGCGATTATTCAGTGTGTCTATTCCTGGCGCAGCTTTCTCGTGCTTGTTTCATTCTCCACCGAATAGTTTTACCAAAATATATTTAACGATCATTCTATATTTTATAAATAGGCATTTAGACTGATTGAATCTTATGCTACTGCAAACAATACTTCAGTGACTCTATTCATTTAGTATATAAGTGAGTATGGTTGGAAGAAAGATTGTTACATCAAGGGGGTGTGTATTTTTTATATTAATAAACATTGTCAGCTGCTCTCCATAAAGCTTATACCAAATCACATTCCCACCGACAGTTCCCAGAAGTCTCTGCCCCCCATCAGCCCAGCGTGCTATTTAACATTTGATTTTTTGTAAATCCAGTGGTATCACATTGTAGGGTTTTTTTCTTTTTGGAAAATTTCTTATTAGTGGAATATCATTTCATATGTATTTAAGAGATATTTATATTTATATTTATATTTTCCTGTGAGCTGCTTATTCATATCTTTCACCCATCTCTGGGCTCTTTTATTAAAGGAGACTAGCTCTTTTCTGAGATGAGTGTTGAAAGTCTTTTCCCAATTAAGTATTTTTCATTGGATTTTTTTTTTTAAGATTTTATTTATTTATTTGAGAGAGTGAGTACACAGGCATGAGTAGGGAGAGAGGCAAAGGGAAAGGGAGAAGCTGACTCCCTACTGAGCAGGGAGACCGACAAGGGGCTCCATCCCAGGACCCTGAGATCATGACCTGAGCAGAAGGTAGCCGCTGAATGGACTGAGCCACCCAGGCACTCTCCTTTGGAGTTTCTTAAGTTTTTTTTTAAACTGTACAAAAATGTTAAACTTTTTCCTTGCAGTCAAATTTAGGATATTTTTTTTTTAATGGCCTTCAGATTTTGAGTCATATTGAAAAAGCCTTTCCTCCCAAATTACAACAAACTTCTTCTATGTTTCCTCTCAGATTTATGCTTTTCTTTATCTTTGTGTGTGTGCGTATTTACAACTTTGATTCATTTGGAGTTTATTTAATTCCAATTAGTGAGATAAAGGGCCGACTTTGTGTTTTCTAATGTCTCTCAGTTGTCCCCAAAGCATCTATTGAATGTTACATTTTTCCCACTGATACTTCATCTTTACTATATACTAAATTATTAAATGTACTTAGTTTTATTTTTAGCCTCCATTCTGATCAGATGATTTATCTGTGTACTCATGTACACCAGATTCTTTTCATTGTAGTGGTTTTATAATGTCTTTACTATTGATGGGACCATTCTCTCATTACTTCCTGTTTTTTTCTAAATTCTGGCTATTTCTGTTTATTTTACTACTTGAATTTTAAAGTCAATTTTCTAGTTCTTAAATTCTTATGGATATTTTTAGCAACACAGTGTTTTAATTTATACAGTTATGGAACATTGACATTTTATGATTTTGAACGTTTCAAAGAACAATTTGTCTTTTTTATCTGTGTTTTTGTATCGATTTTCTGAAGTTCCATTTGATGATGATTTATACTCCAATAATAGCGGTTCTTCCCAGACCAGCTACACACGGGAAGTTTGTGTGGGGCGTGGCCACTGCAGTGGTCCCCACTAGCAGGAATTGTTCCAATGATGCAGAGTTGAGTTTGTGAGCTTTTTTAGCCTTTACTTCTTCCTCACTAAAAAGATGGCCATAACAGCCGCATTTCAGGGTCTGCTTCACCCTACACCAACCGCACACTGCTTCCTGCAAAGATGACAGGACTGTGTGTTTCCTCCTTCGTTCTCATACCCCCTGATATCCGCGGCAGTGAGTGAGGCTCCTGCGGCTCCGGCACCCTGTTTCCCACAGTCCCAAACAAGCGAAGCTTTTGATCTTCAGAGAGCAGTGCAGTGCAGTTTGATCTGAGATATGCCATGAGTGGTGTCCTCCCTCCCTGTATCCAGCCTTTCCTTCACCGCATTTAACCCCCCATCTTGGTGTACACGGATCCATCGCCACCCGGAGTTACAGGTGTCTCCTGATCGTGCTGGGGACGCAGTTTGCTTATCTGTTTCTGGCTGTCTGGTTTGCGGTGCTTTAAAAGGGGAGGGCAGTCATACTCTGCAATCCTAAATTCCTTAAAACGAATTTTGAATTAAAAAAATAAGTCTTGGGGCGCCTGGGTGGCTCAGTTGGTTAAGCGGCTGCCTTCAGCTGAGGTCATGATCCTGGAGTCCCAGGATCGAGTTCCGCATCAGGCTCCCTGCTCGGCAGGGAGTCTGCTTCTCCCTCTGACCCTCCTCTTGCTCTCTTTTTCTCACTCTTATTCTCTCTTTCGCAAATAAATAAATAAAATCTTAAAAAAAAAATAAGTCTTTGTCCCCTAAAGTTAAATTGTTTTGAATAGTTAACGCAAACCTATCTTCAGAAGCCCCAAGCCTTTTCAGTGGCAGCAGCTGGTCTCATACCGAAGCATCCCGAATGTGGTTGGCGGGACGAGTGGTGGGCCCGGACTGGCCCTGACGACGCTCTCCCTGCCGCATTATCCATCATTATTAACGTTGCGGAGCCCTTAATAGAGCGTTGCAACTGGGGCGCCTGGGTGACTCAGTGGCTTAAGCCTCTGCCTTCAGCTCAGGTCATGGTCTCAGGGTCCTGGGATCGAGCCCCGCATCGGGCTCTCTGCTCAGCAGGGAGCCTGCTACCCCCTCTCTCTCTGCCTGCCTCTCTGCCTACTTGTGATCTCTGTCTGTCAAGTAAATAAATAAAATCTTTAAAACAAAACAAACAAAAAATAAAAAACAGAGCATTGCCACTATGGTTAACTAATCATTTATCCTAAAGCTCAATGTTTAGCCCAAATAGTTTTTTCTTTCATTTAAAAGGAAGTATAGAATCTACCACTTCCTGCAGAGACAGTTTCGATTTACCAGATCCACTAAGGAAGCTTCGGCTGTGGAATCAGGAATTTAAGTACCGATACAGTTAGCTCATTTTCTCATTTGCATGGCACAGTGAATATTTACCACGGTAATGGTGAAATGTCAGCTTATCACTGACAGGTTACTAGTAATGTTCGAATTGTTTTTACTTCTTTAAGGTGTGTCATGTACTTACTGCAAATACTTACATGCTTCTTTCCAACAGGTCCTTCAAGCACGTCTCTAGCCTGAAAGGAATCAAGGTTGGTATTCAATATTTGTTTAAGTATCAGCAAATGATAACTATTTCTATTTACCTTAGATTATTACTTTGGCTCATCATAGGGAATTATTTCTATTACCCCATATTCTGTCAGTTTCAGGTACATTTGGAAAATATTGCCTGTTAGTGTCCTTTTCTAATTTCTAAACATACTCATCAAGTATATAATACTTTACACACATTATGCTAATTTTTCTCACTTCATCAGTCAACGGCCAAAGATCTGAGTACCCAGCAATCCTGTATATGTCATACGTGTGCGTTTCTCTCCTCAGAATTCCTCTGTCAGGCCTCGTCTCCTCCTTTCTCCATGCTGTCCGCCCCTGTCCTGCCCATCTTCTCCTCCCTCGTACTTCACTGAAAATTTCCTTCTTTTACGTTCTCCAAAAGTGTCAGCCACCTTCATTTGCGCCCGCAGTTTCTGCCCTCTTTACTCTTAGCCTAAGTATCTGTACTCGGGACATGATCCTGTGAAAAAGCTACATCACATTTCTTCTTTGATTCTATCGCTTTTCACTTTCTCAAGATCCCTCTCCCCTCTGCAAAATCGCCCTTGCCAGTGGCTCGTTCACCATCACAGAAGCACATTCCACTGTGAACTATATATTATTTAAAAACCTCCCTTAAATCTATATCCCCCTCTATTTCCTATGCCTGTTTTCTCACAGTAAAACTGAAATTTTTGAAGAAAATTTGAAAAAAATTGTCTGTCATGTCCACTTCCTCACATCACGTCTTCGTCAGCCCGCACACACCAGAACGACAGTGCTCACGCCAAGGCGACCAGAGTCGTTCAGGCTCCCAAACTAACGGTTATCTTCGATTTTTAACTTCTTTGACCTCTCAGTAGTCTCCAGCACAATTTCCCACTCCCTTCCTAAAACATTTTCTTCTGCTGGTTTAAGCGATCGTGGTTTAATGGCCAAAGAGATCCGGGTTACCCCCAGACATGATTATCTGCCAGTTTCCCCATCTCACGAAGTTTACTTTCCCCGGGTGTTCAAGCCCCAGATCTGGGCATTAGCCTTGTGGCTTCTCCCCCCACCCCCATATCAAGTATTATCCACTCGACCTTCAGGACACACCGTGAAGCTCTGCATTCCTCCCTGACTTCACTTAAGTTAACTTTGGTCCAGGCCACCATCGGGCCTCACCTGGATCCTTGCAGTAACACCTCTTCTTGGAGAAGAAGAACCCATTCTCCAGGTGGCAAGCGAGTAACCTTTGAACTGGGACCAGATAATATTACTCCTCCGACTCCTCACCTGATCACTTCCTATCACACTTCCTACCATGTCCTAAAAGACCCTGAACAATCTATTCATTAGCTGTTTCTCTCACACTGAACAGCGAGCATTTAAAATGAGAATTGGTAAGCGGCACCGGGGTGGCTCCATCGGTTAAGCATCTGACTCTGCTCAGGTCATGATCTCAGGGTCCTGGGATCTAGTCCCATGTCATGCTCCCTGCTTAGCCGGAAGTCTGCTTCTCCCTCTCCCCCTGCCCCCCGACCCTGCTCATGCTCTCTCCCTCTCAAATAAAATCTTTAAAAAAAAAATGAATAAAATAAAATAATAATGGTAAACATACTTAATCACTAACTATACATCCTCTCTGAACTTTTCTTTTTCCTGACCTTTCATGGATGGCCCCTTTTAAAATTTTTCCTCCACATTTCATCTTTTAAAAATTCTTTCTTCAGGAGGCCTTGCCATAGCAGCCCCAACTTCTAGCCACGACTCAGTCATTCATTACCGTGTCTCGCTGTTCCTCTCCCAAATGGTACTAATCGCAGTCTGATCATTTTCTTGTCTTTTTCATTCTGATTTGTCTTTTCTCACTAAAATATGAGCTCTTAAAAGCAGGAAAATTAGACTGTTTCTGTTATTTTTTAATGATTAAAAATTCCTGCAGACTTTTAAAAAATGATGGTAGTCAATTCAGTTTTTTTTTTAAATGAGACCAGAAATTTTTCTAATGTAATTGGTAATGGTAGTATTTTTTTTTTTTTCAAAAATAACCCTTCATTTGGAACATTAAAGATTTTCTTTTTAGCAAATTAATTTCAATGTGCAAATGTTGATAAGAGAGAAAGCTGGTGTTTTACTATATTTTCTTGGCCTTTTCTGTAGATGGTAGACAGCCAGAAGTCATCAGAAGACTCTGGATCCAGGAAAGATTCTTCCTCAGAGGTTTTCAGCGATGCTGCCAAGGAAGGGTGGCTCCACTTCCGACCACTTGTCACCGACAAGGGCAAGGTAGTACGTTTTCTCAGCTGCCGTGGGTATATGAAATGCAGTCACTGTAAAATAGCACATGAAGTCTGGATACACAAATGGCAAATTACCCAGAAGAGAGAAGAAAATATCACTTCTAGATAGCTTTTTCTGCATAAAGGAAGTAAAACTTTTTTAATTCTCATCGATTTAATTTTATATTTTTCATCCTGTGTATCAACTGCAAATAGAATATACAGCCCTATATTTTGCCAACAAAAAAGAGAAATCAGAGTATTTAAGAAGGAGCTCAGCTTTTCTTATTAAATAGTTTATTAGCCATAGATTTTCCCAGAGTCTTCTTTTAGGGAGTGGCAGTTCTCCATATTAATAATTTAAAATTTTTAATTTAGCTTGTCCCAGTTTTTCCTTTTAAGTTGCTTTTATAATTTGCTCCTTTCACTTTATTTTATAAATATTGGGTTATAAAAATGAGTATCAGTATTTATATGCTTCATTAAGTAGATTTCAATATAATAAAAACTTGGCCATAAAATTCCTTACAATATTTAGGCAGATAAGTTAAAAAAAAAATTTGATACTGTCAAAAGAGTCTAATTTTTAAGAAAACCCAACTTGCATATGGATATTGTTGCTGGACCATATAAAGTTGATCAGTTTTGTTAGTTTCATTCATTACTCATGCCTGTTGTTTTGGAATCTCCTTATGTAGTGTTTGTCAGTTGCATGATCTGGGGCTTGTCTTAAGCCTTACTCTCACTCAAAAATTTTTTTTTGATGGAGTTTTTTCTTATTTTCTATTCTCTTAGCATTTTTATATATTTTATATATTTTGCTACTCTTCTTTTACCTTACTTACTTTATTCAGTTTATCTTATTTACTTTGTTCATGAACAATTCAACAGTTTTTTTTTTTTCCCCAACCAGATTAAAGTTGATTTTGGTCAGGAATACCTTGCCCAGCTTGGTTTCTGCTCCAGTGTTTGTCATTCCTCTCCTAAGAAGCAGATGCGATCGCGAAGCAGACACCCGCTTTACCTGCTGGGTGTACACGTGTGTGTGTGTGTGTGTGTGTGTATGTGAGAACAGTGTTGCTTGATGTGTTTGTCCTGCCCTGAGACTGAGCCAAGCATGAAGTGTCCCCGAACTGTTCCGTGTTTTCCAGCGAGTTGGTGGAAGTATTCGGCCGTGGAAACAGATGTATGTTGTGCTTCGGGGACATTCGCTTTACTTGTACAAAGACAAAAGAGAGCAGACGACGCCATCCGAAGAAGAGCAGCCCATCAGCGTCAACGCCTGCTTAATAGACATCTCTTACAGCGAGACCAAGAGGAAGAATGTGTTTCGGCTTACCACTCCAGACTGCGAGTGCCTGTTTCAGGCCGAGGATAGAGACGACATGCTAGCGTGGATCAAGACCATCCAGGAGAGCAGCACGCTCAACGAGGAGGTGTGTGTTCCAAGTGACATAAATCAAACCAGGTTCTTTCATCACTTTTTTCTTAGGAAGACCGAAAGAATTGGATACAGTTTAAAAAATTAAAGTACGCTATTTTCCCTTGAAAAATTGATCAAAAGGAAAATTCAGGTGTACCTATTTTATATTACTTTCACTTATGTTGGGATCAGCATTACTGAACTACAAAAATAGATAATTCGTATATTTTGCTTATTTTCTCAGAAGCAGGATCAGGACTAGTCCTGGTCATTACCTTTATGACTAAATCATTCCAGATCTGGTTCCTTATCTCAAAGACAGGATTATTGTGGGGCTTACAGTGTAGTGAAGATTCTTACCAGAACAAATTACTGTGTAAATGCAAAGAGATACAGATACGAGGAATTTCATTCATGAGATACGCACTCGAGAATATAATAGAGCCTGCTGTCAGACACTTCTGGCTTCTAAGAAAACTTGCATTGTCAGAAATCATGCGAAAAGCCAATTTTTCTTTTTATTAAGGAATGTTTAGGGACTTGAGAGTTTCTGGCTCATAGCCATCGAGATATTTTTTTACAACAGGAACTTCATTGGTAATGTAGTATCTCTAGCGTATGTAATTATACATTTGACAGAGCAAATTCCGCAGTGATTAAGTCTAGCTTTTACTCGAGTATCTTTTAATATCATTAACACAGTTTTTCTTACATGTTGTTCTCACTTTTTGTGCTCATTGTTATGACAAAAAAAAAAGCGCGCAGTGTTCTCTTCCCTTAACTCACGGGACACAGGGACACCCACGTTAATTGTAAGGTTGTGCAAAATATGTTCTCTAATATAGTCGTTTCCAGTTATGTCCAATTCAAATTGTGAAAACTTAGGTCATAGGAAAAATGACTGTGCCCTTTTTCTCTGAGAGTTTACACCCCTGCCTTGTTTGTGGTTAAAAATAAACACCAGATCCGTGTCAAATCAACCTTTGTTCTCTAACCAGCACTGTAAAGAAAGCATCCGACATGCATGTTTGCACGGTAAACAGGGAAAATAAGAATGTTTTACATGAATAAGTCTCAGCAACCATATGAATGTGTCCTCTTACTGTCATCACCATTTTGCAAACAAGGACACTGGCAAAGAGAGGTTACGTAATTTCCATAAGGTCACACAGCTCTTAAGTGTCAGGGCCGGGGACTTAAACCCCGGCAATCTCAGCCTAGGTCCTAACCATCTGATCTCTCAACTGATAAGTAGGAAGAATATTTGAACTGAGATTATTTGACTCCAAAGCTTATATCTGTAAATTTTATTGTTCGTTATAATCAAAATGAAACAAGTAATAAAAAAAAAAAGTTGATGCTACATGTCAATGTATAATTGAAATCAGTAGAAAAAAGTCATCACTTCATGGTGAAATCAGAGTTTACCATACAGCATATTATAAAAACTAATCAATTGAGGTTGAAATGCCCAGTTTTGAGCTTTTTCTCTTCTGATAATATCAGTGCCTCTTCTGACACTAAATGACCCTCTGTCTCACTGCTCCTGTAAATTCATCATTAACAAATTTTGACAGTATTTTTCCGTCTTTTATCCAACTGTCTTATTTTGAAATGCTGATCAGTCCTTCTGGGATTAGAGAGAGAGGAACAAACTAAAAAAAAAAATGGGCCTGCTGCTTCCCAGTCATTTATAAAAAAATGTCACATCAGTAAGTTTGAACACCTGCTGCTTGCTGGTACTATTCTAGGGATTGTAGGAGTACAGACAATAAACAGAAAGCTCTTTTGGCAGTGGGTGGGGGGTGCTTGGATCATTTCTTGCATAGTGATATTGGATGGTGATGTGGAGCAGAGATTTTTAAACAACTCCACTGAGAGTCTAGGGGGCCAAACAGGCTAAGCAGTGTGGTACAGCAGAGCCTCAGAAGAGTAGGGATCCCGACTCATGTTTCAAATTGACTTTCTAATCTTACCTCCTGTTTATTCTATAGGACACTGGAGTGACTAACAGGGATCTAATCAGCCGAAGAATCAAAGAATATAACAGTCTGATGAGGTGAGAATCCCACGACGCCTACAACTTAATTTGGATGTAAAATGCCCTACAGTTGTTAAGAAATGTTCATTTCTTTCAGCAGCAAAGCAGAACAGTTGCCAAAAACACCTCGCCAGAGTCTGAGCATTCGGCAGACTCTGCTTGGTGCTAAGTCAGAGCCAAAGACCCAAAGTCCGCACTCTCCCAAGGAAGAGTCAGAAAGGAAACTTCTCAGTAAAGGTACTAATGGTAGTGTTCCTGCATAAATTTAACAAATACGATGGTTTAAAGTTGGGATTTTAAAGGTATTTCATGGGGCGGCTGGATGGCTCGGTTGGTTAGGCATCTGACTCAATTGTGGCTCAGTTCATGATCCCAGGGTCCTGAGATGGAATCCCGCATCGGGCCCCATGCTGAGCGTGGAGCCTGCTTAAGATGGGCTCTCTCATTCTCTGTCTGCTCTTCCCTGCCACTTCTGTCTCTGTCTTTCTTTCTCTATAAAAAAATAAAAATAATAAATAAATAAATAAATAAAGGTATTTTATGTTCTTCTGTACCATTTCTGCTGACCTCAGCCCAGTGCGAGTTAGCTCAAAGGTGACCCTGGGCCCCATCTAGTCTAATGGGGTTTTCCCTTAAGGTGAGTCTTTGTCTTGTAATAAAGATGATATGAGGGAAGATATACATCTACATAAAAGGCACCACGGCTTTAATGCAGGGGATCCAGGCACTGTTACTTTGAGATAAAACCATCATGTTTCCTTATGCTAAAATCTCACTACTGAGATGTCACGCTGATCCTGTTGTCTTGACTGTTTTAAAGAAAACCATGGTACAGATTGTAAAAGGGTAGAAAAGCATAATTGATTCCGATTTAATTATATGGGAGGTTAAAAGGAATGCTATATTAGGAAGAGAATATAATACAATATTTTTGATAAATATAGGAACTGTCATTTATAGTACAGGACTCTGATGTATATAAATCTTGATAAAAGACTCTTAAAGTCATGATTTAAACATGCTTGTTTCCATTTTCTTTTTCTTTCTTTTTTTTTTTTTGCATAAAATCAAAAGATGATACCAGTCCCCCAAAAGACAAAGGCACATGGAGAAAAGGCATTCCAAGTATTATGAGAAAGACATTTGAAAAAAAGCCCACTGCTACTGGAACATTTGGTGTCAGATTGGATGACTGCCCACCAGCGCATACCAATCGGGTAGGAGACCCCAGCCGCCCGTACTTCCTACGGTCATTAGTTCAGGTGTAGGTCTCATAGGACCTGAGTACACAGCCCCTCAGATGACAGAGTATCTGTTAATCTGATGAGTATCTTCCTCTTCATAGCAGACCCAACTTCCCTAAGCATTGCTGGCGCATAAGGCCGTGTTGAGTAATTTCATCTATAATGCTCTTTTTCTAACATATTGACTCTAAGAAAGAGTAATGATTCGTCCATTAGGAATGTATCTGAAATGGTAAGAGTTCATTTTCAAATCCTGTGTGTTTCTGCTTCTAGCACCTTAAAAGAAGGATGAGAACAAGAACCTGATTAAGAAAGTATAACACATGTAAATGTGCGAGTGTGCACGCACGTGTCTGTGTGCGCATGTGCGTGTGTATGGCATCTGTGTGAGGATTCGTGTCATGAGTCGCTTGATGTTATTCTCTCCCCCCTTCTCCTTTGGATTTTACTCGCCTTTATTCACGGGTGCTGCTCCCACATTCTCTTCACTTCAGACTTGCCTCATTTCCTCTTTGATGTTCATCTCCCTGTCTTGACCTATTTGTTCTCCTCCCACTGTCCCAGATCTCTCTTGCTGCTTCTGCTCTATTCCCGGTTCTGTAATCAATGTCTCTGTTCTGCATTTTCTATCACATAGCAGAGATGTATGTATTTTGTCTCAGATGGAAAGGGCCTCTTAGCTACGATATGTATCTACTAACAAATAGAAACATTTGTGCTGTATTAAATAAAATACTTATTTCTTGTTTTGCAGTATATTCCATTAATAGTTGACATATGTTGCAAATTAGTTGAAGAAAGAGGTCTTGAGTATACAGGTATTTATAGAGTCCCTGGAAATAACGCAGCCATTTCAAGTATGCAAGAAGAACTCAACAAGGGGATGGCTGACATTGACATACAAGATGATGTAAGTGTGTTTATTTCTGTCTGAATACCTGATCTGTGGGTTTTTTCCCCCTTTGATGGTATTGACTACAAAAACGCCATGTTTCTATTTTACCCACCTAGAAATGGCGAGATTTGAATGTGATAAGCAGTTTATTAAAATCCTTCTTCAGAAAACTCCCTGAGCCTCTCTTCACAAATGGTGAGTGAACTCCCACAAAAGATACCAGTTGAAACAGTTTAAAATTACATTGTTGGAAAGCCAAAGAATATTGATATTTTGTCAAAGGAAGCAGGAAATTTTGTTCAGTTGTTACTTCTCTGTAAAGCGTAATTATGGCTATTTTTTGTCACTCAGATTTTTTTTCTTATGGATAAATATCAGCGAAAAATGAGAATTTATAATGTTATTTAGGTTCAGTAAAATATAAGTTATCCTGTTTATCCATATTTGCTTGCCAAGTTAAAAATATATTATTATTCACTGTCAAAAGTCTTCAGACACAATAAAGTACAATTAGTAGAAAAACGTTTTTTCAGTCAAGCCAAATATTTAACTTATATAAGACACTGTTCTTGATGTTGTGGTTGGGGGATAAAAGAGAGTGGAGACTATAAATACAGGACAGTACTCTCAGAGAACTCACATTTTAGGGAATTTTATTTGATGATAAGGCTTGGAGGGTCATTAAAAATGATAGCTGTTTTGGAGACTTACATTTCAAAGGCCATTTGGGGTCATCCCTACATTTAAGTTTTTGTATTGGGTTTTGAAGCCAAACCTTAAAAGAAATCTCGATCACAACTCACCTAAGCAATTTGAGATAAACTTGTTTTATTCTTCTTATTGTTGTTGTCAGATAAATATGCTGATTTTATTGAGGCCAATCGTAAAGAAGATCCTCTAGACCGTCTGAAAACGTTAAAAAGACTAGTAGGTATTATTTTATATTTTTGGAGGGCAACTGAAATTCAGCCTCTAAATCCATCATGAAAATAATATGTTTCAGATTCACGACTTGCCCGAACATCATTATGAAACTCTGAAGTTCCTTTCCGCTCATCTGAAAACAGTGGCAGAAAATTCAGAAAAAAATAAGGTGTGTAAAGTACATATTGAAGAAGCGTGCTTTCGGGGCTTTAGTTGAAAAGATACGCATCATTGCTTCACGTCAATTAAAATCATGGTTATTGAGAGGTCAACAAAACCTCTCAAATACACACTCTTGGCCAGGGAGCCCCTCTAAAGATCACTCTTCAAAGCAAAAGTTCCCAAAATATCAATTGTCACCATTTTGAAAAGACATTTCCTTTTCTATTTATCCAGCAAGAAAAATGGAAGTCAAAAATTTTACTTCCTTTTTCATCTGTGCATTTGCTGTACTTTTGTGCAATGCGACAATCAAGTAGTACGAAACAGCATAGAGGGAAGACTGACAGACACGTTCTTTTTTGTTTTGTTTTGTTCCGTTTTAAGCAGAGAGGACCTTCTTCTTTGTTGTTTGTTTAACAGAATCACATCGCCTTTGTCAAACACACCAAAATGTGTTATCCCTTCATATTATCTACTACTCCGTTCATGTTCAGTTTTTCCAGATTGGTTTCAAGAAATGTCTTTTCACCCCTGTTTGTTTAAATCAGTATCTAAAGGTTCACACAGTGTGTTCAGTTGGTATGTTATAATCTTAACTTTATATCATTTTATTCCATCCTTCATGGTTGTTGCCTAAACCAGTGATATCTTTAGAGGTTGCAAAACAATGATTTTCTGAATCTTGGGTATTACTTAAAAATATAAAAACAAAGTCATCTTGGCTTGTGGAGAAGAGAAAAAACAGAATACCACAAGCTCAGGAACACTGCTGTCACCTTTTCCCAAAAGGTCCTGCCTGCTGAAGGTCGAGCAAAATGCATTCATTCAG
Organism: Enhydra lutris kenyoni; assembly: GCF_002288905.1. Classification (NCBI taxonomy): domain Eukaryota; kingdom Metazoa; phylum Chordata; class Mammalia; order Carnivora; family Mustelidae; genus Enhydra; species Enhydra lutris. The sequence goes on from NW_019154126.1 coordinate 991,610, forward strand.
GTCAGTTTAGCATCTGTCATGTTCCAGAAGACAGTTGCTCACAGTTGTAGTAAGGCTGGGGTTTGAGAACAGGATCAAACCCTGTTACCTGTGGGACGTTTACAAGCCGTGTTATAATATTCCTTAGGTTCTCAATTTCCTCAACAGTGATAGGACATAAAAGGAAAAAGGAACAAAAGAGAATGAGAGAAAGAAAGAAAGAACCAGTATCAATTAATGGTACAGTTTCTAGAAGTTCATCCAGAAAATTCTCAGTATAATTGTAGCTGAAATATTTTCTAATTATTTCAGCATTTCCCAAAGTGCATTACATCATTCATCACTTTTGCTGGTTGTCAACAGTGCAGGGGACATAGCATCTGATGGTCTCATTAGTTTAGAAAGCACCGAATTAAGCAAAATGTAACAGTTATGTAATGTTACATAAACAATGTAATGTAATTTTTATGAACAAAAATTCTTTACTGTGGAATTTATTCTGGCTTTACTGTATTAACTAATACTGTGACTACACGTGTAGGACGTCTTTCCAGAAATACAGAATTTGCCTTAGGTAATTAATGACTAAATAAGTGATGAACTACTTATGTTACCAGCTTTAGGTAAGAGCCAGCTAAAACTATATACCCACATAGTAAATACGACTGTATACACATAGATAATAATGTGTGCAATGATTAGTCTACAAAAACTGAAACGAAATCATAGTAGACAAGAACCCAGTAAAAATTTTGCAGAAGACCTTGGAGATGGACTTGATTTTCTGAGCCACTTTTACCAGTGCAGATTTGGGAATAAGAATGCATCCTCCAGCAGGAGAATAAGAAACATGCCTGTGTGCTCAGTTCAAGTCAGCCCTTCCTGCAGTCAGATTTTCTTTCCACTAGGTCAACTTGCTCTGAAAATACTGACTTTGATCACAATTTCTCCTGATATCTCTGTCGTGAGCAGAGTGTAATGATGCATGTGTTATGGTAGATGACATATTTGATGCTGAACAGTTGCTTCGGAACAGGAGATCTGTGCATTTTCTGCTTTCCACCATACCGGAAATGTGTTTGTGTACACGTGTGGGCATGTGCGCGGCTCTCCCAAAATGGGATAGTAGTGTGCTTCCCTAAACCAGTTTGACTTTTTGAGTTCTGCAGTGATTTATTTTATTTATCTATTTATTTATTTACTTATTTACTTATTCATTCATTCATTCATTCATTCATTTACCCCCCTGGTAAGTTTTCAGGGTTGGTTAAAGCTATTTGACATTTTAATCAAATCCTGACTTCAAAATATTACACCAGACGCTATAGGATACAACAAAGGAAAACAAAAGATCTATACCTTTGATAATTGTGTAATTAAACAAGGAATACAAAATACCATGGAAATGAATGTCCAAACATAGAAGCATGTTATATTGAGGTGTTCAGGTTGACACAAGGATAAGCAAAGAGCTTTGGAAGTTTTTGTTGAAGTAAAAATTGGTCAAAAAAGAATATTTCTGGACGTTGGGTTTTTAAGTGTTAGCACTTTTGATGTACCATGGGGGCAAGTTTGAAAAAGGTAATATGTCTTTGAACATTTTTTTCTAGTTGTTTTTTGGGTTGTTGTTTTTTTTGTTGTTTTGTTTCTTTTAGTTTTTGAGGGGAAGAGGGTTGCCCTATTGTTCGTAAGGTTTTTTTCCCTTTGATTTTAATATTTTTGTCAGTTAATGCAGCTCTGGTAATACTAGTTTTGAAGCAGATCAATTGCTTGCAATCAAAGACTTCATGAAAAAAATGAATGCCAGTTAAGCACAGTACATTGTCATTAAAGCAGGAAAAAGACGTTAAGTGTAGATTAGCTTATAGAAAGCCTAACTAGGAAGCATTAGTTTTTTTATACACAATCAGTCTAACCGTTCTTCTTTGAGTTCTTTTTCATCAAAAGAACCTTTCAGAAATAAAATGCCAAACACACAATGGGAATTTAAGCCTACTTTCTTAAGAAAAATTCTGATATCTTTCAATAACATCCTTTGTTCCAGATGGAACCAAGAAACCTAGCGATAGTTTTTGGTCCAACTCTTGTGAGAACATCCGAAGACAACATGACCCACATGGTCACTCACATGCCAGACCAGTACAAGATCGTAGAAACACTCATCCAGCACGTAAGTTCAGGCTTCATCTTATCAAAAAAATAATTTTCATGTGAGCAGCTGGTGTTTGGTAGGGCAGAATTTGCTTGTAATTTTTGTTTTCTAGGAAAGCTCCTCCCCCCAGTATTATCCTCCAAAATATAGATATATTATGGGGGTCCCTTAGTTTCTCTTTTCACCTTTTTTTATTTTAAATTTTAGCATGACTGGTTTTTCACAGAAGAAGGTGTGGAAGAACCTCTTGTAAGTATCGTCCGTCAGCCTTCGTACTGACTTTTTTCATTCGGGACACAAGCTCCTGACCCAACAGCGTCAACTTCCTGCTTTGTATGCTATTGTCCGCTTTGCGCCCCGGAAGCAGGTCTATAGCTCCTCAGTTTCCGGTCAAGTGAAAATACAAGTATGATGCTTATTTCGTAGTTCATTAATGACATGTAAACGATGTAAAAAGTTAAGCACGTGTGCTCCACTCAGTAAATGTGTCTTTTACTAAATGTTGTTTGAATTTTAAAGAAATTATCTTTGAAGAGATGATGAAGAGATCTTTGTTTATTAACCATAGACAACAGTGCAGGAGGAAAACACAGTAGACTCCCAGCCAGTGCCCAACATAGATCATTTACTCACCAACATTGGAAGGACAGGAGTCTCCCCGGGAGATGTATCAGGTAACTCTTGCCTGGGCAGTACCGATCTGGTTAAGGTTAAGCTAAATCCTCGTAACATGAAAGAACAAAATCAATCATAAGTAACAATTCACTATGATTTTTTTTCTTTTCTTCTCCTTTCCCCCCCCCTTTCTACTAATAAAAAACTGAATCTTCCTTTTCTGATTGATCTCAATTATCTTCCAGTGACTCTAATGCCATTGGCAGTGCATGGGATTGTAATGCTTGTCAGAGTGGAAATCTGAGGGAAATGAGCATGCAAACCACTGTTTTGTTCTTTTTTTTTAATTCACAGTTTCCATGTAATAGTCATCACAAGGTAAAACAGATATATGCTGCTGAATATGTGGTTGCTGTGATGGCAGAAAGTGTGATCGAGACTGTACGAGTAGTTCTTATTCTTGAGCTAGACGTTCTGTTTAAAAGCAGCAAGTGAACAATGTCGAACTGCTAATGGGCGCCATTTTCATAAATACAGCATATTATTTGTCGCTGCAGATGTCACAGTAGAAGTCGAACTGATTTGACATTTTCTTCTGTTCTCTCTTGCCGCGCTCATGTGTGGTTAAGTAGCGGTTTTCATAGGCTCTTTTGCGGACGGTTTTCTCCCGCCGAACTGTTGCACTATATCTAGCATGTTATTTTACACGCTGTTCTCCCTTTGTCTCTAGTTCTTGTTTGAGTCCTAAAGGGTTTTTTCAGCACTTACTGACACAGGCATATCTATACTGATGTTGCACAGGCGAAGTGGGAGGAGTCTATCACACGGTAATGTCGCTAGTGGATTCTGTGGTGGCCCTGCTGGACAGCTGGAGCTGTAGGAAGAAGGAGGACTGCTGTCCACACTGTAGCTGCCTTGTCTGCAGAAACCCCCGATTCTTGTAAATGCAAACACGGTTGATCTGTGGTGTAAATTTTCTCGTAAAGATTATTGTAAACAGATCAATACTACTTTCTTAAAAGTTTTTCTGCTGTTTCTTGTTATTTCTGAAGCAGACCGAGAGGAGAAATAGCATGGTATGGTCTACCAGTTCTTAAAGTCATAAAGCATTTAGCCATGTGTTCAAAGGGGCGTGGCATGGGGCTCAGCTCATTAACCTTGAAAATCAATTTCCCTCAACTTGAAAGACAAAATTTCCCAATTGGTCTTCTCCCGACTAGTGCTAGCCCCTTCCTACCCTCTTTATACTTGTATAATCTGAGTTTTTGCCAGACAGTGAAAATTATGGTCTCCATTTTTCCATTTCCATAATAGCATTTGTGATAGGTAACTCTGAAACTGGTAGCAATTTAACCAAACTAGTCACAAGGATCCCTGACTGCACAGATGTGAAACTGGGGTCTGAAGCCCAAAGATCAGCATTATTGAAAAACCAAAGTGACCTGGAAGCAGGGTTTCCTAATGCATCCAGATGCATGCAAATATATGCTTACAAAATATTTGACAGTTTGACAGTCTGACAAAAATCAACGTAAACGCACCGAGTATGAGTGTCTCGATTTGTGGCTAGGACAGCCAACCATCTTGAAAGTTCTACATTGTGTATCAGTTTCACATACAGGATGTGGCACATAGTACAGTTCTTAAAAAGGTCTTCCAGCTTCTTTACTGCTAGATTTAATATTTAGAAATCTTGATAAACACTAGTGTTTCTGTTTTTGTTTAGTACAGGGCTCCTTTGCCATTCCTCTCATTGAGCTGATTCTGCCTACAATTCACAGCATCCTTTCATGGCGGTGGCTTTCTGTGGTGCAGCTTGCATCTTTGTGAGCTCTGACTATCCACTGTGTTCTCTTGTTCTGTTTGAGTTTTGCTTTCTCATTTCGTTCTGTGCCTGTCTTTTCCATAAGTTTTGCATTGTTTGTTGAAAGCAGCAAAGATTGACTGATACTGACCATGTTTTGTTTAACTTCTCACAGATTCAGCTACTAGTGACTCAACAAAATCTAAGGTAAATGGTTCCATACAATTCTGAGCTACCTGGCAGTGGGGGAGTTTCCTTCTGGCTGATTGTTAGGACTAGGCTACAAGCGCATCCCTCTCTGTGTCAGATGACACAGACCGACAGAGTCTTTGAGAGGGAAAAATGAGTTCGTAGACTGTGGTAGAACAAGGGATTGTGCGTCGGAATGTTGGGTTTCTCTCGGCATAGTTTAGCCTAATACAGAGGAGTAGACCCCTGTTTCTTAAATTCTTAAATCTGAACATTTTCTAACGTACACAAAAGCAGAGACGATGGTATAATGAGTCCCCATGCAATCATTATCCATTCTCAACAGTTAACATGTAGGTGGCCATCTGGTTCCATGTACATTGCACTCCCACTTCCCTCCCCCTAGACTACCTTGAAGCTAAGCCCAAGCATAACGTTTCACCTGTAAATATTTCAGTAGTAATACAGTTTTTGTTATCATTACACATTCTTATGAAAAAATATATTCTTGCTTGCCTTTCAGAAAAATCAGTATTTTTACATAATTTGTATTCTGTTGACACCACCAATTACAAATTTTGAGTAGCTCTGGGAAGTTCTTAGTCTTAGAAGGGTTTTTATTAATCCAGTTTATCCAAACTTTGATCTGCTGAGACAGTAGCAGCTAGAATTGTCAATAGATTTCTTACAACGTCGTTCTATTTGGAAGTGAGACATATATATCATGTTTAAATACCATAGTGAAGTTGTCTGTGATTAAATTATAATTCTTGCAGGAGATTTTACAAAGTGTTCCAGTCATATCATTCATTATCACTCACCCTGTATTTTTTACTGGGTTTTTGCCCCAACTTTTTATTTTGAAAAGCTTTAAACCTAGAGAAAAGTTAAAAGGATAATAGCACCCAAACCTTTTGCCTTAGATTGTTAATTTGGTCCATTTTGATATATATCATTTGGGGGGGGTGACTATTTGAGAATTACAGACATGAAAACACTTTACCCTAAATGCTTCAGTGTGCACATTCTGAGAACGGGGTGTTCTCCTCTATAATCACAGGGTAATTCTCATACCCAGGTAATTAACATGAGTATACAACATTATTATTTCTAATGGAGTCTTTACACAAATTTCTCCAATTGTCCCAAGTCCCAATAATGTAAATGTAGATTGTTTTTTATTTTCCTGTACAGGATGAAATTAAGGATCATCCCCTGCATTTTATTGTCTTTTTTTTTTTTTTTTTTAGGGATGCTTTTAATTTGGGACTGTTTCCTTTTTTTTTTTCCCCAAAGATAAGATTCCAGATTTAGATTTAGATTTGGATTGAGATTTGAGACCTGTTTGAAATTTCCTCCTTCCCTCTTATTAGATGTGTATTTCTTAACATGTCTTAGTTTCTCTTTTTAGCGGAAGCTGTTAAAATGTGGATAACCAACTAAGCAGTGTACTGGATAATCGGGGAATCCTTTCTTACTTGTAGAAACAAAGTTCTGTTAATCTGCAGTTTCATTCTGGTGAATCCTTTTTAGTACAGCAGCCTAAGTTTTTACTTTTTCAAGACTTCAGTATAGTAGTTTTAGTTTGTCTGGGATGTTTACGACCATAGAGAAGTCAACTCTCTGCTTCTCTTACTCAGCGTACTCCCTGCCTTCCTGCTCGTCTTACATGGTCTCTGGTTAACCAGCAAGTGTTACTGACTCCCCCTACCATTCACTTAGCCAGTAGGCCTCCCGAGCAAACTGATGAAATAGTCGTCATCAAGGGCCTATAACGCGCAGCTACCGAAGCCAGTAGCCTGCACTACAACTTTATCAGGGATAGTGCTTCCATGGTAAGGATTTAAGATCCTCAGTTGACCTTACGTTCTTTGAATTTTCTGATTTTGTTGTTACCTTGAGATAAATGAGACATTACCAGCCTGATTTGCCCAAGGCAAGTCTGAAGATCGAGTCTGGCTGAACTGATGGAAGACCAGAGAGTTCCCTTAGTGAGTTTACCCCATACAGTGTGTGTCATACGGTGTCTGTAATTAGGAAGGGGAAGTCAGTCATAGAGTTGTAGTAACCTGTGTCAGGACATTGTACTCAGCTGTGCCAGGATATTAACTATTCAACCTGTGTTCCAGATTAAGGAAGCTGAAGAATGTGGGGCCCGCAGGAGCAGGGGAAGTCAAGAGATGCAGGGAAGTGAACGAGAATAGGAGCGCTAGACAGCTCTAAGCACAAAACACGTCTCTGAAAGGTGGATGTGTATGGGGCGTGACACAGCCGTAAATACCACCAGTTGTGAAGAAACCGCCCTAGTTGAATAGAAGGAACAATCTACCTCATGAGCAGGTTCCAGGGAGGTATAAAAAAAACTACGTTCTGTCCGTGCTTCCGGAGCTTTAATAGAGTTAATGCAGTAAGAAACGTTTGGGGGGAACTTTTTCAGAAAGGAACTCAGCGGTGTGCCTGTGTTCACAGTCTCATTTCTCTGATTTCTCGCAGGGTTCTTGGGGATCTGGCAAAGATCAGTATAGCAGGGAGCTGCTGGTGTCCTCCATCTTCGCAGCCGCCAGTCGCAAGAGGAAAAAGCCCAAAGAAAAGGCCCAACCCAGCAGCTCAGAAGACGAACTGGACAATGTATTTTTTAAGAAAGATAACACAGAACAGAGTCACAATGACATTAAAGAAGAATCCAAAAAAGAGAGTGAGACATTGTGCAGAAAACAAAGGATCGCCATTTCCAAAGAAAACACGGCTAAGAAGGACCCCGGGGCCCCAAAAGACGAAAAGACGCCGCCCCGAAAGCAGAGCGCCGCGTCGGAGGAGCCCTCCCCGCCGCACAGCGCCAAACCCCCGAAGTCGCCGGCGCCGAGCTGCCGCTTCCCGGGGCCGAGAGAGAGCCCCCGGCCGCCCGGCGCCCCCAGGTCCTGCCACTTGGAAGAGCCGGGCTCGGACTCCGGCTCGCAGGCGTCCCCGGCCGGGCTCTCCGCGGGGAAGTGCGGCAGCCCGGGCGCGAGGCACCGCGGCTTTCTGGCCGCCCCGGGCGCCCTCGCGTCGGACTGCCCCGGCGCGCACCCCGCCGGCCTGGACGGCAGCCGGCTCAGCCCCGACGTGCGCGCGGTGGCCGAAAGCCGGGGCGACGAGGCGGACGACGAGCGCAGCGAGCGCGTGAGCGAGGGCCGCCCGGTGGAGACGGACAGCGAGACGGACTTCCCCGTGTTCCCGGGCGCGCTGGCGTCCGAGCGGCTGCTGCGGGGTGCGCTGCAGGACGCCGGCAAGGCGGGCCGCCGCAACTCGGAGGGCAGCGAGCTCAGCGGCACCGAGGGGAGCCTGACGCCCAGCCTGGACAGCCGGAGGCCGCTCTTCAGCTCCCACAAGCTCATCGAGTGCGACACCCTGTCCAGGAGGAAGTCGGCCCGCTTCAAGTCCGACAGCGGCGGCCTGGGGGACGCCAGGGGCGACCGGGACAGCCCGGCCATCAGCAGAGTGTTCGACGTCATGAAGAAAGGCAAGTCCACGGGGAGCCTGCTGCCGCCCACCAGGAGCGAGTCGGAGAAGCAGGAGCCCACCTGGAAGACGAAAATCGCGGACCGGTTAAAACTCAGGCCCCGGGCGCCGGCCGACGACATGTTCGGCGTAGGAAGCCAGAAAGCCGGCGCCGAGGCCGCCAAGCGCAAGAACATCAAGCGGCGGCACACGCTCGGGGGCCACCGCGACGCGGCCGAGCTCAGCGTGCTCAGCTTCTGGAAGGCGCACGAGCAGGCGGCGGACAGGGACGCCGAGCTCTCCGCCGTCCACCGGCTGAAGCCCAAGTGCTCCGCCCAGGACCTGTCCATCTCCGACTGGCTGGCCCGGGAGCGCCTGCGCACCAGCGCCTCCGACCTCAGCGGGGCGGACGCGGGGGACCCGGCGCCCGACGGCGGTGCCCGCGTGGTCGACGGGGCCGCGCCCGACGCGCCTCCGAGTTCGCAGCCCGCCGCGGGCGCTTCTCCGGGTCCCTCGGCTCCGGCCCCCAGGCCCCTTCTTTCCAGGCCGCCACGGTCACCCGACCAGATCAACGGAGAAAGCGTCCAGAACATGAGCCAAAATGCTAGTTCGGCAGCATTATAATGCCCAGCCTCAGAAACTGGCCGAAACCCCAGGCAGTGGAGCACAGTCTCGTCCCTGTCTTTGATCTGGGGCATGTCCACTATAGCAACTGAAAAGCTACTGTTACACGTTCCAGTAACTCTGTAAATATTTTCTTGTACCAGAATTGTTATTATGCAGCCTTCATTTGGGCTGGTTTCAGCATTTTGCACTGTGGAATAACTTTACAGTGCATTACTACAGCCAGAAGAACATATGTGTGTGTGTGTGTGTGTGTGTGTGTGTGTGTGTGTGTGTGTGTGTGTGTGTGTGTACATGCATATATATATTTTACAAATGTTGGACAGTTGTATACAAATGAGCAAGGTATTTGTTGCAACTTACTACACAGTGTATACCCGAGATTACTGAAGCAAACAGCTGGCATTTGTGTGCAGCAAATTTGTTCTTTTGGTTTCATCACTAACAAAAGTGCCTCATCATAAAAATCCATTTGGTTATTAGGGTGCCATATTGTTAAAATTAGATAACTTACGTTGAATAAATAAATGCATTTTATTGGTAACAAATTTCATGACATTTACCAGTTTTAACACAGGTGGATACAGAACTAGCATTCTCTCGTCATTCCAGGTGGATCTCTGAGTTTTATATTCAAACTTTTAATACAGTTTTTGAGTTTTGTGTGACTTGAATTTTTAATCTTTCTGTAAAATACGTAACTTAAATGAACATATTATATGTGTATCTTTTCTTCAGATACCAGATTTGATATAAATGTTGTAACATAGATGTGTAGATAGTGACCTGGATGGAACTGGCTTCTTTATCGAGAAGAATATAATTCTGCATGAGGACTTTAATGAATCCAAACCTGTGTCATGCCTGTGTGCATACCCAATTAAACACTGGAAATAAAAATTGTTTTGGTGAACTTGGCATGTCTTGAAACTCACTATGGTGTATTTTTAAATGTTACCCATTTATAACTGCCTTAATTGGTCCTGATTTTAAAAATATATATATTACCTACTCCAGGGGCACCTGGGTGGCTCAGTGTGTCAAGCATCAGACTCTTGATCTTGGCTCTAGTCTTGACCTCTTGGTTGTGAGTTTGAGCCCGGAGCTGGGCTCCAGGATGGGCGTGGAACCTACTTAAAAAAAAAAAAAAAATTACCTACTCTCTTTCTTTAGTCTACTTCTTTTTTTTTTTTTTTTTTTTTTTTTTGCTGTGGCTGGGTAGGGATCTCTTACAAATGTTTACACTGGCCTAACCTCACTTCTGTACACAAATAATATTTAACTTTTCTAGCTAAAGTAATATGTGTTGTTTACTTTTTGTCGGTGATAATGAGTGAAAAGAACATGCATTTGGGAATCAGACCAACTCTACACTTCCCAGATACGTAAACCTGGACAAATTATTTAACTTCTCTGAATTTATTCCTTCATATAAAAATGATAATAGTATCTATTGTAAGGGTTATTGGATTTAAATGAGATACAGTGTCTGCCACACTTGACTTGCAAAATATGTCAAACCTATTCTAAAAAACTAACGGGTACTTAAAAATCTCAGAAGGGTAAGACTGGAAGGGCCTTAAAAATCATCAAATCTAGTGGTTTTCAACCCTGCCAGACCCAATATTCTCATTCTGTAAAGAATAGTTTTTAATTTCTCCTTTACTATTCTGAAGTGAAATTCACATGTAATCTACCTGTATAACAAATCTACATATATAGTTTTACTTTTATTCAATATAGTATGGGATGTCCCTGATTTTCTTATTATTATAGAAAAGAAAAGGAAAGTGATTTATACTAAAGGAATAAACATTTCAGTATGTGAAGCAGTCAGATTTTTGCACCAATATACAGTCACTAACAGTGTAGTAACTTCATGTCTCATGAATAATTTTGCTATCGATGATGCGATTTTCTTAAATGATGGTAAAGTTCTGAACAAAATAAAAATACACTCTTTCCAAGTTTGCATAATAGGTGCATTACTGGAAAAAATACGTATTTTTAAGATCATCAAAAATACTTTTTATATGTAAAAAAGAAGTTAGGCTCAAGGCTCAAATAATTATATTTTATTCATTTCTGCTCTTATATTTATTAGCTTCAATTTTCTTTGGAACCTCAGACATATCCTAGCTCATTGATTTCCAGGTTTTTGTTTGTTTTTTGATATTTGCTTTTTAAAAGACTATTTGTTTTATTTTCATTTATTTCAGAACATTTTCTAACTTCTGTTGTGATTTTTTTTTAACCTGTGTGTTATTTATATGTATATTGCTTAATGTCTAAACATTTGGAAGCTTTCTACTTTATCTTTAAAAAAATTATTTCTAGTATAATTCACATGATTATTAAACATACTCTGGTAGTTTTAAGCTGTTTGAAACTAATGGAGACATCCATTATGTAAACCAGCATATGGCCAATTTTTATTCAATGTTCCATGCCCATATACTTGATGTTCCATGTCATATACTTGAAAAGAATATGTACTCTGAGACTGGCTGCTTTATCATGTTGACTGGGTCAGGTTTCTTAATCGTGTTTTTTAGATCTTTTATATCCTTATGGATTTTTTACTCGGCTCTCAGCATTTCCTGAGAGGTGATAAAGCCTTATGTTACAATTACAGAGTTATATGTCCCTTATTCGTCAATTTTTCCCTTATACATTTTGGAGCTAGTTTACTAGGTGGACATAAATTTAGAATTATTTTATCTTCATGGTGAATTGACCCTTTTCTCATTATGCAATGCCCTTCATTATCTCTACCGAAACTGCTTGTGTTAAAGTTTAATTTTATATGAAATTGTTGTGACTGTACCAGTTACTTTTGGTTAGTGTTTGCCCAGTAAATCTCTCTCATCCTTTTGCTTTCAACCCTTTTGTGTTTATATTCAGTTTTTCTCTCTTACAGCAGCATATAGTTTTTTTTTAAGTGTAGTCTGATGATCTTTGTCTTTTAACTGAAATATGTAATCCAGTTACTTTTAATGAAATTCCTGATGTGTTTCGATTCGTAGCTGCGTCTTACTGTTTGTTTTCTACTTGTCTCACGAGTTTTATGTGCCCTTTTATCTTGTTTCTTGCCTCTTTTGAATTAATCAAATATTTTTATTATACCCTTTTCCTCTTCTATTAGCAGGTTACTTATTTATTCTTTTACTATTCTTTTAGAGACGTTTTTCACCTAATAGAACCTAATTTAAATTAAACATTTACTGCTTTCCACATACCGCTTATTATAGATATCCCCATACCTTGTAAGACATTATTACTTCATACGCTTGAATATTCATCTGCGTTTACCAACAATGACCATTTTTTTCCCCAACAATAACCATTTTTACCGCTCTTCATTCTTTGCTGTATTTCCATGTTTTTATCTGCCGTCTTTCTCGTCCTTCCTGAAGAGCTCTAATTATTATCCGGATCTGCTAGTGTTGTTTCTCTGCTTAAGTGTGTTTGGAAATGTCTTTATTTTGCATCCTTTTTCCAAAGGATGTGCTTACTGCCTAGAGAGTGCTGGAATTTTCTTTCAGCGCTTTAAAGATGTTCTGTTTTTGTCTGGTTTCTATCGTTACCGATTGTTACTGTTGAGAAGGGAGCTGTAAGTCTTCCTGGTGCTTCAAAGGTAATTGTCTGGGTCGCCCTGCATTTGCAGGTGGGCGGAGCTGATAAGGCAGGCTTGTAGTCTCCGTGAGACTGGGTAAATCTGGCTCTGTCCCTCTCCTAAGGTGTCACTTTTCAGGTATCTCAGTGTTCAGGGGTTTGCTGTGGCCCCTCCTCCTGGGCATATCCTGACCCCCACTGTGTCGCTTGTCACCTCGGCCTCTGAGACTGTACCAGATACACCAATCTGTTTCCTAACTGGCCTTCCGCCCTGAATGGTTGAAGTACTGGCAGATGCTTTAAAAGTAAAACCACCAAGTATGGGGTTCTCCCCTCTAGGATTCACTTTGCTCGGGGATTTTGTTTCCCCAAGTCTTAGCCCAGACTCAGCATCCCACACCCCTGGGCATCTTTTTACTTAATTACTTTGCCACTCCCAGCCCAGCCCAGGGAAATGGAGGAAAGCCAGCTTCTGAGTAGCCCCAAGCCTGTCCCCCCAAGCCTGGCTTTCATTTTCGCTCCATGCCTTAACTGCCTGGCAGCTCTCCAGTTCGTTTGCTTATGGACTGGCAGAATGGCTGGTGGTTATTTTCTCCAGCTTTTCTCATGGTTCTCAATACGGGTCTCCGTCAGCTATGAGCTATTCCACTGTGGTTGGAAACAGATGTTTCCGGAACTCAAATCATTATACGTCGGTTCTTCATCTACACAGTGTCAGAATGATAAAACCCGTGTGAGATACGAGCTACCCCTTTATCGTGTGGGAATTCGACCCTTGTCTTACTGGATGAAGCTTTGTTTCTTCTAACAATAGAGGAGGATGTAGTGATACGCTGAAAGTATTTTCTGAAAACTCTTAGAAACAGTGGATTCTCTAAGAGCACCCAGATCACCAGGTAGCCCCGCTCAGGTCATCTGATTTTCAGCAGTGCGTGAAATATACATAACCGTAATTATGACACAGTGTTGTGTTTTTAATTTACCTAAAGCAGCATAGTATCTAGCTTGCTTTTTTTCACTTCATGTGTTTTTGAGATCTGTCTTTATTGGACCATGTAGCTCTATTCTGTTTTCCCTTTTTCCTTGCAGTGGGCATGGTGTTTGCTTTCTTAGTACTCGCCTCTTTGCGTCTTTTTTTTTTTTTTAAAGATTTTATTTATTTATTTGACAGATCACAAGTAGGCAGAGATGCAGGCAGAGAGAGCGCGAGAGGAGGAAGCAGGCTCTGTGCTGAGCGGAGAGCCGGATGCGGGACTTGATCCCAGGACCCTGGGATCATGACCTGAGCCAAAGGCAGAGGCTTTAACCCACTGAGCCACCCAGGCGCCCCGAGTCTTGAAGGCGCTGATGGCTACTATGCCCCATTCCAACTTGACTGTCCCATTAACCTCCAAGTTGACCCCGTCAGCAGCATATGAGTTCTCTCATTTTTTCACATCCTCGTGGATGCTAGATATTTGGGGGGTTTTAAATGTGTTGTTTTGGAAATGGACACGTGTGAGGTGATGTCTGACTGTTGTGCCTTTTCTACATTACTCGTCAAGAAGGTGTTTCTGTCGTTGGCTTTTTCTCAGAGATCTTTATATAATCTGGATATGAATTCTCTACCTGTTGGGTAGATTTCAAGTATCTTCTTTCAGTGTGAAGTTTTTTAAACCTTAAGGTGTTGGACAGTGTATTTTAAATTTGTTTTATTTAATCAGAGTTACTAGCTTTTATCTGCACACGTTGAACCCCACCGAAGAAATCCTTTCCCACCCACTGGCATCAGCTGTAAATTTGTAATTTGAATTGTAAATTGTAAATCAGCTTTAAATTTGTAATTTGTTCATTATCTCTATTCATTTTGGCCAAAGTGATAGACTCGAAGAAACCCATTAAAGTTTCCCTTAGGCTGCGTTGACATTTTTACATTTTAACATCCCAAATTTTTCCTTCTCATGAATTCTTAGGAGAAATATCCAATTATTTTCTTCCCATTTACCATGACGACCTGTTCTGAAAACCCAAATAGAGCCCATCAGGACCCCTTGGCTGTGGAATCAGGAGGGACGGACGCCAGGACTTTGATTTCCAGATGCTCGTGGTGCCTGGTGGTTGATTATTATTGGTTAACACCACTTCCCATTCCTACCCCGGGAAAACATCATTTGAACAGAGAAGGATTCATCCCCCATCAAAAAAGAAATGAGCAAGGCCATTCCCTGTGCATGTAGCTCTCTCACCGGGGGCAACAGAACAAAAACTCAAGCCAGGTGGCTTCGCAGACTCAAACACAAAAACAAAAATGTGACTGTTCTTTTCCTTTTTCTTTTTTTTTTTTTTTTTAAAGATTTTATTTATTCACTTGACAAACAAAGATCACAAGTAGGCAGAGAGGCAGGCAGAGAGAGAGGGAGGAAGCAGGCTCCCTGCCGAGCAGAGAGCCCGACGCGGGGCTCGATCCCAGGACCCCGAGACCATGACCCGAGCCGAAGGCAGAGGCCCAACCCACTGAGCCACCCAGGCGCCCCTCCTTTTTCTTTTTTTAATGAAATGCTCTATTACAGTTCTAGGATAGATTACATTTTTAATACTGGGGAACAGTAATCTTCCCATTCCTTCTGCCCACCTGAGCAGACCATCATGAAAACAGAACTTAAATCCTGACCTTGTCGCTTTAGCCCTCAAACTTCCTTGGGCTCCTTACCCCGCTGTGGAGGATCTGCAGACCGAAGGAGGGTGCCGCAGGCCAGCCCTGCTGCGCGGTCCCCCTGCTGGCCTGCTGCGGGGTCCCCCTGAGCTCGCCTCCTATGCAAGCTTGCCTCCCATTTCAAAAGTGTGCCCTCCAGCCGTGGCTCCTGATTGCTTTCTCAGCTCTCCCCTTACCTAATTACTTTCATCTCATGTGGTCTTAACAGACTGATTGCTTGCCTGTGGCCATGACAAGAATGGCCAAGGTGAACAAAAAGATCTGTCACATAAAAATTCCGATTTTTTTGAAAACTGGAAGGCCCCACTAGTCCCACTTTCCAGCACACTAGGGATAGGGTCGTAGCCATCTGTAGACAGAGCTGGTGCTCTCTGGCCCACCCAGGCCCCACTGCCTCCCCACCCCCCCGCCCCTGCCTGGGCCCACAGCTGGTAATAGAGTCTGCTTGAAGCCTGAGTTAGCCTCCTGACTCCAGGGGCAATTACATGTCCTGAATAAAGAAGGTACAACCCCTTGGCCTCTCTTCAGCCCCAATCCCAGAGTCTAATCAGGGATAAGAAAACAATCAGGGATAAGAAAGAATAGAAAAGGGGCGCCTGGGTGGCTCAGTCAGTTAAAGGGTCTGACTTCATCTCAGGTCATGATCTCAGGTCCTGGGATCCAGGCATCGGGCTCTGCACCCAGCAGGGAGTCTGCTTGTCCCTCTCCCCCTGATCGTTTTCTCTCTCAAATAAATAAATAACTAAATAAAATCTTTTTAAAAAGAAAGAAAGGAAGGAGGGAAGGAGGTAGGGAGGGAGAAAGAAAGAAAAAGAAAGGAAGGAAGAAAGAAAGGAAGGAAAAGAAAAGAAAAAAGAAAAGAATGGACCACTGAAAAGGGAGCTCATTTGGTGAACGTTTCTCCAGTGCCAATTTGCCTATCTCCACCACTCCGGGTATGATGCCACGAGCTCACATGAAGTGAGCGGAGACCGGGGGTCAGGCCACCACTTCTCTACATGTTTTCCACGCACTGACACACTGATTCCCACAGTCGCCCGGGAAGCAGATTGTGGCACCGTCTTGCTTATTTCCCAGCATCCGTCTGCAGACCGCACTTCCCAGCCCGCTTCCAAGCTGGGGGCGGCTCTCGCCCCCAGTCCAGAAGACGCGTTTTGTGCAACCTCCGGCAAGTGTCTTTAAAAGGACGGGCAGGTGCTGCTACACGCCCCTCTTTCCACTGTCGGGAATCTTCTTTGACTCAGCCTCTCTTTCCTCTTCGGTGCTTCTGGGCTTCTGGAAGCCTCCACTAACGTTGCTGTCACTCTCGCTGACTTCAGAGCCACGCTGGCTACCATGAGATCACCCCCAGCGTCTCTGTTCTAAGCCTTCTCTCCTTGCTCCCCCCCGCATCCCTGGAATAACGGCCACCTCCCCTCGGGTACCATTTTCCCCCTCTCCTCCCACTGGGAAAGAAAGGAGGCAAGGTCTTGGGGAAAGTAAGCTGATCTGGTCTCTTACTCAAGGCAACGTCTGTCTGGTCTTCAATTCTGTGGCAGGAACATCGCCTGGCAGAGAGCCATTTCTAGTCCCATGCCTCCATGGCTGTCACTGAGCGGTGGAGTGGGGGGTGGGCAGCCTGTGCTCCCGGGGGGCCTGCGGCTGCCTTCACAGGCACGTAAACTTGCTTCTCAGCCAGGCCGCAGGCCGCGCAGGTCTCTCTCTGAGGGTCTGTGCTCTTCCTCTCAGAACAAGCTAGCTGTCACCACCACAGGGCTTACCGAGTGGGGCGTCACGAAAGGTAGGACAGTTCTGGCAGTGACTGGGAGGGGGCAGCTAGACCTCAGGGATGGTGGGTGACATGGTTACCCCCGGAAGAGCAGTTCTTTGAGGCAGCTGGGAAAGTGTCCAGGCATTTGCGGGGAGGTCTGTCCTCCTCTAGGCTTCGGTGTGACTGAACTTAAGAAAGTAATTGAGTTGTTTCAAAACTTTAGTCTATAGTTTAAAAAAATGTGTGTGTGTGTGTGTGTGTGTGTGTGTGTGTGTGTGTGTGTCTAAAATACTGTCAAATTTTCTCAGTGCCAGGATCTTGCCAGAAGCATCTGGTATTGCTATGGCAACAGAATGAGGGCAATGTGTTTGGGGCATGGTGCTACTGGGATCCAGAGATTTTTCTCTTCTGAATCTCATCCACCGGCAGGCAGGATAGTTCAATCTTGCAGAAGGACGAGGTGGAATGAAGAGGTGGGAGAAGTGAGAGAATGGAGGGTAGGAGATGGGAGATTCTGGGCGGCGTGGAAACACAGGCTCCACACATCTGATTGGGCACCGACAGAGTCCTTCTTCCTATCCATCTCTGCGGTCTGTCCCCTTAGTTGTCCTGAGCCCTCACAATGCTGAGCCTCCAACTCCACCCCGCCGCCTTTCACCCATCCCTACCCCACTTCTAAAGTGCTTTTCTTTTTTTTAAACATCTTTTTTTTTTTTTTTAAGATTTTTATTTATTTATTTGACAGACAGAGATTACAAGCAGGCAGAGAGAGGAGGAAGCAGGCTCCCCGAGGAGCAGAGAGCCCGATGCGGCGCTCGATCCCAGGACCCTGAGACCCTGGGACCACGACCTGAGCCAAAGACGGAGGCTTCAACCCACTGAGCCACCCAGGCACCCCTAAAGTGCTTTTCAAGACGCAGTTGTGTCACTTTCTTGTTTAAAATCCACGAACACAGGCGCCTGAGTGGCTCACTAGGTTAAGCCTCTGCCTTTGGCTCAGGTCATGTTCCGAGAGTCCTGGGATCGAGCCCCACACTGGGCTCCCAGCTCAGCAGGGAACCTGCTTCTCCCTGTACCCTTCCCCCCTGCTCGTGCTCTCTCGTTCTCTCAAATAAATAAATACAATCTTAAAAAAAAAAAAAAAACTGCTTAAAAAAAACCCAAAAACCACCAACTGGCACTGGGCCTCAAAAGCCGCCAGGAATGGAGACTGCGCAGGACACTCAGCCCTGGCCACGGCCACCCACTCTTCTGCGGGGGCTCCGATGGCCCCGGGCTTCTCCAGGCATACCCGCTTTGGTCCTCTCTGCCCTCCTCCCACCCCTCCTCGCTGCAGCCGCTCCCCGCCGACTACGAGGCTAACTGCACTGCTCAGGGCTGTGTTCAGCCCCTGCGGTGCGGCCAAGGGAACAGTCTCAGGTCACCTGCCGCTCACCTCCCCGCCACGCACGACTCCGAAGAGGTCACACAGCGCCCGGCCTGATAAGGGAGGCCGGAGGCGCCGGCAGAGGAGCGCAGCGCCACCTGGTGGACCTTCCAGGTAGCGCGGCCGCCCGGCCCCTCCGCGCTCTGGCCTCTGGGGAGCGTTTCCAGCGCGCCTGGGCCCGGCCTCCCCCAGGCCCGTGAGGTTTTCAGGCCCCACGTTCAACGTCGCCTGGCTGCTCCCGTGCTGAGCGGGACAGGACCCGCACCTGAGACGTCTGAGGCCTTGACGCGGCCTGCCCGCTCCCTTCAAACCCTACGAAACAGGGGAACTCATATTAAAACACAGAAAAGAGGGCAAAAGTTTGAAAAGGCTCCATTGCGGGGGCAAAACCAGAGGAGCAAGGGTGTGAGGGCGAGAGGAAGGAGACCAGGTGTACGAGGCGGGGCGGGGAGCGGGGGCAGGCTGCTCAGGTGGGGTTTCCCTGAGAGACAGCATTTGGGTACAAAATGGGACGCAGTCTACTCACTCCCTAGCATCATCAGTGCTCGGAGCAACCGTGTGACCAGACCCTGTCCTCACGGGCTTCTCAGTTGTGAGACAGACGTTAAAGACCCAGCTAAGGTGCGTACTGGGGCAAAAGAGGGCTTGTCAACCTGGTTCTTAACCTTGACCCTGCCGACACTGGGCGGGGCCGCTCCTTGCTGCGGGGGTTTGCGCAGTGCGCTCTCTGGGCCTCCTCTCGCCGGATGCACGCCGCGCTCCGCCCAGCTGGGAGGACCCAAATGTCTCCAGACATCTCTAGGTGTCTCCCTGGGGGCAAAGTCGCCTCGAGTTGAGGACCCTTGACACAGGCGTATTGGTCGCCAGGAGATGGAGCTCCAGGCCGGGAGACGGAGAGAACAGGAGACAAGAACACCTCAGTCTCAGAGGGGTCCTGGCTTTCACATCGGGCTGACACCGGAGGGCCTGGACGGGCCACGTGCTGACAGCAGCACTTTGAAATGATGTCAGGGCGGACCTCATCTTTTGGTAGCACGTGAGCCCTGTTACAGATAGAAATTTCCACACCTCCGCCACCATTCTCACTATGAGAGTTACCAAGCCCGGAGTGCCTGTCTTTGCTTTCACCCATGGGGCAAAAAGCGTCCTTTTGGGGGGGGGGGGAAGGAGGCCAAGCTGGAGGTGTTGTCAGGGGCCGTTCAGCAGAGCCCTAGAGGCCCTCCTAAAGAGTTTGGATTTTATCGAAATGTCCCTGGAATGATCTGTCAGCGCGAACAGGTGGAAATGTAACAGGGATGCATTTTGTGTACATGTGGGGCCTCCCCCTCGTGACCTCATCTGACTTCATTCTCTCCCACCCTCGCACTGGGGTTTCAGGCTTCAACATCTGAACCGTGAGGGGGGCACCCACTTTCAGTCCACGGGTCCTGCCCTCCAAGGCATGGGAGCCCGCTCCTGCATGCTGGGCTCTTCCTTCCCCCCGCTGCCCTCCTCCTCTCCTCCTACACTACTAGGAAGGGAGCAGAAATTTTCTTGTTCCTTAGTATTCCCCCAAAAGAGGAGTAATGAGAGGTCGTGAGTTGTTCAGAGAGATTTTGCGATGAGGACAAATGCCACCTACCTCACGCTTCCCTCTAGGGCCAAGGCGGTGGATTGTGCATTTCTAAAACTGCTCAAAACAGATGTGGGTGCAAAACAGGACTCTCGTTCAGTCCCTTAGAGGAAGTTCCAGACATGACCACCAGGTGGCAGCAGGTGAACAGTTTTTTCCCAAGACCCTGCAGACTCAGGCATGACTAAATCCTTGCTCTGGGTGACCTGAATGGTGGGAACAGCATGAGCCTCCCACTTCCTCTGTACCAGCCTGTGTCTCCACAGAGGAGCATGGTCCCGCGCTGGACCCGTCTGTGTGTATGCACAGACATTAATTCCTGTGCTTACTGGTTGCACTGACCACTCACACCGCCATATACTTCCGACTCCCCTAAATGCAACGAAGGGGAGGGTGCTCCTAGCAGGGGCCCTGATTCAGGCTTCCCGGAGAGGCTATTCCAGGCGGAGGAGCAACTTGTGGCCGGGCTTGTCGGAGCAGTAGACCAGAGGACAGGGCAGCGGGAAGAGAGAGAGTGATGGGGCAGGTGGGGTAAGCCCACGAGGAGGGCAGGCAGCCGTCAGATCCCCGAGGGCAGGAAGGCCTTGCTTCACTTTGGAGGGTCTCCTTTAAGGAATTTTAGACAGATGTGGCAGAAGAGCAGAGGAGGGCGTGGCCTCTTCCTCTAGAGTCAGTTTCTGAAAGAACATTCTTTCTCCAGGATGTGGAAGGCGCGTCAGACCTGGCAAAGCCCTTCCACTGTGGGATTCTAGACCTCTGCACAAATGAAGAACGTCTGATTGCAATCACCGTGCAATGGTCTATTTATTCCTGGAAGTCTCCTTCCCTGACTCCATTTCCAGGCTAGTGAACTCTTTCTTGTGGGTAAAATATACCCTCTTGAAAATTTTATATATATATACATATCTCCATCCTCTTGGCTTGGTTTTCTCCAGATGTTGGGGCAAAAAAAACACTTCTCAAGGTACAGGAGGTAGACAGGGTCCTCTGCTTTGGAAAGAGTGGGGACCCTGCCCGGGAGGCCCTTTCTGTCTTGGAGGAGACCAGGGATGTGGAGGCAAGAGGCACTGAGACCTCAGACTCTGGCCCTGGGGAGCACAGTCCAATGAACACTGAATCAGCTGGGGAAAGACGCCCAGAAGGGGACGGAACAGGTCAAAGGTGAGCTTGGCCTTCCTTGCAGATCTAAGGAATCTTATCTCTCTGTCTATAATCTTAGGTCTAATCTGCCTGAGGGGTGGCACTAAAACCACTTTTAGTGTTCAAGCGCCCAGAATCTGATGAAGCAAGCCCGCTCCAGAGAAGCATTTCGGGCCTCCCCCAGACAGAAAGAGTGTTTTCAATCACCTGTGTTCCTTCCAGCCTGCAGAGGTAAACTCAGTGGTCAGGGTACAGGATGGGTCCCTACTTCCCTTTATCAATTGGGAAGGTACTGGGGCGCCTGGGTGGCTCAGTGGGTTAAACCTCTGCTTTCGGCTCGAGTCATGGTCTTGGGGTCCTGGGATCCAGCCCCGCATCGGGCTCTCTGCTCAGCAGGGAGCCTGCTTCCCTTCCTCTCTCTGTCTTCTTCTCTGCCTACTTGTGATCTCTGTCTGTCAAATAAATGAATAAAATATTTTTTTTAAAAAGAAAAGGTACTTAATCTCATTTGTTTACTGTGGAATATTTGTATGTAAATCCCCTAGATAAAGCCCAAGATGGGACTGGAAAATGTGTCCTGGGTGTCACAGTATAGAAGCATTAGCGCCCCTGAAGGGAGGCATTTCAGGGCGTGGTGGGAGCAGAAGCCAGTGGGCTTGGAGGGGTGGTGGTGGGGGGTGACAATGGGGGTTGACAACCAAAACGGGGCCCTGAAGAACGTTTCTCTGAAATAGAGAAACTGGGGGCTGGGAGCTGGGCTAAGGCGCTGGGCCACCCTTCAGGGACATACTAGGGGCTCTTGGAGGGGAGAAGCCCTCTTTTTTTTTTTTTTTTTAAAGATTTTATTTATTTATTTGACAGACAGAGATCACAAGCAGACAGAGAGGCAGGCAGAGAGAGAGAGGAGGAAGCAGGCTCCCTGCTGAGCAGAGAGTTCGATGCGGGGCTTGATTCCAGAACCCTGGGATCATGACCTGAGCCGAAGGGAGAGGCTTTAACCCACTGAGCCACCCAGGCGCCCCATGGGGAGAAGCCCTCTTAGTGTGGGCCTGGCTCTGCCTACATTTCTAACCTGAATCTGGGAGCCTGTATACTGCCCTCTGACCTTCTCACTGGACTGGGGTGAACTCGGAGATAGGCTTCTCCTGCCTGGTCCTCCTCCACTAACCATGGACTTCTGAACCCTCCGCCCTGTCCTCAGACCCCACATCACTCAGATAGTTTCCATACCTATGTGGGCTGCCCTCCCACGGGTCTCCTCCCCAAAAAGAGTCGTTCAGCATGGTTTTTGCTTTACAAATTCATAGTATTTCAAACAGGGACCTAGATGCACCATTTGAAACACATCACTGAATTAGAATTCACCATCAGATGGGACCTCTGTACCAAGGGCACTTGAAATGTCTCATTTAACCAACTATTAGGGACATTTGTGGGGACTCCAGGCATCTCCAGAGACTAAGGGAGGAGCTACAACGGTCAGATCCTTAAATGACTCCCACTCCAAAGGCAAACATTCGAATTGTTGGCTACCTGCAAACAAACACCCTAAGTGTAGCTGGTTTTGGGAGACCCGGCAGCGCTGGAAGGGTCAAAACACAAGCAAAGCTTTAGATCCACACACACCGTTGGCTGGGAGGAAAAGACGGTGTCCATCAATTCCAATTTAAAAAGCTGGAAAGTTTGAAAAAAAAATTAAAATACTTTTCAAGTTTGGATCTGCTGTCTTGGGGTAATAGCCACCTTTGATTTTTAAGAGACAACATCTTCTCGTTACTGCTGGGGCCGCTGCTTTCTAGTGTGAGACCCCTCGGAAGCGCCGGGTTCCCATTAGAATCACCTGGAAAGGTTTGCTAATCCCCGGCACGGACAGAGCCTCTGTCCCCCCTGATTCAGACTCTCTGTGGTTGGGACCCAGGTTTCAGCATTTTTAAAGCTTCTCATGGGATCACGTTGCGGGGGGGGGGGGGGTGTGAAGCCAAGTTGGCGAACCTGGAATATGAGGCAAGATTATCCCAAATGCAAGACCGGGATTTCTTGGGTTCTTCTGCCGTGAGGGTGTTTCCTCCTGGCCATCAGCCGGTTTCCCCCCCTTTCACATTAGGTGGGAGAGGAGATGGTGTCTGTGGCAAGGTAGAGCTCTGGTTCTAAATCCCAGAGAGCTTCAACATTTAGAAGAAAGAAATCCATTCCCGCCCATCTTTTCAAGATTTCCTGCCCCTTTCCTCCTTGCCAATGCTTGGAGGTTGGGTTTCTTCTGTGGTTAATCACTTGCCCTTCCAGGCATGAATGCAGAGAGCATAAAGGAGAATATGGCTAGAGGTGTAGCAAACAAGTTCCAGAAATGGCAGGCCATTCGAGCGGACCTGAGCTCTGCGTGTGTCCCCTAAGTGTCACCATCTTGCGGAGAAGGGTTCACTGGGCTGGATCTTCCGGGCTGGATCCTAACACCCTTGGGGTTTGCTCGGACTGTGTGTTCCTTATTCTATGCCGGGTGGTTCTCAGCCAAATCAGTTCTGCCCTTTAGGTGCAAGTGTGGGTATTTGTGGAGAGCTCTGACGTTGTCCCAGTGATGAGGCAAAACTGGTATGGTGTGGGTGTGGCTCAGGGATGCCAGGCGGCCTCCCATGGTCTACCAGGAACTGTCCCCTCCAGCAGAGCCTGGTGACGTCCCGCCAAACATTCCTGTGAGTGAAAAAGTTATTTACAGTGATCGGAGCCTACAGGCCAATCCTGCCTCCAAATGAGCTTTTGGGCGTTCTTAGAATATGCCAACAATTTTCCAAGAAGGTGTAAAATGAGGGAGCCTAGTTTTTGAAACTATGTGAGTGGGTAGGCTCTATCAACGAGAATTTATTTCCTACAGAGCATTTGTAATTTAAAAGGGAGCAAAGGATCTGAGAAGACTGAGACCCTCGTCCTTGCATTTCAAACTCTCTGTGAGGGGCTGAACTGCTCACTCAGCAGTCCTGTGCCTCGGAAGTGTCGGGAAAACCCTTAGAAATGCCTTTGAGGGGCGCTTGGGAGCCATTTACCCTGGGGACTGAGTGGAGAAGGAGCTGTAGCAACCTGGCTCAGGACAGGATTGTGGGCGAGGGAGAGGCGTGGCCTAGCTGCGTGTAGGCGGGGCAGGGGGCGTGGTTTGGGTGGGCGTGGTTGGTGGGGCCTTTCTGGCAGGTGGGTTGATGTCTTCGTGATCTGGCCCTGGTGCCTTGGGGTTTTAGTCCACGTGCTTAGGGAAAAAGAAGTCGGTGATCCCAGGTAACAACCCGGCTTCACCTTCCTTCCAAGTGACGCTGGATGAAAATATGAACCCCCTAAGCAGAGTGCTTCTCTACCTACGAAGTTTTGAAGGTGAGGGAGCCAAAATTTGTAATGATCCGTAAAGGAATGAAGTTTTATTTATTTATTTATTTATTTTAAAGATGCTCTATCTTTCGGTCCAGGAATGAAAAACTGTTCAGCAAGTCCTTTCAGAGACAACCTGAGGGGTCCCATTCCCAAGCAGAACTTCGATCAGGTGCCCGCACCTTAGCCTTATCCCAGACGCGCGTCCTGCACGTTCTCTCGTTTTCTACAGCAAGATGGGGAAGAGATAATGACAGTAACTTTCCCCCAAGGTTTTTGCGAGGATTAAAAGACGGTTTGTGCAAAACACGTTAGCATCACCCGGCCCATGACAGGCAGCAGATGGCAGTGTTGCTGACGTGTTCACAGACACCGGGATCAAGGACTTCCTCATCAATGGTAGGCAATTAAACAACTGAAGCGTTTTGTGTAAGTCTAGGTATGTACTGTAAGCTCCACTGCCTTCTCCGGGCAGGGTGTCAGGCATAACTTGACCTTCTGAGCTCCAGGTCATCAGCATGAGCTTCTGTTTCAAGCTCGATGGCCGTGAGCCCTGGCAGATCTGGGGTTCCCTCCTCGTAAGGTGTGTCCAGGGTGTCGTTCCCCAACAATGTCACCTGCTTGCTTCTGCAAAATGACCTCTGGGACTTTTGGTTGAATGAGTCCACATTCCTCCACTCCCTCCAAAAATGCTTCTGAGTTGCTCTCAAATGCTTTTGCATTTTCAGAGCCAGGGAGAGGGGAAGAAGTTAGTTTCAGTTACAGAGTGGGGCACTCAGGAAGCAGCCTTGGGGACAGGCATGGCCAAAGCTGCTCTGGGAGCCCAGTGGACGTGTCTACTTTTCTTCATGGGTCTTGCCCCTGGTTCTCAGCTCAGGGATGGACATCAACTCCATGATTTGGGGGGTATACCTTCTCCCAATCCCAAACACCCAACCTTGCAAAAGGATCACTCTTTTGTAGCCATGATTCTAGGACCTTGGCTTTGGTCCAAGACCATGTCACTCTTTTGTTTTACTTTGGAAAGAGTCGGAGTCACAAGTAGCATTGAAAGAAAAGCAGCGTCTTTAATCTGGAACATTGTTAAAAGTTCTGTATCGTACCATGGAGGGCCAAATGTCATCGCCTGTGCAAACGACCTCTCCACGGGACCCCTGCCGCCCACCATGAGGCTCCTCTGACTTCTCCATCTGCCCATGGCTGTGCCATCCCCTCCATGACCAGATGGAGGCCTTTTAGGAGCAGAAACTGTGTCCAGTTACCTGTGTAGCAGTGATAAGGACAATAGTCCTAACCCTTATCGAGTGTGCATCTATGCCAGGCTTTTAAAATTTTTTAAAATTTTTATATTTATTTATTTATTGGAGAGGAAGAGAGAGTGGGGAGAGGCAGAGAGAGAGAGAGAGGATCTTAAGCAGGCTCCACGCCCAGTGTGGAGCAAGATGAGGGGCTCGATCCCATGACCCTGAGATGATGACCTGAGGCAAAATGAGTCGAGCACTTAACCCACTGAGCCACCCCGGTGCCCGTCAGGTTCTGTGTTAAGAATTTTCTACACATCAAATTTAATCTCAAAAATCCTGTGAGGCAGGTTCTGTCATTAATTCTCCATTCATAGATGAGAAACTGAGGCACGCCCGAGGCTGCACAACAAGCACACAGCCCGGGCTGATGGACTGTTGAATGAATCGGTTTATTTCTAAGAGTATTTTTTCAGATGCAACACTCTGTTGAATGATGAGCTTCAAAGCTAACGGAGTGAGAGTCTAAGTAGCGGCTGAACAAAATCTGAAAGCCTAAGAGCTCATCCCATCAAGCATCACCCACTTTAGCTGTTAAAGGAACCCAGGTGCCCTTCTGCTAAGTGTTGTCAGAGGCAGCCGCGCACACCTGGACTCAGTCTCCCTCCAATGTCCCTGGGTCTCAAGGTTATGGCTGAGCCGTGCTGAGTTTTTCCTGACCTGGGGGGACACGCCTTCATGACATGGGCTGCAACTGACCATCCCCTGTGTATCCTCGCCAGCGCTCTGGCAAGTCTGAGGGTAAACTGAGGACAGGAGCTACCACCCGTGGTTAGCTGCTTACAAAGAAGTCTCAGCTTGTCCGTACAGAGGAGCAAGTAAACTTGCACGTGCCAGCTGGCTGCGGGATGTATTTTCATATAATGTAGCTGCTGAGTTGTGATGGGGCATGGCTGACGTGCTGGCACCTTCTATGCCTAAAAACTCTAAGATGATGACTTTCCTGAGCCCTCCCGGAGACCTGCGATGACAATTCACATAACAAGCAGAGACAGAATATGCTGATTCTGGTGAAGCCATCGCAGCTCTGGACGCATGCTAAAGTAAATTAATTTAGCCTTTACATCAAACCCAGTTAAATATTTTGGGGGCAAAAAACCAGTAATAGGCAGCTTCCTGGGACTGTTCTTTGTGATTCCGAATCTCGGTGTTATTTTCACTAACCGCTCTTCCCATTTTTCAAATGAACACATAGAGTGTCACGTTAGCTCGCGTATGTCCCTGTACACCAATGGTATTTTTTTTTTAAACGGAGAACTCCAAAAGCTCATAGTGACAAAGATGGTTTATTTCTACTTTACTTCTACTGGGAATTAAAAAAGGAAAAAAGTAATACGAGCCCCTCTGGTCAGTGAGGGTGGAAACTCTGTCCCCAGGTTTGCTTTCTGGTCGGCAAACCTTGGGTGAGCCGCAGAGACAAGGGTCAGCAGGTTACGAAGGCACCACTCTTGGAAATGCATGCACCAGGAGCTCATCATGACTCAGAAAAGCAGGGCTTTCCGAAAACCAGTTCATGTCCTATTACATGTCACTGACAACGTCCTCAAAACCCAAACCATTTAACTCGGCGATAGTTAACGTTTATTCTCCGATTAGGAAGTAGTTTGAGGGACACGGTACAAAAAAATAATAAGCATGCAGCCCTTTATTTAGTTTTGCAAAGTCTCTGCTTATAGTTCTGTATATTACATGACTGTGTTATACAAATACATTTATTTACAAAAAAACACTCTAGCTGTGCAAACTTGTTGCTTTTTAAAAATGTACGGGGAGCCCCCATTTCTGCCCATCCCGAGATAAAGTTTTAAAGCATGCATAAAAATTAACTTTGGTGTGGGAAAACTACTCTGTGCTGTCACATACAGTATTTCTGATGTCTATTTATATATGTACAAAAGTTGATCAGTTGACAGAACCGTACAGAAGTGTACATGTTAAAATTCACAATGCAATAGTGTGGGTTACCAGGTGTCCAAAAGCAAAGGAAGGGGTTCAATACTGCAAAGAAACCAGCTAGAGAATCCCAATATGTTTAAAAAAAAAAAAAAAAAAAGGAAAAGAAAAAAAGAGAAAGAAAGAAAGAAAAGCAAAGAAAGCTAGCTCGCTTGGGCTGCAAATTATCATACGTAATTTTCACTGCAGTGCAACAGGTTCGATAAACTGCCTTTGACACTCACCTCGGGGCTGGCTTGTGTCAAAGTTCACGGCATACTGTCTAGCACACGACTTTCACATGTACAATGCTATAGTATCAAAATGTTTTTGGCAAAAAGGATCTTGAAAGGAACCATGAAGTTCTGACAAAAATAGAAATCTGTAATAAAGCTAAATAACACTAAAATAAAAGGAAATATTATAGTATCTGTTTTACAATTTGTATAGTCACACTTGTGTATTTCTCTGTTCATGTCTAGTCTCCGTAATGAAAAATATTTTTGTACAAAACATACTAAAATTCTGGAATCATACATGTTTTACATGCTGAATACATTTCCCCCTCCCCGCTATCTCACAGGCACACTTCTCTCCTGCCAGCCACTCTCTCTGTAACACATGCTTACTTCATGTAACAGATATCGAATATAGACAGTAAACACTATGTAATTACAACAGCAACAAAGTAAAAAAAAAAAAAAACGAACAAGCTTTACCAAGATCTAGTCGTCCAGTATTTAGCACATACTTAGCATGAAGCCCCATAGAGTATAGCAATATGGTACATTCTCTTGTGAAAACAGTTGTTGAAGACTGTTGAAAAAAAAAAAAAAATCCCTTTTTTTTTTTTTTTTTTTTTAATGCAACTCCGACTTGTGCCTAATAGGATTTGGCCTTTAAGAGGTTTCTTTTGCTGTGGATGGGGTGGCTTTGCTGGAACTTCCATTCTGTGCCTTGTAGCTGGTGAGGCCGGGAGTGTGGATGGTTCTGATGCCCTTGGCACCTTGACTCAGTAAAGTGGGGGAGGCGGGGGAGGGCGGGGAGGAGGAGGACGGGGGAGCGGCTGCTCGGCCGTTTTGAGTCTGCAGTGAGAATGAGAGATGGTGGCCTTTACCTGCGTGAGTGGGGCTCTGAAACTTTAAGGAGCCATTAGAGACAGAGGGGATGAGGGAGGCAGAGGGAGCAGATCGTCCTGTCTGGGGGCTGAGAGGGTTAGAAGTAACCGGTGGCTTAACGGTAGGTGGGATAGGCAAGTTAGAGCTGTCACCACTAGAAGAGGGCACGGAACTGCTTTTCCCAGAGCTGGGAGAAAGGGCTGGAATCCTAGAAGCAGGTAAGGAGGGGCAAGGAGGCTTACAGTCCCCACCAGCTTTCTTAACACTTCCATTAGCCTGTGAATAAAGATGGCGGGAGACAGTTTGTCAGAAAGCTGGTAACACGATCGATCCACAGGGTCTGGCAACACAGCCCTTCTGAGAACCATTAAATACCAGAGACCAAACCACACCAAACCAGTCCAAGGCCTGAGCTAAGTCCTGTCGTGCTGTACTGAACCCGGCAGAAACCCCCAGAGTACGGAGCGCAGGACGTGCGGAAGAGGAGAAAAGGGAAGAACAGGTGTCGGTGAGAACAGGCACATCCAGCATCCCACTCCCGTCCCGGCGCCAGGCTGGCCATGCGTCTGGGGGGTGACTGGGGTGGGGGCGGGGCGGGGCCATCGTGACGGACAGTTAACGTGCCTCCAGTGCAATGCGGTCAGCATCTACGTTAGTACTGGTGACTTTCAGGGCAGCTCAAGGACAGGTCTGTCTCGCCTTCCCAACATGTTCTGATGAACCACTACCTTCACCAGAGAAAAGCCAAGGGGCCTGGCACCTTGTGTTAACAGTTAAACTTTGGAGTCACAAAGTAAAAGGTGTTTTACTGCAAGCATGCAAAAGCGTGGTGGAGAGTTTAACAAAGGTTTTTTTTTTAGACTTTCTTCATGCCCCAGATCCAGGATGTCTATGTAAACCATATCTTACAAAGAAAACACAGTATTTGGTATAAACTAAGTCAGCGACTTGCTTCTTAACTGCAATAGCGTCCATCCAAAATTGGGTTTTTTTTAAGGTAAAACTACCTGACGATACTGGCGGGGATCCTGCAGTTTGGACGGCTTGCCGGGCTTGTCCAGGCTTCCGGGTCTGCCCTTGGAGCTCATGGGGACTGGCATCCTGCTCGTCTGCGGGGTCCCAGCGGAGCCCTGGGGGGAGGAGCGGCGGGAGGGGAAGAGAAGGAGAAGCGCGTGAGTGGGTAATCGCGAGGCTCTCCCGCCGGAGGCAGAGAAGGTCAACATGAGAAGCCACAGCCCTACATGCAGGACAGATCGAGGAGACGGACATCAGGAGACACCACTGGGGTTAATTTGAAGAATCAAACAGAAGAAACTGCTCCACTACTGATCAAACGGATTTTAATGTGAGTATCAGAGCAATCATTTCAACAGCAAATGACCGACCCAGCGTCCTTGCGTTTACCCAACACCAATCAGCAACAGAGGTAAAAAGAGAATCGATTAGCTGTTAGACACCTAGTCGTTGTTGTTCTGAAGGTGAGGGAGAAAGTGTGAGTGAAAGGGATCGTGGCCAACAGACAAAAAAAACCCCCCAAAACAAAAAAACCCACAATGAGCCACCTGAAAGGAAGCAAGTCAATCACAAGACACCTGTTGCTAATGGTGATTATGGCAGATGTAAGAAAGCAGCTGGGTCTTTCCACTCTCCATCAGACCAAGATACCTTACGTGAAGCTGAAGGTACGGACGCGGGGGGCTCTGGGGCAGTGGGAGCTTCCTCCAGAACTAGCAGGGAGCGGGGAGAGGCCTCTGGGGCTCTGTGGGGCAAGCTTGCCACAGAATCTCTGTTGGAAGAGCACGAAGTATCAACTAGGGCTTTTGGACTCATTTCACTGATGGTGGTTTCAAGCTGTTTGATGGTCTGCTCCAGGCTGTCCAGCGTCCTGTAGGTATTTTTTCTAATTTCATCAGTCCTGGAAATCAGAGCTGTGCTCTCTGGACCGGGCGGCTCTTGTCTCCTAGGCGTGCTTCTGGGGGTGTCTTCAGGTTGGGACCTAGTAATTTCAAATCGCTTGGCTTCCTTGTGCTGCTTCAAGGTGCCGTCCTCCTCCTCCTCCTCGTAGACCACCACTTGCAAGGTCTTCTTCCCTGTTTTGGTTCCCGTGCGAATTGCCTGAGTGAGAGCCGCCAGCTGCTTTTTAGGGAATTTGAACTTGAACTTCTTCTTGGGGTTTTCAAACTGGTCATCTGTCCCGTCGCCCTTGCTATCTGAACTTGGAGACTCGGCTTGGCCCAACTTGCCCCGCTCCCTTTTATTCATTTCCTGTCCTCCTGATGTGTTAGCCTCGGCCGATGGGCTGTGTGGCTGTAGCTCCCATTCAGCCTGCCGTGTCGGTCTGGGGCTGCCGGAGGCCACCTCCTTGGGGAACTTTCCAGACGTATTGTTCTGGACCACTGGGTCTCCATTTTCCTCCTCTTCCTCCTCCTCTATCTTCTCCTCCATCATCATTCTCTCTAACTCCTCATCGCACTCCTCAAATATGGTCGAAAGTCTCTTATATGCGGACCGGATGTCCATGGGTTCGTCAAAAATGATGATAACTGGTTTCTTGTCCAGGCACACGACTGGCTCTTCGTTTTCACTTCCTCCTTGTTGGGAAGTGGTCTCTTTTTTGGCGTCAATATTAACCGTCTGTACATCTTCCCCCTTTCGGCTCACTATGTCTCGGACCTCCCCACTGGAGAGAACCTGGACCGCGGTTTTGGTAATCATAAAGGCAATGTTGTCGGGGGTCACGTTTTCCTCAGTGGGAGAACTTGGGGTCGACTCCCCGTCCTCACTGGGGTTCACATTCGCATGCCGCGTGCCCCTGGGTCTCAGGACGACCTGGCTGAACTCTGTCATGGGAACCTCTTGATCATGAGTTTTGACATCACACGGGCTCAATTCAGTTGACCTAGTGGGAGAGGGAAGGTCACACCTATCAGTATTTTCTGGTCCTTCTAGACCCATCTCCTTTGTCTTTCCGTAACTCATCTTCTGATGCTCCGTGTCAGAGACAGGGTACTGAGGTCCTGAGCCCTTAGGTCCTCTGTTTATTACAACTTCTGATGGACAAGTGTCAGGGTGGCTGGAGTTGACTTTAGATGCATTTTTCTGGGAATAGTTTCTACTGTCTCCAAATAAACTCTTGTTGGACATGGAATTTTCCTTCTTTAGGATGTCTGTTTTGTACTCTGAGGTTCTGGATGCATCAAAAATACCATCCCCCAGGGCCATTTCCCACTTAGGGTGACCAAGAGCTGCTAGAGGTCTTGTGGTAACCTGAGAGGGACAGTGGAGGAGGGAAACCACACACATTAATCAGAAACGGATCCACAAAAGAAGGTAATTAATCTGCACGGTATCATTCGGAACACAGATGTGCTACACTCACCTTCTGGGATTCCATTTGGGGGCCATGTTCATATTCAACATCAGATTTCCGTATGTCTTCATGGAAAAATTCCAAATTCTGGTAGAATAGTGTAGGACATGTTACTCCACAAAACCACATCCCGCCCAAAGTGGACTACCACTAAATTGTTCCTTTCATTACACTTCCAAACCATGCGGGCCAAGCACATTGGTTACACACCAGTCCGAAACCTACACAACTCTGTTTACCTTGGGGTGCTCTGTTCTCCAACCTCCAAAAACGCCCTGTGTTTGCACAAGATGAAAATCTCAATTAGCCAAGTATTTTAAGTATTTTGAATTTTGTGAGGGAGCAGCTAAGAGGATAAAGGGACCGATTCTGTGTCAACACGTTCTCTTTCCAGCATCTGATGGTGAGCCTAGCAGAATCTAAAATGGGAAGAGGGGTGTGGAGCTGTGGAAAGCACAGATCTCAGCAGGCAGAAGATTCTGATCCTGATTCTGATCCTAATCCAGACCGGCCACTTCGCTGTGTTACCTCCACTTTTCTGGGCCTCAGTTTTCTTGCTTATAAACTGAGGAACTAGACCAGATTTTTCTCACATCCCTTCCAGCTAGATCTTTCACTACACTCTCTGCTTCTCTCACGGGAATTGTCCTATAAGGACTCTGCATTTGTTGGGTGTGGTACTTGGAGATGAAAAAAACCCATTATTTTCCCCCCTGGTCAAAGGACAGATGAAAAAGGTACTTGCATTTTTTTTTTTTTTTTAACTTGGACTCGCCAAGTAACGTGTCACGACAACCTTCAAACTAACAAGACCCAAGGTGATCAAATCCAAATTCAGAATGGTAATGTCGCCAAAACATCTAAACATTTCCAAAGCAGACATGTGAGACTACCATGATGGCCGTGACATCGTAATTCAGCTTCTAGTCTCTAAATCCTCCAACATGGAGCGAAGGTCCCCTTCTGAGGCTCTCACCAAGATTCAGGGCGTGAGAAGCCAGCGGGTGAGGACCAGGTGTGGACAGTGCTTGACCAGGAGGCGTGGCCTTTTCCGGCCCGTGTGTATCTGTTTCCTCGGGCCCTGCTGTGACACTAACACTAGCTATGCCTCCTCGTTTCCCAGGCACCACTGCCCTCTCTTCTTGCTGCTGAAGCCTGAGAGGAAGAGGCGGTTATGGATGGGTCACAGTCCCAAGGAGATTGTTTGGTTAAAAGCAACGACAACATAACAAAGCACAATCACGAGGTCCCGCCCATCAACCCCGCACAATCCCACCGCCATGTTACAAATGGAAAGAGCGTCCATACACATTCAAGGAGTAACATACAAACAACAAAGTCAGTATTAATCACATGGAAACATCATATAGGATACAAGGTGCCTTAGCTACCCAGCACCTCCTGTTTAACTTGCCCCCTCCCGGTAAGGCCCCCAAGTGTGTGCAACGATTCGGCTGGTGTGGTTGAACAACGCCATGTCTAACGTGGGATTTTCAGCTTGGATTATTAAACAACTAACACATCCAGTGAAAGGTCTCAGGGAGAATAAATGAGGTCGTGACCCCAAACCTGGAGTTAGCGTGCCATGCTACGACTCGAGTGAGGATTTACCTAGGGGCTGGACAAGGAATGGGCGTGTAGGACACCGGGCTGCTGAGGAGTCGGACTGGCCTCTGTTCTGATCGGTCTGAGCCCATGCCATCCCCATGGGTAAGTGTTTCAAATCTCACCCAGGGACATACATATTTTAGAACAGATGGAGTAGCAGCCATAATCTAACGAAAGCCATGGAGATAAATGTGCCAAGGGGCAGGTTTCACGTGACCTGTCATTTTGGTCACTGGGCTAGAGAAAAGAATGAGCGTATTAAAGCAGGCGCGCTGACCTCACCCAGGGTAGCTTGGTCACAAAGGTCATGTCATCTCACAACATCTTAGATAGGATCTCAATGGTCAAGACTCTGTGTAAAAAGGTAATTAAGCCTCTTTGTATCTGCTTCTAGGCCCTGAGATCTGGATTGTTCCGACAACTATGTAGCAAGCTCACGATGCACGTGGGCAATGAGCCAAAAACATCAGAGACACAGTTACAGGAAAATTGCATACAGGTGAAGTACTAGGTTAGTGTTTCACGACAACAGAAAATTTTAAGGAAATATTTGATTTATAGAAGGGTAGATGAATAGACTGCGGAGAGGTTAATACGGATACAAATTTGGGCACAAGTCCAATGCTCGTCATTATTGTGAAACAGGTCAATCTACTGAGTATAATGATCTAAAATAAGCAGTAGAGTCCCTACAGGGCTCTTGTGACAGACCTGCTTAACCTGAGGGACTCGCCTGAGATGCACGAGACTGGAAGGATATGGCTTTCTAACTGCAGGGCAAGGAATCACATGCAACTTTTTCACCAATTAGTAAAATTCTGCGAGACAATGATTGTCTCTAGAGGGATCTTCCAGAACTTCCCGGTTCCCAGGCAGTGTTTTAGCCAGAAACAGTCCCATTAGTCCAGGCATGCCTTGTGATTCAGGGTCTGCGAGGCTCCTTCATGAGCTGGTTTTAATAAGGCCACATAGGGCAATCCTACAGACTGGAAAAGCAAACTATTTCCGATACAGCATCATGGGTTCAATCCAGATTAACAGATTTTATCGTTAAGTCTCATAACCTCTGCTAGTGCACAGATTTCCCCTCACCCCACCTATAACAGTGTTACATGGCTGATGGAAGTTTGCAGGCGGCCTTGTGATAGCTGTGAGAACAGGGGAAGGAGGCCGGTCTCCTCAGCAGGGCCTCATGGCTGGAGCGATGCGCCCCAGGACTGTATCTCTTGAAGGATCACGTCTGAACAGCCCTCTGATTTGGGATCCTCTCTCCCCCACACTCAACGAGCTTTCTTATACAGGGACTGAGGTATCCAGCTGGTGTTGCTATTAGGCTACACGGCGGCTGATCTGGTTGACTTTATCTATGGGATGCTAGAACCTTCGATTTCTGAAATAAACGTTCCTGGTGAAAAAATGCTAGGACTTGAGTTGGTCATGATAACCTTTCAATCCTGACATGTATCCTGAAGGCTTCCTTCAGATAAGATGGCTCTATATCCAAAAATCAAAAAGCTCCAGATAGGACTTAAAAAGCTGACTTTAAGAAAATCAGGCTGATGTCCTTTCCCTCGTACTTATGCAAAGACAGTGAATTCTGGTTCAGAGCTGGGACATCTGTCTGGATGCCACAGTGTGCATCAGCACTAAACCCAGACTGGACTTGTGGTCTTGCCAGGGATAGTCTGAGAATGTATCATACTTAATAAAAATTCTATCTGGCATCCTCAAACGTGTGTGCAAATACATTTGTGTGCATTTCCATGAGGGTAACCCTGGGGACGGTGGCAGACGTACAGCTCTGCCGTATGTCTTCTTCCTAGAGTCCGAGGAAGTAGAGTCCTATTCTAACATAGGTGTGTTGGACCTAGAAGACGTGTTAAAAATTAGAAAAAGCGCTACACACTCGATCAATGTTTCTATTTTTTTTTTTTTTCTGGAGTTCGAGAAAAATCTTGCCAGGCGTGTGCATACTCTACAGTTTGGGAAGAGAATGCCTGAAATTCTGCACCGACTACTGGGTACAGTGCACAGGAACGCAGAGGTCACAGGTTAATCTCTGATTAAACCTCAGGCTGTGTCTGCATTAGTTAAAAAAAAAAAGGTGAGAGAAAAAAGGAGAGGGCACAGAAGGACAGACGCACGAGCAGTGTTAGTGTCAGAGCAAGGAAAGAAGGACCATCGGACTGTGTGGCCAATGTCTCCGCCACGTTACCTTCTTCTCCTTGGCTGGGACCGTGGCCCCCGGCCTAGTGTCTTTAACGTGACTGTCAGCCCGGGACTGCTCAGCATGACTGTTTGAATTTACATCCATAAAGGAACACTTCTGGAATGCCTGAGGGATTAAAATACTGAGGTTAACGTGGATCCAAGTGCAGCGAGGAGGACGGAGGGAGGAGGCAGGGGGTCCAGAGGCACAGAGACCTCAGGCCAGGCCTGCATGCGGGTCACACAGAGCCAAGGAGACAGCACCTGCGACACGGGCTCTGCATCTGGGCCTCGGGCACCAAAGGTGAGCACAGAGCCAGGGGCCAAAGACTTCCTTAGCGTCTGCGCCCGGCAGGATTTACCGACAGGAGTCTTGCAAGGAATGCCCTTCCTTCCAGAACCTCATTCGCACTTAGTAGGGCTTCTTGCTTTGACCTTTAAAAAATGGTGACTATGTAAGTGAATGGAGCCAGAAAACTATCTTTTTTTTTTCTAGGTCCTTTTCTTCTTTTTTTTTTTTTAACCAGCTTTCTTGAGGTCCGAGAAAAAGGGGCACAGGATATTGCAAACCTTTCCATCTTACAAGAGAAGTAAGTCATCCTTACCAATTCATTGTCCATGGTAGTACTAGGGACTCCCATGCTCTGGGGCGTTCTGAGGGGCACTTAGAGGAAAAAGAGGACATCTTTAGCACCCCGGGATTCTGAGTGGTCTCGGGGCTGCCTGAGCCTCTAGGCCTGTCCCTGAACACTATCAAATTTGGCTCGAGGAGCCCACGTCGGCTCGTGTGCACACGGGGCAAGGGAGTTCTCAGACCGAAAGCCAAGGCTGCGGCGCTGGGGCACAGAGGGAGGGACGATACGATCGTGACAGCAAGAAAGATGAAGAACCCCAGCGCCCAGCTTCTTGAAATCGGTGGTTCCCAACTCAACGCCATGTCACCTTGTTAAAAAACAATTCTGTTACCCGGGTGTCACCCAAAACACAATTCATTCAGAGGCCTTTTCTCCCCTTAAAAAAAAAAAAAAAAAAACTCCCCCAAATAATCAAATGTGCAGCCGGGATTAAAGGCCAGTTATTTAAATGGAAAAAAAAATCCCCAAAAATTGCCTCATATTTTCTTAATGTCAAATAGGGTCCTTTGGAAAGGACTCTGTGGGCAGAACGAATAACCCGTGCCCACGCCAAGTTAACTATTTCAGTACGGTCCTGAAATACAAATGGAGCCGGTGCCTGGGCCCTTCCCGGCCTGCTCTCCCCCATTCCACTCGCTCCCCATTCCTGCAGTGCTGGCTCCCCCTTGCAGGTCCTCAGACACCCCAGTCCTCGCCAGCCTTGGAGAAGCCCACTAAGGCCATCACCGTCTCCGCTGGGCTGTTAGCCCCTGGACTTGGAAGCCTATGGCTTCCTCTGGTGCCTGGTACCCCAGAGCGGGCAGGTGTCCCACAGGTCCATTCGGAAGCTTGCTCCTGCTCCTGGTCCTGCCTGGGGGCACCTAAGTCCAGAGCGAGCAGCTGACCTGCTGAGCCAGCGGGTTGGGTCCATCCCCACCACCCCCCACCCCCACCACCCTGCCAGAGGGCTGTCTGGCTTTGGCTAAGTTAGGCTTAGAGCACTTTATTTACCAGTATTACCTAACCACCACCAAGACAGCAAGGAGCCAAGTACTCCAGCCTTTGAAAACGTTCAGCCAGAGAAAGCACCCGCGAGACAGACAGACATCAGTGGAGGGAAATGTTCTCAGGCCACGAGCTCTAAGAGGCTGAACACATAACCTCTGTTTGGGGCCTAGTGCGGGGTTATTCACGAGCCTGAACGTCTCTGCCTCTAGGATCAGCAGTGACCGTTCACCTCGCACAGGTTTAACATCATCAACCGTTTTGTTGTCCACCTGAACGAGACTGGACCAGGACCAATTCAGACCATGCTGTGGGCCAGATGCTACAGCGAAGGGTCCCAGAACCTGCCTCCATGTCCTCGGACAAGACCCAATCCCCCAGCAACAGGCAATCTTGTCACTGGACACAGCCAGCGTCCTCGGCCCGGGGGTCCTCCCTGGATCGCGGAGGGACGGACACCCCCACGCTCGCAACTCTTGCACGTGTCACTAACCTTAGCAATCTAGGGTTCCTACGAACGACACTCTCTAGCCATTCTGAAAACCTGTCTGCAAGCTGACTGGTGAGAGGGGTGTCCCAGGCCAGTCTCGGAGTTTTAGTGAGGCCCCAAAGGGCGCACCCTTTTCCACAAATCAAGCCAGGCGCCCTGGAGAAGCAAATTGCTCAATTTTGACAGTTACCACCCAGGAAGTCAAAACAGAACAGCCGTGGCACAAATGACCCAGCTGGCAAGTTCTCTCTGCTCCATGGGAAGAATGCGGATCCGTGGGGCCTGCACAAAGCCAGGAGTACGCTGGTGTACAGGCGGCACGTTCTGGAGCCCTACGTGGTTGTGGTCTGACCATCTGACCATCCAAAGGGGGGAAAACATCCTAGAATAAGTATGGGTCAAAATAATGAAATATTCTATGAACAACAGACTTTGGTCTGGGAATTCTGCACATGTCGCTGGTTAGAAAAGTTTCTCGAATGTACACCCAAGGTAGACTCTCAGCCACGATTCGAAGGCAAGATAAGCTTCGAGTATAGTTTCTGCAGCCCACCCTTCATCCTATGAAGGGACTGTGTCAATTAGTTAAAAAATAAAAATCCAAAACTAACATGTACGGTACCATTTCTCAAACAGGCCAAAGAAAATGGGAAACAGAATCTTTTACCTTGTCAGAATATTAGAAAGGGGACGTTGACAACGAATGAGTGCCTGGTATGGAGGGCAGAAGGCCTAAGGGCAGCGATTCTAAGTAATAAGACCCAAGGATGGGGACCCCACCTGAAGCAGGCCTTCGTCCTGATGAAGACAAGACAAGGGCTGGTATTTCGGATCCCTGCCTTCAATTGCTTTTGAAATGACACCAACTATCAAGACTGAAAGGAAAGTAAATCCTCTCAGCCAGAGCGGGAAACCTGGCAATTGATTTTCTGTATGACCTTCCCGAGCTGTTTTGTGAAATGATCATTCCTTACACATGTCATGAGGTACCCTGAGGGCCTAGTTGAACGCCATCTTGGAAAGGCGGAAGCCAAGGCCAGAACACGCAACTTTCAGGGCCTAGGTCCAAAGGTGCCTCGCCAGCCCTCTCCAGCTAACGAATGTGTGAGAGACACAGCCGCAGAGTCCCAGACAGGAAGGCAAGGAGCCACGGCCACCTCATCCACATACCTGCAGTTCTGCCATTATCTTGTCTCCTTCCTCTTCTTCCTCCTCATCCTTGGAGGAGGAGGTTGTGACTGGTGGTGGGGATGGGGTCCAGGCAGAAGCAGGCTCCTCCGTCGGACATTTTGTGGCTCTCGCCTGGGGGCTCGGTCCGGCATCTTCACTGCTTGCCTGTGGAATATTCAAATCACAAAAACTGGCTTAAGCCCTGCAGGTTCCGGCAAAAAAGAGGGCCGGATCATGAGAACATGCGCTCCCCTACTGCCTGGTGTGCTGGCTTCCTGCCTCTTCAAATGCAGTTCAAAGACTGTAACGTCCCCCTTCCATTCAGTCTGGGTTTTGGTTTGCACAAGCTGCCATTTTGTGAATGGCCTTAAGATCTTTAATAAAATTGGAACGACTCAACGTGTGGTGCCTTTAAGAAAGGCCCACCCATACGACATCTCCTCAGAAACTGTCTTTCACATTTAGCACAAAAGACAAAACTTGCCAAGTGAAGTGGAAACTAAAACTCACTGAACATCTTTCCGTATGGACTCGCACAACTGTGTCAGCCAATCTCACTTAGCGTTGTAGGATGGTCTTTCCTTGGCCTCCTCTTTACCCACCCCCCCATTTTCAATCTTATGCCGCCTTGCTGGGGAAGTAGTTTGTAATCCGCATGTTACATTCTTGCAGCCAAAAGTCAATTAAGGATAAAGCTCGTGGTGCTGAGTCTGGCCCCAAAACACTGGCTGACATTTTCCCATCTGTGGGGCCTTCCTGTGATTTTAGCTTAGTCAGTTCTCTCCTCTGCCTCACTACAGGTTGCGTCCTAAAGGAGAATAGTGAGAACCTTGTCTAAGGGTATCATCTGAACCCGGAGACCAGTTTCCCAGCACTTAACCCATCAGACCTTAGCGGTGGTGTTCTCCTTCCTGCTGGTGTAGACCACATCGCCGGACCTCGTGGTGGTGAGCCCTGATCCTGGCAGGTAGCTCCGCCGAGGGGGCGGGGGTGGAGGAGGCGGGGACTTACCCCCCAGTTTATCCAAGTCTTGTTCTGAATTCGGAGAGTCTTCTGGAAAACAGTGTGTCATTGAAAAATCATCTTTTTGCATGATAACATCCAGAACAGGGTATTTCTAGAAACTTGATGCAATCTGACTTAAATATTTCTCTAGTTTCTCCCTAGTGTGATGATTAAAGGTACGGACCCTGAAGCCAGACTCGAAATCTCAGAAAGATCCTGCTCAAGTTAAGTTACTTCTCTCTGCCTCGGTTTTCTCATCTGTTTAATGGGTATTATTATAATCTCCACTGGGGGCCTGTGAGGATGGAATAATATACAGGAAGCCTTTGGGACAGTGCTTACTGGCTTATTGTAAATGCAATATGTAAATGCAAGTATGAGCTATCCCTATTCAACAAAAAATCTG
Source organism: Enhydra lutris kenyoni (assembly GCF_002288905.1). NCBI lineage: Eukaryota > Metazoa > Chordata > Mammalia > Carnivora > Mustelidae > Enhydra > Enhydra lutris. The sequence goes on from NW_019154126.1 coordinate 1,032,260, forward strand.
GGTTTTACTTGGAGAGATGAAATACAGGAGCCTAACGACAAATCCAGGGGTGCCTGGGTGGCTCAGTCGGTCAAGCGGCTGACTCTTGCTTTTGGCTCATGTCATGATCTCAGGGTGGTGGGATCGAGCCTCGTGCTGGGCTCTGCACTCAGTGTAGAGTCTGCTTCTCCCTTGCCCTCTGCTCCTCCCCCTACTCCCTCTTCGATCTCCAAAATAAATAAATAACATCTTAAAAAAAAAAAAACCAATCCAGAGCCCCCCACTTAGCCTCTAAAGCCTCCAACGTGTGAGCAGGACGGGTTGGAGCAGGGGAAGCTAGAAGAATGTGGCCGCTGAAGGGCCAGAAGGAGAGTGGGAGGCAGACAGAGGAGAAAACAAAGTCAGGGAGAGAGTAGAGTTTTGGTCACAGCTGTGTGGTGGGAAAGGGCTCTTCGCTAACGGAAGGAGGCAGTAAACACAACCACAGAAGCAGAAGTTAGGATGGACACCACAGGTTAGAGAATGCAGACACCAGCTTGGCTTTCCCCAGAGAGCTGCCCGCAGAAGGCACTTAACGAAATGGAAACCGTTAGCCCCATTCCTGCCTTGGTCACTGAGCCTCACCTCCGCCCTTCGCCAGCACTCAGGCCTAGAGCTCACCAGAGTGGGAGAACTGCACACGGACAGTCGGGGTTTCCAAGTGCGCTTTGCCCAGCTCTCTCTAGGGACAAGGTGCCCTCCCTGGAACATGTCTGTCTCTTCTGAGCAACCCAGGCAGAGCTGATTGAGTAGTTTCTACTTAGAAATTAGAGTAAGGATGTGGGTAAATCATCAGGGTGAAATGCCCGCGATTCCGGGTAGTGGCCAGTTCTAGTCTGGTGCACCAGGGTGCCGGTTGACGAGGCCAGAGCACACTGGGCCCCCTGGCTGGTGCCTAAGCCAGCAGCCCAGCCAGGGGATGCCCTCATCAGCTCTATGGGTCCCCCCAGGGACCGGCACAGGCTGACAGGCCCCGGAGGTGGGCCCAGGTCTCCTCTCCCGTGTAATGACAAAGTCTGCCTCTGTTTTTTTGTTGTTATTGTTTCTTTTTTTAAAAGATTTTCTTTATTTATTTGAGAAAGAGCAAAATATCGAGAGAGAGAGAGAGAGAGAGAGAGACAAAGCATGAGCTGGGGGGAGAGGGAGAAGCAGGCTCCCCGCTGAGCAGAGACCCTGATGCAGGGCTCGATCCCAGAACCCTGGGATCATGACCTGAGCTGACGGCAGATGTTTCACCTACTGAGCCACCCAGGCACCCCAAAGCCTGCCTCTTTGACCAGCTTCAGTGGGGCTCCTCTGAGTCCTCTCTTCCACTAGGCTTTGCCCTTGGTCGACTCAGCCCAGTTTTAGCAAAGAATTCTAATAAGTCAATTAGCAAGACATCTGATCTGGTTCTTCATTCCCCGTGCCGGAGAGCCAAGCCCTCAGCCTGCCTTTAGCACGAATCTCTCTGCCCTTGATATGCTGTGTTCAGAGTCGAGTTCAATTTCTCTCCCCGACTGCAGTGGTCTTGAGTCAAGTCTTCCTTGTTCTTTTTAACAAACAGCTCTGCGAATAATTTTTCTATGGCACGGAATGAGGCTATAGTCCCTAAAACCTTCCAGCGACCTTTAGGAGCTAGTGGTCCATGCCCATTAACGAAGTAGTCAGTGCACACAGAAGAAATACAAAAAACTTTTCTTTAAACCCTCAGTGTAGAATTTTACCTCATTAGTAAAAACACAAATAAATAAAAAAAAAAATAACATCCATGCCAAATAAGTAAAAATGATAGGAATCAACGTTTGCAGGAAATGGCTTGGACCCTTATGCATTTCTGGTAGCCTGTCCATTCGTGGACTCCGACAGGAAGTCAGGCCACATGTTAAAAAAAAAAAAACAAAAAACAAGGGCATCTGGCTGGCTTTGTTGGTGGAGCGTGCGACTCTTGATCTCAGGGGTGTGAGTTCAAGCCCCATGCTGGGTGTAGAGTTTATTTAAACATAAAATAAAAAGAACGACAAGAACATTTTAACTTAGTGAAAGATACTTCGGAAACTAATTTTTTAAAAACATTTCATGCAAATTTTTTTTACTCTGAAGGAACACAAAGCCCAAATGCAGTAAGTTAACAAAACGTAGTGTTATTATTTTTGTTATATAATCATGGAGAAGGAACAGTTCTAATTTGTAACTATTTTTTAAAATAATTTACTTGTGATTCTAAAACATCCAGGGATTATCTGACAGAATTCAAAATGAGGAGAGCCAAATTAGGCCAGATAGAAACAGAAGGGGGGTAGATCCTTCCCCCATGAGACATTCCTCACAAGAACTCTGGGAGAAAAGCCATCTTGAGGAGAGCAGAGCCGTCCCTCCCAGGCCCCTTCTTTCCCGGGCACGTGCTGCCTCCCCCTTCAGGGTCCCTAAACAGGCCTCCTCCCACAGCTGGCAGGTGGGGAAAGGAGGTGAAAAACTTAGCACAGGCTCATGGGGAAAGTTTCCATGAGTGGGATTTTAGAGCAACGTTGGGGAAGGAAAACCCGAGACAGGGTTTCAGTGGTTATAAACTGTATCTACTTCCATGTTCGTGGACATGCGAGTCAAGATGGCGATTCCTCCTCAAATTACCTTGGTTCCTGGATGAGGCATCCCTGAATTTGGCTCTGAGACACTGGGCTGTGAGTATAATGGTGTCTCTGTTCTCAGCTCTGAAGTCAGAGTGAGGCGTGGGGCTCGTTGGTTGGAGATTTAGTAGGCTGGGTTTTCTAGCAGTTATTTTATGTTGTTAATGACACATTGATGATTAACTTCCAGAGTTTAGCTGGTTCAATGTACAATCTAATAATTTTGATTTAAAAAATGCAATTTCCCCTTATGATCTAATATCCCCTTGGGAGCTCATAAAGGCTGGTATTTTCTTCCTGCAGCAGATGAAAAGCTCTTACTTTAAACGCGGCCCTCTTATCCTCCCAGCTGGTACTGTGAAGTGTCATAAATTCATAGGAAATGTAGAAGCTAGGAATCTAAATTTTACCTTACTGGGCACTATTCTGGTACCCTAATGCAGAACACAAGTTTCCCTGCTAGGGTTTTGGGTGAAAAAGCAGGCGTGAGAATCCAGTGACTGTTGAGGATTTGTTCTTCCTGTTTCACAATTTTATCAAATTCTTGAGACGTGAGAGATTGGTCCTGTCGGCCAGCACGTGCTCCAGTGGGCAGCCAACCGGGCCCAGCTCTGGGAGCGCCTCACCTGAAAGTTCCAGCTTGTCTCCTGGGGCATCGCCCTTTGGTTGTGGGCCCACGGCTGGTGGCATCTCCAGGTTTGGAATTGACTTCATGATATTGGCCTGAGCTTCTTCTAGCAGCTTCTCAAACTCTTTCCCGTTATAGTGGTCCAGATTGTGCCTTTTCTCTTCCCATTTTCTTTCTGCTTTCTGAAGGAAAATCACAAGTGAGGGAAGTTTAGCAACCAGAAGGGAAAGCTAATTAGAGATTTCATGGCGATGGAGGGGGCAGTCTGGGGTCCGTGCTGAGGGACATGTTTGCCCCTCCGACCAACCTGCCTCTGGGCTCGCTGCCACGGAAGCTGACGTGACTGACATTGATTCACAGAGAAGCGAGCTCAGAAACCCAAATTCATTTGTTAACTGATTATTGAGCACTTACTTACTGCTACTCTCCGAATAGTAATAAAAAGGACGCAGGGATGTGCTTTCCAAAGCACCCATCTCACAACCAGGTTTCTGTCTTGAAACCAAAAATTTTCATCATGGAGGAGATGTGCAAATGGACAGGAACAAAACCAAACACTCACTAGGAACAAAGACTCCTACGCCTGCTTTCCACGTCTGCCTAAGAACAGCTCTATGGCCTCTGGGTCAAACGTTCTTACGTATAAAATGGGCTTTTTTAGACTACCTCGAAGCTCCACCAAGTTCTACAGTAGGGAGAAATACATGAAATGCATTTTTAAATACCCATACATTTTTGAAAAGAACATTTTCCTGTGATTTTGGGGTGGCACAGGAATCATCCCAGATGGGCAGAGGGGAAGTTAGCACCAGGATTACTAGAACCCCACAATGGAAGAATGAGGAAGGACAGAGGAGACTGCTTTCTTAGCACTCTTTAGCCAGAGGACGCTGGGGCCCAGTGAGACGAGGATCTGCACAAGAGTCACGCTATCTAAACCCAAGTCTCCACCATCATCATCCTTACCAAACCCTCCTTCGCTTTGTCTTTCCTAGCATTTATTTTCATCTGGCATACACTGGTTCTCGATCTCTCCCTACAAGCAGGCACGTTTCTCGAAAGCACGGACTTTGTCCCTTTGGTTCACTGCCTGCCCCAGAGCCTGTGGGGACCTAGAGCATAGTGGGGCTCAGATCCTGGTTGTGAAGCAAGTTCTCCTCAGCAGTCAGCAGTGGGGTGGGCAGGAAAGGCCCAGGCCTCCTTTCTGCAGATCCGGGCATTTTTAACAGACTCTTAAGTTCCGAGGCCCCGTTGCCAGAACTGTGGCCCCGGGCAGTCTGAAGAGGTTATTTTTCTCTTGAGACCTGAATTATCCCTGTTGATCTGTGAGAGACGTGGGACAGTCAAGGCCATGGTCTGGGGTCAGGAGTGGAGGACGCACGGGGCAGGAGGAAGGAGGAAGCAAGTTGTCCTACTCAGGCACGGACACCAGCCCTTGGTAAAAAGAATCTTTAAAAACATGGCCTGTTTTCTGTTCTGTGACGTTAAGGCCTAGTTTTCTCTTTCCATTCTGACTGCCTCTGCCTCTCACCCCAAGCCTGTGCTCATGACTTCTATCCCGAACCCTTAATCCTAGACCCACCCACCACCTGAATCGACTCTATTATTTCAGAGTGATTTTTTTGAAGATGCTATTTTTTACCGCCGGTCCAAGCAGCAGGATTTTTTGGATGCCAACACCACCTCGGACTGCCTTGCAAGCCCCCCGAAATCCGGTTCCAGCCTGTCTTGCCAGCCTCATTGCCCCTGCCTTGTTCACTTGAACAGGTTCCTTCAACAGCCTGACTTGTGACTCCCTTTGCTCTAACACTCCTCTATCCAAGCCTGCCATTGCCACCCTGCTCTGCTCACCCAGGCTCTACAGATTTTTCGAGACTACCGGCAAACGCTTTGCAGGCCTGCATTCACCAGGGGTAAGTCTGAGCCGGCACACGCTGGCCGGGGACAGCCGACTCACATTTCTCCCCAGTTGTGCGCTCCCCGATATCCCGCTATAACTCGAAATCGGCGATGGGAAAATACACTACAGAAATGGGTCATTTTACAAATTGGGGCATTCCCCCTCCCCCCAGAGAGCCGGTTGTTAAACAGTTCCCAGTATACCAGGGTCACACCGTCCACTGTTCTTAAAATCTTAATCTTTCTCTTAATCTGGCCATTGAAACCCATGGATAGGGCTACAAATCTATCTGTGATACTTATGCACATATATGTATGACCTTGACAACCAGACGATACGCTCTTCAAGGGAAAGGACCAGGTGTTATTCCTTTATGGGGGGCTATGAGAAATGGAAATAGGACCCTACCTCAATGGACACCGCCCTGTTCTTGGCACTCACGCTGTGGATCTCCTCGATGAACAAGCTTTGCATGGTGGAACCATTCATGGGTGTCTGTGGGGACTGTGGAGCCTGAGCCGACGACGGCAGAGCGGAGGTCCCTTCCTGGGTAGCGGTGGGAGGGCCGGCCGGGTGAGGACCGGCCCCTGCGGGCAGGTGCTGGGCGGGGTTCAGCAGGGCGGCGGAGTGCTGGGAGGGCTGGATGACCACGGCAGAACTCTGTGCGTGGTGAACGGTCAAGGGCACCACTTCCGACTTCACATCGCCCGGGACTCCTGCCGCGTGGAGGGGCTGGCCCGAGGCGTGGGGCGCCTCCTCTTGGCTCTTCAGGACTTCGGCGGCCGTGGCCTTCTCCATCGCCACATACTGAGCGGCCTGGGCCACGTCTGTACCTTTCAAGAGTCCGTCGGTGACGTGTCTGGGAGAGACCAGGCACAGCAGCATTAACTCTTACAATGGGTAGCCTGCATTTTATTTTTATGGCATGAACTTGAACGCTGTGTCATCCCAAAGCCAGGCAGGCTGTTGCTGCAGAATTAAGACATTCGAAAACCCCGAGTAGCCGCTCAGTGCTGAGGGTTTCCATAGCAACTTCCTAATGCCCTCCAGTTGTCTCCTGGCTGTCTCTGGTAGCCGATTTCTCAGTCCTTCCCTTAAGATAGGGTCTGTCTCTCCCTTTCCACTAGCTCCATCAAGCCCAGCCAGACACCGTTCCGTCACTATTTGCATGGTGGCGACACACAGTGAACACAGGACCCTAACAAGAACTCCTGTACCCAGTCCTGGGAACAGTCCTGGCAGAGGGACAGCCCTCAGACAGGCTCAGTTCCAACCCCCAAAGCTTCCTGATCCCTCCAAGCTCTCCTCCTTTCACTGCTGAACCCCTGCGGAAGGCAGCTCCTACAGCTGACCCCTGAACAGCGTGGGGTGGGTTAGGGTCCTGACCCCCTACACGGTTGAGAATCACAGTATAACTTTTGTCACCCCCCCAAAAAAAACCTAACTACTAATTGCCTACTATTGACCAGAAGCCTTATCTAGATCATAAACAGTTGAATCACATATATTTTGTACATTATTGCTGTATTCTTACAATAAAGGAAGAAAAGAAAATATTAAGAAAATCACAAGGAAAAGAAAATATATTTTACAGTATTGCCCTGTATTTATAAAAAAAAAAAAAAATTTACACAAGCGGACCCGTGCAGCTGAGACCCGAGTTGTTCAAGGGTCTACTGCATTCTAACTCCTTGGGTTTGCTCTTCATGTCGTTCAGCCTCGTGTGATCAGGCTGTTCCACCTGGACTTGACCAAGCCTTTCTGCAAGGTCGACCGCGACTTCAAATCTAGCAGCTGGGTTAGTCCTCAACCTCCTCTGCTTTTTGGGGTCTTGTCACGCTATTTGTTGATTTGGATGCGGCTTTGGGGTCAGGCAGACCTGTGCCTGAATGTCATCATTCCTGCCACGTTCTAGCCGTGTGATGTTGGGAACCTCATCTTTCTGAGCCTCACATGGTTTTCTATAAAATGTAATAACGATGAGGACGAGGACAAGAGGATGAGAATGCCTTCTAAGGCCTTCCTTGCAGGTTATTGTTAGGATCAACATAGTTCTAGGTCAGACGATGTCCAACTTGACTGATAACCTTTAATTGGTGCCTCAATTCATTATTAAAATGCTTTCTCTCTTTTTTTGATTTGAAAAGAAGACCTTGCCTTTGTGACCCTCCTCTGCTACTCACTTCTGTTTCTTTTACCGACCCTGTTCCTTCGATCCCCAAGGATCCCCAAGGATCTGTTCCCCTCTTTCTGTCTCATGCTACTGTGCCCTTTCTTCCACTGCCACGAGTCACCTTCATGAAAGCAACTTCGAGCTCTAGATCTCTCCCCCCCCCTGCCCCCCCCCCCCCCCCCCCGCCCCCAGGGTTGGGCAGTCCCGCACCCCGAATATTGTGAGCCATTCTTCAACTCTAACGTGTTCCTGAAAAGAACCACCTTCAAACGATTAAAAAAAAGGAAAAAAAAAAAAAAAAAAAAAAAAATTTTCCCGGGTTGCTAAAGTTTAGCCCCAGGGGGGGGCCAAGGGCGCGAAGACTGGAGACCTCCGGTCACAGCGCAACAGAGTAAGTGCGGTGGGAAGGAGTCGCTGCCTCGCCTCCGGACGTTTCCCCACCCCCCCCCAGGAGGCCCGGTTACCTCCGCAGCATGGTCAAGGTGTCGGTCATGCTTCGCACCCTCTGCAGGAGACTGTCCAGCCTGTGGGGCTCCTCCTTCAGAAACCGCACGGCCTCCACTTCGATGCGTAAGATGGCTCGCATCTTGTTCTGTAGGGTTGGGAATTCTCCTGCAGGCCAAGAGCCAAGCCAGAGGGTGAGCCGCCGGAGAGGCAGGACGTGGAGCCCCCACCCCGCGTGCGCACTGGCCAGGCTCGGAAGCGCGGGGCTCATGCGCTCCGCACGCATCTTCGGGAGACAGCCGCCTGTCATTAGTGTGTCCCTTCGTCCTGAATCTTACAGGGTATTTAGGGTACTTGCCTGTTTCGTTCAGTGAGGCATCCCCGGTGCCTAGAACGCTGCCCGGCACACGTAGGTACTTGCGGACTATGTGCACGCACACAGGTATGAATGACGCATCCTTCACTACTGGACAGATTTTTTAACCCCCTCCCCCCCCCCCCCCCCCCCCCCCCCCCCCCCCCCCCCCCAGGAGAAGGGCTCCGGACTTCTCCCTTCAAGGAGGACACTCACCTTTCAGGGTAGCTACGGCTTCCCCCACTTGTCGCAGGAGGAAAGCCCCGTCTTCCACGTCTTTTAGAGTGACCACTCGGCTGGCGGATGTAGAGTCCTTCTTCAAGTCTTCAACAAAGTCTTCCAGCTCACTGCGAGGGGCAGGGGAGGAGCAGACCGGCAGATGGGGGTGAACACTGGGTCCGCAAAAAGAGCGGCTGCAGTAGCCAAGGGCTTGTCCCCGCCTCCCCGGGCTTCTGCGAAGATGGCAGCTCACAAGAGCGGCTCGGTCCGGCTTAAATATTCCGCTGGGGTGTAAGGCAGGTGCAAGGGAGTTTTCCCAGGGCCTGTTCATGGGGACACCCCTTCTTTATTTTTTATTTTATTTTTTCTTTATTTCTTTATTTCCAGTGGGGATACCGATGCCAACTAAGGGACGGGTGTTGTGCACTTTGTAACATGACAGAGGGGATCGACTGTATGCACTGTAGCGGGGCAAAAGGAGGGATCCCGATGGGTTTATATCAGCCTTCTCAACTTGGAACTTGGTATTTGGGGCTGGATAATCCCTCCTTGTGGGAGCCTGCCCTGTACAGTGTGGGGTGTTCAACAGCATCCCAGCCCTCTAGCTACTAGACGCTAGTAGCACCTGCCCCGAGCCTGTGACAAACAAGGATGTCTCTAGGTGGTGGGAAATGTCCTTGGAGGTGGGGAGGGAGAGGAGGGGAGGGAAGCAAACTTGCGCCTGATCAAGAACCTCTAGCTTACACTGATGATCTCATTAATAGGGACCGACTTTCCACTCCAAGCTACAGAGGAAAAATGATCACAGATCTGATTTCTGGTGTGTCTGTATGTGTAGGAGAGAGTGTGGAGAAACACACACACACCCACACACACACACCCTAAGGTACTGCTAGAGTTCCAACAGGACTGAATTAAGGTCTTCCGCTTCAAAACGCAAACCAACCAACCACCCAACCAAACGACAACGTCCTGTCTCCTGGGCACATTACTAACCCTGTCCTAAACACATGTTCGTATCACTTCCATTTGCCTGTAAACCGGACAACAGAAAGCTTCTCTCTTAAAGAAGGTGAAGGAAAAGGATGTTGAGAGATGAAGAACCACTAGGTGGCAGTAGGCGACCAACATTCCACCTGCCGCTAGCGCAGAGCTTAGAGCAGGGGAGGAAGACAGTGGATCTGGAAGAAAAAAAAAAAAAAAGGAAGGAAGGAAGGAAGGAAGAAAGAAAAAGAAAGAGAGAGAGAAAGAGGAAGAGAAAGAGAAATAGAAAAATGGAAAGAAAAGGAAAAAGAAAAAAAAGAAAAAGAAAAAGGAAAAAAAAAAAAAAGGTCTGCCCGGACCCTTCCCTCAAAGTGGGCGCGCAGGCGGGAGTTACGGATGTCACAGCCTCTGCGGGAGGGACTCGGGCGGGATGCTATGTATGTTTCACAGGGGCCTTGGACCAAACAACAAATTCATCCGCCACAGAGAAGCGGGATGGGGCTTTTGGTGACGTCTTTTATTCTGTTAGGGAAAAGGAACCCAGCTGCCTGTGATTCCTTCAGATGAAATGATGCAACTTCAAACCAAAAGGGAAAGCCTTTTCCGCTCCCTGTCCACACCGTGAGCTACGGAGAGGTGACCGGTGTTCTGTGTCCCACCCACAGAAACTTCCTACAGCTGCCACATCCCTGAGGGGAGGACGTGTGCCGTCCTTCCAAGGAGCTCTAAAAATGGCGCCTGTGTGTTATTTGAAATGAAAAGTTATTTTCCATTTCATCATCAAACTGAAATATTAAGAGTGCACACAGGACACACTGTCGAGTCCTTCCAAGTTTTGAGGGAAGAGCAAAGACCCAAATGTTATCACGGTTCCATTAAAAACCCACCAGCTTGCCAGGCTGTAATTAATAGTCCTAGGAGCTATCATCTGACCCAGAGTCGGTCTGCCTAAAATTCTATTTTAATCTCTTCTACACAGTGTGCTTCTTGGATTTCATAACTCTGCACACAGGAGACCCCTAAATGTCACAGCTTTTCCTTTGTTGATCAAGGAATACATACAAAAGTGTACTGATATTATCGTATACAACAATGTCACTTCTGTTCACACGTTCATGCTGTTAGAAAGCAGTCGGATCAAATGTGTTCCTTCACAACGTAACAGAGATCAGGGAGCTAAAATGAGTGCTGAAAACAATTTTTCAATATTATGTACTCAATGTGACTTTTGAGATGTGAACTCTGCTCAAAGGAATGCCAGATGTTCCCAGATGCTGTGGTTTACATGTAAATCTGTTCTATTTGTGTAAGTTGCTTTTCCTTCTACCTTAGTTAAAAAGAAGCATCAATTTGTTGAACTATGTTTCATCTATTATTAGAAACCCAATTATTATTTCCAAATGGAAACCCACCAAAGAGAGAGGATCTTGATTCAACTTCTCTCCATAGTTCTAGACCCAAATTTCATTTCTCTGCCATCTGAATGGCTCACCAGCAACTTACCCTAACGTGACGCCCAAGGGAATTTATTTTCCTGTGTGTCTGTGTGTGTGTGTGTTTAAGGACAAAAACAGGGGAAGGGAGGGGAGGGAGAGGAGATAATTGTTTTCCTAATGTTCCAGAGTTGAAATTTCAGGCTGTCTTTTGTAACCCTCTCTCAGTCGTTACTCGGATCCCCTACTCAGTCCCCTGCGTTTGATTTCTCTTCCCATTCCTATTTCTCCTCTTTGATCCAGGCCTTACTGACTTTTGACTGACTGTTACTGCCCTTCCAATAAGGCTTCCCTGACATTGGTGTTTCCCCCGCCATCTGTCCTATACGTGATCACCAGAGGGACCTTTCTGAAATACAGCTCTGACTTCACTACCTCCTTGATCAGAAAACATCAGCACCTCCTCCTCAGGCCAGCAGTAACTGTCCAATGTTAAGACATTTCGGAACGTCCTCTGTAGCTTCCTAAAATGCACATTCTCAAGCTCCATCCAGAGATGTTCTGAACCTGGGGTTGGACCCAGGAGCTTTCAAGAAAAGCCAGGGATCTAGGTGATCTCGGTAAACGCAGGCCCCACGGACGTCAGCAAGCATGCTGGGCCTGAGTGTGGTCTCAGATACGGGCAGTCACCGAGCAAACGGGAACGGCATTACCCACATAGGAGACACGATCTAGACCCACATTGGACCCCGCTCTCCTGGCAGAATGCATGACCCGAAGTTCTCCAAGGACATCTTGTGCCTTCCCCATCCTGAGACAGGCTGGATCATAGGCTTCCTCTGCCCAGGAGCCCCCCATCCCCTTCCAGTCTCCACTGACGGAACCCCACCTGTCCTCCAGGCCAGCCTGGTTCAGTTTAACAAGCCACTTGTGACCCAACTACACACAGGGCCTGGGCCTGGGCACACATGAATAACTTCAGGTTCAGTCTTCTTGATCCCTGGGGCCCAGAGGAATCTCTCTTTTGTGTGGGTTCACCCAGCACCTGTGAGTCATCTGTTTTGTGCTCTACACATACTCATACGTTTGGCTTCATGAGACTGGAGTTCCTCAGCAGCCCCGTGCCTGACTTCCCCGTGTGGGGCCCGCCCACAGTGTCTCCCCACCGTACGCTCCCCACTCTGCTTCCTATCTCACTCTCGGGCGGGGCTGCTGGTCGCAGGCTAGGATTGACGCTGAAGATGCTTTTTCTAGGCCAGAAGCAAGAAAATGTCCTTTTTTCATAATTCAATTGGAAAAATGACGAAATATTCTGAAAAGGCAATATATTTTTAAAGACGTTTTCAAGAAGAATCTTAACACCTCGAATGAGACAACTGGGCTGTCACAAAAACATTTCTGACGAACAGCCTTATCGCCTCACGGTGGGTGATCGACTGTCCACAAATGCATCGACTACGTAAGATTTTGGAAGGGATTTTGAGATGTCCGTCAACGGTAGCGAAATTTCATTTTTGAGGAAAGTAAGAACTCTATAATTGATTTCTAACCCCCCTCTGGACGGCTACTGAGAGGAATATTCTATTTTTAATGAGACACGCGGGGTTGGCATCTGAGGAGTACAAGCTCAAGCATCAAACAGATTATAGAATTAACCCTTTCCATCCCTTTCCATGAAGACTTCTGGACCTTCTGCTCATGAGAAGAATGCAGAAGTTGCCTCTTTATATTCCCAATTGGGGAGATTTAAGAAGCGAATTACTGACAGCAGGAGAACGCAGAAAAATTACTATTCATGATCCTAGAAGGTGAAATCATTCTATGATAAACATTCATTGCATAACAAAACATAGATTACCATAAAAGATGGGCCTGCCTTAGTGACAGGGGTAGAAATGAACTGCTCGTTTCAATAGTGGGACTTGATAGATGCTTTCAATAAGAACCTCACGGAAGATGGGTAACTTTTAAGGAGGCATCTTTCATTCCTGGATCACACATACTTTACATCTGAATTCTTCTTTTGCGCTTTTAACTATCGTTGAATAATAGGAAGATAATTTTAACACTGTGATTTTGGCTATTCGTTTTCATTTACTGAGATTAAAGGCAGACTCCCCATTTATCATCGGGTCTTGCCATTTGCTTCCTTTCATTTGCTGTGCTGCTGAGCCCTACAAAGGAGCATGGTGCTCCGGCTTCTCAAGAGAGGGGCGCAGGTGAACTTTCTGGGTCTGGATAGCGCTAAGGGTCCACGGAGGCCCGGAAGGGATAGGGCTCTAACTTGCACATAGTAGATGCTCAATAAAGAGAGAAGGAGAGAGCACCACCAAGGAAGGGCTTTGTCGTCGGCGAGGACAGGGCCCTCTCCGGGTTACACAGCGTGACACGCGACAGGTGTCCCGCACTCACCACAGCTTCTTGACAATCCTCTCCTCCTCGTGTAGGTATCTCTGCCTCTCTTGCTCCACCAGGACGCGTTGTCGCTGGACGGGGTCCTCCAGCCTCTTCATGGTTTCAATCACTTTGCCACTGATTTCCAGCTCAGCCTTCTTCATCATGGCCCTCAGCAGTTCCTGGTTCTGTAGCTGTCAAACAAAAGAAATCAACCTCAGCTGGGCTCTGGCTGCCTGAGAGTCTTGGGAAGTGGGTCTGGGGAAATAGCCCTGCAGCTGAGTGTTTATTTCCAGCAAGAAAGGGAAGGAAGTGACAATTGTGTATAATATTGCTACTTTAACCACCGTCTGGGGTTCGGCTGCGAACTGACCCAACCAGACGTTTGTGTCTGTGTCTGCAAAAAAACAGGAGCCTTTCTAGACTCTGGTCAGTGCCTTGTGGGCAACAGGCATAAACTCTCATTGACGTGTTTTTATAGGGAGCAGCGGAGAACACCAGGTTTGGAGCCAAGCAATTGTTTGGGATGGTTTTGTAGACCTATAGAGGCACCTGGGAATCGTTTGCAAGCCCCGAACTAAAACACAGAACTAAGCGTGTGATAACGCAGAACCCAGTGGCCCAAGCCACCCTCCTTGCACCCGTGTGACCTCAGGAAACATCACTTTCTCTTTCTCAGTGCAAGACTTCAGCTGCAAAAGTGGGACCTTTAGGAGTACGGCTTATGGTGTTAGGGGAACATCTGTAACGTTGGGAGAGCTACTCCTTACACCAAAATACTTCTTCCTGCCTGCTCTGGCCTCCTCCCATCACAGTGCCCAAAGTACCCTTATGACTTGGTCTTTTAGATCTCAAAGGCTTCTTTTTTTTTTTTAAACCTTTGACCCCCTTCATCCATTTCTCATACCCCTTCCTCTAGCAACCACCAGTTTGTGAGGTTTTTTTCTTTTTTTTAATTCCACCTGTAAGAGAGGTTGCATGATATTTGTCCTTCTCTGACTCCTTTCACTTAGCATTATGTCCTCACGGTCCATCCATATTGGCACAAAAGGTAAGATTTCATTCTTTTTTTAATGGCTGAATAATATTCCATGGTATATATACACCTTCTTTTTATACTTTTATTTTTTAATTTTTATTACTGAAGTTGACATCCAGTGTTATATTAGTTTCAGGTGTACAGCACAGTGACAACAATTCTATACACTCAGTACTCAGTACAGTCAGTGTAGTCGCCACACACTATTGTGTCAACATTACTGACCATTCACCCATTGACAGACACTTTGGTTTCCATATTTTGGCTACTGTAAATAGTGCAGTAGTGAACACAGGAGTGCATACGTCTGAGTTACTATCTTTGCTCTAAAATACCCAGAAATGGAATTGTCGGGTTATATGGTAATTCTACTTTTATTTTTTGAGAAACCTCCATGTTGTTTTCCACAATGGCTGCCCAATTTGCCTTCCCACCAAGAGTGCATGAGGATTCCTTTTTCTCCACATCCCCACGAGCATTTTTTACTCCTTGTCTTTTTGATACTAGCCCATTCTGACAGATGTGAGGTGACTGTGGTTTTCATTTGCATCTCCCTGATGATGAACAGAGTTGAGTATCTTTTCATGTACCTGTTGGTCATGTGTCTTCTTAGGAAAAATATCTATTCAGACCTGCCATTTAAAAAAAACTGAATTGTTTGGGTTTTTTGGTATTGAGTTATACATACTCTGGATACTAACCTCTTATCAAATACATGATTTGCAAATATTTTGTCCCATTCAAGAGGCTGCCTTTTCATTTTGTTGATGGTCTCCTTTGCTGTGCAGAAGCTGTTTACTCTGAGGTAGTCCCGTGGATTTTTTTCTTTTGTTGCTTCTACATTTGGTCTTAGTTTCAAAAAATCATTGCCAAGACCTCTGTCAAGGAGATTACCACCTGTGTTTTTTTCTAGGAATCTCATAGTTTCAGGTCTTATGTGCCAGTCTTAAATCCATTTCAGAGCCAATTTTTGCATTTGGTGTAAGATGGTGGTCCGGCGTCATTCTTTTTGCATGAGGCTGTCCGGTCTTCCCAGCACCGTTAAACTGAAGAAACTGTTCTTTCCTTATTGTCTATTCTTGGCTCCTTTATCATAAATTAATTGACCATATATGTGTGGGACCATTTTTCTGGGCTCTGTATTCTATTGCATTGATCTGTGTGTCTGTATTTATTTATTTATTTTTTAAAAGATTTTATTTATTTATTTGACAGACAGAGATCACAAGTAGGCAGAGAGACAGGCAGAGAGAGGGTGAAGCAGGCTCCCTACTGAGCAGAGAGCCCGATGCGGGGCTCGATCCCACAACCTTGGGATAATGACCTGAGCCAAAGGCAGAGGCTTTAACCCACTGAGCCACCCAGGCGTCCCTGCGTGTCTGTATTTATGACAATACCGTACTATGTTGATTCTTATAGCTTTGCAATGTTTTTTGAAATCAGGCCATGTGATGCCTCTAGGTTTGTTCTTTCTCAGGGTGGCTTTGGGCTCTTTGGGGTCTTTTGTGGTTCCACTTTGGATCAAACCCCCAGCCCTGACTACTATGAGACCTGGGCATGTTACTTAGCCTCACTTGGTCTCCATTTCCTTGTCTTCAAGGATGAGGAGGATGGATTCACCTCCCTTGCTAGAGCTTGTCTGAGCATTGAAGGAAATACTGCTCGATCTTGAACAGGTACTCAACAAATGTAGACTTGGCTCTGGACTATTTCAGCGTTATCAGTTAGAAGAGAATCTGTGTCCCTCTTGCTTATACAGGTCCATGTACCCAAAATCACGTGATCACAGACCCCTGAAACAGTACTTGATGTTGATGGTTGCATCAGTACCTATATAGGTACTGATGGTTGCAATGATGATGATTCCAGATGAGCTCTAAGCCTCTCGGCAATTCACTCTTTTTTCCTGGATTTTACGCAGGCTTGCATGCATAATATCACAACAGCCATATAGTTTCCAGAGCACTCTCTTTTATGAGCCTACAGAGTATACCATGTGGCTTGCACCTGACTTCTTAGGAATCTAGTCAAATACTTGAGTCCTGTTGCTAAGTCCTGCATTCAGTATTTCTCTGGGGCAGGACAGTTCTCTGATAGCGTATCCATCAAGGGCATTTCTTCGGTCAGCTTTGAAGACAGTAGTTACATTATACCTATTACATTCTCCTTAAAGTTTCCCTGAAATTTCAATGAGCTGTTACTGGTTTGTTCTGTTCTGTTTCCTGGTTTCATGGACGGTAGGACAACTACTGTGTATCACCTCCGGAGAGTGAGGTCTTTGTCGGCTGTCCATTACTATGTGCAAATGCCACGTGACCCTCAACTCAACACTTCTCCGTGTCATCCAGTTTTGCTGAATACAGAGAAAACATTTCAACATGGGCAACAAGCAGAGCCACCATCCTGTTCCAGGCCCAGCTCTGTACCGGTGGGCCATCTGGAAAGAGACTGCCTGCGTTCAGTTTCTAGTTTTACCCCTCAGTAGCCATGTTGTGGGCAACTTAGTAATCTCTCTGTGTCTCTCCATAAGAAGGGGCAATCTTCGTTCCTATCTCAGAGGCTGGGAAGGGAGATTCAGTGAGGGAATAATGTGCTTATCACAGCGTCTGGCACAAACCTGGCCGCGGGGGTGGGGCCTGCCATTTTGTCTGGGAGGGACCAAATAAAAATGGGCCACTCTTGGGTTACCTTCTTTTCTTTTCTTTTTTTTTTAAAGATTTTATTTATTTATTTGACAGATAGAGATCACAAGTAGGCAGAGAGAGAGAGAGAGGAGGAAGCAGGCTCCCCGCTGAGCAGAGAGCCTGATGTGGGGCTCGATCCCAGTACGCTGGTATCATGACCTGAGCTGAAGGCAGAGGCTTAACCCACTGAGCCACCCAGGCGCCCCTTGGGTTACCTTCTTGAATGACTCATAATTATGCCCTCATTGTTTCTGCTAATCACGTGTTTTTATTGTGGTCTTAAAAACAGCCACTATATTGCTGAAAGTCACCATGTATGGAAACAGTGCATGGAGGGCGAGTTCCTCCCTTGCCCTCTGGAGTGACAACTCTGCCTACAAGGCATGGGGGAGTCTGGCCCTTTCCCACATCACCTGTCTCCTCCCATTATAGGCAGCTGGCAATCCCTGCTTTAGCCACACCAACGTCCTTTCTGGCCTTCTGACTGGCTAGGCTCCTTTCTGCCACAGGGACTTTGCACCTGCAATATCCTCCATTTCTGCAGTGACTCCAGGACATAGGGTCGCTCACAGCAGGTACTTGATAAATACTGATAAATGCACGAGTTAGGCAGTAATGCCAATGATGATGAACAACGGAGAATCTGAAATTCCTTCCTTGACGGTAGACATATGGGCTGGCCCACAGGCTCAGATATGCCTTGGGCTCAGCTCTCATGCCCTGCCGTGCTCTGACAACAGTGTTGCTGAATACACATGGCAACACTGCCAGGTACCAAAATGACACGTTTAAATGATGCGGGGTCGCAGGTATGCACGGGATAAGTAAGTAGATGATTAAGTGTGTTGAAAAGTGACTGACACCTGGGTCCTACCCCCAACCCCCAAGAGATTCTGATTTAACTGTTCTTCTGTGCAGCCTGGGCATGGGGAATTCTTTCAGCTTCTCAGATGATTCTGATGTGCCACCAAGGATAAGTGTAACAGCCTCCCCATTCGAGAAAAGGACTCTCTAATGGAGAGATGATATCACTGTGCCATGAGCTCGGTACACAGCCCTCTGTCCCGAATCCTCCCGCCAAACCCCACAGACAAGTTCCAAATAAATTATGGTCCCATTAGCAGTGGGTATTAATAGTGGCTATCGGGTTGGAAATTGCCACTGGAATATTTAAAATTCTTAAAATTGAAATTTGGAAGATGGGAAAAGGGAAGCCCAGAGGTCATGTGACTTGTTCCAGGTCCCTCAGTCATTAAGGGCAGAATCAGGGTGAGAATTGAAGTATTTTTAATTCAACCCGGTAATTTTTCAAGCCCCCCAGTTGCTCTGCTAACAAGGCAGGGACATGTCTGTTTTATTCCCAGCCACAAGCCCAGTTTCTAGCACACAGGAGGTACTGACACATATGGGCCGTACACAGGAGTTTCAACCGGACATTACTTAGAAACCTACAGACAGTGGAAGAACCGCAGCCGCAGGTAATACTTGAGTTATTGGGCTGGTAACATGGCAGACGGCATTTAAATTATTTCACCTGAAGAGAAGGTTTGCCTGGCATTCCGGGTTATACAATCCTGCTTCCAGAAAGAGGGGCTTACCGGAATCAGCTGCAGGGACTAGAGAGGGAATTTTCCATAGCACAGTGCCGACACGCAGGCAATGATGCGCTAGTTAATCATGAAGGAATACTCACGGACCCAGGTTCTCCTTCTGTGTTCCTCTAGTCCTCGGCCCCCCTGCCTGGTGCTCTGGCCACTGTCCCCAGGACACAGGACGCCCCTGTTCATCCCATCACTGTGTGAAATGCCAAGCTGAAGGCAAGATTTAGATCCACATCTTTCTCTAAACGCTTCAAATAAATTAGTCATCAGCAGTTCATATCATTACATGTACTTTTGCTTAGCAATGATAGCTACATGTCAATTAACTTAAAACCCCTCTATTAAAGCATCCTTTACAAACAATAAAATATCCCCATTTTAAGGGCACATGTCAGTGAATTTTGATAAATGTATAAGCACCGATGTAACCACCACGAAGATAGACGGCATTTTTTAATACCCTAGAAAACGCCTTTGTGATCCTTTGCAACCAGTCCCCCCCAAACCCTGGCCCCAACAAACCACCAATCTACTTTCTGTCCCTAAAGACAAGCTCTTCTTCTCCTCCACGGACATATACATGAAATGACACAATATGTAGTCTTGTGGGTGTGGTCTCTTCCCTTCAGTATACAGGTTTCGAGATCTGGTGTGTCACTGAGGGTTTCAGGAGGTCATTTTTGTTAACGCAGCATGGTGTTCCATTGTGCGTGTAAATCAACTGCATAGATTTACACTGTACATACTAACATTTTTATATGTTTGCATAGTGACTTGCTTCTGGTGATCCTGATTTAATTCACTTATTTCTGGTAGCAATTTTTGTAGCCTTTTTGATTCCAGATATACACAACCATATCATTTGTGCGTAAAGCCAATTTTACCTCCCTATGGGGATGCCTTTTCTTTCTTTTTCAAGCCTTATTGCACTGGCTAGGATCTTATGTACAGTATTCAATAGAAGTGAGAGAAGCCTTCCTTGCTCTTGTTTCTGATTTTATGGGAAATGTGTGTAGTGTTTTAGCATTAGTGATGTTTTCTGTAGGTTTTTCAGACATCCTTTATCAGGTTAAGGAAGTGTCCTTCTACTAGAGTGCTGAATGTTTTTATCATCAGCACTGAATTTTGTCACATGTTTTTTCTGTATTTATTGAAATGGCAGGATTTTATTCCTTTTTCCCATTAATGGGGTTAAATACATTGATTCTTTTTTTTTTTCTCATATTAAAACAATCTTGCAAACAGGTGTCATCCCATACCTGGGATAATATCCTATACCTGGGATAAATAGTATCCTTTTTATATATTGCTGGATTCAACTGCTAATATTTTGGTAAGGATTTGTTATGCATATTTTCATGAAGGATATCGGTCTATATTTTCTTTTCTTAAATTATCTTTGACTGGTTTTGCTATTAGGGTAATGCTGGATTTACAAAACCAGTTGGGAAGTGTCCTCTATTTTCTGAAGGACAGACTTCTTTCTTTCTTCCTTTTTTTTTTTTTTTTTCAATACTGTAAAAATGTCATTTCATTGTTTCCAGACTTAACTTTGTCTTTTGGAAGAATTGGGTGGTAATTCTTATTTATATTTCTCTATAAGTAAGGTCCTTTTTCTTTTTCTTTTCTTTTCTTTTCTTTTTTTTTTTTTTTTAAGATTTTATTTATTTATTTGACAGACAGAGATCACAAGTAGGCAGAGAGGCAGGCAGGCAGAGAGAGAGGGGGAAGCAGGTTCCCTGTCGAGCAGAGAGCCCGATGTGGGGCTCGATCCCAGCACCCTGGGATCATGACCTGAGCCGAAGGCAGAGGCTTTAACCCACTGAGCCACTCAGGCGTGCAAGTAAGGTACCTTTTTCTTTCCCCCTCTCGCTGCCTATAAGATTTTCTATTAATTCCTCTCCTCCACCCCAGGGGTCTGTTGAACTTTTTTTGGTCTGTGGATTTACAGCTTTCATCACATTTAGAAAAATTCTAGCCACTATTTCTTCTAATGTGTTTCTCTTTTCCTCAGACCACTTAATATTGTTCCACAAATTAAGTTTTGATTCATTTTCTCCAGTCTTTTTTTCTTTATACTTCAGTGTGAACAGTTTCTATTGCTGTTTTCAAACTGATATTTTGTTTTGACAGTAATATATCTTCTATTAAGTCCATTCAGATACTGTTTTTCAGTTCTTGAAAGTTACACTCAGATTTTTTTTTATATCTTTTTCTTGTCTTATTGTGTTCATGTTTTTCTTTAAATCCTTGAGAATAATTATTATAGCTGCTTTAAAGCCCTTGCTGCTGTTCTGGTTATCCCTGCAATTAGTGGTTGCTTCCTATCAGTCAATTTTTAAGGTTATGGATCACATGTCTAGTAATTTTTGACTGAGTGCTGGACAGGCAGTTCTGGGTTGAACTGATGGTTCAACCAATGGAGTTGCTCTGGCAGATGGCTCATTTACTTGTGGATCATTTTTGGTCTTTAGGGGCTTGGTTTTAAGCTCCGTTAGGGTGAGTCTAGGACATTCTTTACTCTGGGACTAGTTTAGTCCTGAGACAGGAACATCATTCTTCTCTGATCTTTACTGAATGCCCCAGTGACCAGTGAAGCCTCTTGACTCTCGCTTGTAAAAGTATGGACATCTCCCAGCTCCGTGTGACCTTTGGGTATTTTTTTTTTTTTTAGCTTAAAGCCTCCCATTCTACTTTTGCCTGGCTTGGTGATCTTTCTCACTATACATGTTTGGCTTATTATTCAACAACAGACCCCAGGTTTATATAGTCTTTTCTTTGTAGAGCTTCCTCTTATTTGGTATTCTACTCCACAAATTCTAGCTGTTTCAGCTCTGTAAAGTTTGATCTTGTCTTCTCAATTAGGCTGTCAGTGCTCTGCTCAGTCATCCCTTTCTACATCATGATCTGAGAATGCCCTCAGGCAGAAAGCTGAGTCAAGTGTAGGTTTCACTTCCTTTGCTTCTGTTCTCCCAAGGATTACAGTCCTGTGTTGTCTGTCATCCAATGCCTGGAAATAGTTGTTTAATACATATATATATTTATTTTTTAGTTTTCTAGTTGTCCACAGTGGGAAGGTAGGTACTGTTACAGTTACCCCCTCATTCTGGAAACATAAATTTATTATAAATGCTATGCTTTGACATTTTTATAAAAATACTCAGAAATAATGTTCTTGGCCATTAAATATTTCATTAAACCAAATAACTTGCCCCATCAACATCCAGAGACTAGAAAACTGCCTAAAACTAGTTCTACGCACCTCAAAATAGGTATGTACCTCACATACTAAATCCTGATTTCTTAGGTAAAACCTAAGACTATCAGTCTAACCAACAGTGTCATATAATGGGACTGATTTTCTGTCCAGCAGTGACACTGAAAAGTAGTTGTACTATAAATCAGAGGTTTCCTGATGATAGCCAGACCCCAGAATGACTCCTGACTACCCCATTAAGTTCTCCAGGCTGTAGGGAACAATGTATAAGATGCTGGTCACAACCACTTGCTATCTGGGAGATGACTCCCCATCTTAGACAGCTTCTGTGAGAGTCTATCTAGGGCTTGGTAAACTGTATGACACTGAACTAGTTCCATTAATTATTTCTGACCAGTTGGAAAAAACAGATCGGCTCAGCACAGGCCAAATTCTGGTGTGCTTTTCTCAGGGACACTGTCCCATGATCTTTTTTTTTTTTTTTTTTGGATGTCAGAAGTTAAATGAGATTCTGGCACATTTCCATGAGGTACTATTTTATTTAAAAAGACACCTTAAGATAACTGTATTGAATTATATCATTTCAAATACAAGGTCTTTGTGTACTGCTATGTTTCTTTTTTGTGTTGGTATTTTACCTCCTTCCTCTCTTAGGAAAACATAGTAAATTCTCAGTAGTCTTAAAAATAGAACGCTAAGTTCAGAATAACTCCCACTTAAAAAAAAAAAAAATTTATCAGGAGGCAGAATAAGGAAACAGGAGCCGGGGGTGGGGGGGGGAACCTCTGGGAATTAAAGAAGTAGGATATATCTATTCTCTCTTTAGGCCAAGTCTCATCTGGCCCTCACAGAACTTGTATCACATTTTCTAGAAGCTTATATCTCCCCTCAGCCCACAGAGAGGGACAGAACAGCAATCACTTTGGTGGACATGGGATTACTTTGGGAAAATCCAGGTACTGTGGCACTTAGGAAAAAAAAAAAAAAAGATGATCTCATCACTTAGGAAGAGCAAACTTTTTCTAAATCACACCAGAAAAGGTAATAGATAAAGAAAATCATCTTTTGAAGGAAACAATTGTTAGGTAGAAGACCTTTACCTGTCGCCTGTCCATTGTTGCCTGCTAAGTGCTGACCCAGAATGGAACATGACAACACGGAAGTTCCATATAGCTCTTGTAGCTATTATAACTAAGTAGAGAACACATTCTATTTGCCACTGGGAATGGGGTGCATCTTTTGAAGTCAGGGTTTTGATGTCGTCAATTGTGTCTTTCACACTTACAGGGTGGTGGCTACCCCATCTGCTTCTGCTTCACCCTTGTGATAGCTGAGATCTCAATATTTCTAAGAGGCATCTCAAAGGACTGAGGGTTCATAATACCCACAAGCATTACCCCAGAACATTTTAGAATCACCAGTGCCTGACCTCTGGTTCACAGCAGTGTAGTCAGACTCTAGCAGGGGTGCCCAGGTACCGATATTTTTGTTAAAGGCCTCAAGTGATTCTAACAGGTAGCCAGGATTGAGAACCACTGTCTTAGACCAATAATTCATGTGAAATCGGATAGGAGGGAATTACACAAAGAAGAGTTTCAGTGGTCTTCTTCATCTTCTGCTTAGCTCCTTGTACCTCCCTTGACATTCTTTTTGCCCAATTTAAACTACCCATCCCACTGTGTCCTCATCAAATTTCTATCCCTGAGAATAATCCATCAATTCTGAAAATAAAATGCTCAAATAGGATATGCTCTACAGTCTAGGATTTTCCAGTGATTTAATTATCTAATTACTAGAGCCGGCTGCCAAGCACAAAAGATTTCATTCAGTTTCACTATTTTATAACACAGTTCAAAGAACATTTGAATTTCTAATTCAATTTTTGTTCTTTGGAGACTCCTCCACGGAGTTCCGTATATTTCTAATGATAGTTCCATTCTTGGACTTATAATCACGTTGGGGTTGCACTTCCTTTTCAGTGTATAACACATACGCCGAAGGAGAATCAGTGCTGAGATGGCTTAATTATTCTAAACTGGTTTTGTCTTAAACAGACAGACTCCCCTGATTGAAAAGACAGGAAGGAAGGCTGATGGGGACACAGGAAATACAAAGACTGAGGTAGAAACAACCACCATCGGCTGGGAAACAAAATGTTTAAGCCTCCCCTATGTCTCTGCTCTTTAGAACTGCACACACGTCAAAGCTCAAGAGAGTATTTGCTTTGTTCTTTATAACCCCCCCCCCCCCCCCGCCCCCGAGCCAGAGAGGCCGAGCAATCTCGGGGCAATAAAGGAACCTGTGTGGTTAAGATAGCATTCCCAGACCTTGACCGAAGAACCACATTGCTTGAGGATGGATAGTTCTGAAAGGCGGGTTGTGGGGAACCCCCCACCCCTCACTGGCTGGAAAACCAAACAAGGCCAGGGTGATGCTACAGGCACACATGTCACCCTCCATATTGAATGAGCCACACTTCAGAGGAAGCCTGGTACTTAGACTAAAGCAATTCTACCTACCCCCCACTCCCCCAACCTCGCCATGCCAACACCTGCTTGCTTTGGAAAGCACACTCAAGATTTAGGAATTCTTCTTGTGAGGGTCCAGGGAGGAGAGATAATTCCAAATGGCCAGCAGGTGGCACTAATGGGCAGTAGCCGCGTGAGGAGGGGCTTACCCTCCAAAAAAAATCCCAGGGAAAGACCTGGGACCCAGCAGACCCATTCTGGCCAGCACATTTGCAGGGTACTAAATCATTGGTTTTTAATACTTTCCAACATTTTTTAGAATGAATACTAAAATTTCATATAAAACCTCGGTTTCCAGAAAAACCCTAGGCTCTAGTGCTGTTGGGTTGCGAAATCACCATCTTAGCTTTAACTAGGTGGTGAGAATTGTAGGGATCAACCATGAGTGAGCAGAATGGGGAGCGAAGCTGTGATAGGAAGCCCTTTCCCTGACACCACCCCTCCCTTACCAGCTCCGAGGACACCACACTGTTTAGAAGATGAGTTTCCTGAAGTCAGGAAGATCCCCACATGGAGCCCAAGCCCGCACCACATCCTCAATGACCAACCTGCCCCAAAGGCAGGGGGCATGAGGCTGACACAGGAAGCATCCCAGAAAGGTCTCAGAAAGCGATCTCATAAAGAAATGCACAGCCCCAGTTCCTTCTACTCAGAACCCCACAAAACATTTCTCTGCTTCATCAGACCAATGGGACGGATTCCCCCAGACTGGTGACACAGAGGGTCATTTTCCCTCCCTTTCGATTCCCGCACTGTTTGTATGTTACCGAATAAATGGGAAAAGGTAAGGAAAATATTATGGAACACACTCTACACAGATAAAATGCAGATGTGTTTCTCAGCCAGTCTTCCACGACGGCTTCTTTTCCTTATGAATTCATCCTCTATTCTAAAGTCATAGTTCTAAGTACATCACAGTTCTTTGCAAAAATAGCGCAGGTGCCTGTCCCACCTTTGCGCACGCTCACTGAGGAGGACCAAGGAGCCAAAACATTTGCAAGCAGGAAGTTTTAACTGGCTATTAGATGCTCCATGGGCTCCTTTTTTTCTAGCTGTCCTCCAAAAGAACAAATGTTTAATGGTTTTTCATGTGTAAAAGCATGCCTCGCTTACAGAAGTGGTAACAGACTGACTCGAGTTGCGGTAGAAGGATCTAGACCGATTTTGTGTGTGTGAGAGAGGAAACCATGCCTCGATGGGGCTCCTCTTTAGGTCTTTAGTTCGCCTTAGGAACACAGGGTGGAGAGAGCCCCGGGAAGGGGCTGAGGGGCTGGGAACGTTGGGGGAGGTGAGCAGGGAGGAGTATGCGGACTCTGGGGAGCTAAGCCTAGAGGACGCCCTCCATGCAGAACTGGGCAGGTACCTGGAGCTGTCGCATCTGCTGGAGCTGGAGCCTGAGTTCGGCCACACTCCGCCTCATGTCGAGCAGGCTCATGTGCAGAGCCGAGGGGCTGGCAGGCAAGGGCTGGCTGGACACCCCCGATGACTCCAGGGCGCCCACAGTCTTGCCTCCGGAAACATGCAGCGTTCCTAGGAGAAAAGAAGAGCCAAGAACTTCAGGGTCCCAGAAAGTGGGAGCTCTGAGTCTCATCCCGACACAGATCACCAGTAACTCCTTCAGTATGAAAAAATTTTAATTATGTCGGTCCTCTAAATGGCGGGGAAAAAAAAAAAGAATTGGGTTTAAATTATGGCACATTCATGCAAGGTTATATTATGCAGTCTGTAAATGTCATGTTGTAGAAGGCAGAACACAGAACTGATGCCACATTAAGGAAGCTAAATTTTTCCTTTCCCCCCTTTCCGTTCCCTACCCTTTCCCCTTCTTTCCTTCCTTCCTCTATACAAGTTTGCACAGAGAAAAGATTAGATGTATATATAACAAAGTATTAACATTCTTTCTAGCTGCTAGTATTCCATGATATATAAAAAATATATTTAATTCAAAAATATATATTTACTTACATATATATATATAAAATATATGTGTGTGTGTACACACACACACACACACACACACACACACACATTTACTTATTATTTTTTTAAGTAGGCTCCACACTGGACATGGAGCCCATTACAGGGCTTGAACTCATAACCATTAGAACAAGACCTGAGCTGAGATCAAGAGTTGGTCGCCCAACTGCCTGAGCCACCCAAGTGCCCTGAGTTTTATATATGTTTATATTTCTACTTTTTGTATCATTAAATCTGCATGACGAATATCTGTAATTTTATAATAGAAAATACATTTTTATAATAGAAAGTACATTTTTTTAAAGTCTGGGACCTAATACCAGGTGCTCACACGGTCGGATGTATTATCTGGACAACAGACACTTAGTTCTGGGCAGATTCAGCCCAGTCACCAAGGGGAAAGTAGTAAGAACAGGGTCTTCTTGTTTATCCCTGTGGGTTTTCAGACCAAAAGAAGCAGGACTTCTGTTCACATCTCGTTTACTGAGAAAATCAGGCATGGTTCAAAAATTCTCTAGGAGAGGAAACAAAAAAGGCAGCAGGAAGAAAATCTTCCTAAATAGTTTTCGAGCTGCCATAAACTTGTGCTTCTTGGGTCCAACTTAAACAAGCCTCATGGATTTCCTAAGTCCATCTGGGAAGGGCCTGATTTGACCGAGGCTGATTCAGAAAATGCCTCCCCAAGGATCTCGAGTAGCATTTACAGGATCAGCAAGGTACAGGAATCAAAAGGAAGTACCACTGTCTTCACAGGACAATGGAGTTCTCTGGAAGAAGCGTCCAGAGTAGACCGAATTTACATCACACACACACACACACACACACACACACACACACAGGCGTGAGCACGCGCACACACCCTCTTCTGGTTAGCTCTCTTTTTTGTAAAGGATAGTCTGCAATAGGGCAGGCAGGCCTTCTGGGACCAAACCCTGTTGCTGCTTTGCACACTCTGAAGTGGGTGCACACAGTGGCCTCTCTCTCCATCTGGGCTCAGCATGCGGGGAAATCCTTCCCCTGTGCACACAGCCTAGCCTCAGGGGAACTGCTGGGGCGGGGGCGGCAGGGGGGCTGACACGCCTGTGGGCCAGGGAGTGCTCACAGCTGTCCTCTCGCCGGCTCCCAGCAATGTCGATGGGCGCTGATGGTCCACCGAATTCCTCACCCTCTGAGGACCAGCCCTCTCGTGGCCCCCTTGGGGCAGTCAGGAGAACAGAATGGAAAGCATTGTAAGGATTTCCGAAGGGACCCCAGCAGGGCAGACAAAGAGCTGTTTGTTATTTGTACAAGCTGACTGGGTACTCCTACCATCCCAGCCATGGCTCTGACCTACGCTGGGCTGCTCTCCCGCATATCTGAAATCATCCCCCCGGAAGAGGAAGACTTGCCATCTCTGCAATGGTCCCAGAGAATATTCTCCAACTGGGAAGGTCTCCGGTACGAGGACATCCAGTAACTGCAGCATGTCCCAATGAACAAGCACCTTCGAGATCAAGGATTCCGAGGCTGGTCACAACACACTGGACGTTTTCCTTTTAGAATCAGCACAGGCAGGTTCTGTGCCCACAGGCAGAGACACACGCGGGCGTGCCACCAACACACACACGCACACGGACAGCATATGGCATCAGGTGTACCACAAACGGTACCATTGAGGTATTTCTCCAAGGAAAATGACACAGGGCTCATTAGCCACCCCCAACTTGGGGTTAAGAATTTCTCTGCTCTTCTTCAGCTAAAGGAAGACACACATGCCTTCTACGTCCCCTCTTCTTAACACGGTGAGGGCGATAGGGCACACACCATCTGGTAGAGCTGAATGCCAATCACTGGTTCTAAAAAGCATCATCTGTCCCCAAATTTCTCTACGGAATCCACACTCATCTGTCCAATTTCTTCACCATCTAATTCACTACATCTGGTTTCTATCTCCATCACCCACTCGGTGGCTCCCTGTGAGACGGCCAGCGGTCAGGTGTTAATCCCACAGATGTGGGGCCGATGTGACAGTGAGCGACATCGGGCTTTGCCTCACTCCCTTCTTTCTCAGTCAGTTTTAAACTCTCCCGTCTCCTTTCTTTTTACCTCTCTGCCACTCCATCTCGGACACTGTCTTTCCTCATTTCTTTCTCAGCCAGTCGTTTAAATCCTGGTGTGTTTTCTTAGAAAGCTTCTCCTCTCACCAGACACATTTCCCAGGGAGCTCACTTCTACTAGGACCACCTACAAATGTCTCCCACACCTTTGTCTCCAGCCTCCAGGTCTCTTCGCATGCACATACCAAGACCTTGACATTGATCCGGGGCTCCTCTACAAGCAGGTCAAAGTCATTATTTCTCTTCCTCTTCCCCAACCCTCTTTGTCTCCAGAGGCCTGATTTTGGCCAGTGGCACTATAATCCACTCAGTTATTTAAATGAGAATCTAGGAATTTATTCTCAGTATCCAACATCCTAGCTGTATGACCTCAGGTAGGTAACACGACCTCTTTCTCAGTTTCCTTATCTGTAAAGTGGGTCAGTGGGCTATGGGGAGGACCGTGGAACTAACACACGTGAACTGCTCATCCCGGTGAACCGGGCCAATGCAGGGAACTGTGATTACTATTTCTCTGAGCAGAGTGGGCAAGAGGAGACCCTGCCAGCCTCCCCGCCTCACCTGGGAGTGTCAGGCAGTAGAAAAGCCGAGACTCACAGCAACGGGCTGAGGTCAAGAGGCAGGGGCCCCGAAATCTTAAAAATGGAGCTGAATTTGGTGGGTGGGAACCAGAGTGTGAAACGAGCTCCCCTTCAGAGGTGATGCACAGGACCGGGATGTGCTCTCCACACCCACACAGGAGGCACGCGCATTCTGCTCCCAGCGCGCCCACACTAGTCCGCACAACCTCACTCCTTTCTAATCATGTCCTCCTTCCCCACCCTCCTCCAGATCTGCCTGAGGTCAAGTACACTGTCAGAGGAATCTTATTAATGCAAATTTGATGCGAGCTTAATGTATCCTGTCATGACAGGAAGAACACGGGCTTGGAACTGGCGGGACTGGCCGTAACGCCCCCTGGCGGTGCGGCTCATATCTTCCTTACAGGATTATGTGTGTGAAATGACAGAATGTACAATATAAGACCCATGGTACGTCTTCGAAAGGGGAGGCTTCTTCTGTTCTCTTAGATCCACCGTAAACCCAATATTCCTCGAGTAACCGGAAATCTGGTTTTCCCTTTTTGATCTACCCTTGGCCCAAAGAGCTCCTTGATGTGTCTGTAATTCCGTGGACTTGACTACAGGAGGTGGATAATACTTTCGGTCTTGTAGCTTACTTCCCAGGATTCCAGAAGAATTAAAGCATTCTGCGCACTGTACAAGGCTGTGATGATAACAAAAGCCCCGTGCACCACGTCTAGCTGTGACCCATGAGAACGAGAGGGACCAAACTCAGCAGGGACACGGGGACCCGGCAACGGACGTGCAGCTGCTGGCAGCATCACCAACCGGCTCAGCCCTTGTGGAGGAGAAAACTGGCAGCGCGTTGCCCATGGTACTCACGTTCATCCCTCTGGATTTACTGATTCCACTTTGGGAAATGCTTCCCGGGGACATCACACCTGCTCCTTTCCCTTTGCTCCAAAACCATTACAAAATCTTTCGCAACAAAGAAGTGAAAACAACCTACACAGCTTTAAGGGGCACCTTAACACAAAAGAATGAGGTAAAATGACAGGTGGGGGCAGGGGAGACCACCACGTGAGTATGTGTCATGTGAGGACATGCGTTTAATGTTCTCATCTGGAGCATGGGAGTAACAACTTGTCCCCATCTAGGGGAGAGGCATCAGGACCTAATGAGTTCCGGCACGAAAAGCACCCAGAACAGTGCCTGGTACGTAGGAGACACTCACAAAACGTTTCCTGTGATTATGAGGATGATGTCACCCAAAGTGAAAGGGAGGAGAAGGAGAATGTAAAAGAGCGTGTGCATCTCCATTAGAACAACAGCATTGGGTACTCAGCGTTCCTAGAATAGAATCCAGGGGCCTGGAAGGTTGTAGCGTTCACTAGTTCACCAGGCCTCTTTTGTTCTCGCCAGCTTCGTGGACACGTAATTGACACAGAACACTGTGTAACTTTAAGATGTACAATGTGTTGATTTGATGATACACTTACACATTACAGTATGATCACTACGGTAGCGCCACCTAACATGCCCATCATATGTCCCGTAATTGCCGCTTCCTTTTTGTGGTGAGAACGTTTAAGATCTACTCTCTTGGTAACTTCCGAGTATATAGCTGAGAAGTGTTCTCTATAATCACAACGCTGTGCTCATAGTAGATGACCCAGAACTTGTGCATCTTCTAACTGGAAGCTGACACTTTTGACCAACTCCTCCCCATTTCCCCCAACTTTCAGCCCTGGCTAACCACCGTCTCACTCTGTTTCTTCGAGTTCAATAGATTTCTTCCCCCACTTACGTTCACAATAGATGAGAAAATAAATTAACCAACAGACATCTCCCAAACAAACTGGCAACTGGTCTGAAGCCAAGTTTAGCAATTTCCGCAAAATAATTCTCTGGCTGCGGCCAAGGTCACCGATTGATTTCTAAGTAAACCGACAAATCCCATGAGGCCTGGAAACACTGGACAATCCAGCCCGGCCAGCTTCACAACTGAACTGTCTGTACTTAGCCAGGGAGGAACAAGATCGACCAGAGGTCTCAGGGGCAGCCCCGAGATCTGTCCGTTCTACCATGCTGTGTAACATGCTGTGGCTTCCCCAAATTAGGGGTTTCACCCAACTGGCCACATGCTTCCTGTGTCATTCAGTAGCTGAACATGTCCCTGGTAATAATTTCTATTTCTAATCCAACGCAAGAGAAGATCTCATTTTCTTGAGAGGAGGCCTGCCTTGAGCCGGCCGCATAAAGTGGACATCAAATAAACGTGGATATTGGTGAACTCCACTGGGAATATAACTGGGCTTCTGGCAGGGGGGAATGCTGGCATTTACAAAACTGGCCCTGGTCGGAGCACACCTTCCCTTCCCACCTCGACCACGGGCTCCCTTCCAGTTCATTCCCATTCTTTAGCTGGGCTGAGCTCCTTCCTCCCTGTGGAACATTCCAATGGCTTCACTTTGCACTTAGAATAACATCTAAATTCCTTTCCCCAGCACTTACACATGCCTCCCTGCCCCCTGCCCCAACTCTTAACCTCATCTCTCACTCACCTAAGTAGTCCCCATTCATCCTTGGGGCCTCAGCCTCTGTCGCTTCCTCCGGGCAAGGTCTCAGTCGAGGCCAGATCTGTCGGTTAAATAGTCACCCTGCACTCCGTCTTACCACTCGTAATTACTTGTTCTGTATCTGTTTTCCCCATAGGCTTAGGAATTCTAGGCGGGCAGCCCTGTCTCAGTGATGCCCACTGTCCTTGCCCAGTGCCAGGCACACATATTTGTCGGATGTGGGACCATATACTTGAATAAATGAAAGAAGAGTGAATGGACGAAGAAAAACGGAATGGAGAGGACCAAAGGGCTTAGGCCACGCCCTCCCCCTGAATTAATTAGTGACTACTCTGGAATTTCCGCATTAAGCTGGGAAGGGGTAGTGGTGGTGGTTGGGGTTGTGGGGGGGGGGGGGCGTGATCCAGAAAGCCTCTGAAATCCAACCAATTACGCAGCTCGGAAATGCCCCGAAACCACCCAAAGCGAATCCAAGGCAGCCCGCCGAGGCTCGGAAAAACACTTACCTGCGCTATCCGTGTGGCTCTTACTGGCTGTGGTTTTCATCATTTTCTCGCTGAATAAAAGAAAAAGAGAGTCAGCTACACAGTTTCCAAATTTTTTCTTTTTTTTTTTTTTTTTTTTTTTTTGGCCCCTTCCATTCACTAGTCTAAGCGATTAGCGGCAGCTTGTGATGGTATCAAGCAATGAGGGTATTTGAGCATCAGCATCACCACTGGCCGGGATGGAAGAGGCTTCCCAGGTGTGGATTTGCCACTGCGGGTGGAATGCAGCGGAGCAGCACTCATGACTTTCAGATGGGGCGGACGTGGAGACGAGTGGATGGCGCTCGCGGGCACGGCGCTGGTGTCTGTGAAGCCACATGCACTGGGAAGCCCATTTACCCTTCTTGGGCCAAAGTGTTACCTTCGACCAAGAATTACCAGAAGGAAAACAAACAAACACACCATGATTCATAGAGATGGGAATATTTTCAGCCTTGAGATGATTACAAGAAAAACGGATTTGAATGAATGGATTATCGTAATGATTAAAGAGAAACAGATCGAATTATTTTTCATTGGTTTGCTTTCTTCTTTTTACCTAGACGCATCTTTGCTATTACTTGTAATGGGCCCTTTAAAAAGCGCCGACTGAACAAGGCCAGTTAAACTGGCAATCTGTTTCTCCATGGCTTGCATCCTCTCTCTGTAAAACAAGAGAATTGTTGGTTAAAGCTATTATTGACTTTCAGACTGGTTTGTCTAGGTGAATGATCCGCTGAGGGTTATAAAATGGACCACCTAGGAGGCTGCCAAAGTTCATCCCATCCCGGCCCCAGGGACGTGAACAGCCTACAAATCCTTGCTGGGTTCAAGATTCAATGATCAGAGTTTAATATTAACCCACTGAGCTCACTGAAAAAAAAAAAAAAAAACAACACCAGACAGAGGAGCCAGCCCAAGCCTCCTGGAAAACGGAAAAGTGCTTCCTTCTGAAAGGACTCTGTTTGCCCGCAGGGTTTTTGTGACTTTCTGCCCTGTTACTGCAATTTGATCGCTGATACCGGCCATGTCCTAGGCTAGCTGGGGCCCGGTGGCACAGACTTGCAAGCTGTCCTCATGGGCTGGGAGGCTGTCACCTAGGTTTCCGTGTCAATGATGGAGACGCTGGCCGAGTGAGGAGTACAAATTGTTTCACAGCCCAAGAGCGACAAAAATGGATGTCTCCGAAGGAAAAACAGGACTGGAATCACTGTCTGACTTGGGGGAAGGTGCTGCCGAGTCTAATGTTGTAGGAACCTTAATCTGGGGGCTTTCACAGGATCCAGCAGGAAGACGAATATCCCTGACAACTTGACCATCTCAAGACACAAGTGAAAAATCCCCCCATGAGGAACCGTGCACAGACACTGCCCCCCTCTGTCTGGGGCTCTCTGAGGTCACGGCACCGTCCGTCTGGCCTTTCACACAGGCTCCCCTCTCCGAGCCCTGGCCAATGGCAGTTTCGCAGAACGATGACCGTTATTTCCAGCACGTGATAAAAACACCACCACAACAGAGTGACCTCCCCTGACCAAGGATGGTGGGCAGCAATGGTTGTCACTGCCAGTGAAATGCAATGACATGTACGTGGTGGTTTCAAACAAGACATGGAGACAGCGGAGAACAGTCTCAGTAGTGGGGGTACCTCGCCTGCCAACGTATCCCCTCAGCAGGTGTCCCAGCGGGGGATGGCTCGAGACAAAGACGTGACCCCACTCTCCACCACGGTCCCCCACCCCACAGGCCCCTGGTAGTGTTAGCCCTGGGGATTCCTGTACTACAAATAGCATATTCAGACATCATAGCTTTTAAGCACAAGCCAACTTCTTTATCTGGTACCGCATGGAAAAAACATGGCGGCCTGTTCTTTCACTAGAGAACAAACAGCTGGTTGAGTTGGACTAATCCAGAGATGACGTATCTGTATCTCCAACTTCGCAAAGGTAATTCTGTCTGTACAAAAACCCTCTGGCCTTGCTTTTTGCCTTAGGAGTACAACCCGTAGCGCCATATGAAACACTGAGCTTAATTGCACAATTACGACTTTGACTTCACAGTCGCATGCGTTTTCTTTAGGTTAAAATAGGTTAGGTTAGGTTAGATTAGGTTCTGACACAATCCCGAGTTTCTTGGATGTAAGTCACGCGATCTGAATAGTCACTGGTTGTGAACACAGTAAGGAAAAGTATCCAGCTGACGTGTTAAATAGTATGATCTCTTTGCTCTAATGCAAGAAACTGCGGTAGAGAGAAAAAATTGCAAATAGAGTGGAAGTTCCTGGAGTGAATTTCCAGATGCTTCCAGGCAGAGTAGTGAAGGCTGAACTGAGCGGCATAGCGTTTTGAGTCTTACCTGTGTTTTTGGCCACCTCTCTGCCATTAGACAGTGCATGTCGCAAACAGAGAACTCAGTAAGAAATTCTAATCAAGAAATCAGGTTAGTAAACCTCCAATGGCAATCCCAAGTTTATCAGACCCAAGTGGCCAAGGAAAGATGGTGGTGGTCGGTCATGCTGCCTGCCAAGTGGGAGAAAAAGACTGAGACAAATGGTCTCTTGAGAAATGAATGATGTCCAGGAGATCTGCCGAGCAGCAGAAGAAAGTCGTTCTGGGTCCCCATTCTTCCCACAGTAATGCTGGAGTCAAGCTCATGACCTCGAGTAGAGGGGCACTCAGAGATCCTTGAGATGATACTAGTTCACAGCTCTTACTCAATCCTAGGCACATGCAAAAGATCCCTCCTTCCCTCCCTCCCGCCCACCCCGCCTTCCTTCCTTGAGTGACACCTCATTTTTAGAGTCTAGGCAGCCTTGGTTAGGAAATGGCTTAAAGGAGCCTGTGAAGCTGGAGCGTGGGATAGGAAGGCACGGTGGCAACCCAACCAGACAGGCGACAGCGATGGTGAGAACCAGCTAAGTCTACGACTATAAAGCACTGAGTGAGAACCTGACAGGAGGAAATGGCGGAAGGGATTCCAACACTGGCTCTGGGCGCAACCCCGAACAGGTCCCTTTCTGATCACTCTCTGGTCACCAGCTTTCATTACCCCGTTTGCAAGGGACGGCAGCAACATCAAAAACCAAGCAAAGCGCCTGAATCATTCAGAGTCAGAACACCGCTCTTCAACTGATTCATTCCCATGGGTCCTCTCCACACAGGCGTCCGAAGGGCTTCGTACATGCCTTTCGCTTTTTCCTTGGCTCAGTGGGTCCTCAGCTGCTCACTGGGCTTCCCCGCACAGTGGTTTTAGGATGCAGAGAAAGATGACACCCAAATCTCACTCCACTCTTCCTTCCTCATCAGACATGATGTTGACATAATCACCCAACTGCCCGGGATAAGAGTTTGGGATACTCTGGAGCAAAGCCCTATTCTCGGCCCTATACACACACATTTGGTTCGCCCTTTCTCTCTCTGAGGGCAGCTGTCAAAGCTCCCTGCGTGGCCTCCTCTGGGCTATGTCACTGGTGGGGCCACCAGGAAGGAGACATGATCTGTCAGAGCCCTGAGAGTACAGAATACTTGAGCCTGACGGCCAAGGTCAGGAGACAACTCTCTCCCATTGTCCAGGAAACAGTGGGGCGTGCATGTGACAGACCCATGTGATTGTACACGCGTGTTCCACAGCATCGACCCAAACTGCTTTACAAAAATACAATTCTTTTGACACATGGTAATGAGAAAACTTTTTCCCCTCCTATTTAATCATCAAAGTGTTTCTGGTTTCAGGATTCATTTGAGGGAGATTATCTGATTTATAAATTCATAAATAAGATTGTCTTTCCATTTCATGGTTGGTAATCTGGAAACAATTTTATGGTTTAACTAAATTACAGCAACTGGAAACTTACGCAGCCTTCTCCCATGATGAAATGTTATGAAGTATGTTTTAATGTGAAAAGGAGAAAGGAGAAACGCAGCGGAAGACGAGAAATTAAATATGATCCTGTCATTTTGTTGCAGTGGCAATTCTGTATGATAACCATCAGAATATGAAAGACACTTCAGCCAATGCTTGCCAATATTCCTTGGCTTAAGGTATTACAGGACTGGTATAATTACTGTTGAAAAGATGGTTTAAAAGTGATTTCATAAACCATTTTGTATCATTCCATAAGCCATATTTATGTGATTAGTATGTATGGTTAACTAGTCATTTAGGGCCGTAAGTCAGCCTGGCTGAATGCATCTTCTTGGGGCCCAAGCATAATATTAATAAAAAAACTCAAGTCCAATCCAGGGAAAGTGCTGATCCCAGTATTTAAACTCCCTCTGCTACTACCAGCTTTCCTTGAAAGCCCACGTCTGCCTGTGATGAGGCAAAGCCCAGACTGTGCGTGGTCTGCTCTCTGTCTTCAGGAGACAGGGAAGGAAAGAGTCTGCATTTGGGGGGAATACGTTTAGCCAATAACTCCACTTATCCAACTTTTGGATTCAAGTTTTCACCTTCAGCCTTTTTTGACCTGGGACTGGCCTCTGTGCTGACCCAGGCCTCATTAAACCTGAATTAAGTCCTTATTGTCTTATCTCTAGGTAAATTAATGACTATTAAAAAACAAGTCTGTGCCATAACAACTAGGAGACTGGTAATTTTATAATGAATCCCTAAAGGTATGTTTTTAGCCATCCAGAAGGAGCGTCGGGGAGCTGAGGGAAAACAGCTGGCTGAGCTGACGGGACCAACCCCAGTGGAGGGTCGTTCACCTTCCGAATCAGTTACCAACGCTGAGCCCACTGGCTCAGGATAGTCAGTAACGACGACGATTGGGGGGTGGGGGGCTGGCCTTCTGGGAGTGCTTCCCAGAGGGCCCATCAATTCATTTCCAGTTCCGATATTCTGTGACTATTTTTACTGTCTGTTCCTGATCATTCCCTGTCATCTCTATCTCCCCACAAAAGTCATGAACAGCAGACAAGCCATCAGCAGATGTTTTAAAGCACGTTACTCTGTGCTAGGCACAGAATAAGCTGGTGTGGACGAGACAGTGTATAAAGCATCATCATTCCTTCCTCAGAGTCACTTTTTGTTTGTTTGTTTGTTTCTGGGAGAAAATCTAAGTGAACTAAAACCCTTTAGTCTTGGCAGTGCCAAAGGCATTTTCCAGAACTGAATAGCGAACAGGCTCAAAGCTGGGCTATGCCCTTGTTTGCTCATGCCCTGATTCTCTGGTATGAGGGGGGAAAAAAAAA
Organism: Enhydra lutris kenyoni; assembly: GCF_002288905.1. Taxonomy (NCBI): domain Eukaryota; kingdom Metazoa; phylum Chordata; class Mammalia; order Carnivora; family Mustelidae; genus Enhydra; species Enhydra lutris. The sequence goes on from NW_019154126.1 coordinate 1,069,411, forward strand.
CCAAAGTAATTAAAGTCACTGTTTTCAGAAGAGTTCAACAGAACACTGGAATTCAAATGATCTGAATTTGTGGTAAAGCTTCAAATAGGACTCTGAGCAGTGAACTTTCTATTTCTGCCCGAAGTTAACCTATCGGTAAAAGAACTCTCTAACTAAAAACATTCCTCTGAAAACGCCCAATCAATCTAACCGCTCACTGAAACCTCTAGATTTCTTGAGGAGACACTGTGGGCGTGGCCAGTAACTGGCTGCCATGTTCGGTACGCATTAAGGTCGTCCCCCCACCACTGCATGTGACCATGTCTGGCACTTTCTTGTGTTCTCAGTCCTTGGACGAAAACCAGTTACAGAGGGTCACGAAGAAATGGTGTTGATAACATTGACCTTGAAGGCTGCTCTCTCCCCCCCTGATCCTCTGCCCATGGAGAAAGAAGACTGGGTATGCACCATGTTTCCTTTTACTGCTTCGGCCCATTGCTCTGGCCAGGTGCTCAACACTGCCATGCTTCTGAATTCTGACTTCCTCACCCGTAAATGCCCTACCAGCATCTCGGACATTCCCACGTCCTCAGAGGACTTCAGCACAGGAAGCCGGCCTCCCCTCTGTCCCATTCCAATTCATTATCTCTTAGAGCTTCAACGTCTACTCAGGTAACCCTTTCAAAAGTTGGCCATTCCAAGACGCTCGACTCTTCTTCAGACATACTCTGACCTTCGGTTCTTACTTGGTCTGGTTTTACTGTCTAGATCTGGAAAGTCCAGCACTTCCCCAACTCAACAAAGAAATAATGACCAAAGTGAAGGTGTTCATCTGGAATGCTCTGCATTTGACTGATGGCCACGAAGATATGCACATCTAATGATGCCTGTAAAGAAACAGGCAAAAAATGGAGCCTCATTTATAAAGATCTGGGGGGGGGAAGCTATTTCTAATCTTTCTTTATAAATTCACTGAGGCACTGAGAAAATGAAAGCTCATGATGAGATGTGAAGAGAATGCTGTGTTCCTCGGAATAAATAGTTTTTCTCATATTAACTTGTAACTGGTGCTATTTACCCGAAAGGACTCAAGTGACATTTGATTGCCAACAACTTCAGTGATTGCTACTGAGTGTGAGCCCTGTGACAGGTGCTGGGGGAAAATGCTACCGGTCTTTCTTGCTGACCCCAGGCTTCGGATGACCCAGCTGGGGGTGGGACAGTGGTGGGCATAGCTGGCTGGGCTCTAGGTCCGTGTGCTCCTAGCGGTCAGGTGCCCCTGGAGGATGGACACAGATGGTCAGCTGGGGAAGAGCAACTCCTCCTGTTAGGAGACATGTGAATGAAGCCCAAAAGAACAGGATTTAGCAGAAGGAAAAGAGAGGAGAACAGCACACTAGGGGAGTCCTGGGGCAAGGGCAGTGGAATTAGACTAAGAACATTCAATGGAAGCAACAATTCTGGAGCAGGCATTAATCTAGACTTGTTCTCTGGCTCCAGAGGTGGGTGGGGACAGGGTAGGGACACCAGGTCGGAGGCCACCATCGCAGACGGGTGGCAGCTGGCACCAACAGTGTGGTAGCAGGGAGCTCGAGGAAGAGGGCTGGAGTAAGGGACAGCCTTCTCTGGTTGTCCAAATGGGGAGTGGGAGAGAGACCAATCAAGAGGATGTCAAGGCCTCTGACCCAAGTACGGGATGAATGAAGTGGTCACGCCTGAGTTGCACACCTAAGATGGGACACGCGGAGCCTGAGCTGAGCCACAGCCGCCCACGGGGGGACAAAGCTGCACTCCCATGTCACAACACAAACGTCTCTGAGTCTCCACTTCCTCAACTGTCCAACTAGGATAACAACAGCCTTCCCTGTCCCCTAGGCTGTCCTCCCACAGAGGCGCAGGGATGAGGGCGAGGGAGAAAGCGCACAGGCAAATACATTATCACCTGCGGGACACGAGGGATGCACGAGGCTTCCTTTCCTCCCCTGGACTTCATCCATCCAACAAACCTTGTTCCGACATCAACTGTGTGCCAGGCACAGACCTAGGAGCTGTGGATGCAGCGGCGAATCAAGCAAAGGGCTTGCTCTCATGGAGCTTATGAGGGGAGGGTAAAACAAACTAAGGAAGGAGAGAAAAACATATATGTAAGTATATAAACATAGGTGTATACTCTTATGTAGAAACAGCTATTTTATTTAATTATACGTGTGTGTGTGTGTGTGTGTGTGTGTGTGTGTGTGTGTGTAGATGGCCAATAAAGGTCTCACTGAGCTGACGGCGTTGAGTAAATGCCTGACATGGGTGAGGAGCCAATAACCACGCATGGGCAGAAGGAGGCACGAGGCAGAGGGAGAGCAAGTGCAAAGTCCCGGAGGTAGGCAAGGCCCAACACATTCAAACACAGGAAGCCAGGGAACCAGGAGCTCGTGACCCGTTACGTAAAAGGCTGAATGAACTTTCAGCACACAGAGGAGATGGGGCCTTCAAAGCCTGGCACCCCTTGTGAAACAGAGGTGCCCATTTTCTTATGCCCAACACTCCAAGAGCATACCATGTCTGAAATGCAGCCAGACTTAGGATTCTAGAATTACTGAACTTTCTGGTTGGAAGGAACTTAGTTAGGCCCCACCGTTTTCCTTCCCTTCTGGTTTAGTGATCTTGACAAGCCAAAAAAAGGGGGGGGGGCGTGACAGGCCCAGTGGGTCACGCTAAGCTCAACCACACCCAGCTCTGTGCTCCCAGGAGCCCAATCACCCAAGAGCATTGTGCCCAGCACAGCAAACCCGCCGGGGAGGTCTCCAGGTAGCCTTTAACCTGATGCACAACTTGCTTTCCGGGCAGATTGTACTGGTGGGGACCAGAATACAGTCCACGTCAGGCATGAGGACACAGTTTCTCAGATCCAAAGGGCCAGATCCAGTGGCCCTACAGAACAGAGCCACAGACTGCTCTGATAGAACCTTCCAGGTCACTTCCCTGTGTACACCCATGTCATTCAAGCTGTGCAGAACCATCGAGAGGTCATACTACCATCCTCCTGTTACAGCAAAGGGCATGGAGGCTTAGCCAGGCAGGGGCCCTCCCAAGGACAGTGACTCACCATCTGGGGTGAGGCGCTTCCTTTCCCTGAAGGTGAGAACCTTCGCTCCCCAGGATGAGACTACACCCTGGCTTGTAAAACACCTACTCTGCATTTTCTTTCTCCTCCCTGAGGGTAATGTTTCATCTTCATGCTTCTGGAAATGACATCGCGGATTTTTGCACAGGTACAAACCGGTACGAAGAGCCGTTCGTTCGTGTTCCAGCTACCTGACCAGGGGCCTGCCATTGACCTTCCGACAAGAGATGGTGTCAGAGGTGATGGAGAGATGGGTCGCTTGAGGGGTCCTGTGGGAGCTGTGGAAATTCGCTCTCCGCTCCCACCTGCTTCTGATGTGGAAAACCTTAGGGTGAACTCAAAAGACAGACTCAGGAGAAAGAAGGGAGGCCTTTCCTAGAGCTGGCCTCCCTCGTGTCTTTTTGCATTTCGTCCTTCTTAGATGTCCGTGTTTACTGGAGGAGTGAGGGACATACCATTTTTATTACAAAGACAAAAAAAAATATTGAAACACTTTGACAGTAAAGACATCATTTGGCTGGAAGAGCTCCAGAAGCCAGGCTCTGTGGGAAAACTCTTGTCTGATTCTGCCGTAAAGTCAGCGATGAGCAGAGTGGCCTCTCAGACTCCAGTCATCTCTGAAGATGGTCGGGGAGGGAGAGGAGGGGTTTACTCCTCATACCAGCTGGCCCTACACGAGTGTGGTGGCCAATACTGACTTCTGTAGACCCGCCATTTTTGAACGTTTGAATTAATGCTTAGACCTGGGGAAATTTTTGACACTTCACTCATGAAAAATAAAACTCCAAATACTCAAGAAAAGCCAAGTGTAAAACCTCCATAATCTCCTCCAGAAGGGTGGGCCACCAGTCACGAGGGAGGCTCAAATATGGCCTGGACATCACGAGGACCCGGGATTACCCAGTTCCTGGGCCATCGGGCAACTCGGAGGTACCCCATCTTCAGGCTGGATGGGAACCACACTGACTCCACACTGAGCGGCTCTCGCCATAGAACCCGTCCCTAAACGTGTATTCCTCTTCTCTTTGAAGAAGGCAAGGGAAGGGGATGATCCGAATCGCACAGCATTTAAGTCACTCTGGCTTTGCTTCTGGTTTTGGGTCTGAGCCACCGGACTGACAGCACCTCGTGACTATTCAAAGGAGATACGGGGTGCATTTTAATGTCATCTAATTAGTAACAGAGGATGGCTCTCCCTTTTGGGAAACTGGTTTGCTTAAGGTAACACAGACCTCGTGGCATTCATTCCACCGGTATTTCGGCTACAATATCCCTTGTAAGAGCAGAGCTGCCTTCACGAATTTGTCTGTTGGTTAAGTATCGTGTTTACCAGTCAGCTTTTGCCTGAATCTGGCAGCCTAAGGAACGACAAGTAAATATTACTTAACCATGACATTATATTCCTGTGCAGGAAGTAATAATTCGACTGACTGACACCGATTTGGCTTCCGAGACCAGCAGAACAGCATGTGCAGGTGTCATTTGTCTAGAACCATAAAGCAGAAATGTAGCAAATTTGGGAGAGAGATCAGTCCGTCTTTCCAAATGACATCTTTTCATTTCATTGTGTGTATCCCTTGAATCGCAGTCCATCCCGACATTCTCACAAAAGCTCCCAGACCAGCGCAAGTTCGGGAAAGGGCTCTTTTTTTTTCTGAATTCATAGCAATTACTGTCTGTATCACTTCTTTTGAATTAATTATGTACAAGCAGTCCCCAGATTATGACAGCCTTGTAACTGAAAAGTTTACTTGTACTTTCATTGTTTAGTACTTGGAATAGATGGTGGCTGGATTTCCAGCTGGTCCACGGAAGCCTCTTCAACCTACAGGGTATTATTAGTGCGATCATTGTTCCTCATTGTTTTCAAGGGAAACGTGTCCTGACTTTCCAGCTGGACGTGGAGATGTGGAGAACAGATCTTCCCCTTGGAGCTCCAGCCCCGGGGAGAGACACATCCCCCTCTCACTGACCTGGAATGGAGTCCTCCCTTCTGCTTTGCTAGGAGACAGTGTCACCCTCAGGTGACAAGGAAAGCACCCCTGCGCATCACCCATGAGTGAAATCCTACTGTTGTGGCGGTTCCTACACAACAGTTTTTAGCCTGCATTTTCAGCTCAGAAGTTCCTGTCCTTAGCCGTGGTATCGCTTGTATTACGCTTTTCATGTTTTATGACTGTCTTCCTAGTTTATATCCCTTGTGCGTGGGGACCACATTGAGGTTTCTCTCTACGCTGTAAAGCATCTAGTCCACAGCTCAGCACTTAAGAGGGGCTCAATAAACATTTATTGATCCATAATTAGAGCCACGTGGGAAAGCAGTTCAGACAAGAGCCGAAATCAGTCAGGTACTGTTAGGCAGCAAAACCGATGACCTAATAATGTCAGTGTTTCCCCGTCAGGCATCTCTGTCATCACTCACATAGCTTAGGCGCATTTAAAAGGATGTCCTAATCCTGGCCTGTCTTTCTGCTTCCGGACCCCAGAAGAGATGGAACTCTGACTACTTTCCTGAAATGGATTTTAAAGTGGCTTTGATATTCTAAACATTCTACCTTGGATCTTTAAGCCTAGCTAATTCTCTTCACTGTTCACACTTAGTTTTATTTTCTCCACACCTGCCCACCTGCTTTATGTTCTTCCTGGGGGTACACTGGACAATTCGTCTCCTTGCTTCTTTAGGTACAGTCCCGGTCTTAGCCATCTCTCCACACTGATCTCTGGTGAGTAGCATGTAGTAGGGCGCTTTGCTCGAAGCAGAAACACACAACTCTTTGTCATGTGGAACACACGCTCTTAATTGTAATGAGCTGTTCCACCCCATGAAGTAGGTGTTATTATTATACCTATTTTACAGATAAGCAAACTGAGGCAGAGGTTCAGTAACCTGTCAAAGGTCTCCACTGCTAGCCAGTGTCAGAACCGGGATGTGAACCCGGGCAGTCTGGCTTTGGAGTTCATGTTCATGAACACGGCACACTGTTGCCCCTCAGTGAATGGTTGATCATGGATGGACTGAATCAAAGGTCATAAGAGCAGGTTTTCACAGTAGTGAAGGTGCTTCACCAAGAGGTGAAGGGCTGAATTGGGGTAACAATTGTCAAGATCCGTGTTTTACGAATGTCACAATTTACATGATCTGAGTGTGGGGTACTCTTCCATGTCTCTACTTCATTAAGCAGAAAAAGTCCAAATTCCCTTGAGAACCGGAGCTTCTCAGACAGGGGCATTTTGCATCTGACCGCAACCCTTACCCCACCCCTCGAGCCCCCCTGCAGGAAGTGCATTTGACGATGTCTGCAGACATTTTGACTGTCCTTACGAGGGGTGGGGCTGGGGTAGTTTGCTTCCGGCATCTAGCAGGGAAGAAGCCAGAGACACCACCAGACATCCTTCAGGGCACGGGAGAGCCCCTCCACCCAGCCAACAACAAAACATCCGGCCCAAAATATCAACAAGCGCCAAAGGTAAGACACCTCGTTCTAGAAAGATCCGAAGTCTAACCACTTAGGAGGCTTCTGATGCGGCTCACTTTTGAATATGCCCTTGGAAAAAGGAAAACAAATTAATCCTCAATTTTAGGATGAAGCATAGTTTGAAAATCTTCAAAGGTCTGCCAGTCACTGTGAACATTTTTCAATGACATAAATCTGAATTCAGACTTCTGCTCAATCCGCTGTTCAACCAAGAAGGCATCCCACCCCTCGAAGCTACCAGCAGAATAACACGTAATCCTCCTTCAGTAAGAAAGTGACATGAAGTGATAACAATGGACACCAGTTAGCGTGCACTGGTCCTCTTCTACACAGAAGTTTCTTTTGTCTTCTAAGGGCCCCGGGGTGGGGACCTCTGCTTCTCTCAACTGGGGAATTCTTGGAGATCACGACGCCATCTCACATGGCTTTTCTTTCTCCAGACAGAGGCGCCGAGGCAAGGCGAGAATTTGCTCCCCAGTGGACTCTCGACTCGTGTGGAATTTAGCTATCGTAGGTGTGGAATGATGTAAAAATATGATCTCGGTTCAAGTTTACCATGTCTTGAACAACACTACATTAGAAGGAATCTGTTATACATTTGGAAAGGGAGCTCTTAGTCACTTTGCGATGAGCACTCTTGAATTTCAATAAAGATATTTTACATTATAGGATCCAAACTATAAATAGAAAGTAGCAAAACATAAATGTCCTAGATTTTTACAATTCTTGAGGGCTGCTTTATGTGCCATGAATAGAAATAACGATGCTATTTAATGAAGGAATTTTATAACCTAGGGAAGACAGAGCCTCACACACTGAGTCATCTGTCACACACTGTCCACCCCCCCACCCCCAGCACTCCCTCACAGCCATGTGGACCATTCTCTTCTTGGCCTCCCGGCTGAAGAGAACTCATCTGGATAGAGCCACCTTCTCACTTGAGATCGTTTTTCATCCTAAAAGCTCAGACAGGAAAATTGCTGTCTTAAAAAAGTCAAAGTGGCTGTATCCTGCTCCTCTACCCCCCAAATCCATGGCCATCTTGGGAGGAGAGCCCTATTGTCCTCTGTGTTCTACTATACACAAAACTCTCCCCCCAGATCTTCTATATAAAATTCGTCATCACTAGATGCTTTCCGGAAGTGTCTTTATAAGACAAGAAAAGCCAAATGCATTCGATCAAGACACACGACTACATACAAGGACCGAGATGAAATGACTTCATCCTTAACTCTTCATTTTCAAGTCAATAGAGCAGTTATAAAAACATGTTCAAAAAAAAAAAAAAAAAAAAGGAAAGGAAAGGAAAAAAAGCTACCACGGGAGGCTTCCTAAGCGCAAATGAGAAAGAAAGAATTTTTCTCTCTGATTTCAAACATCCTGCAGTTATCCGGGCTATTTCCTTGGAACGGCACCCGAACCCAGCAGGGTCCAAAAGAAAGGAGTGCCACAGATTTCTCAGTCCCCTGCGTTTTGTAGCTTCACATCTTAGATGTAAAATGTCACTTGAGAGTTTTGGAGAAGAAACCCTCTCAAGATGTATTTGCTGTTTAATATTCCGAAAGGGCGACAGACACGGGTTTGGCGCATGATACGACTCCACAGCCATGAAGATAGACTTGTAGGGGCTGAACTCTTAAAATAAACAGATTAAATCTAAGATAAGAGCCGGCTTTTGGCGCAAACAAAGGGCTCTGATTTTGTGCTTCGGTAGTTGTTTCTGGCGCTCCTGTTTTGAAAAATTTTTCTGTGACGTAGTACTTGCATTCATTTTTCAGAAATAAATGCCTATCAAAGATGCTCCTTCTTTCCCCATCGCCGCATACTTGTGCTAATATACTAACTAGGGCAGTTATATTTTAAATGGCCGGTATATATTTAGCAGCATAATTATGCAAATACTACCCCGTTTATGACTATGGATATCCTTCAGGAGCAGTTGCGTAGCATCTAGACCTGAAACAATTTCTTAAGAATTCTGGTAGAAATGTTCAGAATTCACCCCTACACGGACTTCTCTGCTGGGTGCAGGTGTGGCTCACAGGTCCCACTCATCTGGCAGACTATTTCACAGTGGTAAAAGGTCAGGATTCTTTAACGGATACGGATGTTCTATGCCACGTGCTGGCTTTGTGACCTTGAGGAAGGACTTAACCTTTCTGAGTCTCGGTTCCTGCATCTGTAAACTGGGATGATGAGGGGCGTCTGGGTGGAGAAGTTGGTTGGGCGGTCGACTCTTGCTTTTGGGTCGGGCGATGATCTCAGAGTCCTGGGATCCAGCCCAGCGCTGGGCTCCACGCTCAGTGGGGAGTCTGCTTCAGGATTCTTTCTCTCGCCCTCTGCCCCTCCCCCCATGTGCTTGCTCTCTCTCTCTCTCTCTCTCTCTCTCTAAAGTAAATAAATGATTCTTCAAAAAAAAAATCGGGATGCTGATAGTATGTAGGTGATACTATATTTTTGGCGAGAAACAGAGAAGAGTGATTCTAATAAACTGCTGATTCCCTGAATATTTAATCTTATTGCTCACGCTCCTTTTGAATTCATAGATGACAACAGATTAAAATGCTTAACCTCTTTCAGACTCAATTTCTTTGACTAGATTTTTATTATGTTGGCTTCTTTCAATCGATTTAGGCTAGAGAAATTCCCTCTATCAAAATTAGCTTTCCTATTATTATACGAGATTTGGAGGGTCTTTAAAATGGACTAGGCTAGTAAGTTACACAAAAAAAGAGCAGATGAGAAAAGAAACTGAAATACTCAAGAGTGTCTCATTCCCTAAAAAATTTTTGCTGATCTCAGTTACCACTCCTGAGTATTAAATCTAAACCATCCTATTTGCATGCAAATTTGTGCTTTATCACCCTAGATGACAGAGAGTGACACATTCTTTCCATTCCCCAAGGCCAGAAGAAAAAGCAGAACTGCACTCCACAGGAAAAACACAAATTGCCATTTCAGACAGTTAAAACTTGAACCACTCGCTCCTTCTTTTCACTGGCAGATCAATTACCATGAGCTTCTGATCCATTTGTCCAAACGGTTTCTACCTATCACCATTCTCTTTCCCTTTGTTTGGATTTACACTAACGATGCTGCTGTTAGACCCACACTCCGCACGCTCCCACGGACTGCCCCCCATTTGTCACAGCTGTTGGCCTGTGTCACCCGACCCCCACCTATGCGGAAACTCTTTGCAGACCTGGATGGCCTTTGATCCTACTCTGTGGCTTCTCCCAGCTGCCCGGGAGGGCTGGGGCTCAGCCGACCTCTGTCCCCTTGGTTTGACCCTGCAGGGCAGCCCTCAACCACTCACTGGCACAGACCACCCTGGGCCGCCCTCACCGCCTTACCTGGTCTCTCTATCTTTGGGGATGGTAGCAGTGCTGTAGGCAAACACCTGCTTCTCTAAGAGAGGAGGGCCGAAGTCCACAATGCTGGCTAATCCCGGAGTGGTCCGTGGCTTTTCAATATACACCAAGGTGCCCGGCTCCTTCTTGAAGGTCTGGCGGCTCGGGGAGGCCCGCTCTGGCTGCAAGGTGTGAGGGGGCCCGTGGGCGTTATGGTGGGCGTGCATGTCTATCATCCTCAGGTCACTGACTCGATGAGGAGAGGCGGGGGGCGTTTTGGAGCCCAGAGTTGGCAGGTGGCTCTCTGGGTATTTCCGAGATTTCTGTCTGTACAGCGACTGCTCCATGTGCATTTCCGCTTGCAGAGAAGGGTTGCAGTAAGCACTGGCCGAGCGGATCGCTGTGCGGTGATACGCGATGATGTGATCGGGGACGTCCAGCGGGTGCCCGCCATGGGAAGACGCTATGCTCATCCGCCCCTCGTGATAAAGGTAAGGATCGGTATAGAAGCCCTCATTCCGGTACATTGTGATGTTCTTGCCACTCATGTCTTCATCGGGCTTCACATCTCTTCTTTCCAGGATGGCGCTCGGGCTGGGCGAGATGGACCTGGAGACCGGCAGGCTGGAGAGTCTGTCCCTGGGGATGGTGGCATTGCCAGGAACAACCATGGGGCGGGTGCCCCCGTAAGGAATTCTGGATGGGGAAGGAGGCATGGAATGGGGCACAGGAGTGGATGGTGGAGAGTTTGGGATGGCGTGGGGTGGATGGGCGGTGGATCCCGGTCGAGGGGCACCAGGGCCATCTCCTCGTGCATACACAATTTCTCTCTGCATCTGAAAATAAAACGAGAAGTTACAAAATCTCCTTTGATACTCGTGTTTTTAGATCTGTCTCAGATGTGACAGCGTGGCTCTCCCATGGCAGCAGGCTGAACGGCCCCTCCTTGGGCAGCATGTCCATACTCTGATCTCTGGAAACCATAAGTACGTCACCTTCCATGGCCATGGGGACTCTACAGATGTTCCTTTGTAAGAATACTGAGCTAGTATATCCAGTATATTGGGCCAAAATCCAGATGGCCCAATGCTACCATACTACATGTGAAAGAGGGAGGAAGGGGCCAGAGTCAGGGAAGGGGGTGTGAGGACAGCATCAGGGTCAGTCAGAGACACTGGAAAATGTTCTGCTGATTGTGAGGATGGAGGAAGGGCCCAGGAGCCCAGGGAGGCAGGGAGCTTCTAAAAGCTGGAAAAGGCAAGAAATGGACTCTCCCTGAGAGCTTACAGAGAGTATGGTTACTGTCAACACCTTGAAACTGGCCTGTAAAACCCATTTTGGACCTCTGATGTCTACAACTGTAAGATAATGAATTTGTGATGTTTTAAGCCCCTACGTTTGTGGGCGCTTGCTACCGCAACCACGAGAAACACCCATTAGAGAGCTCAACATTGTGAGGTTTGGGGGAAAAACAGTGCAGGGGTTTAAATTTTTTCAGATCATAGCTTCTCTGAGTCACTTAATAAATGTGGGTCTAATATGTCAAACATGCTAAAATTATATTTTTTAAAATTTCTCCCAGGCACATTTTCTAATATTAACCCTGGAAAATAGTGAGCATCTTTCCCATCCTTCCAAGCAGATACAATCTAGGGACATGGCCAGGGAGGGTAAGAAGATGCACAGGGAAAACTTGGAGGTAAGCATTCATTCACCAACTGTTTGCTTGAACCTAGGGGAAACCAGCTCTAAGATGTTGGAAGACGATAATGATCTGGGAGATAAGAATGCAATCAGAGGCAGAACTCATAGTGGAGAGGACAAGGGAGAAGAACGGGGAGAGAATCTCAACATGGTGGAGAGAGGGGAAGCCCCAGGGAGCCTCTCTGGGGCTGCCATGTCATAAGGAGTCTGATGGGAGTTGTCCTTCGTTAAGTCGGGTACTTCGTGCCCAGGTAGCAGTGACTTCTGGGCTGTGTCATTACCATCCAGTTCAAGAGACTGAAGACTCCCACTGGGTCTTCCATTAGTTAGCCTCTGGAAGAAACCATGACTAAAAAGTCAATGACTCAAGAATCATGGACACAGAGAACAGATTAGTGGTTGCTGGAGACATGATATGGGGTTGGGTGAAGTGGGTGGAGGGGCTCAAAAGGTATATAAACTTGAAGTTGTAAAATAAAGTGTCATGCGGATGTAATGTACAGCACGGTGACCATAATTAACAATACTGTATTGTGTATCTGAAAGTTACTAGGGGAGTAGATTTTAAAGGTTCTCATAAGGAAAAAAATGTGTAACGATATATGGTGATGGATGTTAACTGGACTTACCACGGTGATCACGTGCGATATATACACATATTAAATCATTACATTGTACATCGGAAACGAATGTAATGTTACATATCAATTATATCGCAGTTAAAAAAAAGAATCAAGTTCATGGGGGAAGTGGAAACTAATTTGCAATTACGCTATTGTGTGTAGCAAGGGGGCAGAATAAAGAAATACAGATTAATTCAAAATAGGAATATTTGATACTTTGTGTTTTGGTTAAAGCCTAAGAGGGTAATAACTAACTCGCTGAGATTCCAAATGGCTACAGGAGATAGGATGGACAGCCCACTCTTCAAGTTCTGTTTGTGCTATCAGAGGAGCCCACATCCCCATCCAGACTTTTGGGGGATGTGACAGACAGGGAAAGCATAAGTGGTTGGGGGTGGGTGAGGTAGGGGCATGAGGAGAGAGGAGGTGGGCTCCAATAGACAAACACCAAAACAAGCAGTCAAAAGACCCATGGTGTGAGTGATGGGGAATGAGAAAAGAAAAAGCAGAGGCAACAGGAGAAGGCCGAAAATGAAACAGAGCCCAAGGTTCTGAATACATACCAAATCCTTACTTTATAAATGCATTCGTTTACTAAGCAATATTTACCAAGCACTTGCTAAGAATCAGACATTGTTCTAGGATACAGTTCTAACCCCAAGTTCCTGCCCTTGAGAAGGTACATTCCTGTGGACATCTCTTAGAGAAGCAGGTAGGAGAAGAAGCCTCGGGAATCACTCAGCTTCCTTATCTTGTCTCTGGAAGAATCCAGCAGTGCAGAATCCCTAACCTGGGAATTTTACAAATTATGGTGGATTTCATCATGGAAATGACCTATTAGAAAAAATGCAAGCAAGATGCAAATACCTAGCAACTAAAAGGAACCCTTTCAGGGTGTGTTATCTGAGCTCCACTGAATGGGCTCCTGAGTTCCCTTGGGAGGCCAGGTGTTTCCAGGGACCCCTGAGTACACAGGCTCCTCATGGGCAGTGACAGTTTTATTTCCACTGGCCCCACATCCCCAGCACACCCACTCCCACAACAAGCTCATATGTTTCCCTCTCTAAATCAAACTTGGGACATCCTTAGGCTGGGTCCCCTGGGACTCTCTCCCTATTTCCTGCCCTTGTGGGTCCAAACCACTGCTGAGGGTCAAGGTCGGGCTCCAAGTCTGTTCCACATGGTCCAGCCCTAATGCTCTAGCCCAGATGGACCTCTCATGACTCAGGTGCTCAGGCCTTAGACCGGGAGGTCATTCCCAAGGTCAGTGTGTGATGGTATACCTGATTCTCCTTCCACAAGGGCCAAACAACCATATGAGATCTGCACAGACCTCTACACACATCCTCTATTCCTATCTTCCACAAGGCAAGGCTCCAGAGAGCACAAAATACAAGAGGGACTGGCTTAGGCAGCAGCACATACGTGGCCAAATTCTCCATGCCATTAGACCACACAATGCAAGATTCGATCCAAACAAAGGTAAAGATCAATTCATAAAGATTCATACATGTGTAGAAAGCAGAACACAGTGCTCAAGGCCAATCAAGTGCAACAAATGGTAGGTACTATTGTCATTATTGGTATCAATTTAAAAAAAAAAAGGATTTCAAATGTCTACAACCCACTTAGGATAAACAATAATCCAAACTGTTAGTCCTCTTTATCTGGCTTCAGGGTGCATCAGAACCTAGGTGATACTGAGCCCAATGGACACACAGTGAATGCCCCCCCTATTTTTGGCAAAAGAATAGGAAGACCTATTAAGAATCTAAATCGTACAGTACTGTCTAGAAGGATAAAGAATATTAATGAAAGGAAATGTAAAATTGATTTTAATTAATGAAAAGTTGAGGGGCACTGGGTGGCTCAGTGGGTTAAAGCCTCTGCCTTCGGCTCAGGTCATGATCCCTGAGTCCTGGGATTGAGCCCCAAATCGGACTCTCTGCTCGGCGGGAAGCTCGTTTCCCCTTCTCTCTCTGCCTGCCTCTCTGCCTACTTGTGACCTCTGTCTGTCAAATAAATGAATCTTTAAAAAAAAAAAAAGGAAAAGAAAAGTTGAGTAAATTTCTTTTAAAACAACAGAGATGGGGCGCCTGGGTGGCTCAGTGGGTTGAGGCCTCTGCCTTCAGCTCAAGTCATGATCTCAGGGTCCTGGGATCAAGCCCCGCATCGGGCTCTCTGCTCAGCAGGGAGCTGCTTCCTCCTCTCTTTCTCTCTCTCTGCCTGCCTCTCTGACTACTTGTAATCTCTACCAAATCAATAAATAAAACCTAAAAAAACAAACAAACAAACAAAAAACACAACAGAGATGCCTGCATGGATATTTAAAAAAAAAAAAAGGTTTGGTGATGTGAAAAGAAATGGTTAGGAGCGACATTATAGAACTTGTAAAATAAAATACAAAAAAACCTCATTGGGGGCACCTGGGTGGCTCAGTGGGTTAAGCCTCTGTCTTTGGCTCAGGTCATGATCTCAGAGTCCTGGGATCGAGCCCCACATCAGGCCCTCTGCATGGTGGGGAGCCTGCTTCTCCCTCTCTCTCTGCCTACTTGTGATCCCTCTCTCTCTGTCAAATAAATAAATAAAATCTAAAAAAAAAAAACTCATTGGACTTTCTTGACATCATGTGTAGATGGATTCAGAAAGAAATGTAAGAATTAACAATAATTCTGATGCACTGTGGACTCGTAGGGGAATGTGGGCGATAGTCAAGGTATTTACCATCCAGGAGCTAGTATTACATGGGTACCAACCAACCAGAATGGGACTTCAGCCAACAAGGATGGATCCTAGCCATACATTATTAGCATCATGTATCTGAGGGTAATGCTCTTATCAGCCTTGGCCTGGTCCACTTCAAATTAATCTTGCCGTCACCCAACAGGGTCACTGAAAGAATCACTGTCTACCTGAGTCACCCACAATGGAGGCAGACACAAGCATTCAGCTATGACAGAGCAGGGCGATCTCCATCAATCTGGGTGACTTGAAGGTTGGAAGCCTTTAGAAGAATTCTTACCTTGCTTTGCCAAGCTATGACTGACTTTCCAGGACTGAGTTTTAAAAAGAACCCATGATAATTTCATCCTCGGCTCTACAGAGAGCCCAGAAGGAGAACGACGCGATGTTTCCATTATACAGTGGGAAAATGTTTTCAACCCACAGTGAGAGCGAACCTTTCAAATCTGAAAACCTCAGTTCATACGCTAAAGGATACGGAGCAACCAAAGGCGGTCACTCTTAAAACGAGGCGGAAGGGATGGGAAGATAAAAAGAGAATCTTTTGCAAGGCTGCTCTGTGATCTCCCAAGGAGACCATTTGCTATTCCAATAAAAGGTGGACTTCATACACTTCGCTGTCTGGTTGACAATCAGCATGATGATTAAGATTCTATGATACATAGTTTCAAAAAGTTCCAGCCTTCTATGCTAGTGTTCTTCCCATGGAGATATCTTCCTGGAATCAGGCACCCACACAGTTTTGTTGTCTAACTGGTCTTTTTTGGGCCAATGAGTCCAGAAGTGGCGTTAAATGCATATTGAGTTCTTCCTGCACTAGTCCTCCAAGTCAGAGCTCTTAGGAGGAAATTATATCAAACTTTAAAGGTAAAATAAATTGGCAACACACACACACACACACACACACACACACACACAAACACATCACACACGGTTCTTCCCCACCTTAATATATCTGCCTCCCTTCTCCCACTAGTCTCTCTGATGTCATTAATCTTCTCCATCATGTCCCTCAAAATATCTGGTTACGTTATATCACTGACACTTCTGTCCCAGAAGGTCTCAACACTCATGTTTTTACGTGAGCCTTGAACAATTTCATTTTTTTTAAAAGATTTTATTTATTTATTTGACAGAGATCACAAGTAGGCAGAGAGGCAGGCAGAGAGAGAGAGGAGGAAGCAGGCTCCCCGCCGAGCAGAGAGCCCGATGCGGGGCTCGATCCCAGGACCCTGGGAACATGACCTGAGCCGAAGGCAGAGGCTTTAACCCACTGAGCCACCCAGGCGCCCCAAGAATTTCATTTTATAGCAAGAAAAACAGAACCTAAACCCAAGAATGAAGATTCTTTTAACACCTTACCAGAATCCAAAACAGATCTGTTTGTCTGAACCTCGGTCCAGACAAAGAAAATGCTCATTTATCTACTCTAGATACAACGGCAATGTATGAACTAGACTTGTCTCTCATTTACCTCCTTTGGTGGGCATGGTCTCTCCCTCCCACCATGACCACTCAAACCTCTGCTTTCTCTTGGTTGAGCACTTCCAGTTTCTGTAAACAGCGGCATTTACAGAGCTCAGCACCGTGGTCCTGGCTGGGAGCCGCTGTCCCTGCCCACCGCACATACCTCAGTAAACTGTCTGACCCCTACTACCTAGAGGCCCGATGAAATCTGGGGCAGTTTCAAATTAATTTTCCGAAATATGAGTTAGCAATCCTATCATATACCTATATTTCATTTCTCTAAAACTCAGCGAGTTAAATCAAACGTTGCTCATGTATAAGTTTTAAGCTCATTTATAAGTTTCTTGAATGTAAGGTAGGATGGGGCAAAAACCTTATAATTATTTCTGGAAAGAAAAAAGAAAACCTAGCATGCAAAATGTTTATTTCAAATCATTTTGGGAAACTGTCTCATGTAATCACGTCTCTTCGTGGACTACTTAAAATATACATATTCTCTGCGGAAAGGGAGTATTATGCACAGTTTATTGTATTTCAAACCCCACCCTTCCAAGTCTAGAATTTGTAAACATACCACTCAGTCAGACCACACAATGAAGGAACCGCACAAAACTGAAAAGGATTCTCAGGAGACTCTTCCATCCTCAGAGAATTAAAGCCACTTACTTTGTCTTAAGGAAATCACCTGTACTACTAACGCCGTGGAAAAAAGCAAATTGGCTCAGCTCCCAATTAGGCGAGTCCTTTGTTTGCTGGCTTCATCTAAATCCTCCGTTCCACATTGGGATATTTTAGACAGCTTTCTCTTCAGGGAAGAAATCGCAAAGGCCACAGATCCTAAAATGTTCCCAGCTTGAGTGTTTACCACCCTTGAAGACCATCTTGTCTTCCCCCCGTCTTCCGAGCGAGGCCGACACAGGCGTGGATGAAAAGTAGTCCTCCCCATGATAAGCCAATTTCTCCTCCCCTTGGAAATTAGTCACTGAGTAACCTCAGCTCACATCCAACCACAGGCTACCTCACGGGTGACTCAGGCCTTTAACAATTGCTTACATGGAAAACACACACCAACGAACAAACCCTGGGAGGCCCAGGTAAATGGGTTAATGGGGAAGGAAATACCACAAACTAGGTTCGACCCAGGCAAACAGGATCCCTCACAGACAGACAACCAGCCACCACAAAGCTAGCAGGAAAACTCGGTATGCTCCTTAACCACACTAGGCCCCCTCTCGGATTGTGTTCTGCTGGGAAAATCTGGGGAGACCAGCACCCAACGCTCATCCCGCTGCCAGACTTTAGAAATCGACGGAGTGGTGAGCAGAGGAAAACAGGAGCCTCTCTCCCTGGTTTAGACCAGCAGAAAGAAAACAGAAGGATGATTAAGGAGGCTGTGTATTAATTAACCAGCCTGGTTCTACCAAGCTGAACTTTGGGTGCCGGCCATGCATCAGTCCCACGCAGCACCCACGCAAAGCAACCACGGCGATCGATCTGGGAAACGTACCTGAGAGGAGAGGGAAAGATAGGGAGGACCGACCAACGGAGGCCAAGAGGGGATTGGAGAAGGGAAGCCGGAGCCCTTCGGCCCCACCCTCGACAGGGCGGAGGAGGAGAGGCCCAGGCGTCTCCAGGGATCACCCCACTCTCCTCTGGCAACTGATGTCAACGCAGCTGTTCCCTTGCAGGGCAGCGGGCACAAGAAGGTGTGTGTTCCCGACAAGAAGTGGCTTGTGCGGTGCTGAGCAAAGGACAGGAATTAACAAGGCATTACTGACAAAAGGCGAGGGAGGAAAAGCATTTCCTTAGCTCGCAGGTAGGCTCTGTTGAATCACCACCGTGCTTTCTGAGCCCTCGGGGACCGAGTGCAGCAGCAACCCGAGTGGGAAGGCGGGGACGAGAAATGGACGATGCTGGGCCGGGGAGCCCCACTGGCCTCGCGCCACGCCCCACGGCCACGCTCTGGGAAGCCTGCGCATTTTTCAAACATTTTAAGGCTTGGAGAGGCTGTTTTGCTGACCCAGAGAATTCCATGACGTCTCCCAGGTTCAGATCCCGTCAGCGTGGCAGGCTTTCTTCAACAACTGTTTACCGCCGTCCAAATGCTCTGTGGTTATTAAGGGAGGGGGACCACGGAGCACATGACACCCTCCCCCTCCTAAGATGTCTCATTAGAAACAATGTTTGGACAAAGTGTTGCAACAGATGCCACCTAAGTAAGAGGTCAGGAAGGAGGAGAAGGGATATGAAAACCCTTGTTTCGATTTTTAATCTAATCAGCCCCGGGTTTGTTATTTTCACCAGAGGACGGGAAGCACACACCGTCAGCCCCTGACGCATCTGGCACACATCTGGCAGGTTTGGTTTCTTCAGTCAAACACACGCTTTCCAGGAAGGGGGGTGTCGGGGTTGGTCTCCCTTGTCTGCTTCAGCCACGATCCCATCCCTAACCTATCCCCGAAGACCCTGTGTTATGGCACATGACGGCCACCGCCGTTTCGCCACACGTGACACACCAGACCCAACACAGGAGTCCCCACCTACCGCAGCAGAGACAGGTGGCTTCTGCTCCCGGTTACCATGCGAGTCGGGGGGTGCAAGGTGAGAGGAGGTCTGGTTTACCCCTCCCATCTCCCCCTTCCTGTCCTGTTCAGAGCAATTTCCTTTCATTTTCTAGATGCTTTGGAGCAACGGTCTGGAGATGACACCCCTGGCTTTGTCATTAGGAGAGCTGTAATTCCCAGTCAGGAGTTGGAAAGCTGGCCCAACCCTGTGGAGAATCAGGATGCGTTATGCCCTCTGGAAAGAAGCATGCAGGTCATGCTAGAGGCTGGGGGTTTGGGGGGAGCTGTGGAGGAGGGGGATGTCACCATCCTGAGGTCCTAGAGTCCCCGCTGAGGAACTGGGCAGGCTAATTTCCGAAGCCATATGCTGGGGCTGGGCAGGACTCGGCTTCACCTGTCTGGCTCGTGCTCTCCAGAGAACAGCTCATTCAGCCTAATTCACCAGGAAATTTGGCTCAGTCTGGGTGCGGCCAACCACTAATTCTCCGAACGCTCAGTCCTTTCTTCACCAGACCCTCCTCAGCGTGACCGACCCTGGGATGCTACGGCCTCTGAGAATTTGTTCTTCCCAGCGGTGTATTAAGTGTTCTACTATCAATTCTCCTTCCTCCTTTCATTAACTGGCACTATAAGCAAAGTGGAAATAATTTATTTCTTTTGAGTTAGTATTAAAAAAGAACATGCTAGTAAATATTCAGCATTACCTCAACAGGAAATAATGTTTATGCTCTGGTAAGGCTAATGGTCCTGTGAAATTTATTTCTATTTCCTCTCTCTCATTCATTACTTTATTGGCTTTTTAAAAATTACATAAGATAAAAGGAAATCTAGAATGCGCTTATAAGTACGAAGATGGCACCGTGAAGGGAAGTAATTATGATGTCGGAAAATCTCAAGTTCATCTTGCTTATGCTGTTAAAACTGGACAGACGGTCATTTGTGAGGTCTTAGTGAAACTATTAATGTTTCATTTGATCATAAATGGAATGTCTCCCAGACACGAGACAGACAGACTGTTGCCAAAATTATTTAATTCTCAGGAAAGAGATGGTCCAGTCAGTGGTTAGCTGATGGCTATATTTAAGATGAGCGTTATTCCCACAAATATTTTGACAGGGGAAACTCTGCTGAGCTCTCCGGTCTACAGGCCTGACTGACTTAACGCTGTGCCCAACGTTGATTAAAGATCCGAGTCTGGAACAGACTTAAGCAATGTTAAATAAATCATTTAACTTCCAAGCCACAGTCAGTAACTGTGGGGAGCTGCAAGACAGATAAAAGAAAAATGTGCTTCTCTCACCAATACTCAATCTTGTTCTGGGATACTCCTGTATCATCCAGGCCAAGGACAACCTCCTTTTGTACCTAAAATAGCTACAGTTTGTAAGAGCATATCTTTTTTCTACCCCTTGTAACAGATAGTGCAAGTAACTTCTTCCATCTTCTCGCCCTGTCTCTGCACATCCCGCTGGTGCCTGTACGGACACTGGTCTTTTATACAGGACTCCCTTCTGGAGCTTCTAGGTTTGTTGTTAGTGGTTATGTCATTTCTGTCACCCAAATACAACTTTTCAGTCCCTTCAATTTTATTTTTCGTCTTCTGACTGCTCTCTAAACTCCTACTTAGCTTGTCAACATGCATTGTGCAATATGTAAGACATCGCTTTGTTTATTGGCAACGTTTCTTATTCTATAAAGGATTTTGGATGGTGAGGCACACACATACCCACGATAAACACCCACAGTTTGCAGCTCACACAGGGCTTCCAATTGAACTCTGTGAAATACACAGATCAGGAGTTCCTATCCCCACTGGATGGATTAGGAAATGGAAGAGTATAAGGACTTAAGAACGTTGCCCAAGGGCACCTGGCTGGCTCAGTCAATGGAACATGGCGAATCTTGATCTTAGGATCATGAGTTCGAGCCCCACACTAGGGGTAGAGATTACTTAAAAATAAAATCTTTTAAAAAAGAAAGGAAAAAAGAAAGAAACTTGCCCCGTGTCACATGACGACAAAGCGGGGAGGCACGAAGAATGCCTATCTTCAGCCTTGCCACTGTGAGGCTTTATTACATTATTATTATTAAACTTTACTACTGCTTCTTCCACAGTTCAAGTGTGAAACCCCGTGTCCTCCAGGATACCGTGCGCTGCTCTGTGAGGACTCCTGCCCCCCGAGGCCCTCTCTGCAGGGACTACTGAGGGCTCATCTGCTTGAGCTCTGACCTTCAGTGTGCAGGGTGCTGAACTCTGTGGGAGATATTCCTCATCTGCGTCCGTCTCTGACCCTGATTTCCACGGCAAAGGAAAGGAACAGCAAGACGTCTCAGCAGGTTTAGCATCTAACTAGCCAGATGCTCTCTTGATTACGATTAGGTTTTACCTACTTGCCTCAGAATAAGTTACATGTCGGGACGCCTGGGTGGCTCTGTCGGTTCAGCAGCTGACTCTTGATTTGGCTCAGGTCACGGTCTCAGGGTCATAGGACGGAGCCCCTCGTTGGGCTCCCCACTCAGCTGCAAGTCTGCTTCCCTCCTTCTCCCTCTGCCCCTCTCTACTCTCTCTCTAAAATAAATAAATCTTTAAAAAAATCAGTTACATACATGTTAGTATGTATCATGTTTATATACATTACACTGACATATACCAAAATATTCTGTATGGCTAATTATGTAGATGTAGCTATCACTACGCCACGAGTTATGTATGTGTATACATGTATATATGCACATGTACATGTACACACACACACACACTTTCATTCGTCGCAGATGCCAGATTACGGGACAAAATGTCTGGGACATTCCTGGGACCGCACCCCTCGGAGGCGGCACTACAATTCCATCACTGTATCCTCTGCCCCTCTAACTTTCATTAGGGAAACTGATCGAGTCAATTATGTTGTTAAGTGGAAAAGGCTGATACAACATTACATAGCTTTAGGATGGTCACCACAGTGTAAGAAGTTTTTTTAAAAAATTGCAGTTGGATGATGTAACAATGCCTCATCACATCTGAACTGAAAACAGCCAAGTGATGACAATCTCTGTCGGATTTTGGGCTCTGCAGCCGCAGCTTAACGGTGGGCATTTTTCAGTGGAGAAAACGGTGGTGAACACATCGACGGGTGGTGGGTGCCAAGCTGGAAACCAAATGGTCTTTCATTCCCGGTCTGTTACTGTCCTGCCACATCCCAGGGCTCCCGCGGTGGGGTCCAAGCAGTCCTTGTGTTTCAACACCTCGTGTTCCCTCTTGGGTGTCACCTCTTGGGGTCTACTCGGGTTCCCTCTGCACCTCTTTCTTTCTTCACTGCTCTTCTGGAAATCAACCCTGTGGACCCAGGTGACAATCATGGCCCTTCTGCTGGCATTGCCCCCTCCCTGCCTGTTTTCACGTCAGTCAAAGAGGGACACGTGCTGGCTCTCTGACCCAGTCCTAGAACAAGCGCGCAACACGAGGTGGGTTATGTCAGCGGAGCGAGTTTAAAGTGGGATTTTACAGGTCGCGTCTAATGAGATGTTGTTCAGCTGTGCTGTTATTTTGACCTTCGGCTGAACAATATTAGCTAATGTGTCCAAAGCAGCAAGGAGCACGGGAGGGGAGAGCCCCAGAGGATTACGCTGAAGGAGAGTAATTCACAAGGCCACCAAGTTCAATTTTTCCTCAAAATAAACATGAAAAAACAACAACGCAGATCCAGATCAAAGCAGCCCGTGTACCCATTCTTCCTGGGTTCAGAAGAGCCAAGTGCACTCCTCCTAGCAGCGGCTTTCAAAACTGAAAGAAGTTCCATGGGTATCCCAGATTTGTCGAGAGTGAGCTGGGAAACTTCTCTTGTGTCAGACTGAAAATCGCTGCCATTTGTTGTGTTAATTATAGAGGCTCATCCATCTCCGCAGTTCCCGGTAGTTAAGAAGAATCGAAAGGTTTTGGGTTTATAAACCAAATGAATAGACCTTTGAAAACACATCTGTTTTCCTTGGGTCTGATGGGAGTCTGAGTCAAAGAACCCGAGAGTGGGGCGCCTGGGTGGCTCAGTGGGTTAAGCCTCTGCCTTCAGCTCAGGTCATGATCTCAGGGTCCTGGGATCGAGCCCCGCATTGGGCTCTCTTCCCTCTCTCTCTGCCTGCCTCTCTGCCTGCTTCTGATCTCTGTCTGTCAAAGTAATAAATAAAATCTTTAAAAAAGAAAGAAAGAAAGAAAGAAAGAAAGTGTTTAAAAAAAAAAAAAGAACATGAGAGCACCTGCTCTGGGACCAAGCCAGTGGCCCCAAATGCCCCCCCCCCCCGCCCTTTGGGGAGTCTTCCCATGGTCCATGCAGCACCGTGGAACCTGTCTTCCGATCCGGGTGTTAGCATCAGGTTCCCAATACATACAAACCAGAAGTCTGATCTAGAGTGATTCTCAACTACCACATTCTCTGCATCCACGGGATGGTTACTAGGCCTAAAAGCCCGGGGTTAAGGCCAATGAGGGAACGAGGATCTCTAAGACAGACTCCTTACCTTTAAAGAACTTACATTCTAGTAGGGGTAATGAGGCACGTACATGAATATTCAAAATTAGACAAAGCAGGAATAACTCTGGCAAGTGTTAAATGAGTGCAATACACAAACACTCTCAGAATCTGCTCCAGAGTGAGATTCTTCCGGCTGGAGAGTGGAGGAACACTTTTCTGAAAAGGTGAGATTTAAAGGAATCCATAAATTATGAGCAGAATTTCAGGAGATAAGCAAGAAAAAGGTTGCTTCGTTAGGTCGTCCGGGCAGGAAGGAAGGCACGATTGGAGATAAGAGTGGGAGATGCCAAGTCCTCTGGGGGAACAGGTAGGCCTCTGACCCAAACAGCAAAGGGTTCTCCAAAGTCAACATGCATGAGAATCACTCCGAGCACTTGCTCAGACACGAATGAAGGGGTCCCACGTACGGAGTGTCTGACGGAGCAGGTCTGAGAAGCTGGATTTCTAACAGGCCCCCAGGTGCTGCTGAGCTGTGGGTTCTAGAGCTTCTTCAAGAACCACCGTTCTAGGGAGCAGAGGGGTTTGGTTAAACCCTAATTCCGAAAGCTGACCTTGTTAAACTTTGGGTGGTGATGATAACTACCTAGAAACTCTCTATAACTACTTTCATCTAAATCTGCCCGGAGAAGATGGAAAGTGAATAAGGGAATTATTATGTTCGGAGACTTCCTATTTACTAAATGCTGTCTGACATCACCTCATTGAATTCCCGGCAGATTCCCATCAGATAAACATTATAATCCCCATTTTACAGATGAGGAACTGGGGCCCAGTGAGGTCAAGGGTCCTGCCCAAAGGCAGATAACTGGGCCAGGATCTGTGAAGTGCCAGAAAAATCTTATGCTATAGCGGTAAGAAATCAAGTGTGAAGGCTTATCTTGAACGCTCTTCAAAGGCAGGCAGTGGGTCAAGATCACAAAGATCGGTGTTCTTCCCATCTCAAATCAGGCTCAGAAATACCGGGACGGAGTCATCTGTATTGGAGGTTACAGAGACACAAGAGAATAGTAACCTAGACCAGACCCTCCTAAGGTGATCTACCAAAGTGGGGAACCACCACCTTCCACATGATGATGCCAGGACAGCCTCAGTGAGCCCCACAAGAGTGCTCCATTTCAAAGGAATACTTTTGTGTTTTCAGTTCAAATACCCAGTCAGCCAGCCAGCAAGCCAGTGGACACAGCTCGGAAATCTGAGATGGTCAGCAAAACCACCACTTCTCCTTATTTGGAGAAATGACAGCTTCCCAGAGAAGCAGTTCGGGAGTCGTGCATACCCCGAGGCTAGGCTTGGCACGCCTCTCCGCCCCCGCCCTGCCCGGCCTTGCCCTGCCCGACAGCTGGGGGAGGTTAGCCAGCCACTGCTTCCTCACTCGCTTCCAACACTGCCAGCAACCTGCTCCTCGGACATGAGATCTGCTTCCCCCCAACCCCGTGTCCCCAGGACGGCGGGACTTGGAGCACTCCTCCCCTCGAGGGCAGCCCTGCACTCCTGAATCTGGGTAGCTCCTAAGAAACAACTGTAGGGCTACTAGCTCGGTCACCCCGCGTCCAAGAAATCACCATCCAGGTGACCAAGTGCCCACCTCCGGCCAGAGGGTGGGCACATTCTTAGTTGTCCCCCTGCCCAAAACACGGGAAGGAAAGAATTCTCTGCCACATAAGAAGTAAAGTTGGTGAAGAAGATATTCTGTCACCTGCGGAGACTCTCAAAGCTCATGACTCGGCAGCCAGAGCTTCGAACTCATGTCAAGGAGAAAGAGGCTCCAGGCGGACTCCAAAAGGGCCCATCTCCCCCCACGGGCTGGGCCAGCCGCAGTCGTCTTCTTTGTATTCCCTTTCTCTTACTTGTCTTCCTTCTTTGAAAAGCGACATGGGGACCCAGTTTCTTCCAGAGAGGATGGGAAGACATGGGTCAATAAAGAGATAGAGGGAGTTTCTTACAACACGTGCCCGCACCCCGAGACACTGGCTTCATTCTGATGACCTTCAATGTCAACTTCTTCAACGGACTGCACTCGACAAACCGGCTGCCTCCTCCCAGAATTTCCTCTTCCATCAGCACTGCTCCCCACCATGGTGGCCAAGGAAGGTGGGGGGTTGTGGAGGGATGAGCGCTGGATGAAGAAAAGAAAAGACAGTTTCTCCTCTGAGGAGTTCCTTGTTTGTGGTCTCACCGCCGTGACCGTGGCTCTCTCTGGACTTTTCTGAGCCTCTGGTTCTGCCGCTTTGTGGCTTCAGGAATACCTTCTGTGCCCACCCTCCCAGTTCTGCGATGCCCACCCTCCCAGTTCTGTGAACACCAAGTGAGCTGAATTATTCTTGCATGACTTCGCATGCAGAGAATTGTGACCAGCATGGGTTCTCAGGAAAATCACCCACGGGCATTCATGAGCTCACTCAAATGAGAGCAAAATGAATAGAATGGATAATACTCACTTTAATATATTCATAGGAAAGTGATGAGAATGACACCCTCTCCTTTTGAGATGCTAAGAGCTCACGGGAAGAAAGAGTGGATTCTGAAAGCGGGAAAGCCATGCTGTATTATATTCCAAAGACATATCCTTGAGAAAAAGGTTCAGATATAGGCTGTGGGCTCCCATGCAAGAAAGTGCTTTTCCTCATTCCCATTCCTAAATGAATTGGCGATTCTGAAGCCAGATCAGGCTAGATAAAAGATTTCCAGTCCACTTTATATGGATATGACAAGTATACTCAAATGTCAATTACTTCTAAAAATTATGGGATGGGCGATGACCCACATCTCTGCGTCAGGTCCTTCTCCTTCCTTTCCCGTCTTACCACCTGGGAGTGCCTCTCTCCGGGAATGAAACATGCCTAGCGCCAGAACAGAAGTTTTGGTTGGTGAGGGTAAGGCTGAACACAAGTTTCTGGATGCTCTTAGAATTTCAGTTACACTGCCCACTCTAGTCCTGCCCCAAATTTATACTAAAAAGAGCAAAATCTGTGTGCTTTAGCATAGTTCCTTGATAGAAAAACATCTACCTTGCTGTAGTGCTCAAAAAATTGTTTCTGGCTTTTCTTTCTCTCTCTCCCTCTTTTTTTTTTTTTTTTAATATAGCAAAGTATGGCGATGTATTTATTTATTTATCCATTTATTTTTGCAAAGCGTGATTTAATGTAAATGTAGAAATCCTGTTACTGAACTTTTATGTCGAGATGGCCTTATACATACGTTCACTGTATCTATATCTAAAATGCAAAAAAAAGGTCTGGGTGGTTCTTATATTATTACGATGCACTATCTATAGAAACACATTATCTCTGGATAAAAATTTTCCGTCAAAATTAAAAAAATATCAGAATGCCACATTTGACTCATTCTCATGCTCTAGTCACAGAGCGATACTGAATAGAAACTTATTAGCATTTCACGAAATTTCTTCAGATCATTGTTACGAATAATAAAAATACAGAAACATTTTAAAACAACATATTTCAGCCTTAAAATGGTCAGATTAACATAATTATAGCCTTAGGTTGCCAGCAGTGGCGCATTTCTCATTTTCATGAGAACACAGAGGTTCTCCCAGATCGCAAGCTAATAGGCTCCTTGGTCTAAATATATACAATAAAATCTAAAGGAAATTTCTGAAGCATTAAGATCGGAACCCTGGAGATATCTGGTAAGTAATTTGCGCTGCTGGAGCAGAGTTTTTTGTTTTGCCGTTACACAGCTGCTAGGAAATATATTTTTAGATTTGCTTTTAAAGGCGAGCAAAGATGGTATCCACTGTGTAGATATGTATCCAGAATGTTCCCTCAGTCCCTCCTGTGAGGAGTCCGCCATGGATGAAATGTTCTATCCGTCGCCTTCCTTCTTGGTAAGTCAGTGGGAGGAGCAGTCCTTGATGCTCTCATCCTAGACGAAGTGATCAGACCTTGACCGTGACACCCATCGCTTCGGAGGCCCATGCATTATAAAAAACATGCACCGAAGGTCAAGCAGGTCCCTGCTCATCCCGAATTACCTCATCACCGACAACGTTACAACGTCTTATTGCTGTCTGGGTTTTTGTTTGGCAGCCCCTCCTGTGATATCAAGGGCAAGTGAAAACGTCCAGGTTCAGAGTTAAATCAGAACAAGGAAGGGCATGAACTTGGATTTCACAGGAAAAGGAAAAAAATGTAAAGAAAGAAATCAGGTGCACATATCGATCAACCAACTGAGGAAAACATATTTTCTGTATTTCAGGAATATGGAGGGAGTGCTGCCCCAACCATGAGAAAGCACCCTCCAGCTACAAACGCACGCTGGGTCCTCACACCTTTTGTGGGGACAGGCCTCAGATAAATAAATCTGCACAGAAATGTTTCAATGAACATTTTTTCTTTTGTGCCCAAAAAGAAAGTGCTGGAGTTCTCGAGAACCCTTAAACAAGAATTAGTTTTGATTCTGACATCGAAATGGCTCATTTTTCTCAATGATACAATCGTTAGTGACACTTTGCTCAGTCTTCACAAGCCCCTGACCGGTCTTTTGTCTTAAAGCCTGGGTTTTTACACTTCACTCAATAACAAGATACTATTATCCCCCACTTTGGCCGTTTCCTCGCACTGCTATTACCCATTTAATGCTTTTCTTTATTTTTCCTTTACTTACTGTGATGAAGCAATAGTATTCATTAACTCTCAAGTTCTTTGTACCACTTACTTCTCTAATGCTCATGAAGACATTATATAATTAATTATTAAAATTTAAAAAACCTGTTTTTCTAGGTACCACCGAAAACCACAGGTTCCGAGTGAAAACCAGCTTGGAAGTGGTCTGAGCAGTAAAACATTAACGTTTCAAACAGGGTCATGGCAGGAGCCATTTCCTTAGCAAAGAGGATGACTTTTAAAAATAATGCTATAATCCTACACAAGCCTTTTAAGCCAGTATGTATTGTTTTATTCAAAGCATCTCGTAATTTGAAGCAGCTGCTGTTTTTCAGTTGACTTGATGGCTTAGTCTCCTTCAATAAAAATATTGGATCATCTAAATCTGGTTAGTTCAAAATCCATTTATTTTTGGTCCAGGCCCATGCATTTCCAATTAATGAGCTCTGCTCCCACTGTAGACACGCACCGCCACGGAGACGAGGTGAGGCCGAGCTCTATGCATCCACAGTGGTGGCTGGTGACGAGAGGTTGGACAGACAACGTTTTCCCAAATCAATCAGGTAGGATGCAGAGGGGCCAGAATGAAAAGCAGGGAAGCAATGGAGATGGACAGAGACCTGGCCTCAGGGACAGGTGGCTTGGGCTCCAGCCCTATCTTTGTTCCTCCCTTATTTTGTGACCTTGTCACCCCAAGTCATTCCAACCATGCTAGGCCTCCTGAGTCTTGTCTCACGGACAGGTGAAAGATGATAAAAGAAGATGCATAAGGACCCTCTTTCCACCTCTGAAACCTCATGATTCTTTTTTTTTTTTTAAGATTTTATTTATTTATTTGTCAGAGAGAGAGGAGCGAGAGTGAGCACAGGCAGACAGAGTGGCAGGCAGAGGCAGAGGGAGAGGCAGGCTTCCTGCCAAGCAAGGAGCCCGATGTGGGACTCGATCCCAGGATACCGGGATCACAACCCGAGTTGAAGGCAGCTGCTTAACCAACTGAGCCACCCAGGCGTCCCAAACCTCACGATTCTAAATAAGTCAGGCTTATTTCTTGAGGCTGCACCAGCTACCAGCTACCTCCTCTGTCACAAATGTCCAGCAGCAGACAGAGTCTCGCTCCTGCCAATTACGCGCCAGCAAAGTAATCGCTAACCTGATGGGGAGAGAAGCAGGGCAGAGAGGAAAACATCTTACCACCAGTTGCTACGTACCTTAAAAATATTTGTCTTCCCTGTAAAAAACTAACGTGTGCTACCCGCCTCCCAGAATTTTAAATAAAGTAATAGATACTCACCTGAGAAATTTTAGAAAAAGTGTCAAGAGAAGAACAGTTGTCTGGAAGCCTCTCTAGGGCAAGATCGTGGGGGTGGGGGAGGCTGCGTGGACAGGATCAGAGACAAGTTCCTAGAGTCGGGGTTACCCCGTTGGAGACCCACAGAGAAGACAGAAAGGCAAAATCCCAGGAAGGAAACAGCATGTAGGGGCAAGTGTTGCAACCTGAAAATACCAGGACATATGCTCCCAGTCAAAGGCAATTTCCACCAACATCTCTATTTACATGAGACAAGAGAAGGGATGTGGATTGGATATCAAAGGGCGGGGAATGTGGGGGAAGCCTCTCCCATACTCTCCAGCACCGGCACAGAACTCTTTGGGAAGGACCCCACTACCCGCTAAAGGACGGTCCTGTTCCAACGGACCTTCAGTTGAGTTGGCTGGTTCGCCAGCCCTGGATTTTGGGCAGAAATGGGGCTGGATGCTAGCTGTGTTGGTCCTCAAGCCCAAGTGCAGGGCTGCGATGAGCCCTTACATCGCCTGTTGACATCCTTGGCAGTAATCACTTCGCACCACAAATCCCCGGGTATTTCTGTGGCCCAGTGGATGCCTCGGTGTCCAGGAGGCAGGGGAGGAGAGCCCCAGTCCCTGGGGCTGAGGGAGCTCTGCTGGCTGTGCTGACTCCGGAACCCTTCAATGTTATTCCCTGTTGTCTCCGTCCTCCCCCAACCACTCTGCCGAAAGCCGCACAGGCGGCAGCCTGACATGCAGGCAGTTCTCCATTCAAACACGTTTTCTCACTTCCAGAGCAAGCTCACGAATACACTCCCCGCTCCAGGGCCATGAAAACAGTTTTCAAGTGACACAGCACACGAAGCAAAGAAGGAAGGAGCAAGGAAGAAAGGGCAGTTTGCCTAAAACTCTCCCCATACTATCTACTGTTTACTGTTTTCATTTCACTGAGGAAGCTGTCACTAAGTCTCAGAAAAGACAACAACCAGTCTGATACTAGTTTTGGATGCTACCCATCCCAGCCAACCAACCAACCAACCAACCAACCACCAATAACAAAAAAAACCAAACAGAACAAAACAAAACAAAACAAAAAAAAAACATTCAAAAGTGTACAAAATAATTTCTCTTAGGTCAAAAAGCATTGCTGATGTATAATTACTACTTTCAAACTAAGTCGTCTGTATCTGACTCCAGACTCGGAGCTCTTGGCTACTAGTAAGAGAGTCAGCCTGGGTTCGAACTCTGGCTTTGCTACCTGCTAGGGTGTGGTCTCGTTATTTAATTTCTTGACCTCAGTTTTCCAATCAAAAAATGGGTCTAATTGTACCTATGAAGTCGAATTATTCTGAGGACTACATGAAATAATATATATATATATTTTTTAAAGATTTTATTTATTTGACAGAGAGAGATCACAAGCAGGCAGAGAGGCAGGCAGAGAGAGAGGAAGGGAAGCAGGATCCCTGCTGAGCGGAAAGTCCTATTCAGGGCTCCATCCTAGGACCCTGGAATCATTGCCTAAGCTGAAGGCAGAGGCTTTAACCCACTGAGCCACCCAGGCGCCCCGAAATAATATATATTATTATATATATAATAATATATTATTGAGACCACATTAGGTAGCAAGTTTTTCATGCACATAAACTCATCTCCAAATTGGGATAAAGATACCCACAGGGATATGGATAAGCAGATCCACGAACCTTTAAAGGGAAACACACTTGATTTAAGAGGACGCTGCTCTACTGAATTCCTTTTTAAAAAATGCAAAATTGTGACTTTACCATTGCAACAATAAGATAAAAGTCATCTCAAGTACATATAATTTCTGCCAAGCCTTTTTTCAAGCAGTCATTAAACCTGACAAAATAGGATTATATCTGTTATGTAAAACTGTAGAAGTTTTAAATGTAACTCTTAAAGCTTACAAAGACCTTTTTTTCAAAGAAGTCAAAACTGAGACACAGAAGCTATTTGTAATTTAAAATCTGAAGTGTTTTTCACCAGGAAAAAAGCAACAAATAATTTTCCTTAAGAAAATAATTTTCCTTAAGATGTTGAAGGACACACACTCAGGTCCCCCTCCCACTGTTAGCACATCTTCAAATTTTCTACATCTGTCTCAGAAACTAAATGCAAGTCAACATCTTCATGAAAACATTGAAAATGGTCACAAAACACATACATCACTGAGATCTGTACTAGCAGATAATGTGGACACCTTAAATCCTTTTTCAAATTATAAGGTTACACAAACTAGATCGTAGGATTTACAGACGGAAGACAGCCGAACATAATTTAAATGGCTTTTAAGAAACAGACTATCACCAATCACAAAGAAGTTTCCTCCCAAGCAGTGCGTTATGAAGTGAAAATTAAAAACCTGGTATTTTAATGCCTCACTGAACTGAAATACAGAAGATCTGTCTCAGTTGAAGGCAAATGTCCCACAGCATGACAAAAACAGTCGGAAAATCGTATTTTGTTACAAAGGTACAGTTCTTACCTTACATCTTCCGTGACCCTTTTTTCTTCTAGAAGAAACTTTCTAGACTTGCAGAGACCTTCAAACTACCCATCTCTCGAAGATTTCCAGCTCTGTCTGTCTTTATGGTGACTAAATGCAAGGCTTGGATTTTTTTTTTTTTAACAGAAGGAAGCTTTTAGTCAAAATATGTGGTTTAAAGGAGCAGTATCCACCCTTGTTAAAACCATTTCACGGACATTCAGAGGTTTTGTTTCTACTCTATGAAAGTTAAATCCGAGTAGGAAGGCATTTTTCCTGTCCCGGAAATCAGCATAACTAAAACCAATGCTGAGCTAACGAGAAATGTTTCTTCCATGTGTTCCGTCTGGCAGAAACTGCAAGCCATATCAAGGAAACACGTGATGTTTATAAATACAATATGGCTCATGTTGTCATAACCTCTCAATGACAAAAAAAAAAAAAAGTGTAAGGAAAGGCAAGCGGCCACAAGGCAGGAAAGATGAGATTTGTATCACTTAGAAGCTGCCTATCAGATGTGCATATATTACCCTTTTTTGCTTCTTGGAAAATAAAATAAAGTCTAACTGGAAGCAGCCAGGGAAGAAGAAAATATCTCCCGTGTTCTGGAGAGCCACTGTATTCCAATGCGTTTGCCTCGCTAATCATTTCAAGAAGAGTAATTCCTTACCAGTGGTAACGTAAACATCTTTTTGCCTGTCAGAGAAGTATGATATGAAGAGGGCATAATTGGATACATCACTCAAGTGAGTTCCATTGTTTTAACTCGAGCAAGTAATGGAACGGAGGCAAGGATTTCACAGAGCCTGAATCTGATGTGGAAACATCCAGATGTCTGTATCGCGACTGATTTCATGTTCGAACTTGTGGATTACTGACTTCGGACCTTCTGCTGGATTTGAAGATTGGTGAGGGCAGTGACCACACTCGTTCACCATTGTATCTCCAGAATCTTGCACAAGAGCCAGAATCAGAGGAGGGGAGGGGACATGATGGTTGGGTGAGTGAACCAGTGAACCCTGGAGTTAGGTGAACTGGTCTAGAATTCTCAGTCCTGCTTTGTTGAATCTGGAGTACTTGGAGTGTCCAACAGGAAACACTGACTAAACGCAACCTACAGGTTAAGATTTGTCCTACTGAGTTATACATACAGCAAAACAAGATCTGTCTTCTTCAATTTGGTATCCAGAATTAGCTTAAACTTTGTACCACACTTGAATTTAACTCCTGAGAAGAAAGTTTTAAAAAGCAGATAAGTAAGATTTTCTTTTTCTTTCTTTTTTTCTTTTTTTAAAGATTTTATTTATTTGACAGACAGAGATCACAAGCAGGCAGAGAGAGAGGGGGGAACAGGCTCCCTGCTTAGCAGAGAGCCTGATGCGGGGCTCGATCCCAGGACC
The DNA here is from genome assembly GCF_002288905.1 of Enhydra lutris kenyoni. NCBI lineage: Eukaryota > Metazoa > Chordata > Mammalia > Carnivora > Mustelidae > Enhydra > Enhydra lutris. The sequence goes on from NW_019154126.1 coordinate 1,102,775, forward strand.
CTGAGATCATGACCTGAGCCAAAGGCAGAGGCTTAACCCACTGAGCCACCCAGGTGCCCCTACGTATGCTTTTCTGACAATCACTTGTTTCAACCCGACCCATCCGTTACTCTCATCTTAAACTTGAGGGTTACTAACTGCTGTAAAATTATACTGATAGAAGGGGGATTTTTTGGGACAGACAGATATTCTTATTTCTTAGTTTGGTCAGGAACTACCACTGAGATAAGCTCAGGAATGTGCTGCAGACTCCAAATGTTCATATTAATATTTACAAATAATTGTACTAATCTCCGCAAAGAGGGGATCCACTGAAAATTTGCGATAGGGGAAGTGCTCGAGTGAACCCCTTTTTCATCCAGACAATTAATGAGAACTTCCTCATTGTTGAAGGGAAACACAGGGAGCAGGAAGATGAACAGAATGGGAACTTCACCCCTGCAGAAAGTAGGGATTTAAAAGGAACTGAAGGGGCGCCTGGGTGGCTCAGTGGGTTAAAGTCTCTGCCTTCGGCTCAGGTCATGATCCCAGGGTCCTGGGATCGAGCCCCGAAACGGGCTCTCTGCTCAGCAGGGAGCCTGCTTCCCCTCCTTTCTCTCTGCCTGCCTCTCTGTCTACTTGTGAACTCTCTCTCTGTCAAATAAATAAATAAAATCTTTAAAAAATAATAAAATAAAATAAAAGGAACTGAAGGCGTGTCCATGGCAGGCAGGAAAATGTCAGTAGGCCAAGGGAGGGAGGCAGACCGGTGAGGTCCTGGGGAGGTTCAGAGAAGCTTGGAAAAGCGAAGAGGTAGGGAAGTCTTGATGAAGCCTTTGAGTTAGGTCTTCACACTTGGGTGGCACATGGACACCGATGATGAAGGCAGCGGAGTGGGGAAGGACAGTTGTGACCACCAGAGTGAACAAGAAGGGCAGTTCTTGGGGTTGGCCTGCCGAGCTCCCAATCCAGTTCTACCACAGAACAGCTATGTGGCTTCAAGCAAGTTCCCTAACCTCTCTGATCTTCAGCTTCCACATTGAAACAGGGGATAACAAGAATTCCCCTCACAGGTGCTTGTTCTGGAAATCAAATGAGAATGAATGGAAGCGCGGTGCTCAGCACAGGGCCTGGCCTGGGGTCGGTATTATTTTAAATGTCAGTCAATATCACGGTTGCTGGTGGTGGGTCATGGAGAAGAACCCTGAATGACTGAAAAAGGATTTGTTAGGAGTATTTCTGGAAGCTTCCATTTCTACGGGATTCTCTTCCTTTTGTTTTTTATTTATTAGAGAGAGGGAGAGAGAGAGAGAGCACAAGCAGGTGGAGGGGCAGAGGAAGTGGGAGAAACACTGCTGAGCAGGGAGCCGTATGTGGGACTCGATCCCCAGACCTGGGATCATGACCTGAGCTGAAAACAGGTGTTTAACCGACTGGACCACCCAGGCACCCCTCTTCTCTTCCATTTCTATAGGATTACTTCATCCCTCTCCAAATCCCAAAGTCTTCCTCTCAACCAGAACGCTGCCCCATGGAAAAAAGAGTTCTAAGGCATGCCCATTTCGGACATACATACTAAATGACATATACGTGTTCTTCTTTCATTATTGGGGGGGATGAGGGTGAAGGTATCTTTTTAGCCAGGTCAAAAAGGGAACAAAACGGAGCAAAGTCAAACATTAAAAAAATGCCATGAAACAGACACCTAACAGGGTTAAGAAGTGGAAGAAATTTAAGAAAAGAAAGAAAAGAAAAAGGAAGGATATTTAACGGGTTCCGAAATCTCATCAGGAGCATCATATCAAAACTTGAAAAGCTTTAACAGAAATGCCAAGGAAGGGAGGCTACAGCTGAATACAGAGAGTCAGAGAGAACTGGGTTCAAATCCAGTGCCTGACATTTACCAGCTGGGTGGGCCTCGGAAAGACTCACGGGCCTCAGCTGCGTCATCGATAAAAATGGAGTCAGTTACCTCCTTGGCAGAGTTATTGGCTAATCAGTATGTAAAGTAGTTAACACATTGCCTGCTGTGAAGATACAAAAAGGCTGTTACCTTACATCCAGAAAAACAATGGTCTAGAATGAATACCACTTGCGCCCTGCCTGGTTCCACAGAGAAATGAACAGAATTCATGGAAATTATGACCATTTTGCCCCCCTCCCTCCCAAAAGTCACAGTGGAGCATCTGACAAGAAGTCGAAAGTGGGAAAATCAAAAAGGGAGGCCAGGAACGTGGCCAACATACAAAACACATGCGGTGAATGCCTGCGCGCTTGTTGTAGGCGGGCCACACATTTAATTCTAAGCTTTAGAGTAGCAACACAAAGAGGGAAAATGATCACTTTCAAGATTCAAAGTGTCCACATGACAAAAATAAACCAGGAGAAGTACAGCTCTCTGTGGTGATGAGAACAGAGGTATTTTTACAGTGGGTTCTCGCTAATGACAGAAAATGCGTAATACAAGAATTGCGGCACTACCGTGAGAGAGGGGTCCGTGTGTGCTGGGTTTACGCTCACTGTGGGTGAGACATCACGGCCAGCTTCAGGAGGGGTACAAAGATGGACACAAGATGGTCTGCGCCTTTGGAGAATTTACAGTCTTGCGGACGAGATGCATAGGCATCTGAATGTTTTCTAACACTAGGACAACATGCCATGTGCCCCTGGATGGACAAGAAAGATGAATTCTGCCAAAGCCTTATGGGAATCTTCGTTAAGGAGGTGGTCTTTTAGTTTTTATGTTTTAACATCTCAATACGGAGATTTTCAGCCATTTGGAAACAGAAGAGAAAATGATCTGAGAACTCCCATCATCCACCTGCATTTTTCAGCAGTTAACTGATTTTGTTTCACCTGTATCGGCTTTTTTGGTTTACTCTGCTGGGGTATTTTAAGCAAATCCCATTCATCATGCCATTTAGCCTGTAAATACTTGGTATGATTCATGTTACAAAACATAACCACCAAGCCATTACTATACCCAATGGAATGACCAGTTATCCCTTAACATCACCTGATTCCTTTTTTCTTTAAAGGTTTTATTTATGTACTTGAGAGAGAGAGAGAGAGAGAGAGAGAGAGAATGGGTGAAGAAGGGCAGAGAGAGAGGGAGAAAGAATCTGAAGCAGACGCCACACTGAGCACAGAGCCCAACATGGGGCTCGATCCCACAACCGCAAGGTCACGACCTGAGCCGAAACCAAGAGTCGGACGCTTAACTGACTGAGCCACCCAGGTGCCCCAACATCACCTGATTCCCAACACATGTTTAAATTTCCCACAGACTTTCACCGATGTCTTTGACAGCGGGTTGTTCCAGTCAGGATCCCAACATGGCGCCCACGAGGCATTTGGTTGTTATGGTATAGACGTGATCTGGGAAATTGGACAGCGTCCGCCCACTTTTTTTTTTTTTTTTTTCAGACCAGCGGTTTATTGAAGGAATCGGGCAATTATCCTGTTGGATGTTAGATGGAAGTGACTTTGAAAGGCAGATCTGTGGGGAGGGAGAGGGAACTTCAGACACCCACAGTAAGAACTGTGAGGTAACTCTGCTTGGGTGTTGGTTTGTGGATGATACCATGAGTTGCTATTCTTTGTGTAGGGGGACGGTGGGCTTAGGGGGATGGCTTGGGAAGCAACAGTTGAACTAGGGTATGCAGAGGTGGGAACCTGAATAAAGGCTATTGCATGACTGATCACTAGTGTTGCTAAGAGCCGGGTATCCAGAGCCTACCTGCCTGGGTTCAAATCTCAGCTTGGCACTCACTAGCTGTGTGGTCTTGGGCAAATTTCTTAACATACCTAAGCAACTGTTTTCTGAGCTGTCAAGAGGAGGGCATATACCAACGCAAATGTTGTCTTGCGGGGTTAAATGAGATCACTCATAAGAGTGCTTAGTAAATGCTCAAAAGAGTTAGCTTTTGTGAGAAGAGCTATCACAGTGCAGGCCCTGGCAGAAGGGGCATCTGTAAGAGGCCTTCCCGGATGGCCTGGACCAGTTCGGGTGGCTGGGGAAGTGTTGAGAAACAGGAATTAGGCAATCAATCACCGATAACTCAACTTTTTAAATCTCTTCTTCCCAACTTGTTGAAATGCACTCACTCCTCCCCCATCAACATCACTCTACCTTGCCTAAACAGAAAAAGCAAGAAGGAAAAGGACTTCGGAGGAGAAAAAAAAAAAAAAAAAAAAAAAAAAGGATTACAATTTTTTTCCTTCAATGGGATACGATGGAAACACTGGAAGAATACCCATGTGGAGATGGCCACTTGGAAGTTAAACACCGGGCTCTTGAAGTCTAGAGAGACGGCAGAGCTGGGGTTATAATTTTAAGGGTCATCCACATCGATGTAATGGTTAAGTCAGCAGGAAGATAAAAACCACAAGTGAAAGGATGCAGATTTAAAAAAAATAAAAAAAATTTAAAAAGCAAATTCATATGCACACACACACACACACACACACTGGTGAAGTCCGCCTGAGCACACTGGAGACCACTGAGGGGCAGGAGGAAGAGGAGTTAATGAATGAAGCGGGCTGAGATGTGTTTGAACGTAAGCAAGGGATTTAGAAATGGCGGCGTAAATAGAATCCAAGGTTTCTAAGGAGACCGTTCCTGGGTGTCAGAGGCAGAGCTGAAATAAGAGAGGTCTGGGCGGCAGCGATGGATTTTGGTATTAGGACATATTTAAGATGGCGGGCCAGGTCTGGGGAGGCTGTTCTAAAGGCAAATCTGGGGGTGCCTGGGTGGCTCAGTGGGTTAAGCCTCTGCCTTCGGCTCAGGTCATGATCTCAGGGTCCTGGGATCGAGCCACGCACCGGGCTCTCTGCTTGGCAGGAAGCCTGCTTCCTCCTCTCTCTCTGCCTGCCTCTCTGCCTACATGTGATCTCTGTCTGTCAAATAAAAAAAAAATCTTTAAAAAAAAATAAATAAAGGCAAATCTGGGAGCTGTCCCATGTAAGTAAAACCGAAAGACATACAAGAGGGAAAGAACTGAATGACAGGAGCAAAAATCGCAGAAGTCATCTCAACGTGCACTGGAGGATGGAAAAGCCCCCGAAACTGCGAAAAAGCCACTGGGTTTGGTGAACCGGAAGTTCCTGGTGCCCTCTGAGAGTCCCCAGGAGGAATGGCTCCTCTCTGAGTAGTGCATTTGTGAGTGACGAGGCCCTGTGAGCGCATACATAATTTTGCAAGAAGGCCTCTTCCATCTGGTGAGCTCAGTCCCTCCGGAACTAAATTTCAAAAACTACTACCTAATTCTGTAAGGAAACACAAGCCACGTGATTAAATTGGATCAGGGTGATTTGCACCCATGTGCGAAGAATCAGGAGCCGGGTGTGCTCCGTTCCAGCAGAGAACCACAAGTCTCCGTCCACACACGAGCCTCCCGAGTGCTCAGCCAGACTCTAAATGAGAAGCTAGACAGACGCAGGCTCTTCCCACCAGGCACGTATTCCGTACATGCTCTGGGGCCCCCAAGCTCAAAGTCAATACTTCAGTCTAGCAGGCTTCCTGGGTGACACCACCGCCGTTGTCATCGTCCTCATTAAACTGCTCTGGCGAACTGACCCGGGTAGATTTCAAGTCTCCCGCGGTCTTTAGTTTCACCCGCTAAGATCTTAAACGCACTGTTAAGGATGGTCTCGGAGGCCACCGCACTTCTGCGGTTGCGGTTTTTGCGCCTCTGCTCGATCCAACAACCAACGTCTTCCCTGCTCGGCGTGTTTGCGGGGAACGAGTGGGCCGTGGGGCGGGCTGTCCCAGGCTGCGTCTGGAGGCTGGAGGTGGAAGGCGAATGACATCAGGGGCGGGGCTGCGTCCCTGACTCATGCGAGCAGTTATCATCAAATTCCTTCACGGCCACGCGCACATTGCAACCATACGGAAGGAGTGAGCGCCCTAAACCCACCATACGGCTTGGTTTAGTCTACAGCCATTGATCCTTGCTCTGTTCTCTCTCTGTTCTTCACCATAAGTGATGGGGGGATGCAGCTGGGCTCCAGGCCGGGCTCAGCCAAGCCTCCTTTCCTTTAATGGCAAAGCAGCTATACTTATGGTCAGAGAATTCCAACCTCCACAGCCAAAAGGTGAGGCAGAAGGAATTCCACGTCTGAAGCTTCTGGAATCTGTGACCAGGGGCCAAGTTACAAACGGCAGGCATGATCACACTTCGTTGATTTTTAAAACCAGGTTCTAGTTCTCGTGTCTAAGTAGTCTTGTTGGAAACCTACAAGCATGTCTAGGGGTTGGATGGTGAACATTTGTTGTCTTGTCATCTGGGGACAACAGTCGATTTCCTCACATGAAAAAATGCTGCCTGAAGAAGGCTGTGGGTAACACAGAATGATCACTAGGGTCTGGTCTAAAAGTAAAAGCAGAACAACTAGAAACCCACAGCAAACATTCTAAATTCTAATAGGTTTTGTCCATATGGTTGATATTTGAGTCTCTACATGCTCACTGCTGGTCCTTATGTAGGTGCCACATCTGCTTGAGAGTTAAAACAGGTGTCCTCTCCAGCCATAAACAAGATTTTCAGAGGCGATTCTGGGGCCTCTGTGTGGGCTCTATGTAGCAGAAACAGATCTCGGAGCACCATGAAACTCCAGTTGGAAGGCTAGACATATCAACAAAATTAAAGATATCCAGGGGCAACAAAGACTCTTAAGAATGTCACTGAGAAGGAATAACGAAATAACAAAAAGCAAGGGTCCTGTAACACTCAGTCCGTGTGTCACGATCAGCATGACTCAGTCTTCACGTGGTGCTGGTTTACATTTAAAGTGTAACTAGCTAAAAATAAGCCTCAAAATCCTAGATTTTCTGAAGTAGCAACACAGACCTCACTTCAAATCGCACATCATTTCTCTCTCTCTCTCTCTCTCTCTCTCTCTCTCACACACACACACACACACACACACACACACACACAGACACACACATGAATCAGCAGTTGAGGACATAAGGGGCCTTTTCCTTCCAAAATATGGGCTCTGATCCCACAATGTCATCACTCATATTCCAGCCCAGAATTCCCTAGAAGTTCTTCCAGCACTTTCTCTCAGACCTCCTGGCCTCTTGGTCCTAAATTCACACACCATGTTGGGTACACAGAACAATGGTCCCCCAAAGATGTCTGCTTCCTAATCCGCAGAACCTCTGACTACACAAGAAAGGGGGATTAAGGGTGCTAATCAGTTGACCTTAAGATAAAGAGATTATTCTGGGGCACAGGGTGGGCCCAGTGTAATCACAAATGTCCTTAAATGTGGAAGAGAGAAGGTCAGAGATGTGGTGATGGAGGCTGGATCCAAGACATGCTATTTGGCTGAGTCTGAAGATGGAAAGAGGCGTTCACAAGCTGAGGAACATGCGTGATCTCCAGAACATTCTCTCTCGAGCTTCCAGAAGGAAAGCTGATGTCCCGCCACTGACCCCTTGAGCAGACAGCCCATTGAGACCATGTGGGACTTCTGACCACCAGAACCGAACGATAGTAAATCTGTGCCATTTTAAGCCAGGAAGCGTGTATTAACTTGTTACAGCAGCAATAACAAACTGATACATTCTATCCAGGATGCAGAGACAAGCTCACCTCGGGATTGCAACCACAATGCTAGGATAGGCAAGGTCAGGGATTCTTTGGCAAGAAGACATATTCATTTACTTTCTTCCTAGTTAAACTCCAGCACCCAGCGGGGTGCTAGTCCTCAGAAAGGATGGTATAAAATGGTGCAGCATCTTCTAAATTTGTGTGTGTGGTGGGGAGGAGGTATAGCTGGAGGGGAACATAGCACTATTGTTAGAAACTCAGTCCCTTTTTTAGGGAACCTGCTTTAATATGATTTTAAAATCTGTCTTTTCTGTTTCTCTGTTCTCTTCTCTTCAAAACACCCCTGGGTGCTCTCAATGTCTGGATAATCTTCGGAGAGGATCTAAATCTAGAGAGTTTCAGCTCCCGCATCAGGCAGACTTTTGGACTATGCCTCCGATGGGATTCAGAGAAGGTTTGATGATATTTAATACAGTACAGCAGTAAACAGTCATGAATCTAAGGTGAATAATTTAATTAGAACACTAGGGCTTGCTTGGAATAGCTGATGTAAGACTATTATGGAACTGGACATGGGTTTGCTGGTGTTGTTTGTAAGTTAGTTTTAATTAGAAAAAAAATAATAAGAGATCCTCCGAGCAAGTTAATGTGTATGGACCAAAGATGCTTTTAGGCAAAGACTTTTAAGATCCCCTTTGGAGGGAGGACGCAACTCAAGTCCATGCTCAGAGATAAATAAGGATGTGCCAGGCCCCATTTTGGTCCCTCTGCCCCAGATGTCCGCGAAATTGAATTCTTTACCAAGGCACAAATCATGAGTCATCAGACAAGATGAGAGGTGAGAAGCCTTGAAACCCGGTAGTGGGGTGTGGCTTCATCAGGAGACCATACCAGAAAAAGGGATGGTCTGACCTATCGAATAAAATTAAAAATAGAACGGGAACACTTACCCTCATGTCTCCATTCACAGTTTTCGGTATGTGGTTGAATGCATGTGCGGGGTCCTTGTTGTACACTTTGAGGAGCGATCTGTCCTGAATGTTCCTGGAATCAAAAACATCAATGACTACGGCAGATGAAAGGAGCCTCACTTTGGCCATTTCTTTTGCCTGCCCTGCAGAATCAGGCAGAAGACACGAACAGGCAATCCAACGGCTGTCTACAGTCAACCGGACAAAAAGTTCCTTCACCATACAATAGGCAAAAATCAATAAGCAAAAGGAGAAAAGGGACTCCAGCTTTTCTTTCCCGTTTTTGTTCCCCAGGAAAGTATTCGTCTCTCCCTGCGGTTCTCCACCCACAAGTATCAGTTAGCGTGGACTTTCTTTCAAGATTGGAGCAAGGAAAGCTAACACTTTCAGGGACAATAAAGCTCCAATACTCACACTACGTTCAAAGAGATTTGGTTAATATTTAAATATTTAATCGTTTACTTTGCCCAAACGCCTGGTTTTCTGCTTATCTCACGAATGCACACAAAGGAAAATGGTTTTTTCCTTCAAACACTTTCCGTAAGGAACAGAAAATGTTATTTGCAGTCCAGTAAAAAAAAAAAAAAAAAAGTGCCACCAAGATCAAAACCAGTATCTTTACAATGCCTTTTTTTCCTTCCACAGTGCCTATTAAAAATAACTCGTCTACGTAAAAGAGGACTGAGAGGACGGGCAGAGTCTTTAGAAGGAAGAGCAGCAGATCGAGTCTTCTGCTTGTCTCTTTCTCCTCGGAGCCCAGCACTTAGAGCCCGGAAGTCAGTCACACCACAGCCAAGGACAGAAGTCCCACATCTTGCTCAGAGCCTACCTTAAAATTATTTAAGAGCATAGGAATGTCTACGAAGTCCTTCTCCCTCCACATTCAGCTTTCGCCAGCAGAAGGGCCACCCAAGGCGCGTTTAGCCCCGTCTACACTGCGTCCTCCCGAGCCCAGTGCACTGAGCTCAGGGACGCGTGTGCAGAGAGATGCATTCCTTTCCTCCAGGTGCAGCAGCCGCACGTTCTGGGGGCTGATCGCAATCTCTGGGATTACTGGGTTATGTTTTGTTTTAAATGGAGTGGAGGATTCTTGGACTGGCCTTGCTTCCCTCCTTTAAATATCTGTCAGTAATTGCTTTGAAGCAATGACTAGCCCAAGCTTGCAGGGCTGCTCCAGACTTCAAGGAGCTCGTTACGAGGAGGTGTAAGGGGGAGCGTGCAGGACTTTGTTATCTCAAAGGGGCGAGGTTACTATGAAGGCAAGAGCTCACAGAAGGTGAGGACGTGGGGGGGTTCCTTCAGTGAGTCCCCGCTGTGGCTTTGATGGTGGGGTGGGGAGTCACGAGTGACAATAGGAAGAAACTGAAAACCTTCCTTGAGCCATGAAAAAAACGTAGTGGGATTCTAAAGGTATTTAAAATACATGAGGTTGGTTTATGATTAATTTAGAAACATGCTCATCCGAGATGAACCAACAGTAAAGGCCCAGATTGCATTCACCATGGCAACATTTACAACACGGAATTTCAACCTGAACACTCCATAGCATTTCCCTAAGGAAAATATGAAGAACCCAACCCAGTAACGAAATAGTTAAATGTTTAACCAATACACACTCATTTCAAAAACACTGGATATGAAAGGAAATTTGTCCTGGGCTCAGAAGATTACAGCCATTGTCTTCAGTGACAGTCTACATGGTGGATTTGGGGAGGAGAGAGAGAGATAATCCATATAATGTTGTTGGGGAGAATTTATTCTACCAATCAAAATACAACTGAGGCATTTTATGCATATAAGCAAAGAGAGAGAAGAATTCTTTGGAAAAAGACATACACAGGATCACCTAGCATGAACATTATATTCACTATCAAATAAAAACACCTTAACCACTTAAATATTTTTAGATCCATTTTTATCAGTAAATCAAAATACTGAAAAGGAAAATTACAGACAATCTTATAAATCAATGACTTTTCCACTAAACATTTTAAATTAGGTTTTAAAAAACGACTTTCACAAATGTTAACCTATTAACTGAAAACTATTATTGTTGAAAGAAAGGATCTTGTCTTCTCTCAAGCACCATTTTCATCTGTTTTATCAACAGGCTTCGCATCAAGGAGGATCATCTCAGTTTGAAAGTTGAGGGGGACCTTTTCCCCTTTGTCCTCCCTCCCAATTCTCTTTTCGTAACTTCCGTGCGACACTCCGGAAGAATGAATAAAGGTAGCCCTAGTAGTAATGCTTTGAGGTTTGGGAAAGGTTCTGGAAAATCATGACTTTTTGCAAATTTAAAAACGCTTGTGTGAAAAAAATAAAATAAAATAAAAATGCTTGCATGGGCCGCAAGACAGTAGGGTCCGATTGTTCCTAATAACCTCATCAGGCTTGAGCTCCAAAACCAAAAATGGCTCTATGTCGTTTCATACAGATTCATTATTACCATTTCTCTCCAGTCCTCTAACTACAAAAGATGGAAAGTCAAGAAAAGAGCTGTAAAACAAGATGCCTGTGTGAAAACACTATCTGGGACTGTATGACCACATACATACTCTTTAGATACAACGTGATGACTCCGTGTTTAAGTTTATGCTCTGTAAATTCAATTTTTTTTTAAGTGACAGGCTGATTAATAATTTATTTCAAAAAACAGACATGAATTTTCCGATCCCATGAATATTTAAACATGCCTTTTCAAGGTAGCAAGGTGGTACAACAGATGTAGCCCCTATACCTTAGGGCCTGTGCCAAAGCCCTAAATTCCTCATACACCTTGGCACACGCCAAAATGTCATTTGTGATCACTGTTAGGTATTTATCAATTCACATGTGTTATGCACTAGAGGCACACTGTTAAAAAGTGGTTTCGGGGTCACCTGGCTGGCTCAGTGGGTTAAGCCACTGCCTTCGGCTCGGGTCATGATCTTAGGGTCTTGGGATCAAGCCCTGTATTGGGCTCTCTGCTCAGCAGGGAGCCTGCTTCCTCCTCTCTCTCTGCCTGCCTATCTGCCTACTTGTGATCTCTCTCTCTGCCAAATAAATAAATAAAATCTTAAAAAAAAAAGTGCTTTCTATTAATGCCATAATGAAGAAACAGGGCATCCTGCTCTCCCCATGGGGAAATGACCCAAAATTCCAAGTTGTGGACTAGATCAGTTGGGCAGGGAACATTCTGAGGGAATAAAAAAAAAAAACAAAAACAAACTCTTCACAAAGGATGTGGACAGTCAGGTCTGGGGCTGCACCTGGAAATGAAGGGGCTGTCTGTGTGATCTTGAGTAAGTCCCTTAACTTTTATGCATCTGAGTTTCTGGTCCCATAAAATGAAAGGGCTCAATTAGTCACTCAATAATTTTTTAAGTTCTAAAATGTCTAGGAGCTATACTAGGTGACTCCTTCTTGTTTGTGCTAATTCAAGTCTGGTTTGTCAGGCTGTTTGGCTGGGAGAGATTGGATGGGTCCCTTCTGCTCTAGACACACCACCATCACGGTGAACACAGATGCTTTTACTTCTGTGCCCTCTGCCGTAGCATGAGTCCTCTTAGCCTCATTTGAGGGTACATTCTCCTAGGGGCCCCGGAGAAAGCCCACCTGGAAAATGAGATTTTTTGATGAGGCCAGCTACTTAAGAAAACCATGGAGACGGAGAATGCTTCTCAGTCTCTTTTTTTATGGACAACAGCACAGGGTTCCCTGCTTCTACTCTAACCTGTTGGTGTAAATAATGGCCCAGTGGAATCACTACCCAACATGTTCAGAGTCTCTGTGAGGGAAAAAGCACTTGAGAAGGAGCTGGGAAAGTTCTAGTCATAAGCATGTCCTAATGAGGTCGATCAAGTCTCCCCACTACCTTCTGGGCCTCAGCTCCCCCAGCTCTTAAACAGTGGATTGGTTACTTCTTATATTCTTCTCAGAGGTCATAGGCAAAGATCTATGTGGGAGAAGTCTGTCCTCATCTTTGTAAACCAAGTAAACCTTGTAAATGGATTATAGAAAAACAGATGGTGAATTCGCACCTGGGTAAGATAAGCCTACCCAATCAGGACCAGTATACACTGTAGCAATGCTAAATGGAGTATGGTGGGACACCCCCCCCCACACACACACACAAGAATTAACTACCTACCTTACATCATTTAGTTCATAATAGACATTTCTGCTTTCATCTTTGATGTAAATGGCGACACTGGGAGATTCTAGCATTTTCATGGTGAGCTGCTGTGGAAAGGCACTTACGAAGAGAGCACGGATTGTGTCTGCGCTTGTGATTTCATTCGGCATCCTGAGCTGCTTGGTTTCATCTCCGTACTGGAGATAGAGAACCCCTGCACGCAAAATGAACACAGTTATCAGCCCCAGATCAAGACTCACGCTATGCGCAGCAAAAGCTTACCCTTTTCTGTCTTACCCCAGGCAGCAATGGTCAGGACAAGCTTGGAAAACGTGTAACAAGAGATGTTTGTTTGGAATTCCCAAGGAACGCACTTCTGGTTATCACATGAATGCGTGCCGTTATTCTCTGGAATCCAGGCAGGTTTTAAAGAGGCTAGTTTCCAACTATTTTAAAACCAAAAGGACAAGAAGCTAACCTCTGGTAGCCTAAAGCAAAAGACAATACTTTATTCCCTTGAAAGGTATATTTAAGAATTTGACCCCGTCTGGCGATTTTGACTGTGTTTTTCATTAACTAACAACACAATCATTATAGCGATGGATAGGCTATAATATAGCTTAAGTCTGTCTAGTCCATTCATTTGAAGCAGAAAAGCTACAATGTTTCTGTGGCTCTAATACATATGTATTGAATGTTTATACAAATTGCAACTATCTACAAGAAAAGAATCTGGCACCCCAGTGTTTCAGAAAGAAAATGAACAAGTCAGTTACATAAAGAAAAACAGAAGCATAGGATCATAGAATTTTAGAGTTCCTGGGGGTATATGGCTTCCAATGAACCACACCTCCCAGTACCCATCCTCTTGGGGAGTGTAGTCCCTTCCCATGCTGACTCTGGGTGTGGCCACGTGACTTGTTTTGACCAATGAGACATTAGCAAGTAAGATGCAAAATGGAGGCTTGGTAAGTGCTTGCACACAAGACCTTGTCCTCTTGATGTGTGATCTTGGATGCTCCCTCAAAGAACCAAGCTTCTGTGAGCCCAACTGAGCCACGTGGGGGAGGCCACATGAAGAACAACAAAAGCCCTGACTGAAGGCCCGCACTAAGCATCCATTCTATACACCACTGGCCAGTTGTGGGGGTGACCCACCTTGGGAGGAGAACCCCCAGCTCCAGGTGACCTGCCCCAGCTGCCAACACATGGAACCTAAATGGGATGCCCCCTTCCAAGCCCTGCCCAAATTGCAGAATAAAGCAAGTAACTGTTGATTTAATTCACTATGTTTACATAGTGAATTGTTATTCAAAAATGCGTAACTGAAACAGGGTATCAAAGATTCTGACATTTAATCTGAATCCACTTCTTGTGAGGATCTACCGAGGACAGACTACTATCACTAGAGTAAGCTTTGGCAGGAGACTCAAAAAAAGAACAGAATATGACTTCTGGTTACAGTAAGGCAATTTATGTAATAAATTTGTCTCTATTTCCTCCTGAAATTCCATTAAAGTGACAATGAAGATTAAAAAAGCATAGATCAAAGAATTAAGGGAATCAGAGAGGAAACAGTACCAGACAAGAAAAGGCCGACACCTGAGTCTTCAAGGGGAGAACTCCAGATAAAACATGTAGGGCTAGGGAAGCTCCAGAAGCAAGGCACCAGATCCCTCTGAGGGGAGGAAGGCAGACTGAGTGGAAAGCATTAGGCCTGACTGAATTTTCTTTTCTTTCTAATGGTGCTGCAAACCTCTCCAAAGCTTGCTTTCTATCCCACTCAGCCAACTGACAACCCACATCCACAGAAGACCAGAGAGGTAGAACCAAACAGACTGGATTCTGGCTCACCAGGCATGGGGAGGGTGGGTGAGGTGCCTTCTCACAGAATGTTTGCAAAGGGGTGACCTTCAGTCAAGAAACTGGAGGAACCCCTCTAGGAAAGCTGACTGGCCTGTGAGAAAAGATCAATAGATTTTTGAGGGTGATGCTCACGTTCTGTTTGATCGTCATTATGAACTGGCCCAACCCATATATGAAAGCTTCCAGTCAGTATGACCATGTCTCACTCACACATTTGCAGGCTACCCAGAATTAACAGACGTTTCATACAAGCCACTAACATGAGACACCAAAATAAACAGAAAACAGAAACTCAGAAATGAGGAGAGAGTCCAAGAAAAGGGGAACATTTGGAGAGCAAGAGCAAACTCTGGGAATCATGAGAGCAGGAATTAAAACTTCAGGAAGGAAGAGGATGCCTGGCTGGCTCCATCGGTAGAACATGTGACTCTTGATCTTGGGGTTGGGTGTGGAGTTTACTTAATTAAAAAAAAAAAAATTCAGGGAGGAAGAAAAGTTGATGAAATCTCAGAAAGTGGGGCAAAAAGATGAAGGGACAGGAGAGAGTGAAAAATAATAAGAAAAACAGAAAATTATTTCCGAGCATCCCAAGTATTACTAATGGGAATCTGGGTAAAAGAGATCAGGAAAAACAGAAGACTTACAAAAAGCATTATAAAAAATTTTCCCCCACACTGAAGAGTCTGAGATCGGAGACTGAAAAAGGTTCTGAAACACACGACATAATCAGGGTGGTCACTGAGACATTCCAGATGGCAGCGGGGAGAACATGAAGTCCTACAAGCTCCCAGAGCGTTGGAGAGAAAAGTCACAAAGGAGCAACAGTCAGAAAGGCATGAGTTTTCTCAACAGCAACCCAGAAACCAGAAGACAACAGAGAAATAGTTTCGAAAATCCAGAGGGCAATATTTTTGATCTAGATCTCTATCCATCCAGATCATTGGTCAGATATTTATGAAAAGTCTGCTTCTCAGTGAGGCCTTCCCTCACCCACCTCTGTCAAAATTTCAGCACCCATTCTTCCAAATACTTCATACCCCCCACTCTCGTTTCATTTCTATTCCTCAGCACTTTTCCCATATACTATAATTCATATTTTAACTCTTACTATCATTTATCATCACTTCCTTCCTCTAGACTGTAAGCTTCATGAGGTCAGGGATTTTTTTTTTTTTTTAATGTTTTTGTTGTTGTTGTTCACCTCAGTACCCTTAGTACCCATAGATACTACCTGTTACACAGCAGGTTCTCAATAAATGTTTGTTGAATGAATGAAAGAATGAATGATTTACCAGTCAGCCAAAAGGAGTGTTCATTTGGGGTCTATCCAAGCTGCAAGAGTTTTTGCTACATGAAACAGCCTAGTGACCTGTTCCCAATCTGAATACACATTAGAAGTATTTTCTGAAGTGGCTGTTTCCTTGACTGGAGTAGTCCTCTTGAACTGAGCATAAGCAGAGGAAATTTTGATACTCAGCTTCTTCAGGGAACTACTTTTTCAAGATATCCATGCTGTTACACATTCCATAGAATCCCCAAAAATCCTTCCAAGTCTGTCTGATCACAGATCTTGCAATTCTTCACCCCAAACGGAGATGTGGTGATTGTCCCACATGATCCGTGATGCCACACCTAAAGGCCAAAACCACTCTTGAGGTCTGGGCCCTGACCATGCCTGGGCGAGGTCCCCTGCCAACGGGCCACTTACAGCCTCACTACAGTCAAACAGCACAGCCTCATTTACCCGAAGGGCCTGGTTTTCATTCCTACATCTGCATTCTGTACATGTGTGTGCTTGAAATAGAATTTGTAGGCTCTGAGTGAAAAAAAAAGGGCCCAAATTATGGTTACCTCAGGGTCTGGCTGGTGCTGCCGCCAGCTGGGTACACAAGTCCAGTTATAGATCGTGAAAATCCGGAGAAGATGGGAAAGATGCCTTTACAAACAGAGGAGAACAGTCTTTTTGTACTTGATTCAGTCTGCTTTCTCAATTCAGGAGAGGTATTTAGAAACGCTTGAACTCAGAAGGAAATCTCTTAATGTATGATGGCGGTTTACTGGCACTGTGATCAGATTCAGTACACTCTGGCATCCTTTCCTAGCTCAAAGGGTGGCGGCTTCCTCCAGAATACAGGGGAAGTCTGAAGGCCTTTGGATCAAAAACTCCCTTTTTATGAAGAAGGGAAGAGGACAGGGAAATGCATTTATAGGACATCTGCTATGCGTCAGAAATGGTATGCACAGGGTTCACTTAATCAGCACAGCATCTCTTCTCAGGTCGGTATTATGGCCCCCTTTCACAGAGAGGGAAAACAAAGCTCAGAAGGTCCAAGTAATTTGCCTAAAGTAAAAGCTAGTAAATGGTTAACTCGCTCATATATCCCATTCTGTCCATCCACAGACCTGAGGGTATCTTCCTTGAAGACTGTGACCTCTGAAATCCCACCCTGAGTGACACCCATCTCCTTCAACCTCCCTTTCTGGACGCTCTTAGCTGTCCTCACACTTTTTGCCTGACCCTCTGCTTGAAGACGCTGAGCATGACAGGGGGTCAGCTCAGAGAGAAGATTCCTATCTTTAAGTCAGCTTCAATGTGGACACATGGTTAGAAACAATCCGCATGCCGAGGGGAGTGTGGGGTGGGCTGGGGGGAGGCACAGAGCTCCGGAAGCAAGAGAGCATTGATATGAACCTCGGGATACCTGGTTCCTGGGTTCCCTGGTTCCCAGGATACCGGGAAGCCAGAATATTCAAGAATTCTTCCACCTCAATGGCTCTGCAGAGACAACGTGCATTTTTCACTAAGAACTCTGAGTCATATTTTACCAAAAAAAGTACACTTGGCAGGTCACATTTGTGCGACACATCCTCAGAATCAGTTCCAGAACGGGGGACATCCTCTCAATTACCTTGATTGGTACGCAAGGATTTTCACACGGTCACCTGGCTTGGACTGAATGTCTGTGTGTCTGTCCCACCCCCCACCCTGCATTCTTCTGTTGAAATCTTAATCCCCCGTTGGTTTTGGGAGTGGGGCCTCTGGGAGCTAATTCAGTCATGAGGACGGAGCACCCTGATGGGATTAGTGCCCTTCTAAGAAGTGAGTTGGTTTTCTCTCTCTGCTCTCGCTGTGTGGGGATACAAAGTGGAGACTGTCACCTGCAGACCATGAAGGAGGCCCTCCCCAGACGCCAGATTTGCTGGTGCCTCGGTCTTGACCTTCCCAGCCTTTGGATCGGTGAGAAACAAATGGTTTTAAGATACTCAGTCTAGGGTGGGGTGCCTGGGTGGCTCAGACAGTTAAGTCTCCGACTCTTGATTTTGGCTCAGGCCACCGTCTCAGGTTCCTGAGATCCAGCCCCAGGTTGGGCTCCTCAAGTTCAGTGGGGAGTTGGCTTCTCTCTCCCTCTGCCCCTCCCACCACCCACATGCTCTAGGGCAGGAGAGCTCTCACTCTCTCTTTCAAAAATAAGTAAATAAATAAATCTTAAAAAAAAAAAAAAAGATAGTCTGTGGTAATTTGTTATAGCAGCCTGGATGGACTAATACAGACCTATCTCCTATTGCTGCCTTAGGATCCCAAACCATGCCACATTCCCATGGCACTAGAGTTCCAGAAATCCTGTTGTCCTGTGAACTTGGCAGGCACATTTCCGCTGCACGCCATGTCATCACCTTTGGTGATCTCCCTGCCAGTTTCCTTGGCATGCACAGGACCTTCTCTGGGCGATTTTCCCCCACCGCTCCTCTATCACTTTGCCACTAAGAATTGAGGAATGAATTTTTCTTACATAAGTGCTCACACTGTGTTTTACTGAAACTGTAAGCATAGTTTTCAATTCCACAGTATGATTAGCTGTATTCATTAGATGGGGGTATAGTAGAATGTTAGGCACAAAGTAGATGCTCACATATCTTTTAGCTGAAAAGAATTCAATTCTCCCTGTGATGTGGCCAAGTTAACAAGTATGCTTGCCTTCTACAATCTCCCCTAAATGGCAATTTCCACAGGCAGATGATGGTGACAATTCCAAATGACCTAAATTCCTCAGTTTCCCCAAATCCAATTTAAGATTATGCAGATCAATATTTGCATTACAACTACTGCAAATGGCTAACACCTTAAAAATATTAAAAGCTCTTATAGTACCTTCTAGTAGGAAACTCACTCTTCAACTTAATAAGAAAAACATAAATATTGAAATATTAAGATAGCTTTTTATGCTTATAAAACTGGCAGAGGTTTTTACAATACAATAAACAATGCTGACAAGGGTTGGGAAAATGAATTTTCTCACATACCACAGTTGGGAAAATCAAATGACACCACTTCTCTAAAGGGTTCATTATTAATCTATGTCAAAAGCTGCCCAAATTATATATATGGTTTGAACCAGTAATTCCATTTCTACATATCTGTGCACAAAGATACAGTAATGGGGATGCTTGATAAGGCATCATCTATATGAGCAGTATGGGGAAATCCCAATAGTAGGGTTTTCGTGTCATAAATCAATTCACTTAAGAAATCTATTCATTGAACACGACACTGTTATTAAAAGGAATTCTAGGGGCGCCTGGGTGGCTCAGTGGGTTAAGCCTCTGTCTTCGGCTCAGGTCATGATCTCAGAGTCCTGGGATTGAGCCCCACATTGGGCTCTCTGCTCAGCGGGGAGACTGGCTCTCCCCTCCCCCACCTACTTGTGATCTCTCTCTCTCTGTCAAATAAATAAATAAAACCTTAAAAAAAAAGGAAATCTAGAAGAATACGAGAAAACCTTTATATTTTTGCTAAATGATAAAACGTACCACAAAACAGAAAGGAACTCGATTTGCAAAAGTCCATGAATCCCCTTGCGGCAGCGACGGATCCAGGTTTTGTATGGTCTGAAGCTTATAGAGTTTTGAGGCCCCTCTTTAAGAACAACAGTACAAGTTAGAAACCTAAAACTCAGTTTGAAAGTTAATTGTTTACTTACAGGGGCTGAACCTTGCCTGCATCAGGCTCATGGTATGTCCACCTATTTGATGACCACACACCGAAATAACAAGACTGATTGTTTCTGGGTGGTAAGCTCGTGACTGATAATGCTCACTACGATTTTCTGTATCTTCTGTTCTACACTCTCTAAAATAAGTATGCTTGAAAAGATAACCCCATGGATCTAAAGAGACTGGCCAATTAGGGATTCTACTCAGTAAACTGACTAGTATTTTTAGGCCAAAAGAGACGGGCCATGAGAGGCTGCTCCTACAGAAACTTCCAGGGGAGCCGGCAGAATGTAAATTGGCTTCTGAAATGGGAAAGACATTGGTATTAAATATAAACAAAAGATTCCAGGATGGGTAACATACTCGTGTACCCTTAAAAGACTGAATTCAAGAGTCTTTGGTTCTAAGACAAAATGATTTGAGGTGGACCTGCCGGGGTGCCTTCATTCATTCACTACATAAGCCTCTATGGTGTGCCAGGTCCTATACCAGGAATGGGAGGTACAACGCTAACCCTGTGGTCACCCTCTGTGTTCTAACCACCCCACCAGCGGTTCCATAAACGACACTGTTCTTTAGAAGTTAGCAATTCACACCTCACACCAGCTGACATTCTGTTTCAGACACAGCAGCGATTTCCAGACCAGTCTGCATGTGTTCCTTGAACAGCTCCAGCACACCCTCAGAGGTCAGTAGCATTTTCCGTCCCGGAGAAGACCCATGCTGCTAGGTCCCTTCCTACAGAGTAGCTTTTCAAGGAGGTGACAAAGCAGGATGGAGACAGTTGCCTTGTGAGGACGAAGAAGATGACAGAAAATTTATTCTCCACAGCAAGTCTGGATGCTCTTTAGTTTTGGAATAACTTGACCACTCTCCGATTTCAGTCTCTTCGTTTTGAGTAAACACCAAGTCTTTGCGTCGCGTTCTGAAAATGATTGTATGGATCAAATCTTTCATTCCATCCAAATACCTGATATTTAAAGGCAATGTGAGACTCTGTTGAGTCTTTAGCTAATTTATCTTCTAATAGTTACACCCGAGGAACTATGGAGACCCTCTCAGAGTCCCTAATGGAGAATCCTGTTGAAAGGCTGAAAATTTCCAAGCAAATAAATAGCAGTTTTATGCCAAATTCTGGTTTAGAATGTGCTCCAAAGACTCATAATTGTGGGTCCACATGTTTTAGCATCACGGAAGAACATGTTAGAGCAATATGTTTGTTCCAAGTTGAATATGATACAGTCTTGCCCCCTCAACAGCCTGACAGACAGCCATCACTGGACAGAGTTCTGCTCGGAGGCACTCATTCTCCATACAGAGTCTTAGTAATGGCACCATCAGTGCTTAACCCCTCCATTTTGTTTCGTTCCCGATAAACTGATACAGCTGGGACTCAAATGATAATACCATTGAAGTGAGCATCCCAAGGCATTTCTCTAAAAATAAAATGCCTTGAAGCATCTGTTGATGACTTCTGGAATCACACTGTGTTCAAGACATAAATGTGTCTGATGCTGATTCCTAGTACCGGGGCCATATTCATTCCCAGGAGATCTTGCTGTCTTTTTCCATGGATAGTTAGACACGCGTCTATGAAGAAGCTATAATGCAAAGTCACGAAAGAACTTGCAGCAATGTCAGTGGAGTCAATCATTTAATCTTAAAGGTTACTCAGCAATTAAGGTAGAAAGGGTATGAAGATGCTGTGAGAAACACTGTAATTAAATTGAGTATGGGTACTGTACCACTGTAACTGAATTCTCTCTTACACTTACGGTGAGCTGTCAGTTAAATTAAACATCACGATGTTCATTCATTTTATGAGCTAGTATTAGTCTGAATAATAGGAAAGTAGTAAGAGGAAAAACTTTAAGTTTAAATGCAAACCCCTAAATAAAATACTAGTAAAACCAGCCTAGCAATGCATGAGAAAATACATCACAACCAAGAAGAATTTATCTCAGGAATATATGGACTACAGAATCTAGTCCTAATATAGTCTGCAATAAGAACTGAGCAAAGGGGCTCCTGGATGGTTCAGTCAGTTAAGCACCGACTCTTGATTTCAGCTCAGGTCATGATCTCAGGGTTTTGGGATCGAGCCCCGAGTCAGGCCCTGTGCTAAGCATGGAGCCTGTTTAAGACTCTCCTCCCTCCCCCACTTGCCTTCTCTATCGCTTAAAAAAAAAAAAAAAAAAAAAAAGAAATAGAAGTAAAGAGAAGCTATATAGGATAATCTTGATAGTGTCAGAAAAATGTTAAGAAAAATCCAAAACACATTCAGAATTTAAAAAAATTAAGAATTAAAGAGAACTTTCTTAACTTCTTAACTTTCTTAACGCTTAATGATGAAATATCAGAAGCATTCAGTTTAAAGTTAGATTTTGGGAGGGCGCCTCGCTGGTTCAGTTGGTAGAGCATGTGACTCTTGATCTCAGAGTTTTAAGTTTGAGCCCCATGTTGGGTGTAGAGATTTCTTAAAAATAAAGTCTTTAAACTCGGATTTTTTGCTATTGGTGCATCTGAGGTCAGTCTGATGAGCACTGTTAATACAAGAAAAAGAAAGAAAAGGCATGTGGATTAGAAGGGATAATCAAAACTGTGATCATTTTCAGGTGATCTAATGGAGAATCCATGGAAACCTGGAGACACTATTAGAATCAATAAGGATTCAGTAAGACCGAATGATGTAAGATCAATATATTGAATCAACAGCAACCCCAAGTACTAGAAAAAATTAGAAAATGCAGTTTAATAAAAATATAGAGCAACAATGTGGCAATTTTGAACAACAACAGTAAGAGGGAATACTGGCGGGGCATCTGGGTGGCTCAGTGGGTTAAGCCTCTGGCTTCGGCTCAGGTCACGATCTCAGGGTCCTGGGATTGAGCCCTACATCGGACTCTCTGCTCAGCAGGAGACTGCTTCCCTTCCTCTCTCTCTGCCTGCCTCTCTGCCTACTTGTGATCTCTCTCTCTCTCTCTCTCTCTGTGTCAAATAAATAAATAAATAAAAACCTTAAAAAAGAAAAAAAAGGGGAATACTCACTCTATCAACACTGTTAACACTGTGGCTTGGGCACAGGGATAGAACAAACAGAACTTCAGAACAGAAGAGCCTAGCCAAAGACCTAGATTTTATGAAAGCTTGATATATGACAGAGGGCTGGTACAAATCCGTGGAGAAGTTGCTGTTTATTTTTATTTATTTTTTTAAGATTTTATTTATTTATTTGACAGAGAGAGAGAGCAAGAGCACAAGCAAGGGGAGCATCAGAGGGAGAGGGAGAAGCGGGCTCCCCGCTGAGCAGAGAGTCCAACGCAGGGCTCTCTTCTAGGACTCTGGGATCATGACCCGAAACAAAGGCAACCCCTTAACTGACTGAGTCACTCAGGAGCCCCGAAATTACTGTTTAATAAATAGTATTAGGAAGACTGGTTCTCCAAATGGAAAAAGTAAAAACAAAACAAAACAAAAACCATAAAAAACAAAAACTGTAAGAGCCTGTTTAGCCAGAGCGATTCCGTCTGGTTAAACAATGGCCTTGTTGTTTATACAGTAAAAGTTAAACTGTCCCTGCCCCCCTTCCCCCAGGGAACTTACTTAAAACAAGTCCCGGAAACTAGTCCCAGGGAACAAAGCCCAAATACAAGGGTGGGTCAGGCCAGGTGAAGGTATCCCATCAGTGGAGGGCGCATACTGTCTCCTAGCTACCAAGGAGTATGGGCCCCGCCCTTTGGGTGCCTTTTGGGCGCCAATTCTGACCAAGGTGATAGGCTAATTCACATATCTACTATAGGGTAAATTGTAATTCAACAGGTCACTTATGTGTGACCTAGCAGGACTGTGCAGCTTTCTCTGTGTTACAATCTCATTGGTCACCTGTGCGTGGCCAGGCCCAACCACATGGCCTTTGCCCTTAAAAGCTAGTCTGTAAGGCAGGGAGAGGTTGCCTCTTTGCAAGAGACGGCCCTGGCCGGTCCGTTTGATTCTCGATGCTTGGCGCGAAATAAAGCTTTGCTTGACCTTCGCTTTGTATCAGTCTCGCTGGACCCAACAAAACAAAAACCTTTCCTTATACCACAAGTAAAATAAATTCCCGATGGACTAAAGACCTGTATGTCAGAAGTTAAAACTACGAGATTTGAAAAAAACAAAACAAAACATGGTGCTCAATCTCCCAGCACAACAGTATAGGGACTTTTTTTTTTTTAAGATTTTATTTATTTATTTGACAGAGTGAGATCACAAGTAGGCAGAGAGGCAGGCAGAGAGAGAGAGGAGGAAGCAGGCTCCCCACCAAGCAGAGAGCCCGATGTGGGACTCGATCCCAGGACCCTGAGATCATGACCTGAGCCGAAGGCAGAGGCCCAACCCACTGAGCCACCCAGGCGCCCAGGATAGGGACTTTTTACAAGAAATAAAAACCAAAAGCCACAGAGAAAAAATACTACTTAATGACACTACATTAAAACAAATGTTTTTACTACAAAAGGCATTATCAACAAAATAAAGACAAGCCGCAGTCTGGAAGAAGTCACTTACAACTCACACACTCTACCCAGGATCAGTATTCAGAATAATTAAAGAACCTTAAATATCAATAAGAAAATAGAAAATGAAATGGGGCAATAAC
Source organism: Enhydra lutris kenyoni (assembly GCF_002288905.1). NCBI lineage: Eukaryota > Metazoa > Chordata > Mammalia > Carnivora > Mustelidae > Enhydra > Enhydra lutris. The sequence continues at coordinate 1,126,895 of NW_019154126.1, forward strand.
AGATATCCAAAATCGGACACAGAAAGTCAACTCACAGAGGAAGAAGCACCAGCAGTTGATAATCATAAAAGTCTCCCTATTCATTATGGAAGTAAAAATGGAAACAATGACATACCCAACCCAGAGGCTAAAGTCAGTAAACCCTAATAACCCCAAGTACTGGCCAGGTCACTGTTAGTCAGTGCTGGTGGGACACCTGATAAAGCCGAAGACATGCATCCTGTCCCCCGGCTATTTCTTTAAATTATCCATCCCAGAGAGCAATCTCACACGCAAGCCCTTGTTCCAGAATGCTCGCTGCAACCCCAGTTCCCACCAATTTGTTCTCAGGGCTTTATTCCTGTAATGGGACAGTAAACAGCACTCACAGTGAATGAACCAGAACCACATGTATCCACAGGGATCAATCTCAGATACCTCATTTGAGGGGATATAGAAAGTTACAGAGGATACATGCAGTATGTTCCCATTTATGTGACGTTTTATAACACAGAAAAATAACATATACTACTTATGAAGATATGGGTGGAAGCACCAAAACTCTCAGGACAGTCACATCCCCTAACTTCAGCATGGAGTTAGCTCTAGGAAAGGAGGAGGGGGATGAGAGGAGATGGAGTGTTACATTTTACTTCTTTAAAAATGCCAGAGGGCAGAAGCAGTTACAGAAAGACAGTTTTCCTTTTGGGGGCACCTGGCTGGATCAGTCAGAGACGCATGGGACTCTACATCTTGCAGTCAAGAGTTTGAGCCCCACATTGGGTGTAGAGATTACTAAAAACAAACAAAAAGAAATTTAAAAAAAAAAAAGATAGTTTTCCTTTAAAAATTGGACAGATGCTGGGGCACTTGGGTGATGCAGTAGGTTACGTGTCAGACTCTTGGTTTTGGCTTAGCTCATGATCTCAGGGTTACGAGATAAGTGCAGAGCCCACTTGAGATTCTCTCTCTCCCTCTCCTTCTGCCCCTCCTGCATGTGCTAGTTCTCAAAACAATACACAAATAAATCTTAAAAAAAAAAAATGACAGAAACTTAGAGCACTTGCCATGTGTCAGACCCTGACCTTTGCAAATATTAATTCCTCTAATCTTCTCTATGAGGCTGCTACTATAACTACTCCCATTTCACAGATGAGGAACACCGAGGCAAGAGAAGTAACTTGTGTGACTCCATTAATGACTGCCACCACTGCACCGTGCAGTCTCTCAGGTGTTAAACAGTTGCGAGTTTCTATTTAATTTTGGTAATGTCTATTATGTTTTCTGTCTTTTTCCATTAAAAAAAAACCTTAATATATGTATGTGCATACATATATGTGCGTATACACACACACACACGTGTGTGTGTGTGTATATATTTAAATGCCAAATAATGTTGTCTAAATAGTGTCCTTTCCAGGAGCTTACACATGGATGTAGTTATGGGAATTCGGGATGTTTACCCTGACTTGTGATAAAATAATGGGCATCGAAATTCTATAGTACAAAGCAAAGGATAAAGGCCACAAAAGGAAGAAGGAGATTTTCTTAAAGGCAAGAACAAAAGTATAAGATAGTAATCATGGTCTCAGAAAAAAATTAATTGACCTTTCAGGGATATGGAAAATGCAACTTTTATAGTTTCCAATGCATGTTTTCAAAGGATCAGAAAGACTCTAGCTATAATTCAGAAAAAAGCCTAGAACCACCCCACTAGGAGATTTATACATCCTGCATTTTCTTCAATCATAGACACAGAGATCACGGACCTTAGTAAGAAACCATCTGAGTTAATCTGAAATTTACTTTCTCTGCTAAATTATTAGCAGTTTACATAACTAGTAATTATTATGGATGAATAAATATATCTTTAGAAAAGTTTTCTGTACGAAATTTTAGTTTTTATGTTATCTACAGGTAGATTAAAAAACCCCACCAATATATAGTGTTAATTTCATTCTTCAGAATTTCTTTTACTTTCTACTATTCTGCGAGTGTTACTTTGCTTGGAAAGGTAACAACTGTTTGGTCCTCAAGCTGGGGGAGAAAGACTTTGCAAGATATTGATAAGTTGAGCCTCTTTTCTCCCCTCGTAGGCAATTTTCAGGATCACCAGGAATTTCCAGAGGAAACTTTTCCAGGTAAATGGGAGCAGCGGTGCTTCTTTATACTTTGATATGCTAATGGCAATAAAATAAAAACCCTCCTATGATGACAAATGTTATCAACAAATGCCAGTAGACTCAATCTCTCGGATCCTGTTCCATAGGGCAGACTCCCTCCTTTTTGAAACTCATGTTTAAAAAGTAGGAAATGGGGGATGCTTGGAACCCAAAGAGCCTTGCCTTCTGGGGCCAACTCCTCCCATGTCTTTTCCTTTGCAGGATCCCTCTGTCCAGCCGCACCCTTGGTTTCCTGCCAAAGTCCAGGCTTCCGCAGGGGCTCCCATCCCCAGCCATGCTAGTCCCTGTCGGTCTGTGATTCTCAAGAACTTATCCCCTCTCTACCAGCTCAGGGAAATATTCTGGGGGGGGGGGATCACCCTTAGATAATCAGTAAATGATGGGGTCTTTGCCACCCTGAGGTCTTGGGGTGCATCCACTCATGTCATCGGGCACAAAAGAGTGACCTGCCTCAGTCAGAGGGTGACCTTCTGGCTACAGGCAGCCAATGAGCGCTCTTCAGGAGCACTCAGATTTTCCTCCTTGCCCTTCGGCTCCCAGGGTCCGCGGAAAAGGCAGAGCAGGGCGTGTGGCCAATTAGGAGGGCGAGGCACGCACTGGGCAGAGCAGCTGTTCCTTTTCTGGGCGGCTTTTTCTCAGCTTCTTCTTAGGTGTCTGAGGGGGAGGCTCAGAATTCTTTTCCAGAAAGTGGTGAGAAAGAGCGTGTGGGCAGTTTGGGGGAATTCATATCTCACTGGCCTTCATTTGGAGCTCTTAAAAAAAAAAAAAAAAACACACACACAGAATTGCTGTTTCTCCGTTGTGACCCCAAAACATAAGGCCACCCACCCAATGCCAACTCTTATGGAAATGATTAACCTCCTTCCTGTTTGGGATCAGATTCCATGGAAATGCGGGGTTTCTCCCAACTCCAACACAGGTGCATGCCCCCAAAGTATGGAGGGGTGAGGGAGGGGTGAGGGAGGGGTGACGGCGGCAGGGCTGCGTGCAGGGCCTGTGGACAGCACTCCTCCACGCAGGTTGGGGCGTGGCTCACGTTTGCGTTGTGGAAACGAGAACGAGGCGGGGGCCGGGGGGGTTCTACAGACAGGGGGTGGCGAGGGCCTTCTCCATGTCGTGATCCAGCAGAGAACTCTTGTGAGCATTTCTGAGAAGGCGAAAATCCAATCTCGCTTTCTCTGTGGTCACAAAGGTCTATTTATCAAAGTATGAGGATAGCACATATTTTATCTAACCGTTTGCCAGCTTGATTTATAGCTTTAAAAATATTTAGACAGATGGTCTATGAGCCCCTCTGCTCCTGCCCCGGGCGGGCTGGCGGGTGACCCAGAAAAGATGAGACGCGTTTCCCCAACATCGGCTTCGAAGCAAGGGATGGGCCCGTCCTCGCCTTCCGGCATTCAAGCTGGTAGGCCATCCACTGCATCAAAAGGGGATTCTGTATTTAATTTTTGAGTAGTCCTCATGGAAGCAGGTACCCATGTGTCCTCTCCTTCTCCAGGGATTCGGTTACTTTATTTTCGGTTTTACGTTGGTCGGAAAGGCGGAGTCACGCTGAGCTGCTTTCGGTAGCTGCACGTTTTCTACATCGTGGAACTGCTTTGGGCACTATTTCAGCTCCCCTGTTTCCTTTTACTATTACGTGCTAGATATTTCTGTTATCTTTTCGCTACCCGAGTCCTCTGGGCTTTTACCAGACTTTCCCGGGGTGGCTTTCAAGCCACAACCGTCCCGTGGACACTCCCAGACAGACCCAGCCGGGCTCCAGCCCCCAAGGGAGCAGTGACAGAGCACGAGGCAGGGGAGTCTGTTCCGAGGCGTGTCCCTGGCCTCCTGCCCGCTCCTCCTCCCGGAGTCTTGCCTGCTGCTCCGGCATCCCTCCTCCTGTGTCCTCGGGTCCATGCCAGAGGGTGTGGATCTTCTGGAAGCCTCTGTCCTTGCCCCTCCACACACCCTGACCCCAAGGGGAGATCTGGAATGTCCTCTCAGCTCCGGCCAAATGCATAAAGGGGTCCCCAAGAGAGCTACTGCTTAGGGGACTCCAGAGAGACGGCCGTGTAAAGGCCCCCCACAAAGCCTCCAAGGCCGGCATGAGTGCTCGGGATCACTGTCGTGCATACGGGGTCCCTGAGTGGGAGAGAAACGGGATGGGGTTTAGACTGGCCTATTGGTCAGCTGTTCTGATCCAGGGCCTGCGGTGGTACGTTGGCGGGGGGGTGTCGTCGGGAAGGGGGCTTTTCAAAGTTTTTGTCAGGCTTATGTCCTTTTGCTCAGGCTACCCCTTGATGCCCGCCCCCCGGACCCCCCGGCACTGCCCGGCCCGCAGCACACAGGGACTCCAAGGAAGGGACTGGCGCTGGGGGCTAAGGGCCAAGACGTCCGTCTCCAGGACCGCGCTCTGAAAACTGAGCTTTCTAACTGCCCTCAGATCAGATCCCCAAAGACTTTTTATTGTATTTTTGCCTTCTATTTCCCTCTGGTACTTTCTGAAGTGGCGTGGAGGAGACATCACACACGGCTACTTCCTTCTCTCCGTTTCCCTTTGAAGTTGCAGTGCTGCCTTCCGAGAGCAGCTTCTGTTCTCAACCACAAGATCACAATAAAGAACAAATGTCGGAGGGTGGCGAAGGCAGCCCTGGGAACGGTGGGTGGGGACCGGCCGCGGGGACAAAGCATCCGTGCTCAGAGCCCTGTCCCTGGGACCCCCGGGTCACTGCCGGTAAAAGATCATCCCTGCATCCAGATTCACCATCAATAGCCCTTCTCCCTCTCTCCCCACTTTCACAGGTAAGAGTCCCCACTAAGTGCCTCAAGATCAAAACAGCACGTGTTGACATTCCTACTAAAGGCATTGGGAGAGAAGCCACGAGACCTAGAGCACCTGGACCCGCTCGATTAGCTAAGGAAGAAATCAAGCCAAGTCACTATCTGGGGCTGCCCTCATAACACACATTAAACCCATGGAACCACCTACCACTTGCTAGGAGAAACCCGGAGAAACGTCACCCAGCCCAAATCACTACCACTTACAGGCACCCGTGCGTTCTCTTGGCTTAATTTTCCATAATGGCAATTCAACGGATATATAAACATTATGCTTTAAAACGAGCGGAACAAAAAGGAGAATAAGGGACTCTGTCGCTTTGCCACAGCATGACGATTCAACCTACATAGCGTGCTTCTCTGAGTTAAGACAACTAGAAGCGGAGGAGATTGATCCTTAAGGGAAAGCTTTAGGAATCGAGAATGTGCCGGGAAGCTCGGGGCCGTTTGAGATTTATAGAGCAGGGGCATGGGGCTCACTTCAGTCGAAGCAGTACCGTAAACGACAGATTCCATTCACTCAAGGAACATTTATGGGGTACCTGCCACACAGTGTTTTGAAGGTTGGGGATCTAACAGGAAGCTCAGAGGTCTTAGCTTCTACTGATGTACGCGAGACAATAAGTTCACAGGCAGGAAAGGGTAGAGTGTGCCAAGTAACAGGGAACAAGACAAAAGAGGGTGTGAGGGATAGAGTTTTGCAGTGGGCGTGGACGGATTGCTATTTTATTCACAAGAGTTGGATGACCCGCTGCTAAGATATTTGAAAGAAATGTGGGAGCCGGTCTTGCAGATATCTGGGCAAAGAACAATCCTGGCAGAGGGAACAGTAGTTTTCTCGAGGCAGGAGCATACCTGGTGTGTTCCAGGAACAGCAATGGGCTGGTATGTTTGCAGGAAAATGAATGAGATGGGGAACGGGATGAGGGGAGATTAGAAAGGAAGCAAGCGGTCGGGCCGTGTGGACCCTTGCACGCTCTGTGAGCTGGGAGGCCAACAGAGGGCTCTAGGCAAATGAGATTTACCTACCAGCATGGCTGGGTTGAGAACTGAGTACCAGGGACAAGAACTAACATCAGGAAACCACAGGAATTTAAGTCAGTATGCCAGGAGAGAGATGGTGGTGGTTTGGACTTGGACAGAGTACTAGAGATGGAGAGAAATGATCAGAGAGCTGGATATATTTTGAAAGTAGAGTGAATAGGATTTCCTGACAGATTAGGTATGAAATGAGATCAAAAGAGGAGTCAAGGTGAACAGCAAGGTTTTGGCATCAGCGACTAGCAGGAGGGGGATGCAATTTACTGAAGGATTAGGTTTTGTCGGGGGGAAAACTAGAAGTCCTTTTGGACCTATTACGGGGGAGATGTCAAATAGATGATGTAACATATTAATCTAGACTTCAGGGGAGAGGTTTGAGCCAGAGGGGTCATTAACATTGTTGTGGACTGAATATTTGAGTCCCTCCCAAATTCGTATGTGTTCATTCCAACCCCCAATGTGGTAGTATTTGGAGGTGAGCACTCTGGGAGGTGATATGGTTTATATGAGGGCATGAGGCTGGGGGTCTCATAGAGGAATTAGACCTTATAAGAAGAGACACCAGAAAGTTTGCTCGCTCTTTCTTTCCCCTCTCTCTCTTTTCTTTTCTTTTTCTGCAGGCACTAAAGAAAGGCCATGTGAGGACATACAGGGAGGATGGTCATTGGCCAGCTAGGAAGAGAGACCGTACCAGTACCTAACCATGCTGGCAGCTTGATCTTGGATAAGCTTGTCCAAGCTTGATCTTGGACAAGCTTCCAAGCTTCCAGAACCATGAGGAAATAAATTTCCATTGTTTAAGCCACCAAGTCTACAGTACCCTATTACGGCAGCCCAAGCTGACTAAGTCAATCATACAGGGGACATCTGGCACTGCGGGGCTAGGTCAGATCACCTAGGGCACTACTATAATTGAGGACAGATGAAGTCTGGGGGCTGAGGTCAATGCTTACAGGTGAGAAAATGAGATGGAACCAACACAGAAGACTTAAGAGGGAAAGTCAGTGAGGTGGGAGACTGCCAAGTGAGAAGTGTCCAGGAAACCAAGGGAAGCACATATCTTAAGGACAGAAAGTGGTCTAGCATGTCAGGCGCTGACAAATCAAGTAAAAGGAAGGCTTATTCACATGTAGGGGTGCCTGGTGACCTTGACCAGAGCTGTCTATGGAGTGGTGGGACTTAAGGTCAGTATGGGTGGGTTGAAGAGAAACTTCAGGAGAGGGACTGGAGATACTGCTTACGAGACAACACTTTCTGGTCATTTTGTCCTAATGGAACAGTAGCCAGATGGGGATTTTGTCAAATATGAGAAGATTAAGCTAAAGCGTTGGGTAACCCAGTCTCAAAATAGTTCCCAATGATCGCTGAGGACTGACAAGCAAGTCAGATGAGACACAGCTCAAATGCCATCAGTAATTATAGAAATATTTTTAGAAGGTTCAGATTTCTTTGACCAAGTGTTTCTGCGGTATTCTTGCAATGTGAGTGGAAAATTATAACAAACGAAAAATTGCACGGGGTCTTTAGGAATTCTGCAGACGCAAATTTTGGTCATAGTGATGTCTAACATCCAGCTCGAGGTTGTTCCTTTGCAGACATTAGCAACCCACCCACTACAATGACTCCTCTGGCTTTACAAGACACACTCTGTGCACGAGTTAGATGGTCCTGCCATGGTCTCTGCTATGCCTGGCCAGAAGCAAAAGCATCAATTTCCATTAGCAACTTCCTACTGATAGTATCTAGCCTCCAAATTCCAGAGAAACATTAAGATGTTTCAATGTTTGCAGCTAGACTCAAAGAAACATACTAGTGTCTATTGAGATGTGAGACATGTTGCAAATGAAAAAAAAAAAAAAAAAATCACACTGGAGTTTAAATTTTCCATTGTTTTCTCTCTCTCTGCCAGAGTAAGCTTGCCTAAGATTAGTGATACTTGCAAATATAATGGAAAAAGGTGGTCCCGATTTAAGGAAATCATGTATGTGTATGTATATACATACATCCACACACATACATATATGCATGCACACACACACAATTTCTCATAATGGATAAACCAAGGAGTAATTATTAGTTTATGAAAGAATTCACCAAGCATACTCTTTAAGCAGCAGTTAGTATCCAAATGCACCTAGATTCACAATTATAAATTCTTTGCCGAAGGGTCTTGGGAATATAAGTGCAATAAAGGAGATACACCAATAGATTTAAAAGCTAAAAGGCTGGGGCGTCTGGGTGGCTCAGTGGGTTGAAGCCTCAGCCTTCGGCTCAGGTTATGATCCCAGGGTCCTAGGATCAAGCCCTGCATCGAGCTCTCGGCTCAGCAGGGAGCCTGCTTCCCCCCCACTCTCTCTGCCTTCCTCTCTGCCTGCTTGTGATCTCTCTCTCTCTCTCTGTGTCAAATAAATAAATAAATAAATAAATAAATCTTAAAAAAAAAAGCTAAAAGGTTAAGATTCAGTAATAATTCAAAACAAAACAAAACTATTCTTAAGAGTCTCAAAAATAGTATGCTTTCCTTGCATTACAAAATACTTGTGCATTTGCTCTGTTTATTCAAAAGCTGGGTTGACCTATCTCTGTACCCCCCTATGTCAATGGACATTAAGTAGGTACTCAGTAGCACAAAGCAAGACATTTTTTTGTTGAATGGAAAAATACTGATCAATTTGAGAGCAATGGTTTTGTCAGCAACAGATTTATTAATTAAGGTGTGGCCCATCTGACCAAGATAGAATTTCAGCCCTAACAGCACATTTTGCTGACATCTTCACTGAGTTCAGTTCTACCAGTATTGTTTTCAAAAGGTGGTGTCCCTCTCACGTGGTAAATTAAAAAATAAACAAAAAAAGGGCGTTAACAGTGACTCCTATATGGGTCAGAAGACATTTTAGAGTAGCTCATTCACAGGACAGAAAAAACATGCACAAAGGACTTCGAGAAACATATTCTTGGTAGTTTGAAAAGAAAAAAAAAGAGTTATAATTTGCCAATAAAATATGGAAGGAAGAGAAATGTGGCTTTTATGCTGGAAAACAAAATCTGGGGTTATCCAATTTCTCGTTCCTGTGCCAAAGCTGCTGCTCTCGATGACCTCGGTCAAATCATTTAATTCTTTCAATTTGCTCATCTAAAATTTCTGTAAACCTACAAGTCCTCAAATATTATCCAATTATTTTTGGTAATTTGATTTTTACTGAATTTAGGGGATGGAAACTTATGTAAGTGATAGAAAGTACCTCCAAACGGTAGAATCAAAGTTCCCTTTTCAGCAGAGAGGCATATATATAAGTAAATGTTAGAGAAAATCGGGTGTTGTTACTGTTAAAGACCCAACTCTCACTTGTCACCTGGTGGGCAGTGCAGGGAACCTGAAGAATCCCATGGGGGTGGGGTCTGGTCTAGCATGGCCAGAAAAAATGCGGAGTGACCTTGGTAGGTTACCTAACTTTTTTTCTTTTTTAAGAACAGCTTTATTGAGGTAAAAGAACACACGATATATTATATGTATTTAAAATGCAGAAATTTTGTAAGCTTTGATATATGCACATACTATTATTACAATGATGACCGCGAATAACTGCTCAACTCCCAAATGCTCTCGTGTGCCCTTGGCAGTCCTCCCCACTGCCTAAGCAACCACTGATCTGCTTTCTGTCGCTATAGAAATCTCTTTGGGATTTAGCTCATTCTTTATGTGTTTAAGTGTAAGCAAAGAAATTTGCCCCCTACACTGTTCCCCACCTCCCCCACCGGGATTCCTACTTCATGGGATTTGATAAAACAGTAGAAGTGCCTTGATAGTCAAATGTAAACTACTGTCTCATCCCCTCCAGTTAAGTAATTTAGTTAATATGTTTTTACTGAGCGTCTACTATATGCTGGCAGTGTATTAGGAGCTTGTAAAACAGCAGTGAACAAAGTAAGACACCTGTTCTTATGGACCTTTTATGCTAGTCAGGGAGAGACAAGAAGAGGTCAATAAACAGATGATCACATACAAGTCTGGCGGTGATTAGTCCACTGTAGAGAAATAAGACAGATAAGGGTAAACCGAAAAGGAAAGGATGGTGGATGGCTTTGTGCTCTGAAAGAAATGATGGGCCATGGAACACAGGGAAGAGAAGAATGCTATGATGTGACTTAGGGGGCTGGAATCACTACCCAGGCTGCTCTGTGGAGACCGGCGGGGGCAAGAGGGGTAGCAGGGAAACCAGGAGGAAGCTACTGCATAAGTCTGAGCAAGACGTGGCGGTGGATTGGAAATGGAAGAGGCCAGAAGTGGCCAGGGTCTGGATACGTTCTGAAAGTGGGCCAATAGCTCATGATTTATTTCCCCCACAATGGCTTTATGGATCCTTAATAATGACAACATTCCCAACTTATTTAGTATTTACTACGGTACAGGGCCAATACTGAGCAATTAACACACATTAACTACTTTAATGCTTTCAACAACACTATGAAATATGTTCTACTTTTATATGCATTTATAGATAAGGAAACTATGGCAAAGAGTAGATCGGAACATGACCCACATCACATAGTGGTAGTTGACAAAGCTGCGAGATGATTCTGGGCAATCTGGCTTCGGAGGTGACACTCTCTATGTTCTATGACTTCTCAAGGTTACTGTAAAATAGAAATAATACCTATTTTGATCCAGATGAACCTCATGTAATCAAAAAATTGAGAAACAAATATGATCATCATTCACCGAAAGCTTAGGGTCTCAAACAAAAATTTCAGAAATAACCTTTTCATCTTTTGTTAAGAGCAAGATAAGCTATTTTTCACAGGTCTTCTTGGATAAGGTCAAGCTCCCTGGCCACTATCCACAGCCACAAATACATTCACGGTGAGCGCGGTTGAAGGCTGCCCACAGAAAGCGCTGGACTCCAAGCATTTGGAAAAGCACGGGACTCCAAAATGGCGCTGGGCATGAAGCATTCAGAGCTTTACTTACTCAGTCCTAACTGCCTGCCTTCTGATGAATCCTTTCTTTCTGGTACCCTCCTTTTCAGTTTTTCTTTAGTAAAAGAATAGCTATCTTCTCTTTATCAAGAGCCGATGGTCCCCTACTTTGCCATCACTAAGAATTTCTGGGAGACATTTTGCTTTTCCTAACTGGGTCTTCCTCTCAGGTCTCCTGGGAAACGGGTCAGGATTTCCTTGATGAAGAAACTGAGGCCCAGGAAGGAGAAGAGATTTGCCTCAGGTCTCTTGAGCTCTACCATGACAGAGCAGGGATGGTAATGCTGAGATCAGAATGGTCCCCATGGTTTTAACCCACTGAGTCACCCAGGCGCCCCAAGGGTTCCCATGTTTTTATAGAAGGCTCTGAGCTCAGCCCGTGACAGGTGCTTCTGCTGTTTCATCAGATGAGTCTACTTACAAACATGTTGTGAAGTCTCTACACAGGGGCGGGCAATCACACATGTTTTTAGAGTTTCGGGCTACATTTTGCTTAATGCTCTATTTGGGCGTACTTCAACGCTTCCTGCCAAGGCAGAAATCTGTACACATTAGGGAAAGTTGGATTGTTCGGTAATACACCTGATTATAATTCTAACTTCAGGAGGCAACACATTTCCAATCTTTTTCTAGAACATCCGCTATAGTCATCCTAAGTACAACAGATGAGGCATAAAATCTTTTATGAGCCAGTAAATAGAAGCTTCTATGGCACAATGTTTCAAGTAAAGATAAAAGTACTCCTTCTTTTCAGTCCTATAAAATGGAGAGCTTTAGTCATTTATTCCTGGCTAAAAGAAGGAGAAAAGGACTGAGAGATCAGAGACAAATCTTCAGGTTTCTTTTATTCAAACCTGTCAACAAACACGAGCAACAAAGCCCCCGACACCTATGACCGATGCGTCTGTGCCTTCTCCCTGCCTGCTCTGTGAACATGGGGGTGTGACGCTGCATCAGGACAGACACGGGCTTCAAGAGCCTTTCAGCATCCGGAGAAACAGAAACAAGATTTGCAGATGGGGAATTAACTAACAGTTGGAGAGGCTGGTGTTTTCCTTGATCTTTAAAATGTTACCTCCCTTTTTCCCATCCACACAGAATAAAATGAAAAAAAAAAAAAAAAAAAAAAGTCATCTCTAAGCTCCTTGCTTTCCTAAGAAAACATTAAACTTGAATGTTAACCGTTGCCCTTCATTCTCCCAGGTAAGGTAACCAGTTGAACCAGCTTCTGTGACACACAGCTTCACGATGACTCTTCAGGGCTCACAAAGGAAAAGGCAAGCTATGAAAGCTTTCTGTTTTGCACTAAAATTTCCCCCTAGGCTGGACACCGAAATGCAAACGGTAAGACAAACGCTTTCTGTTTTCTGTTTTGGAGAGGATACATATTTCAGTCCATATAAGGTAAAAATATTTCACATTCAAAATATACTGCAGGCACTCTCTTTGGAAAATTAATCTATTTCGATACTCATTTCGCATCGAAGGGCATCGTGGAATTAAAAGAACGCAGGCTTAAGGTGTCAGCGAGCGTGGGTTCAAGTGCTGACTTCGCCACTGACTGCTGGGCGTGACTGTTCAGCCGTGATTCGCCCCCACGGAGCCTGTTGCATCAATGAAAAGGGGATCACACTGCCTTCTTTCAGGATTATGGGAGCAATTAGTGACATCAGTGGGTTTCCAGACACGGAGCAGGTGTTCCGCAGATGATTTTAGTGTGAATTAAAATAACTTTGGTTGGTTTAGATGCCATTCTACCTTTTTTTATCACAAAGACATTTCAGACATATGGTTTTCTATCCTTCTCTCTAGACAATCAGAGGCTTTAGAATGCTTTTTCTCTCATCACCTTCTCTGGTCTTATATTGTCTCTAGCTGGTATTTTTATTCTACCTTGCTTCTAACTCCCTTAAAGGATTCATTATGACTGATGCTTATTTAGATTTTACAAAAACAAAACAAAACAACCCCCCCCCCCCGGCTTATCTTACCAGTTCATCTAAGTGTCACCGCACACACTCCATCTCCCCCCTCCTAGGTTCATTACATTTCTTAGTGGAATATGCATATTTCTGTAGCCTTTTGTTCAGAAAAAAATTTAGATTCACAGCAAGTTGCAAAAAAAAAAAAAAAAAGTACAGGGAGGTCCCATGCACCCACACCCTGCTTCCAATAATGTTGACATTTGGTGTAACTGTAGACAATAACAAAACCAGGTCATTGAAATTGCGACAAAGCACAGAGCTTACTCAGATTCATATAAGCACTGGTGTGTGTGTGTGTGTGTGTGTGTGTACTTCATGTAACTACTACCCCAACTATGTAATTGAACCACCATAACAAGGCTCCCCCGGGGCTCCTGGGAGGCTCAGTGGGTTAAAGCCTCTGCTTTCGGCTCAGGTCATGGTCTCAGGGTCCTGGGATCGAGCCCCACATCGGGCTCTCTGCTCAGCAGGGAGCCTGCTTTTCTCTCTCTCTCTCTGCCTGCCTCTCTGCCTACCTGTGATCTCTCTGTCAAATAAATAAAATCTTAAAAAAAAAAAAAAGAATCTTAAAAAAAAAAAAGGCTCCCCCATGCTACCCCTTCGTAGTCACCACCCCCAAAGCCCCTTGCAACTACTAATCTGTTCTCCATCTCTATAATTTTATCTGTATGGCATTTTATATAAATGCAACAGTACCTTTAGAGTTTGGGGCTTCCCCCCCCCCTGCTTAATTCCCTTCATGTCCAATCAAGTTGTTTTATGTATCCATATCTTGTCCCTTTCACCACATTAGAATTCCACAGCACAGATGTACCCCATTTGTTTAACTATGCACCCAATGAAGGATGCTTCGGTGGTTTCCAGCTGCTATGAACACTCAAAGCTTCGGAGTGAACGTAAGTTTTCATATTCCTGAGATAAATGCCAGAGAGTGCAACTGCTGGGTCCTATGTTAAGTCCATTTTTAGTCTTAAAGTTAACTGTAAAATTATTTTCCAGAGTGGCTGTACCATTTTACATTCCCACCAGCAATATATGAATGACCCAGTGTCTCTGCATCCATGCCAGCATTCGGTGTTGTCAGTATTTATCCTCTTAACCATTCTGAAATGTGTGTGGTGGTATCTCACGGAGATTTGAATCTGAATTTCCCAAAAGGCACACGATGAACGTATTCTCCTCTGCTTATTTACTGTCTGTATATCCTCTCCAGGGGAATGTCTCTTCCTGATTTTTGGTCTGTTCTCCAACTGGACTGTTTGATTTTTCGCTATTGAGTTTTGAGAGTTCTTTATATATTCTGCATACTAGTCCTTTGTTGGTTACGTGATTACAGAGATTCTTCTACCAGACTGTGGCTTGTCTTCTCATCCTCTTAGCTGGGTCTTTTTTGGATGAGGCTCATTTTATCAACTGTTCCTTGTATGGATCACGCTTTGGGGGTCATGGCTAACAACGCTTCACAAAGCTCAAGGTCCTAAATAATACTTCCTGTTATTTAGATGGTTTCACAATTTTACATTTTCCGTTTAAGTCCGTGATCTATTTCAAGTACATTTTTGTATAAGGTCCAAGACTTAGATTCAAGTCCTGGGTTTTGCCTGCAGATGTCCAATTACTCCAGCATGATTTGTTGGAAAAGCTATCTTTCCTCCACTGAATTTTGCAATTTGATTAAAATCAGTTGGGTATCACTGTGTGGGTGTATTTCTGGGTTCTCTATTCCATTTCACTGACATATGTGTCTCTCCCTCTGCCAACCCCACACAGTCCTAATTAATGTAGCTTTATGGTAAGACTTGAAATCAGGTAACCTGATTCTTCCCTCTTTATCCTTCTTTGCCAAAACTCTTTTAGTTATTCTAGTTCCTTCACCTTTTTAGAATTACCTTAAAAAAAAAAAAAAGATCTTGCTGTGGTTTTGACAAGAATTGTTTTAAACCAGTAAATCCATCTGGGGGACAAGTAACATCCTTACTTTGTTGAGCTTCTAATCTATGAAAGCAGTGTGTCTCTTCAATTATTAGGCCTTTGGTTTCCCTCATCAGCATGTTGTAATTTTCAGCACGCAGATTTCCAACATGCATGTTTTACTAGATTTATACCTAAGTGTTTCATTTTCTCTGAAGCACTTGTAAGTGGTATTATTTTCTATTTTGCCTTCCATTTGTTTGCTGTTAGAACATAGAAATGCAATGGATTTCATGTGTTGATCTTCTATGTTCTGCCCTTGCTAAATCACTTATTACCTCTATGAGGTGGGTTTTGTGTTTGTTTTTGTTTTGTTGGTACATTCTTTGGGGTTTCCTAGTAGATAATGTCATCTGGAAAGAAAAACCATTTTCTTTCTCCTTTCTAAACAACGTGGCTTTGGGATATCTGTGTGGTATAGTCAGTTACGCATCCGACTCTTGGGTTTCAGCTCAGGTCATGACCTCAGGGTCCTGGGACCAAGCCCTGCATCAGGCTCCGTGATCAGCACGAAGTCTGCTTGAGATTCTCTCTCTCCGTCTGCCCCTCCCACTCATGCTATCTCTTGCTCTCTCTAAAATAAATAGAATCTTAAAAAAAAAAAAAAAAGGCACGGCTTTTATTTTTCTTGTCTATGACACTGGCCAGAACTTCTGAAATTATGTTGCGTTAAGAGTGGTGAAATGGGGGGCACCTGGGTGGCTCAGTGGGTTAAGCCTCTGCCTTCGGCTCAGGTCATGATCTCAGGGTCCTGGAATCGAGCCCCACATCGGGCTCTCTGCTCGGAGGGGAGCCTGCTTCCCCCTCTCTCTGCCTGCCTCTCTGCCTACTTGTGATCTCTCTCTCTGTCAAATAAATAAATAAAATCTTAAAAAAAAAAAAGAGTGGTGAAATGGGACATTCTCATCTTGTTCCCAATATTAGAGGGAAAACACTCCGCCTGCTGCCATTAAATATGACGTTAACGCTAGGGTTTTTGTAGTTGCTCTTGGTGAGATAGTTCCCCTTGATGCCTAGTTTGCTGAGAGTTTTATTTTTTCAAATAATGAATGGGTACTAGACTTTTTTCAAATGCTTTTTAATGTGTCAACTGATGTCATCATATGATTTTTCTTTGTTAGCCTATTGATAGGGTAGATTACACTGACTGAATCTCAAATATTTAAATGGCCTTGCATAGCTGGAATAATAAATCACTTGGTTGTGACATATTACTAACCTCATACGTTGTTGGATTTGATTTTCTAATATTTTGTTGAGACTTTTGTGGGAAACACATATTCTGGTTCTTTCAGCCAGAGTTCTGCAAAGGCTAAATTCTCATTTTGTTTATTTCAAAATGTCTTCTTTGTGCCCACTCTTAAGTAATAATTTTGATGGCTAAAGAAATATTGGTTAAAAGTGATTTCCCCCCTGGATTTTGAAGATATGATCTCATTGTTTTCTGACTTCTGGACTTATAAAAGTATGCTGTTGTCAAGTTTTCTTTTCTTTTTAGGTAACCTGTCCTTTCTCATTGTCTGCTTTAAAGATATTCTTTTGACATATGATGTTTTGAAGTTTCCCCACAGTGGGCCTAAGTGCAGATTTTTTTTTTTTTTTCTAAATCTTGCTTGGGATTTTGTGTTGTGTTTCAATTTTAAGGATCAGGTCCATCTACAGTTTTAGAAAAATTACCATTTGTTACATCTTCTACTATCATCTTCCTCCAATTATTCCTAGTCTTGTCTTCTGGAACTCCTATTAGACACAGGTGGTCTTGGTTGCCTTATGCTCTCTCTGAATTGCCCTTCAACGTTTTCTCTTTATTTCTGTTCTTTTTAATCTCTCCTCAGATTGTAAATTTCCCAAGATTTAAATTCTATTTGATTATTTCTCTCTTCAGTTGAATAACCTGCTTTAGGGATTTTGGTGGTCCTGATCATTTCTATGTAAATTTATAGGTTCGGTATGGTTGTCACTAGCATTGTTCCAGAAATAGTCTATCTCTCTAGACACATTGCTGGGTTGCACTTCCTTTGTCCCTTTTAAAGTGGAGCACAGCTTTGTGCTGACTTTCAACTGAAATATCACTGCTTGCAGAAGCTCTGAGAGCCAGAGCAGGACGTGTCATTCTCCCTTTTCCTGTTTAGTGATTCATTGACGTGGAGCTTCCATCAGCATGGGTCCCTAAGTGGCTACAAGATCGACAGAGAATTCTGCCACCCAGCACTGGACATGCAATTTGAGCAAGATAGAGACACTGGTTGTGGTAAGTGCCACTGAGATCTGGGGATTGTTTGTCACTGCAGCATTACCTAGCCTATGCTGACTGATATACTTGGGGATTCCCCCCCAGATGCAGCTATTACAAGTTCAGATTCCCTCCATGTGAGTGGTTCAAAAGCAAGTTTTTTTCTTTCTCATCCAATGTTTGGGTCAGAAGGCAAACTTCTTTGTTGTTTTCCTGGGCTTCAAGGAAGTTTTTCTCCTACCCCCATCCCATTTTAGTAAATGCCCACCTATCTTAACCTCTAGCCTAGTTTTGCAGGGACCATTAGTCTATCTTTCTGTTCATTTCCCTGTTGCTGTATAAGTACCAGAGTCCTAGCCCAAATGCCTGCAACCGATACCCACTTCTGAAATATCTATGCTCACTGGCATTTCTACTTTGATATCCTTTTCCACTTCTGGAACCTAGGGACTTCCTTTTCTTTATTGTATTAATTTGCCATTGTTAATATATTTTATCTTATGCTTCCATGTGTTTGTAGGAAGAAGGGGACTGTTGGCATTCTACGCTCCTTAACCTTTGCATATTGCTAGAAATCTCCCTAAGAATCCCCCTATAAACATAATTTCTACATGTTCTGGACTCTTTCTGAAACACTACCCACATTCAACTTCACATCAGCTCATCAGCTCTCTTCCTGCTGGGATGCCTGGGTCACACCCTTAGAGCTGAGGAACAGAGGATTTGAAAGAGATAGATCCAGATAAATAATGGACTTGGAGGGGGAGATTAGACTTTAAGAGACTAATGTCTAACAGTCAAATAGGGAGGGAACATCACAGATGGGGGTAGTTGCCTGCAGGGGAATTCCAGAAACAATATAGACTACAGTGCAATTTAAAGTCACGTGACTCATGGAATGTTCCTCTGCCTTAAAAAAGAAAGAAATCCTGTCATTTGCAACAGCACGGATGGATCTTGAAGACATTATGGTAACTGAAATAAGCCAAACATATATATTGCATGGTATCCCTTATATGTGGAATCTTTAAAAATAATTAAAAAAAAAAAAAACAAATTCATAGAAACAGAGTAGAAAGTTGTTTCCAGGGGTGGGGGAAATAGGGAAGGATTGGCAAAAAGTATGAATTTTCAGCTATTATATAAGACCCGAAGATCCAATGTATAACATGGTGACCACAGTTAACAGTGTGTTGTGAGCGGCTTCTGGGAGGCTCAGTTGTTAAGCTTTTGCTTTCGGCTCAGATCACCATCCCAGGGTCCTGAGATTGAGCCCTGCATCAGGTTCCCTGCTCAGCCGGGAGGCCTGCTTCTCCCTCTCTCACTCCCCCTGCTGTGTTCCCTGTCTCTCTATATCTAATAAATACATAAAATCTTAAAAAAAAAAACAACAACAACAACCCAAAACCGTGTGTGTAACTGAAATTAGCTAAGAGGGTAGAACTTAAATGTTCTCACACACACAGACGAAAAGATAAATTCGTGACGTGAAAAATGTATTAATTACCTACTTGGGAGGAAGGAATTCTTTCACGATTTGTATGTATATCAAATCATGATACACACAGTAAGTAATTTACAGTTTCATTTTTCAACTCTGCCCTAATAAAGCTGAAAAAAGAAAAGAAAAAGCCATGTGATTGCTGCAAGCACAGACTGCCGGAAATCAGCCAGCCTAAAATGTCATTACTGTAAAACAGCTCATGACCGAGTGAGGGAAATATACTGTGAAAGGGCAATGAGGGGGGGCATTTATTTTGGACTGGGGGAAAGCTGAGGTGATCCCTTTCATTAACTCTGTGGGCAAATAAAGTTAGAAGCTAATAAATCTCCGACAGGAAATGTTTTGATTTTCACCATTTTGATATAAGGATTTTTCTTTTTTTTTTTTAACTATGTTATGGCAGTCACTGTACAGTACATCATTAGTTTTTGATGTAGTTTTCCAAGATTCACTGTTTACATATAACACCCAATGCTCCATGCAATCCATGCCCTCCTTAATACCTATCACCAGGCTCAGCCATCCCTCCACTCTCCTCCCCTCCAAAACCCTCAAGTTTGTTTCTTGGAGTCCACAGTCTCTCATGGTTCATCCCCCCCTCCATTCCCCCCCCCCTGCATTTTTCCCTTCCTTCTCCTAATGTCCTCCATGTTATTCCTTATGCTCCACAAGTAAGTGAAACCATACGATAAATGGCTTTCTCTGCTTGACTTAATTTCATTCAGCATAATCTCCTCCAGTCCCGTCCACACTGATACAAAAGTTGGGTATTCACCCTCCCTGATGGAGGCATAATACTCCATTGTATATATGGACCATATCTTCTTTATCCATTTGTCTGCTGAGGGGCATCCTGGCTCTTTCCACAGTTTGTTGATTGTGGCCATTGCTGCTAGGAACATTGGGGTACAGATGGCCCTTCTTTTCACTACATGTGTATCTTCGGGGTAAATATCCAGTAGTGCAATTGCATAGGGAATAGGGAAGCTCTATTTTTAATTTCTTAAGGAATCTCCACACTGTTTTTTCCAAAGTGGCTGCACCAACTTGCATTCCCACCAACAGTGTAAGAGGGTTCCCCTTTCTCCACATCCTCTCCAACACTTGTTGTTTACTGTCTTGTCGATTTTGGCCATTCTAACTGGTGTAAGGTGGTATCTCAATATGGTTTTAATGTAAGGGTTTCTAAATGAAATCCATAATGTTCTACCTGAGAAAACAAAAGATGCAATTGACATTTTGATTTATTATTCACCTCGCCATTATGAACATAGGCTAACTGACAGGGTACTTCCTATGTGCCGGCACCACGTTAAGACCTGCATGGTCTCCATTGTTCTTTGCAACTATTGTACAGGGAGGTATTTACGGAAGCGGCTCAGAGATGGAGTAACCTGCCCAAAGTCGCATATCAGGTAAGTAACGGAGTCCGAGGAGGTGGTCCTAATCACTACATCAGCCACTTCTGTTGACACTCAGTGTCCTTTTCTGAGGGGGAAGACGCCACAGCTACAGCCTTGAATAGCACAGGACAGCTCCGAATAGGGCAGACAGAAGCCACCACAGGGGTTCCAGCTCAGCTTTTAGAGGAGGAAGCGTATTCAAGGGGGGGGGGGGATCTATTCCTCTGGTTACTGCCCTCATACTAGAGCCGTCTTTTTTTTTTTTCTTCAAAGAGCCCAACTTTTATTTATCAAAGTCCATTTCAAAGGCTACTTTTCATTAAAAACCTCCCACATTACCAAATACCTAATAGCATACCTTTCTATGCCTTTTCAGTTCAGTGTCATAGTTAAGTGTGTGGGTGCTGGATACGGCCAGCAGGGTTCAAGTCCTGGCTTTGCTGCTCAGTGGATTAGACATGGCCTGGCCTAGAGTAAGTGCTGGTTGGCACAAGGTCAATGCCAAGCACGCTGTAGCTACTCTGATGGCATGTGCGTTCATGGTTTCTCATCCGTATGCCACCTCTATTAAACGCAAACTCTTGGATGGCAGGAAGCCATCTCATTCTAATTTCCAAACACCTGCAGAATCCCAATTCTTCTCACCACTTCCTCTGCCAACACCTTCATCTCCCTAACTGGTCTCCCAACTCTGCCCATGCCCCCTTTAGTCTGTTCCAAACCCAGGAGCCAGAATCCAATCTTTCCTACTGAAGTGAGGTCACTGATCCTAATTCTGCAATATGACCGTTTCCATTCTGATGTGGCCAGCATGGCCCAATCTTGACTGTTGTAAAAGGCCCATGTTATCCAGTCCCCACCATCTTTCCGACCGCATTTCCTATTCCTCTGTTATTCTGCAACTCCAACCACAGTGGTCTCCCTGCTGTTTTGTGAAGGCTCCAGACATGCTCTTGCTCAGAGCCTGTGCACTGGCTGTTCCCTCTGCCTGGAACTCTCCTCCCCTGGATGTCTGTGAGGCTGACATCCTCACACTCCAGGTCATGGCTCAAAGGCCATTTGCTCAGTGTTCACCTCCCTGTCCATGCTTTAAAAGGCAGCCTCATACCTTGACCTCTTCGGTGCTCCCTGTACCCATGCCCCCATTTTCTTTTTCTCCGTGGCATTTATACCATCTACTACAAATTTTAATCGCTTACCATCTGCCTCCCCCAACAGAATAAAAGCTCCGGAAGATCAGAGGCTTATGACTGTTTCACTGATTGTGCCCAAGACTGCCTTAGTAGGAACTCAGTAAGGATTTGTTTAAAGAATGATTTTCTTTCCTCCTACCTAACATAGCATGTGAGCCCTGTAGGTACTTAGTACGTATTTGTTACACTGAATGCTTTTACAAAAGGCTCTTATGTTACTCGTCTTTTCTTAGGAAGGCAAATGGAAGCACAGGAGAGCACGTGACTCCAGAATCATGCAAAACCAACCCAACTGCTGAACCAAAGCATAAAGCATCTGTTCAAAGGAACTTACTTCCCCAGGAAAATCTTCAGCTGCATTAGCCTCATTCATTTGCTTCTGCCTTGTCAACACCAGGAACAATATCAACATCCAGGGGCCAACTGACCATGGCTGGGGCTGAGTTCCCCTGGGTCAGACAAGGACAGGACAACGGCAAGGGAAAACCCTGAATTCCAGAAATGGGACGGGGATACAAAGGGGCGTGAAGTCATATGAAGACGTCAGCCGCCCTTTCATTTTTGAGTCTACCTAATAAGAATGTCAAGTTGGGGCAGGTGGGGCGAGAGGGTAGATAAAGGTGGTCCAGGGATCAAATAGGGATTAAAAATAGGAATGGCACAGAGTAGAAGGTGAAGCAGACCTAGTGAACAGATGTTCTCCAGCTCATGGTGGGAAGGATGCATATTCCCAGACCTCCCGTGAGGGCCCTGCTAGTGATGTGTGCTGGGATTAAATATTCTAGTTTAAGGACGTTATCCAGGCCAGATGTATCAAGCCTCTGTATTTACCCAACAAAATATAATAACTACTTCCCATCCTTTATTGAGGACTGATTAAAATGCCCTCATGTGGGGTTCCTGGGTGGCTCAAGCTGAGCGGCCAACTCTTGATCTCAGCTCAGGTCTTGATCTCAGGGTCCTGAGTTCAAGCCCCATGTTGGGATTCATGCTGGGCGTGGAGCCTACTTAAAAAAAAAATAATGCTCTCGTGTGGCACTACGCTGTGAAGATGCTTTCCACCTCTCCTCGGGCATCCCACGACCCTCATTCAGTGATCGACAGCAGCAGCAGCAGTAGCCCCTGGGGACTTATTTAGGGCTGCAAATCTGGGGGTCCTGTGCTAGAGCCACTAATTCAGAAACCCAAGTAGTAGAGCCAGAAATGTGTGCTTTCACAAGGTCGCCGCTCATGTTGGAGAACCAGCGTCCTCAGTGAGAAGTGTCGTGAGAAAGAATGTAGCAGGATATGCGGATAGAGATCGGAGGGCGGGGGTGGGGGTGGTTTCTTACTGGGAGGGGCTCTCTGAAGAGCGCCATTTGAGCAGAGGTCTGAGCGGAGTGGGGAGCGGTCATGATATGGGGGTGCCGGGGCTGAGGAACTGGATCCAGGCAGAGAGAGTAAGTAGCATGGACATAGTCCCTAAGGAGAGAGACTGGACCGCTGGGACCGCCAGGAGGCAACATGGCTGGCGTGTGCACAGTTTCCTGTGTGCGCTTTGATTTATGCAGATTTTACAGTCCTTACATGGTTACCGTGTGTCCTTAGTTATACTGAAATTCCCTCAAATACAAGAACCAGATTTCATGTATTTTCTAAATAACTCACCATGGCACCTTTAACAGTGCCACGAACGGAATAGATTCTTAATAAATGCACAAATACATAAATGGAGGGGAAAAAAACTGGGAAGTGAACAAAACTCGTGGCGGGGGGGGGGAAGGAAAGATTTATTTCCATCATGTTTAGAGTTAATATTACCGGGAGACACGGAGCCAGAGATGCTGAAAGCCAATTAACACCTTAGAAAAATTCTGACAGTGAAAAGTTGGTGGGAACACCATTTTTAATGACATTCACCAAATTTTCGAGAACTCAAACTCAGGAGCTTTTCTTGATGCGATATAGTTAAATCAGTTGGATGTCAAACAACTTTCATCTCCTAAACTGGAGGATGGGGTTCGGGAGACGCCAAACAGAAAAGTAGTAACAGAAGTTGAATTGGTACCAAAGGTTTTTCAGTTTTTCCTTACGATGCTGAGAAACCAAGTCAATGCACTGTGCAAAGGTTGAAGAGGCTAAAATAAAACCAAACTGAACTAAACAGGAAACCTAACAAACCTTATTGTCTTGTCTTGAAGAAACTCTTAAGGTTTGTGGCAACTGCCATAAGGCTGACCATCCCCTCAAATGAGAAAAAAAGTAGGAAGGAGAAGGGTGTCCTCAGCCCCTGTATGAGCTGCTAGGTGGTCACCACAAAGTCCCACAGACTGGGGGGCTTCACCACACAAGTTTATTTTCTCACAGTTCTGGAGGCTGAAGTCTGAGATCAAGGTCTTGCCAGAGCTGTTACCTTCTGAGATTTCTCTCCTTGATTCGCAGATGGCGCCTTCTCCCTGTGCCTTTGCACGGTCTTCCTCTATGTCTGTGTGCTTACCTCCTCTTCTTATACAGGGGGGGAAAGGGAAGGGAACGATTCGGCCAACAATAGCCCCTGGGAAAATGGTTCAGACCAACGAGAAGCTAGAAGTCATCGTAGTGGTGCCTCAGGGCTTGCTGGGCTGGCTGTTATTCTCCAAAGCAACTTCTGGATGGAGAGTGAGTCCTGGTGGTCCACACAGAACATCACCTCCAGACGTCAAGGCTGTTTAGCTGCAATTCCCACATCCCAGAGCTAACTCGAGAAATCTGGATGGGAATTCACCAGTTCCTGCGCCCAAGGAGACATATGTCTACCCTGTAGCCATGCAGAACAGGTACCTTCCTATGTTCTTATGCTCTACCTGAAAGAAGCCGCCAAAAATCTGCTTCCAGATGTCAGTGTGCAGCCCTCTGGAGGCCTCTGAGAGAATGACAGCACCAAGCATGGAGGTCTACTTACTTGGGTCTATGACAGAAAGCTGGCTTGCATCTTAATATTGTTTTATATTTCATAGAATATTCTTTAAAGGCTGGTGCAAAAAAAAAGTGTGGGAATTCTTATAGAATTAGAAGAATGTAAAGGGTTATATTTTAAAGGCAGCTTTTAAAGAATAATGAACTTGGCAAGAACCCTTCAAGTGTGCAATGAATCTTGCATTTACCGAAAAATAGCAAGACAGAGTCAACAGACTTTTCCATCGAGTTCATGGCAAAGGAAAACAAAAGAGACGGATTAACTGAATCTTTCCCCCCAAATGTCATTCAGGCAATATCTCTGAACATCTCATCTCTTATTCCAACCAAACCATAGCAAAGCACATCAGAATACATCATCTGAATCCAGATACACCCAAACACATTCCTGGAGAGAGTACGGAGCAACAGCTCATATTATTAGGACACATTAAAAATCTGGAATTTTGTCTCCATGGAGTGATGGGAGAGATTTGTTCTCTAAGTCTCATTGGTCATTCAAGCCTTCAACAATGACGTGCCCCTCAAATTTTCCTTTCTGGCTGCAGTTACCCACCCTGACAAGATAATGAGTAGTCAACAGCCAATCACCTAAGAGCCAGGTCAACTATCAAGACTGTATCAGGGGCACCTGGGTGGCTCAGTGGCTCAAAGCCTCTGCCTTTGGCTCAGGTCATGATCTCAGAGTCCTGGCATCAAGCCCCACATCAGGCTCTCTGCTTAGCAGGGGACCTGCTTTCCTCTCTCTCTCTGCCTACTTGTGATCTCTGTCTGTCAAATAAATAAATAAAATCTTAAAAAAAAAAAGACTGTATCAACTCTGTGTATCACACTAGATCACCAGAAACCTACAGAGTCCAAGAAAATGTGTCTTCTAACAACATGGCTTCATACGGGGTCCTGGGATTTTGAATTTTTATGTAAAGGTGTCGCTATATGAAAAATCTTTTCGTGGAACGCCTGGGTGGCTCAGTCGGTTAAGCCACTGCCTTCAGCTCAGGTCATGATCCCAGAGTCCTGGGATCGAGTCCCGCATCCGGCTCCTTGCTCAGGGGGAAGCCTGCTTCTCCTTCTCTCTCTGCCTGCGTTTGCTCTCTCTCTCTCTGACAAATAAATAAAATCTTTTAAAAAATAGAAAAACAACTAAAAAATAGAAAAACAACAATTCGTAAAACAACTGTTATTAAATACAACTGTCTATTACATACTATGCTGTCAGTAACATTAAGATGAAGGAGTTCTCAGGTGGTAACGCCTTAGACTCTTCCTTCTCGTGAGCTGGTATAAACCTCTTCTTCAATAATGGAATCCATTTGACTCATTACATTTCCCCTTTTATCTTCTTTTTTTGTCTTGGCTGCATTTATGGCAATTATCCCCATCTTAATTTTTCTGGCACACATATTGTGCCCAACTGCTACTTGTGTTAATTCTTGTTTTAATGGTTCTTATATACTTTCATTGTCTTTGAATGAGCCAAATCAAATCTATTTTGGATGTAGAGAGGTATAAATAACAGATAAAGCTTGCCTTACTTTTTCCTGTTGCCTCATGAAACTTGACAAAGGGTTCTTTTTTGAATAAGATTATTTTTTACATTGGAAAAGAAAGCAAAAACATCGTCTAGGTGTCTGGGTTAGGCTGGGGTATCACAGCTGAGACAGAAAGGAGGAGAGATTCCATACCCGCTTACTGGCAGGTCGAGCTCCTAAAATTGCTTTGGAAATTTAAGGCACCTTTCGAGTTATCAAACCGCATAGCTCTACCTGCAGTATTGAAATATTTTATGTTATAGCTTTACAAGGAGGTGACTTGCAAAAGTCCAGGTTTAGCATCAATCACCCAACTGTAGGGGGTACGGAAACAGCAGATCCCGAGTCTCCCTCGGGACGCCTCATTGTCACCACCTAACCAACCACAGACCCTGTAGAGTCATGGTAGCGGTGGCCCAGGCTGGGGGAGGGGGGGTAGGCGGTGGGGAGCACGGAACTCTGACCCTGAGAAGCAATCCCATCTTCTGTTCACCTCTGCTGATGTTTTTCTTGGTACCAAAGGTTTTTCAATTTTGGATTTTACCTGCATCCTGTCTGCAAAGTACCCTCAAGATATTGAGGAGATAAAGGCCTAGATCTCCTCAGGTATCCAACTAAAATGCTCCTCAGGTATCTTACTAAAATGCTTTTTTTGAAATCTGAGAAATCTATTATAGGGTTTCAACCCAGCAGTTAATACCGAGATATTCTGAAAGATATCTGATGAACTTTATTTTTTAAAGTAAGCACAAGAGACACCTGGGTGGCTCAGTTGGTTAAGCATCTGACTTTGGCTCTGGCTCAGGTCATGATCTTGGGGTCCTGGGATTGAATCCTGTGTCGGGCTCCTTGCTCTGTGGGGCCTCTGCTTCTCCCTCTGCCCCTCCCCCATGCTTATGTGCGCTCTCTCTCAAATAAATACATTTAAAAACTCTTTTTACAAGAATAAAATAAAGGGGCCTCTGGGTGTCTCAGTCGATTAAGCATCTGCCTTTGGCTTAGGTCATGTGGGGGGGGGTTGGGGGTGTCCCCTGCTCAGCAGGGAGCCTGTTTCTCCCTCTCCCCGTCCCTCCCCCTGCTTGTGCTCTCTCTCTCTCTCTGTCAAATAAATAAATAAAATCTTTAAAATAAATAAATAAAATAAGCACAAACAAACCACGAATCTACACAGTGATCTTTTACAGGAACATTCTTTCTCATGGGTGAAATGAGAGCCAAGAGGGTAAAATTGGATAAGTGTACTCCCTTCTTTCAGAAAACCTCATCTATGAAAACCTAAGCTTATAAAGCAAAATTTATCACAAAACTATGCTTCACTATACCAGAGGATTTCTAGAATAGTCCTTTCAGTGGCTAATTCCCAGCCCCAAACCCATTTTTCCCCCTTAGCTTAAAGACTGATTGGTTTACAAAAAGCTACCTTTCGTGACCTTCATTACCTGGAGTGCAAACTAACTAAGAGGCAATCCTTCTGACTCATTCTAGCCAAATTAAGGTACTCAAGGACTTCTGTTGTATAGAGGAAATTTCTTCATCCCTCCTTCCTTTTTTCCCTTCCCCCAAGCCCCCTGGTCTATTTAACGCTTTTACTGTGCGTGTGTGAGTTTAGCATAGCCCATTTTCAAATAAAATCTTATATAAAAGTGCAGCATTTCGTGAGAAAATTCCACAGAACGCCAAAGTTCTAAGAAACACAGTCGAAAAACCGGATCTCCAGGTCCTTCTCCAGTTCACTGCCAAGTCTCTAGAAGTCAGGGGTTTGTACCCACCGGTATTTGTATTTTCTTGAAACATACAGAACAGGTGGAACTGCATTTTTAACAAATATAGGAAATCAGTTCCTCTGAATCAGGCAGGCTTCAGCTGCAGGGCCTGAACCGACTCGGGCTAATTTAAGCAAAAACGGATTTACTAAACGGCTTGCAGGATCATTGGGCTGACTTTTGACCACAGAACTGGGACACCAAAGAACCAGTTTGACAAGGAGGAAGCTTCCTGCCCAGCCGCCACCCTCTACCCATCCCCCCCCCCCTCCTCTCCCCCATCCACCCTTCCCCCACCCCTGTGACTCCAAAGCCTTGCTCTCTTGAGCAGGAAGCTACTCCTAGGGTCAGAGACTCGGGCCCCATTTGTGCCCCTCCGCACCCGAAAAATGGGTGCCTTGCACTTTGACTTTCAACGCTAGCTTCCGTGACTACACCCTGGGACAACGACAAATGACAAATCCAAAAGCTTCCGCAAATGCCTTGGTCCCTACTTTTGGAACCCAGAGTATTTGATATTCTAGAACGACTCTGCATTCCAGCCCCGGAAGTGAAGGAAGGCTCACAAGAAGGTCGCAGTGGGCAATGCCAGTCAGTCACCAGACCCACCCATGCCTGTCCACTTAGTTCCATGCTAGAGACAATACTCTTCTGGGGTCGCACCCTAAAAAAGATCAGGAATGTGCCCCAAACCTCTTGACCTGCTACAAAACTCTCTTCTGTAAATTTTTGCTTTTATATGACATTTCAATCGCTCCTGGTGCTTAGGAAAACACATTTCATAAATGTTGCACTTATTCTATAGAGCAATGTTTCTTTTTATTTGTCTGAAATTTATTTCTCTTTTAACTATCCAAGGGCTAAGCCTTCATGCTCAAATCATCGAGTACCCAAATGCAAGTCTTAGCGTCTTTGCCCCAACCCCCTTCCTGGCTTTTCCACTTTGTAGATGGGGGTGGTTTCCTCAATCCTTTGCTGGAACCTCCTCCTCAGTCTTGTGCACAGAAGGGGAGATCCTAGCAAGCATGAACTTTCCGTCCCTCCCCCCAAATCATTCTCAGAGAATGATCACCCTCACTGTTACCATTCTGGAATAAAAGAACAGACAGGGAGATGCTCGGTCATTCACAGGCACTGAGAAGATTCTCCCTCAATTAGTCTAAAATCCTCCCGAGCCATTTAAAATCATTCTTGTTTGTCGGGGCTGAGTCTTTGGGAGGCAATCTGTTACAGACATGGCACCACCTGTGGCTGCCGGGCTGGTATGGGAGGTCTCTTTCCTAAACTTAAGTGTTGAGAATCCGGTCAACAAAGGCATCTGGCGGCAGCTAGGAGGAAGCTGCTACTGCTGTTCTTGTTTTCACAGGAGTTTTATTTTCAAATTCCTGAGGGCACACAGAAGGGTGGGAACATCTTGTGGCTACCCTTTCCCCAAAGCCAACTGTGGAGCAGCCAGACCCCAGCCCCTGCTCCTGGTCGTGTTCCAGACAGGCATTTCGAAGATGGCCATGATGAAAAGCAAACGACTCCATCATTAAGACTCAGACCTAATATCAGTGGGACATTTTTTTTTTCCCCATGGAAATGATTTCTAAAACCAAACTCTACTGCAAAGCGGTTTTGACTTTACTTTGCAGACTTCCTCTCACTTTCTCTTTTCTGAAGAGAGAGGGAAAGAGAAGCAGTATCGATTCCACCAAGAGAGATTTCTTCTGGGCTCTGGATGGGCAGCGTGGGCGGGGAAGCCACCACGGCAAGAGTGGGCATACCGATTGGCACATCGTTGGGACCTGGCTATGTGAGGAGTCAGAGACCCCGAGCGCATTTCTCTCTTTGCTTTTCTGCTTCGTAAATCTCCAAGAGTGGCTAGCTTTGCCCTGGGCATAGGAAAGGACTTGTGGGTTTTGCTGTCATTTGGCCAAACCTGTGGTCCCAGAGTCCCCTCCCAGACGGGCAGCTCACATCCTGCATGCAGGGACAGTGTAACACAGATACCAATGATGTCTAACTTCTCTGTGCTGAACAATGAATGCCTTGTGCCCCCCACACCCACAGCCTTCTCTCTCCTCCACGTCTTCTGAAAGCCTCTGCGACATGCAACACACACCATGCCCAGCCTTCCCGGGCTCCTCACACCCCCTAAATATGCTAAAGTAATAGAAAGGAGGAATCAGTCTGGTGGAAACGTGATTAAGCAGGCAGGTTTATCTCCAGGCACAGGCTGCCTGAAGTGAGAACAGGTTTCCTCCCCGCCGGGGAGCGAGAGTGGTTTCAGGATGCTGGGCGGTCCTGGTCCCACTGTCCCGGTGTCCAGGCCTCCTCCAGGTGCTGCCCGAGTTGGGGGAGTCCCGTCTCCCGAGGCTCCTCGTGCCCGTGCAGAAGCTCAGCCTCACTCTGGCCTCTGAGGCCGCAGACCATACAGACGCCTGTGCTGCTCCTGGGGTGACACAGGGGACAGCCACTGGCATGAGGAAGAGAGGAGCCCCCTGTCAGGGGCAAAACCAAAAGGGCCTCCCAAAAGTGAGTCATCAAGCCAAACAGTATTTTCAGGTGAGATTTTTAAAACGCAGAATTAATGCCAAAAATCCATCATGAACAAACTATGAGAGTTTTAAATAAAGACAGGATCAACAGAGCTTCGGGGCAGATCTTAAAATTCTGCAGAGGACTATCAAGTGACAGTGTCCAGATCCCAAACGTTATGCGGGGCTTCCAAATGGTAGCGACAATGGGTCTGCTGGAGGTCGTGGCTCAGTCCCCCCATCTGTGGCCTCTGGGGCAGGCAGACTCATAGCTGTGCTCCTCGACCATCACCTGCTGGGGACACCCACCGTTCCAGGTTCTGGGCTCTCTGGGGAGCCTGCCCTTCCCCAGGGCCTGCCTTGTCCGTATTAAATAAACACACGCACACTCAGGATTTTCCGGAACACAAAGCAGAGCAAGGCCCCTGGCAGGGAGATTGTGTTTAGACTCTCCCTGGCTCACACTTTCCTGTTTATTTCCCATCCCGGCTCAACTGAATTACGCCACAAGGCCAGGTGCAGCTAGGAGGACGTTCCCAAATTGGCCACAAAGAGGCGGTCAAGGGCAGAGCCAACCCCACTGGTCCAGCCCCAGCCCCCTTTCTCCAACCATGGATCCTCCGGCCTGGGGGCAAACTTCTCATTCCCCCTCCCCCTCTCTGCTCACCGCCTTCCTTCCTTTCTACCCAAGAGCTGCAAAAATCACAGGCCAAAAATGCATCGCTGAGCTAGAAGAATAAGCACCTCGGATACGTTTTTAAATCTGCAGTGACCCTGAGCTCCCCAGAACTTGCACACCTGGCTGTGCTCAGTAAAACTCAAGAGCTTTGCAGAGGCGCATGCAGCCGCTTGGTGAAAAAACACCAGCCACTCTCAGCAATTTCGAGGCGAAGGCTGCCACCGGCTCCCACAGCCTCTGTGCCCCAGGCTGCTTCCAGAACGCTGCCAGTGTCTACCTGGACAGCCCGCCGCGGAGTCTGGCTGCTGGAGGAAACTCCTGCCGGGCAGGACAAAAGAACCATTATCTCAGGCTCGGCATTCCCCAGGTAACTCAGGTACAGAGGGAGGCACCTGGGCATTCATTCTTATCTTCATTTTATTTTGCAAAGCACAGGCTATCTTTCCAGGGACCCGAAGCTCCCTCATTTCCTGCAAAGCACAAAGGACACATTCCGCTCCGGGATTGGCTCCTGCTCCCGCAAGCTGAGTGGGGCAAGGAGAGCACAGAGCTCTGGAACCCAGATGCAATGCCCCAACCTGGGGCTGGTGTGGAAGCCTGTGTCCTCTTGACCCTGTCCTGGCCCAGGATGTTCCTCAGGTGTATCACACCCTTGTGTGTCCCACTCCTTCAGTTGGGCAGGAGACGAAGAGAAACTGGAGGCCCGCTTCTGCCATCGAACTATGTGACCCCCCAAAATAAAAACAAAAACAACCCCCCCAAACCCAAAAAACAAAAAAAGAAAAGAAAAAGCAGATTCCTCTGCGGTTTTCTTCTCTCATTTATAAAATGAGGACCCTGGATTATTAATCTAAAAGGATCTATATAAAACTTAATGTTAAACTGTCATACCGATAATACAAATAATAATAGTTTGGGGGTTTGTTTGTTTTTTTTTTTTTTCTTTCCTTAAGGCCAGTGAGGAGAATGTTTGCAACCAGTCTTCTTGTCATCTGCAACCAAAGGAACAAAATCAAAATCAGCCTTCTTCCCCCAAAGCGTTCACTGCTTTTTCCCCTTCAAGCAAGACATTTGCTTGGTTTCGTGTGGCGTCTTCGCACTATCTTGTGCAGGGGCCAGACCCCAAAGCCTTTTGTGGGTTGATCTCTTCCTGTTCCCTCTTACCCCGTGATCCCATCTATCTACAAAAACAAGTACTGGTCTGGAACCTTGAAACAGCAGGTTGAGCTTATGAAATCAGCAGAGAGGTCTAAATCCTTATTGCCCAAACATTTTTTTGAAAAAAAGCAAAGCGACACAGAAACCGAATTTCCAACATTAAAAAAAAGCAAATGGTAAGTGGTAAGGACAGAACAACAGAATCCTTCCGCTTCCTTTAAAAGCTTGTTGAAGGGAAAGGCTGTAGCAAATTGCACACCAAGACCTCTGTCCTTCCGTGGGTGGTGGGAAGAGCCCTGTGTTTATGGTTTTCACTAACAGGCGCGCGGCCCAGCCCCAAAGACACTTTGGACTTATTGTTTCTTCAGCTCGATGTTCATTGTCAAGTTTCTCAGGACTTGTGTTCTCACAAACAAGATCTAATGAACATTTGGACGCTGGGATATGGGTTCAGAAGTATAAAAAGACACATGTGCAGTAAAAACAGGCATCAAAAACTACCCTCTGAGCTTACCCAGAGATCTTTCTTTCGTCTGGTTGGCCGACCTCACCACTGGAAGGCTCGCTCGAGTTCGGCTGCCTCTGGAGAAGGGACTTGGAGCTTCTCCCTCAGACATGGCTTCCAAAGAATCACCAGATGTCTCTGATAAATGCTCGACCGGGTCGCCCAAATTGGGAGGTTGGGGACTATGAGACAGCTTGGGACTTCTTGTCTGCAAAAGGTATGTGAAAGAAAAGAGAAAAATAAATGACTCTGAATTATGCTGAAAATATTTTCAATGCCATCAAGGTCTGCAGAGCTGGGCAAACAACATGGCAGGGGAAAAATCCGTTAGAAGGACTGGACACAGGAAACCGAAGATCCAGTGGGCAAAGTATCAGGAAAAAAACCAACCAACCAATGTTGTCCGGGAGTATTCCAATAAGATTTTTATCACTGAGCATCTACAGTACAAAGTCCAGCTTGAATAAGCAGTTGCAGACAAGCCGCATCACAGGAAAGAATGATGGCAAATCAATTCCTTCGGCGCCACACATTTTCATGGTTGTTATGACAACAGACGGGATTGTACACGTTTATGTATACTTCAATGGATAAGGCACTCACACCACAGAAGACTGAACACAACTGGTCCTTCCAAGTCTTCCAGCAATACTGTTTCCAAAATCAGTGAAACTAAGATTGTGAGGGAGACACTTATATCACAGTTGGATATCTTCCTCTGAGCCAGAAATCCTGTAGGTCAGATGATGTCTAGCTTTTGTTATTACCTACCTCGCCAATCAGCAGAAAGCATCTAGAGTAACTTATGCACACACGGCACGTAACTGAATTCTTAAGTTATCTATGCTGTGACGGCAGGAAATTTCATGTGTAAAATGCTCATGATCTATTTAGTCAAGGACATTCCTTGAACATGGAGCAGGGGTGGAACAGTGTGGGAGACGGAGAAGATAGGACAAGAGGTTGCCTGATGTCAAAGCGTTTCAGAACTGATGGGAGCAATTACTCTAGGGCACAAAATGACACAGATCAGTGGGTAATGAAGTGTACAGTAGGAACCGTGAGGTACATCCACTGATCCTTCCAACAGACACAGACTGAGTACCACTATGATCCAGGCGTTGTGCTAGGTCCTGGGACCAGAATGATGCAATAAGGGGCATAGCCTTGCCCTCCTGGTGTTCACAGTCTACTCAGGGGACCAACACAGAAGACAAAGTAAAGGTGCATTGAGACGGTGTTAACTCTGACTAGTGGGGCTGGATTGCTTGAGTGCAGAAGTCGGGGATTAGGCCAAAGGAACCCATTATCTCAGCTCTCCCCTCCCACGATGCCCACCGGGACAGGCATTACAGGATCCCGGGCGCCTTCTGGAAGGCAGACTGATCGCAATGAATCAGGCAGGTGAGTTTTCTCTTCCTAAGACGCCAAAGGCGCTGAGGGGCTGGTGCTGGGCTACAGGCAGTCCACAGCAGCCGGATTTTCCGTTTGTTTGCATTCCTTCATTTCCTTTAAGCCTTCCTAAGGAGGCCCCTGCATTCTGAAACTAAGCACCAATTAATTCTCAAAGCAGGAGCAGCTTCTCGGGTGTGCAACCTATGCCCGTGCTCCACTGTGGCTATCTTGAATTTTATTTATTTATTTATTTATTTATTTATTTATTTATTTTTTAGAGAGAGAGAGAGAGAGAGAGCAAGAGTACGAGGATTTGGAGGGGCATGTTCTGAGAGGGGAAGGAGGTGAGAAGGAGGAGAGAGGGAAGGAGGGAGACAGAGAGAGAGAGAGAGAGAAGGGAGAATTTAAGCAGGCTCCCATGGAACCTGATGCAGGGCTCGATCTCATGACCCTGAGATGATGACCTGAGCCGAAATCAAGATCTGGACGCTTAACCAACTGAGCCACCCAGGCGCCCCCCCTGTCTTGAAATTCTTAATGATTTCTGGAACAAGGTACACTGAAAAATACGTAGCCTGATACACCCGGGAACCCTACTGACGGCAGAATGATGAGCTGCTTTCCCCTCTCTCTTGCTAAACAAGGAGACCCCTTTTAGCAGCGGGATTATCGCATCAGCTACACCGCCGCTCCTGGCTACGCCGCTCAGGGCCTTGCCATGGAGGAAAACCAGAAAAAGGTCAGTGCACAGATCCGTGCACTCCCTGAAGCGTGAGCTGTCACGGAGAGGACCGACCTGGGTGTTTCAGAGCAAACGCTCAGCTCAGATTACCTGCCAGAGAGAACACCCATTAACAGTTAAATTGTCTCCTTGAGTTAATTTTTCTGTGCCAGCCCCCCAAAGTGGCTGATTCCCAGATTTATGTTCCATTAAGACCGCTTCTGGAATAAAGACTGGGATCTGGCTTTGGCACTCAGCGGGCATATTCCTTGACTAGAAAAATCCTTCCATCCCCTGCCTAGCCCATGGAGATCTAGAGAAAGTCACAGGGTCCTCAATGAAGAAGGTACCTGCTTGTTAAGCTCGGCAGAATATCCAGGAAGATGTCTTCATTCTGACTTTAAAAAAAAAAAAAAAAAAAAGATGCACTCAGTTTAGCAAAATAGCCAAGAGATAATATTACTTTAAGCAGCAGGGCCACGTTCCTGGCCTCTGCCGTTTTGGTCATCTCTGCGGCCCACGGCAGAGAGGAAACATTTGATGACTTGTCATTTTCTTTTTTTTTTTTAAGATTTTATTTATTTATTTGACAGAGAGATCACAAGCAGGCAGAGAGGCAGGCAGAGAGAGAGGAGGAGGCAGGCTCCCCGCTGAGCAGAGAGCCTGACGCGGGGCTTGATCCCAGGACTCCGAGATCATGACCTGAGCCGAAGGCAGAGGCCTAACCCACTGAGCCACCCAGGCACCCCTGACTTGTCATTTTCCATTGCAAAAGGCAATAATCCTTGAAGAGAGTCAGAATCAAATTTCTGTTTCTCGTTCAGGGTCACCGTGGTGGTAATATGTATAAAAATAGAGTTGTAAGGGCTAACCTTTTTTTTTTTTTTAACTTCCTGTACACAGCCACTTAGTTCCAAATATAAATTCCCCCTCTTTTTCTGTGTCATTCACTTTCCCCCTGCAAACTGTCATTGAGAATTCGCAGTCTCCTCACAGGGTCCCCTCCCCTGATGCCAGCTCTCACTGCACAGACATCATATAGTGCAGAGGAGACAATGGAAATTGCTGATACTAATGAATGTCGGCTACCCTGGGATTTGCTGTATGACAAAAGGCAAAAGGCATTTGGAATAGGGACTCTGCGCTCAGCACCGTGCTGGGCTCCTGGGGTTAGAAGTGCTGCACAGGGTTCTTGAGCTCCTAAGGCACTGAAGACATATTTTGGGGCCAAGGATAACATATTCATTAACAGCTGGACGAGAGTAGCTAAGAGGTGTGGCAGGGTGTCTGCAGAAGGGATCTGGGGGCAGGACTGCTGGCACTGGAGGGTGGATAGGGTGGGGGGCAGGGAGGGGGAGAACATGCGTGAACTGAGCCAAGTCACACACCCGTGTTCTCAGGTCTCTGTGCCCTGGGGGTCACCCAGGAGGAGAAAGTGGGACATCTGCTGGCCTCTCAAGGGACATTTCCCCCATCTCTCTCTCAGCTGAGCCCACAGATTCATGGTTCAAAGCAGCAGAGTACCGAGCGGTCTCTTCCTAGGAGGCAACCTCAGGGCAGGGTTTTGCCTCCTGCTACCCTCTTCAGTAATACCAAATATGTGAAAAAGCATCACTTTTATCTGACTTGACGCTCAGCCATCTTTGAAAGAGTTCCGCCCCCAAATGATGTCCTCCTCCCCTGTGGAATTCATTCCTCCCTGCCCACTTGGATAAGTCCCTGAAGACCCATGTTCTATATGGCGGAGGCGGGGGGAGGGGGCATACAGGGCAGCTACCTGGGGACACTCCTGCTTTTGGACCTGTCGTCTTAGAGTCATTCTCCAGAGAAACCCCCTTTCACTCTCAAGAGTATATTGGTTTGCGCAGGTAAGTGCTGTCACCCACACCCAGCTCAGTCACAGCTGACTGGACCAAGCAGTAGCCACACCTTATCTTGACCAGACCCCTTATACTCTCTCCCCAAGAAATGGAGACCTGGGACAGAGGAGCGATTCATGTGAGGTCATAGGAAGTCGTGGCTGATAAGGACAGGGAACGGGAAACAGAGAATACAGAGGAAGGGGTAGATCTGTTCAGAAAAACAGAGATGAGAGATCCCCATGACCCAAAGGGTGGAGAGCAGCTATGTGGGCCACTGGGCACCCCGGGTCCTGATTTCAGCACGCTGGGGGGCCTTTCCCATTAATTCCTTCCAATTAATTCCATTTTTGTTCTTAAACTGGTTTGAGATGACTTTGTGCCTTGTAAGCAAGCTATCAGGAACACAGACCAATTCTAACATCTCCCAGCCTTGGGCAGTTAAGATACTGCCACATTTAAAATGTTAGCATGATAATACATGCATTTCACCGATGAAACACTCTTTAAAAAACTATGGGGGAGGTTATGCTGTAGGGTTACGACGATGGTTTTTCACGAAGTTGGGGGCACCCAAATATGTCCTCTCTACTGAAATT
Organism: Enhydra lutris kenyoni; assembly: GCF_002288905.1. NCBI lineage: Eukaryota > Metazoa > Chordata > Mammalia > Carnivora > Mustelidae > Enhydra > Enhydra lutris. The sequence goes on from NW_019154126.1 coordinate 1,163,854, forward strand.
TTTACTGTGTATGGTATCCTTGTTATGTAGGAAAGGAGATTATTTTAATTAACAAAAAAGGGGGGCGGGATACTCACATAATCTCAGGTTTGGCCTAATAAAAAAGTCTTTACATTGGAAGCTATTCTCATTTTGGCTCAGGCGAAGACTTTTCTCCATCAGGCACAGTCTGTGGCATGGCATTTGGAGCATTTGCCCCAAGCTGCTGAGCGGAGAGCTGACCCTCACGGGGAAGAAACGTGGAGCTGTGAATGGTGGAAATTCTACATGAGCCATAGGAACGGGACTCAAGGGTCTGGAAGGCTGGATTTCCCTCTGTGCTTCATGGGGACCCAGGATACCAATCCATCGCCCTCTGTTCCCATCGCAACTTTCTAGATGTTTTCCCCAAATCCCCAGGTGACCTCCAAACCTTCAAACCCAAACAGGAATTCCTTTGGGGTCCTGCACCCCAAGGAATGGTTTGTGTAAACCACGCCACCTGAACTCCCCTCACCCTTTCTAGTCGTCCCTTCTTCAAAGAGGGCTTTCTATCACCGAGAGATGCTGGGGTAACAGGCCTCATGCAGGTCTCCCCTTGGCTCCATCTGTAACATGGGCAGACTGGTCCTCGAGGAAGGTTCTCCTCCTAGTGAAGGGATGAGGGGAGAGCGAACCAGAACGAATGAACCGATGCCTGCCGCACCGTGACTGACCTACGGGATTCTCATTTACACCTCACCGCCACTCACGACCCTGGTCACCACCGAGAACACAAACCGTTTAAGCAACCTGCCTGAAATTCTAGCGAGTGAAGGAACCGGGACCAAGTCTGGAGGATTCTAGAGCTGACAGTCAGTGCTAAAGACATTTAACTGGGAGTCTGGAGATGCTGGCTCTAGTTAAGCTTCTACTGAAAGGTGGGAAACACAGAGCCTCCCCGAGTCCTAGTTTCTCGTCTGTAAGACCAGAGAGGTTGAACTAGCTGGTCGTTAGTAAAGTGGTAAAGTCATTGAACTGGGCGTCTAAGGACAAAGGATTAAGATTTCATAACTTCCATATACACATCACACAAAGGAGAAAAAAACCACATCACCCAGAAGAACTTCGTTTATTCTTTCAATTATTTACCCTACTGCACTTGGTGGACAAAAATACGCAGCTTCGCTATAGCACGAGGATCGAGGTTTCTACACTTACATCCTCAAGCACATGCAACACAGTTGGCCAGCATTAATTTTTTAGAAGACTGCCATACTTGCATTTTATCATCATGAACAAATATTTGCTGAAATATTCACCACGAGCATTATGCTGTGCTAGGAGATCAAATTTACTCTCATTCTTCACAATGTTGCTTTATTTGGAGATCAAAGCCAAAGGGAAAAGGAAGTTTAAGCTACAGGTACTCATGGTGGGTTTCCATTCCCATTTTTCGGACCCCTTAAAGTCAAAATTGAAATGCTGAGGTCTAAAAAAATGAAGCCTGCAAACATAGCTTTACGTAATATGTTAGTCGTCAGGAACCATGAGGTGTCTGGTTACTTGGGCTAGACACTTCACTTCAAATTCTGTTATCTTTTGAAAACAAAACTCAACATTGCCTTAGTCAAGTTTTGCATCATTCTAATTAATGCTCAATTTCCACAGAGAATTCGGAGATAGGACGTTTCTCACATGCAACGTATTTGGGGTGACTCATTATCCTAATACAGTTGACTTTTTTTTATTTATTTATTTGTGTGTGTGAGAGACACAGAGGGCACAAACAGGGGGAGCAGCAGGGAGAGGAAGAACCAGGCTCTGGGCTGAGCAAGGACCTGGGATCATGACCTGAGCCGAAGGCAGACCCACTTACACCGGGAGTTTTTTGATGAATATAGTACAAGGCTGTAAGTGTATTTTCTTGTCCTTCTGATTTCCTTAATAACATTTTCTTTTCTCCAGCTTTCTGTATCTTAAGAATAAAGTATGTAACACATATAACACACAGAATATGTGTTACTCAACTGCTTATGTTATCGGCAAGGCTTCCAGTCAATAGTGGGCTCTTAGTTGTTAGGTTTTGGGGGAGTCAAAGTTACACATGCATTTGTGGCTGTGAGGGGGGTCAGCGCCCCCAACGCCTGGGCTGTTCAAGGATTAACCGTACTCGTTAACTGACACGGTTAATTTAATCACGACATTCAGACATTTTAGTCCCATTTCTTGTACTCAGGAAGCTTTCGACTCAAACGGAGTTAAAATTCTGCCTTCAACTGAAGAGAACTTTCTAGTCCTTCAGTACTCTTGTGAAAGACTCAAGGAGCAAAATATTAGAAGTTAACAACTAGGGATCATCCCCAGACTTCTGTTTACTCCACCATCCGGCCTCCGCAGTGGCCTCAGGAGAATTAAGAATTGTCGCTAAGTAAAGTTGAAGTGTCTCCTTTGCTTAGAGCCCTCTATAAACCACAGTGCGGTCCCTTGCCTCCCTTCTTTGCCTCCCCTTGTTTCCAAGTTGTTTTCTTTTCTTTCATTTAAGTAATATATGTGTCCAACGTGGAGTTTGAACCCACAACCCTGAGATTAAGAGTCGCAAACTGCACTGACTGAGCCGGCCAGGCGCCCCTCCTTGTTTCCAAATTCTAAGGCCTCTGCGGGGTTTGGGCCTGGCAATGGGGAGAATGACAAGAGCTCTCCTGGACGTATCTGACTTCCTCCTGCCCACGTCCTTACATAAACCCACCCCAGTGGCCGCATCTATCTAGGCTGACGTCCTCTCCCTTCAGGTGGCCCATGTGCCACTCTCAGCTGAGCCCAGGGCGCACAGCCAGGTGCGTTTCAGCAGCAGCAGGCCCTGGGCTCCGCAAGGCTCCTTGGCTCCTTCCCACCACTTCTGTGGCAGATGGCCAGAGAAGCAAAACCCAAGCCGCTCTCTCCTCAGGGTCAATTTTGTACTGATGGCCAGCCAGGGGAATAGACAGAGGACATCCACTATTCTAGAACATGACAGGTGGATGTGAGCACTAGTACACAAACATGAGAATGAAATGCTTGGTTTTATAACAATGGTGTTAAAGACTTAGATAAGAAGTCGGCTTCTATTTTTAATAAAAATCTTGAGTGCAAGCAGTGCACGGTCCTGATGTGAGTACAAAGACACACAATGGACTGTTGAGTGCGTATCTGTGTCCCAGGCAAAAGTGTGCAGACACACACCAGCTTTGCCCCTAATCAAGAACTCCTGGGCCTTACAACCGGAAAGACAGATCTGCCCAAACCCCCACTTTAAGGCCGACTTCCAACTGTGCATACCTGAGATTCTCAGAAGTTTCTCCTATCTTAAGTTTAGCTCTGAAAAATCAGTATTTCCCTTCCTCGGCTTGGACATCGAGGGGGGGGGAAGCATTTTCTCCAGGATTTATTTTGATGAGTTCCCCTTGATAAACTCAGTTTATACCCTGTTTCTTCAAGGGTAGGATTTCAGCCCCTTCCTCCCTCTTTCCACCAAAAGAGTACCCAGACATTCTTCATGATTTTCACCTGTGAAAACAGAAAACTGTTTGGTCTGGAGGAAAATCAGACGATTCAGCAGTTGAGCAAAGTACAACTGTGTTTTTTGTTTCCACATTTTCCTTCCCTGTGTGTGTTACTTCATTATCAGATCTGAAAGATGAAAAGGCAGCGAGGCCAAGTAGTCACTGCCCGCTGCCTCCCCAGCTAGATCCGGCCAGAGGCGTGTCACTGCGCCCTGCGAGATACGCGCGGAACCCCTCCGCGAGCCGCGCGGAACCCCTCCGCTAACCGCCTCTCACCACGCAAAGCAGTTCTACAGATCCCAAGAAACAAATGACGAAAGCATCTGGTGCAGAAAGGATGCCTCCTCATTATTTAAAGAAGCACCCCACTACATAGATACTCGCTTTCAAGCTGTTTCTGTGGTGGATGACTCTTTTGAGCTATTAATTTATCATGTCCTCATCGTTGTCAGCAACAAACAAACAAAAAATATGGAACATCAGCCCCTATTCTCTGAAACAATTGCCAAGCCTCTGTTCTCAGGTCGTCCCGGGGGAGGTCTGTTAACAGTGTCTTCATGCTACAGAGGCCACCAGGAAGACCCTGGTCCTAGATTAGGTTTAGGAGGTAAGGAATGTGGAAAATAAATGTGGGAGGGTCCTTCCACCCTGCAGAGCAGAGGAAGATTGCTAATTGGGCAGGAAAAAGGGGGTGAATGATTTGGAGGGCCAGCTAGAGGATGCTAGTTTTGCGGTTGGTGGTGGTGGTCATGGCCGTGGTGTTCCTCAAATCATAGAGACCTGGATTTCAGTTACAAGGAGTGGCCCCACCGGGCAGGATGGATGTGTGGCACGCTAGAGCGGCTGAAACCAGTGCCCAAGCTTAGGACGCTTGCCAGACACCCCCATAAGCCCACCGCATACGGAGGTATGCTAGAAGGCCATTATACCGAGTCCCCGGAGACTCAGAAACCTTACCCAGTTTTATGGGACTAGATGCTGTCCTTAGGATTTACGACCCCAAAGTGACAAGAATCAATTTCTCAATAATTGAAGCCAAGCCAGATTAATTTGATTTGCAAAAATTAGAGAGGGGACAATTCCTGCACTAGTGGGTCAGGGAGCAAATCTGTAGAGATGACATCTGAAATACAGAATAAATAAGCATAGAGTCACACGAAGGTGCACTAACAAATTATCATGGAACCAAACCATGGAGTATCACGCCGTCATAATCCGGGCTTTTTAAAGGATTTTTATTTATTTGTTTTACATAGAACTTGACAAATGGAAACAATACACCCAGATATTAACACTGGATTTCTTTATATGGTAGTATCCTGAGTAACATAATTTCCTCTCTCTTTCTCCAAAATGAGAATAGCCCACTTTTGCAGATCAATGACTGAACAAGCGTATTTTTAAAGAGCTGATCAGAGGAAGGGAAGACTAGCTCACAAAACATTTAGAATCCGGAAAGATGCTTGTCTATGGTGACCTGAAGATTCTGCGGTTCATTCCTGTCCTTGCAAGCATATTCTTTCTGTATAATGAGATTCCAGGTAGAAGGACTCATCCTTCTAGATGGCCCCCGAAAGGAAGACAGGAATTCATGGGGCGGGGGCAGGGGGAGACAGGGCAGGGGTATGAAGACGCATTTTCATTTTCATGCCATGCAAAACTGTGCAGGAATCCAGAACTGCGTGGACTTCCACTTCCAAAAAAGATTACAGCTAAGGAAGAAGAGCCAAAGCCATCCATTACATTCTGGACATGCAGATAATGTGCTTTACCTTTTAAGGAGACAAGTTTCTCACATCTGAAGCTCTTCCCCTCCCCCCACCCCATATCTGTCATTCTGACACCATTACCATAACTTAACTTTAAAGTTCTGATTAAAATGTGACTCCAGGTAAATCTGAAGTTTTAGCCATACTTTACAGTCTCTTGGATATTTTCTACATTTCAACCCCTTCACGGTATGTAGATGATCCGTTCCTCATTTTTTTCCTTTAAGTCATTTGTGCCTAGAGGAGCAGCTAAAACCAGTTACCTTCCAGATGGGCCGTGAGCCCCTTGCCGGGTCAGCGCGGGGAGGTGTGGGGGGCGGACAGCCTTTCCCACTTTCCCGATTGGAGGCCGACCCGCCACCTGCCCGCCAGGTGTCCTACCTGGAGTATGACCCAGACTCACTTTCTGAAGCAACACCTTGAACTGGCTGTTCTCGGACCTCCCTCCAAAGCCAGAAAGAGACCAAGATTTTTCAAAGAAGATAAGGCCAGGCTGGCCTCCCTCTGTCTTCAGCCTTCTTCCGCGGGGATAGAAAGTTACACCATCAGCAAGTTCCAAATCTGGATCTCGTTAACTCAGCCCCCCACCCCTTTCAGACACACACTCCTGCCATTCTTATCCAGTGTCCCGCTTTCCTCCTGACCGAGTGGATACAGAGTAGAAGACCGACTGGAGAACGCTGCGGTTTCCCTGTGGACCCCGTCCGTCTATTCCGCGGATGGACACCCTCCTCTGAAGCCATGAGCAAAACAATGGTACTTCTACAATTTCGAACAAGGAAAATAATTTCACCTTCTGAAGGAGTAATAAACAGTACTTTGTGCCATAATAAGATGCAGAATATATACAAAATGTCACATATAGCAGAAAGGCTGACCGTAAATTTAACGTTCAAGCCAATCCCACCTCGTTGTACTCCTAAATTTTGTCTCCTCCTCCTCTGAGGTTTTGCCTTCGGATTTTTAGTTTTTCCACCCAAGGTAGAGGTCTCTTTTCCACCCAAGGTAGAGGTCTCTTTATCAAGCTGCCTTGAATCAATCACTCAGTCTGTCTCTCTTTTCTGCTTTATTTTGCACCAAGAAGGTGTGCCGTAGAAACAAGTAATTTTCACAGGCTGGGGCTCCTGCTGTCCTCACTGGGAGAAGCCAGACGCCTTTACAACTCAGAGAGCCAGGAATGCACTTAAAAGGCTTCAGGATAAAAGGTGTCCAAGTCAGGGCTGCTGTTATTATGGTGATGAAAGGGAAGGGGCCTGCTAGCAGGCTTTGAAATCTCAAGACAACCAGCACAACACCAAGGGCTAAGCAGACCCCAGAGAAGGCCTCCTAACAAAGCCAGCTGTAAGTTCATGCCCACGCCCAGGCCGCAGTGGGGCCCCTACAGCCTGAGCTGTGTGGTTATGAAACCAAAGAGGCCTTCCCTGCCAGCCAAGGCCCCTCCCCTGGTCTGTCCTGGGAGATCTGAAGGTGTCCCCCCATACTCAGTGAGGAAGGCCCCAGGGAGGGAGCTGGGCCAGCAGGGACATTGGGGTGCCCAAGGCCTCCATGCCTCCAAATGCTTGTGGCCAGGCCCTCCTGAGACATTCTGAAAAGAGGCTTTGCTGATACCTTCCAACTTCCATTCACAGGCGCGTGCGCGTGTGCGCACACACACACACACTCCCAATCATCACCAACATCACCACCACCACCAGCTGCTCTCCCAATGGCCCAGGAATGCTTTTCAAATGAAAAAAGACCTGTGAAAGGTCTAGCTTCAGGCTGAGTCTCTTTTTTCCTCTAGAGCTGCCCTAGGAGAGCACATCGGGGTTTGGGAAGACGGAAGACAAGATTTAGAATGAGACCTCTTTCCTTTTTATCACACTATTCTTATAGAATCTTCGTAGACTCCAACACTGCTATGCGCCGGCAGTGACCCCATGTGAAGGTTCTCTGAACGTTTGCTCGCACTTCTCCAAACTTCTCCAAATCAGAATATCTACTTGATGTGCTTGTGGTGAGGGGTCACTGAAAAATAAGACACAGGAATCTGTCAACCAAAAATGAGGGTGGTTCTAGATAGCTGGGCTCCCTGAGGTCCTGCGGGGTGGTCTCTTAGCTTGTGGGGCCCTGCGTGAGAGGAGAGAATATGACCAACCTTTTTCCGTGTCCACCCTGCCTGACGTGGGTAAATGGTGACTTCCAGTTTCCAAATGAAGAATGTGACATCCTCAGAGGCTGAGTGGGACTCCTTTACCAGAAAGGAAGATTTCCTACCTTATTATATCCCAATCCTCCAAAATACACTACTGTCATTGTAACTTGGGTATAAATGCTTGAAAAAAGAACCCTTGAAAAAAATTCTCATATATCCTATTATTGGCTGATACATCAAAAAAAAAAAAAAAAGTTGGTGCTGACAATTTGTTTTAAGAATACTGAGGCGGACCCCAAACTCTGCACGGTTTATGATGGAGAAGCCCACATCGGGAAGTCAAATCTTTGTTCTGAAAGCAGAAAGGCACGGTTAAGAATGATCGCAGATAAAGCTGCAGGGAGGAGCCTCGAGCCATTCTCTTCCCCATCTGCACCCATTACGCACAACACGCAAGCAAAGAAAGAATCAAGCTACCTCTGCTTTCGATGAATTACAGAAATTACAGAAGCGTGAAAACAGGGGCTCCTGGCTGGCTCAGTTAAGGGTATACCTTCGGCTCAGGTCAGGATCCCGGGGTCCTGGGATGGAGGCCCACATTGGGCTCTCTGCTCAGCTGGAAACCTGCTTCTCCCTCTGTCTCTGCCTCTACCCCTGCGTATGCTCTCCTCCCAGCCCCGTTTCTCTATCAAATAAATAAATAAAATCTTTAAAGGAAAAAAAAAAGGGAAAGGCAATGAAATCAGTGTGGTCACTGAAGGCTGATGGAATGGGAGGAAGGCCACTTTTGTACAAAGGCCAGTCTGGCGCAGGCTTCCTAAAGCGCCGTGTGTTGAAGGCCTCACAGCAAGGAGCAAACACCTCAGACCTGTGTATGCTCAGGAGACGAGAAAGAAATAGGCCACGTTTGGCAGCGGGTGGGGAGGGGAGAGGAGGTAGGTGACAATGTGCCAAAGGGTCAGGTGGCACAGTGTCCAATGCCGAGCCAGGTGTCTAAGCACTGGAATCTCTCCCCACCCTTTCTAGTTCTAAACGGACCCATTATGACCTAGAGGACAAGAGGATTGTGGGTAAATAATATGCCGAAAGCCAGCTCTGGGCCCAGACTGCCTGGGGCCAAATCCCAACGATGTGGCCCTGGGCAAGTAATTTAACTTCTCTGTGCCTCAGTTTCCCCACTTGTAAAATGGGAACCCCAGCATGCCCACCCCCTGAGCTGCTGTGAGAAGTCGGTACTTGTAAAGCACTTGGAACAGTGGCTGGCACACACTGAGTCCTGTGTGAGTGTGTCTGTTCCTCTCATTTATATTGTGAAGATGCACTTCGGCAGAATGGTCTGGACCCCACACGGGATGTCCTGGAGCTGAGGGAAGGAAGAGCCGTAGGGCTCTGAGGTAATCCGAAGGACACAGCTTCTGTCTGACCGCCATGACTACCGTGCCTCAAGCAAGCTGGGGAGAAGGGGGTCCCGATGGAGAGACCCATGCTTCATAGGACTATACTATGATCTCTGACTTACCCCCATCACTGCCAATTCCACAGCTCAATTTGGGGAAAATAAATGAAATATTTGGAAGCAAGCATGCAATTAGTGTTCACTTGAATATTAACTCTCATAATTAAAACACACACACACACACACACACACACACACACACACGTGTTTCAGAATGCAGCAAGCATTTGGCTGGCTTTGATGGGTTTAAGTCAGGCCTTGGGGGAGCGGGGGAAAGGACAGACGACCGGGTTTAGTGGCGGATGCTGATTAGAATGCCACACGCAAAGGAATAAAAAGGCAGGAGGTGAGGTACAACTCGATGCAGAGAAAGAAAAGGTGGGAGTACTAACTCGCTGAGCTGATTCAATTTTCATCAAGTACCTTTGAATGTCAAGTTCTGCCTGAAGAGAGATCAGCATGCACTGCAAAGCCTGCATGACAGGAGAAAAAGAGAGAGAAAAAAAGATAGACAAGAAAAAGGGTGAAAACATGAAGAGAAAAAGAAGAGGTTGACCAACATGGACCATTTATTCATTCATGAGGAAAATGTATCACAGTTAACCCCTGTCCCGCTCAAAGAAGGAGAAAACGGTGACAGTCCCATCCTTGTATTTTAGGAAGAAATGTTGAAATGTTGAAAGCAAGCCTTGACTGGCAATGAGTTTTCCCTACAATATCTTGCCATAGTTGTATCTAAATTCACCTTGTCGTTTGAGAATGTGTCACTTGGGCCCACTGTCCTGAGGTTGTCCCAAGGTTGCAGGGGAGCTATGGGAGCCTGCTGAACCAGACTGAAATGCCTTCCTTAGTCTGAGGGCAGTTGGGTGGGGAGGCCCAGCCCGCCATCTTGATTGGCACTGGCCACCGGGGTTCTCTACGAACACTGGCTCATGAGCACTGGGCTCTGCACCTGTCCACTCTGCCACACAGGAAGACAAGACTGTCATGATTAGACCCAGCATGAATACTTAAAGGAATGGAAGGTCAGGATTACGACTGAGGGAACTAATTCTGTCATTGAAACCTGGGTGACCCTGGAGTATGTGTCTTTAGTTTACTCTAGCCAGTATTTAAATATTTCAGTTCTCTTTGATCCACAGATTAATTTTTAGACTTTATTTTCTTTTGAAAAGACCATGGCGGAAAAACATTTTTTTGTTTTAAAAAATGAAAATTTCCATAATCCTGCTGAGCAAATGATTTACTCTTGAATCCAAAATCAGCCAGTGAGAACTGAAGGCTCAGAGAAATATGTCCACACACCCACGTTCACAGCAGCATTATTCACAACGGCCAAACAGTGGAAGCAGCTCCCCGTGTCCACCCATGGATGAGTGGATCAACAAAAGACAGTATATACACGTAACAGCTTACTTAGCCTCACAAAGGAAAGAAATTCAGACACACGATACAACAGGAGTGCGCCTTGAGATTATATGAAGTAAAATAATCCAGACACCACATTTGAACGACCAACCTATACGGAGCCTCTAAACCTCGTCCTAACTGAATTACATAGTATCCGTGATCCATCCCGCCATTAACAGACACAGAGAGAATACGTATATATAATCTGTTTTTCTTGTATTTCTGAATAACTTTATATTATTTACAGAACCCGGTTTCATACATATCAGACACAAATCTCTATAGGAAAAAGAACAGCATCTGGGTGGCTCAGGGATCAAGCGTCTGCATTCAGCTCCAGTCATGAGGGTCCTGGGATCAAGTCCCACATGGGGCTACCTGCTCAGCGGAGCGTCTGCTTCTCCCTCTGCCCTCCCCTCAGCTCATGCTCTCTCTCTCTCTCTCTCTCTCTCTCAAATAAATGGATAAGATCTTTAAAAAAAAAAAAAAGAACTTTTTAATACCAATGGCGACATCCCCAAACCCAAAGACGGGTCTCCAGACAAGAAAGGTACTAAAATGGTCTACCCAGAATGCATTCAGAGGCAGCCCATAAAAAGGAAAAGAACTCGAAGGGACTCGGAAGAGGAAAAAAAGGGTGACACCATGAGAAGAGCTATGAGCTGGATTGGCCTCATAAAAGCCCTTTGCTGGGTGAATATATTCTCTCTAGAAAGGTGAGGCTTGCTGTAGGCCCTCCGATTCTTTACGGGCTTCATCAACTATGAAAGAAATCTCCCGAAGTCGGATCACAAATAATAAAGCCCTGTAGGTGCGTGGTAAATAAATGTGCAGGACAGAAGCAGGGTGACAGACGTGACGAGCTTCTGTGGACAGGCAAGGGGAAAAGGGTGCAGAAAACCAGAGTCGGCAGGCCAAGGGCACAGGGAATAAAATGGGCTGAGACCAGACAGCCCTGCTCAGTGCGGGCGGAGAGCAGGAGAAGGCAGGGGAGACCAGCACCCCTATAAGGAGGCTGCCAGGAGGGCAGAAAACCTGACCTCTCTCCAGAGGGGGACTCTCTGTAGAGGAAACAGGCCCAGTAGTAACAGAATACTAAGACAGAAGGGGACAAGGAATGGCCCCAAAGCAGCTGCTGTAGGCAAGAGCTGTCCAAAACTCAAGAAAGCAGGGGCAGAAACACAGGAAAGGTCAAAGGCTTCAAACTTGGAACAAACACCAACTCTACCGGTTGCTTTTTTTCCCAGCGTCATGGATGGAAGTCAAGGAAAACACAGAAGCTGGGAGGAAAGGACCCTGGGGTGCTGGAGAAGCAGGAGGCCTTCCTCTCTTAGAAGCTGCAGAAGTTCCTACAGACAAGGGGTTCCAGAACTTGAGGCCACAGGAACTTGAGTTCTGGAATGCCAGGTACCTTTTCCCAGGATTACAGAATTAAACTCAAGTGAGAAAACCTCCTCCCTTGTCGGCAGGTTCCGTACCGTGTGTGAAATGTTTGGAGTTCCATGGGTTCTGAGCCCCCCAGTAAGGAAGTGGAGGGGGAAAACTGGATCTTATTAGGCCACTCACATACTCTGGTTAAATCAAGTGTGTAGAGCTTGGAAGTCTGATTTATAGATTTGACCATAAAACAGAAAATTGTTCCTAAAAAAAAAAAAAAATCAGTGTGAGTGGGGAAGGAGTGGCTACGAGTCACTTCAGAGAATTTTAATGGCGGGCTGTCGTTTATGGACATCACGAGGCTACATCACACTAAGGGAAAATGGGAAAACGTGACTGGGAAAACGCAAGCCTCACCTCACGGAAAAAGCTGTAGCGGTAATCATAACAATGCCATAAAAATTAAACAGAAGGACATTTTGATTATTTCAAAGACTCCTAGTAAATCCAGTAGCTATCATTAAGAGGAAAATGGTCGGAGTGTCTAGGCGGCTCCATCAGTTAAGAGTCTACCTTGGGCTCACATCATTGCTCCAGGGTCCCGGGATCGAGTCCCACAGAGCCTGCCTCTACCTCTCTTTCTGCCCACCCCCCACCCCCGCCATGCACACGTTCTCTCTCTCAGGCAAATAAAGAGAAATCTTAAAAAAAAAACACAAAAAAACCAGAGGAAAACGGTCAAGGGAAACTACAGAGGGGAAAGGTGCTTCAGATCTCTTGCAGAGGCTAAGTGCAGCAGGAAGAGAAAGAGGTTCAAAAGCTCCCCCGTCCTAAGAATAAAGACAGGACTGATGAGCCTGAGAAGGGTAGAACAGGAAGAGCAGATACTGGGTAGATGCCGTTTGCTCTTTTTCTGAATTTTCTAGAATAACAATAATTACATAATAATAATTGGAAAAGAGAAGAATATTGGTAAAGATGGCAAAAGGGAAATATAGGTCCCTTGGGAGTGAGAAAGAGAGAGAGAGAGAGAGAGAGAGAGAGAGAGAGATGAATCATAAAGGGCTTTGGAGATTTGCCAAAACTGAAAAGCTCGCAAAAAGGTTCTGATTTTACCCAGAAATGGAAGGCTTTCTGATACACTTTCCTTCTAGTCAACTGTCGACTATTTAGGAGTAATTTAAGCAGTCTGAAGACTAACTGTGGTCAAAGAAAATGTGTTCATGAAGAAAATGACAAGATCTCGTGAAAACATGTCTGTATTAGGAGTTCCCCAGACTTTATAATTACACAGTAATCACTGAGCTGTCCACCGCATCTTCTTCTAACAAGAAGATCTAATTGCCAGAGCCTTAACTTAGAATTTTCTTCATGTTTCTAAATTGGCGGACCCGTATTTCCTCTTCCTCCTCTCTTACTGCCAACACCCTTGTTCTTTATTTTACCAATGGAGAATTATCAGTATTAGTTTCCACTTAGTTCAAGATTTAAGGGATGCAAAGGGCTATTTTTACCCAATTTCTGAAAGCCCTCTGTCTCCCGCTTTTGGAACCACAGACTGCTACTTCATTTCTGTAAGCCTGACTTTCCTTATCTGGAAAGGGAGGACAATAATAGTATTTACTTCACATAGTTGTTATGAGGATCAAATGGGATGGGGGCACGGAAACCAAGAGGCACAATTCCTGGCACAAACTAAGAATGCAAATGCTAGGAACTTGAAGCCTTTGTTAAAAACAACCGCATTCCCCCAAAGATGCTTTACTGACAATAATGAAGCGATAAGTACCCAATGCCTTAAAAGGGTGCATATCCTTCTGACTCGGCATTCGATTTCAAGCAACTGACTTTAAGGAAATAATCTGTAGTAACCCACAAGCGTGCACGCCACGGAACCAACCGAACTAAGCAGGCACTAGCAATGATGAAGGAGCAGAGCCTGTAACAACAGAGAATGGAGTTGACGGGTATAATTCAGCGGGAAAAATCATGGTAGGTGAAACGACATGTGTTTGGTTTTCCTTGAGTCTATATACTTGGAAAAAAAAATAGAACATACACCAAAATGTTGGTCCATATGGGTTATCAGATCATGATTTTTTACCCTTTATCTGTTCTTTCTAGCATTTCTAGAATAAACATGTATTACTTTTGTACTAAAATATATGTGTGGGTGTGTGTATTTATTTAAAAGTTGCCCAGGATTTGCGACTTGTGCTTTTCTGATTCGTTTCTCCCTCCCCCAACACGAAGCGCTGAATATAGTATAAACAGCTACAGACGAATTTAAAAGAAAATCGGAAAACAGGATTTTGTTCATTTGATAGCCTTAAAATTGGTTAGAACAGTAAGATCGTATCTGAATGCACAGCCTCTTTACCACTGGTTGGCTTGTCGTTTTTTCTCACGTTGATTATGTATCAGTCGCACCACAAGGGGGCGCCTTGAACTCAAGGCGTACCATGAATGCAGTCCCTAGCATGAGGGGAGGAAACCAGACACACTTCGCACTGATGGCTTGGAGTCAGTCTTCAGCTCTTCAGAATGCCCCAGAGTCCCTTGTACAGTGCATTTTCGCTGTATATAACCAGTCAGAAAAAATTACAACGGGTGACCGTTTGTGTCATTAACACCAATGACAGCAGAGAGCTGATATCTGCAAGTCTAATGAAGTTGCCACTGAAGAAAGAAAAATGAGTAGCAGCTCCCCCTCCCCGCAAAACTAAAGAACATCACAAAAGCCAATGTTGGGGAAATTGTGTGAGAAGTCATTCTATCCCAAAGACACACAGTTCTACCAGTAACTTGGGGACCAAAGCAATTTTAGGTTATTCGGGGTAAAAAGAAAAAGTTAACTCTGTGGAGAGACCCAACTGTACATAATTCCTTTCTAAAAATGTTTAAGATACTAAAGATGGAATAAAAGTAGGTAGCCTTGAGAGACTTTGTGACTCATGGTAAGTATTATAATTGATTAACAATAACCTTAAAACATAAGATAAAGTCTGAGGGACTCTCAAGAGTAAACAGACCTCCCCCACCCCCCGCCAAAAAAAATGCAACATCTCAAAAAGAAAAAGATTCAGGGCAGAAATCCTAGGAATTTCGAATTTCCTGAGAATTCCAAATAATTCTACAGTGAATTCATGCCAGCGATGGGGGATATAACTTTTGCAAAGAGAGAACTAGCCTTGAGCCTCAAGTTCAACTCTTAATGTCTTGGAGCACCTCACCTTGGAAATACTGACGAGGTCATGAGTCACGTGCAGCTTCCTCATCCTTAAAGTGCTAAAAATTAGTAATAATAGTATTTGTATTACAGTTTTGTTGTATGAAGTGAGATAAGTTCTAAAAAATGAGAAATCCATGCCTCACATCAGGATGGCCACAACTCCCGTGCTGGTCTTCTCGTGACTCCAATGGAGGGAGGGGGTCTGATGTTTAAAAAAATAAAAAAAAAAATGAAATCTATTTGTCGACTTATGCATACAATGGAGTGCTGGCTTTCAAAAAAGTGGGTTTACACGGTTACACAGTTATTTCTACTACCTTGCTGTGGCCTGCAAAAGCGGACTGCAAAGTAAGCAAGGAAACCTGTCCCACTCTGGGCAGACGTTTGACCGGTCCAAGCTCTAGACACAACATGGTGTTTGTGGCTAGTGTTCTGAATGACACAGCAGCTGTGGAAGACTGTGGTATTAACCCTAGTCATTCTCCACGTCTGGGGTTTCCAACCCCACCCTTCGTAACTCACAGAATACGGGAAGAAACGATGCAACAGACCTTGGAGAGATCTGCAAAGGTTGGGTCTCACGCAAAGGGAAGGATGAGGATGAGGATACTAGTTATAAAATGACCCATGTCTCCTTAACAGATCGCAGCAGGCTTTCCTAAGGTCCTTCCTCCACATTTCACTTACCAAAGAAGGAAAAGAAGCCCAGCGCCCCAGGGAGTGTTAGAGAAAATGTCTGGGAAGAGTTAAGCCAGGTCAGCTCCACAAGGGGGACAGGTATCTTGGAACCACCCTGACCAGATGCAATCTCTGGGCATCGGAATGACCAGTTCCTTGAGAATTCTGTCAATTTTTGTGTACTGCACTTAATGCTACTTGACATGCGAGACAGTTCATTTGCTTGTATGCTTCTTCTCTGCCCGTCCTCACCCTCCACGTAAGCACCAGGACGGCAGGGATCTCTCCAGGGCTCAGACTTCCCTCCAGAACGAACAGAAAGGCTGGAAGGAGACCCTGGTGCTCAAGGAGCCTTGGCTTTGGCAACAGGCTTGATCTGAATGCTTACCTCCTGTCCCTTTGACTAGCTCAGGTCTGAGGAGTCCAGGCACCGGTAGCCAGCCCAGAAACTCCCAAAGCTCACATGAGCCTCCTCAGAAAACCCATGGGACTATCCCCAGCCCCCATGCTCCATCCAGAGCATTCCTACCCGTCACCCTGACTTCCCCCCATGCTTTAATGCTTCTTGGCTACTCTCACACCTTCTTGGAAGGAGGAAAATCTCCATCTGATGTGGAATTTCTGTTTGGCAGGGTTTCCCTTCGATGTCCACCAAAACCCTCCTCCCCTGAACACTAAACTCAAGGGAAACAAAAATAGTCAAAACTTTAAAAAGGGGGGGGGGGCTTTGAACCCCAGCTTTCTATTTCTCCCTCATTATTCCAAACCTCTGTGATCCACTCCATCCTTCTTCAATGGCTGTTGCTGTAAGGGGAGTGACACTGCCTGCTGGGGGCACAGTGCCCACCGACACCTGCCTCAGTCAGGCCACCATGGGACCAGGCCTTGCTTGAGAAGCTTAAGTTGTTGCACTTGAGACGTAACTGAAGGTACGAATTTTAATAGCGAGGAGAGAGGGTATAATTGAATTTTAACTCAGAGAAAGGAAGGATAAAAAATGGGATCATTTACTGAAACCAGTCGGGAACACACTGCACTTCTGATCCTCCCTCTTCTCCCAGAGAAAATCGTCACAGAGACTAGAATCTCTTAGATTTTGACCAACCTGCCCCTGAAGCAAGGGGATTCACACCACTCAAACCAGCTGAAGGATAAGGATGCCTCTGAACATCTCGTCTTCCCCTACCTACTACCTACAACAGGGAAGCACTAGCTGGCCTTTTCACAAAACATCTTCTCCAGAAGTTTCCGTAATGGTTGGAGGTGACATGAATGGGGCATTTGCAGAGTAATGGCCAATGCCACTCTGTGAGGGAGACATGAGGTTTAGTGGTCCAGAGAGCGCTGGGCAGACAGTCCGAGTCTGGGTTGTAGAAGGTTCTCTGGGCACTCAATGCAACTCAGGCATCTGCCCAGTCCTCAGTTTCCTTATGTGCAAAATGAAGAGTTAGGTTCAATCTCTATGGCAGACCTTAGATTTGGGTCTCTCCCAGAGGCATACCACCTCTTAATATCCTTGGCCACACCAGAGCGTGGCACTCATAGCCATTACTGAGGAAGGCCTAGCGTGCAGGGCCAGAGCTCCAAGCACTGGTGGGAAGAACCTGGGTATAAGACCTAGGGTCGGCATTTGTTCACTGTTCTGCTTTGAATGAATTACTTAGGCTGACATTAGGCTTTGTACTGGACCCATTAGACCACCAAGGTTCACCTTCAGGCCAGCAAAATGACAACAACCATCCCACCTACCTCACCCTGTCACCAAGAAGGGCAAAGGAGCAAACTGGACAAAAGCATTGGCTCTAATAATAATAAAGCAGTCGTGCTTTTCTCAAGGAGAAGGAGCTGGAGGCAAACACACATAGACCAGAGTTCCTAGAATATTCTGCTGCTGAAGGATGAGTTCTGGCTCTGTCCACTCCAGGCCTCTTAGCTGCAGGGATGCAAGACCTTCAACTTGAACATGCAGCTTCATTTCATGAGCAAGTAAGAATTATGGTGGCAGATGTCTCATGGGTGGGCAGATCCCCATCCCCAGCTGGGGGTCCGGGCCCTGAGACATGCTGTCCCTAAGGCCCACCTGCCTGTGGGGCTGCCACCTCCCTGACCCCAGGCAAATTGGTGTTCTGATCTCCAGTTCTCTGCTGCCACAGGTATGCAAAGCTGCACGGACAGGGCTCAGCCAACCCGCCAACCCTCTTCAGCCCATGCTACCCAAGAGCTCGGTGCTAGAGCCTGGCCTCATTTCCCATTTCCCACTTTCTAGTCTGGCAATCCCCAGAAATATGCATGGGGGGTTGAAGATTATTGTGAAAGCTATAAACTTTATTGGGATAAAAATGCCTTCGTACACAAATAGTCTTCTCGACAGTTTCATTTCACTGCTAACATCGATTAAATGAGTAAGTGGCGCCATTTCTTAAATTCAAAGATGGATTGATATTATTTAAACAGACAAGGGCCATCATCAGTTGCTAGTCTGTGTGATAAAACATTATAATTATAATTAATACAACATAACTGGGGCCATAATTACAAATTAGTATTTTTAACATTGTAATTAAGGAAAATAATCTGTGGTGGAGTGAAAAGAAACCAACCCAGCTACAGCTCTCTAGCCTGATTTTGAAGCTACTGGAGTTCATACGTTCTTCCAGCTGAAGGAATACCATATGTTGTCATTTTTAATACCCAGGTAAATTTTTTGTTCATAAAATAAGATCTCAATATTTTGAGACAACAGGCTGGGTTCTAGGAGTTCTTCTTGAAGATGTGTAACAGGCATCCCTCTGATACAATGAATTAAAAAAGGATGTGCACACATAACAGTTCAACAATTGAACAGACTTTTGCTAATTGCCTGGAAAGAGAAGGAGCTAAAAGCTGAAAGCAGTTCTCCAAGGACACGAGGAGCTTCTGGCCCTACACTGAAAAATGGGACAGCGAGATCGAGAGAGAGAAATGAACCTCTCATACAGGTCCTGTTTTGCATCCTCAGTATGGAATTTCTGGAGCCGCGGTGCAAATCAGAGTTCAAAAATGATCAATGGGGCACTGGCTGGGGCCATTAAAAGGCTCTCAAACACCAGTTAAGATGATCAACTTCCGCAAGTTGAAGCTGCAAATGAAAGTTACTATAGAAACTCCCTGACACTCTTCCATCAAAATGTTACCGAAATAAGTCGGAAATATAGGATGGAACAGAGGCAGTGATAAAGACATTGAGAGAAAGGAAACCAGAAGTTGTTAACTCACAAGCAAACTACAGTGCCACTGTGAAGGCGGTGCTCCACCAGAAGCAAGCACCGCATGGGTGCTGGGGTGACACTTTGAGTTCCCACGCATTTCCACCAAGGCGGTCCCATCTCATGTCCTTTAGACCCGAGGGCAGGTGCACTCCTGGAATGTCAACCCCATGGGGGGAAGGAGGTTTTCTTTTCCCTCCTCTGAAGGACATCTTGTTCAGTGAAGGGAAGGAGAGACCCTCCGTCAGGGAGCGAAGAGGAAACCACATCACTGAGATGAGCACTTCCTGTTGGTCTGATTCTCTCCTCTTCCATCTGGAAGACCCGGGAGGCCGCTGTGGGTCTGAGGCAGATGCGGACGTAATATAGGGTCATTCTAGAGTTTTTGAGGAACACTTGACACTATTTTCACCCTTTAGTACTCACTGTAGAAACCCACAAGAAATTGGCCACCCACCATCCTCCCACCTCCAAATTCCTGCAAAGCTCTGCTCCCTCCTTTGGGGTACACTCTTGGGCCTGAGGGTCTAGGATGAAGTTGAGAAGGTTACTCATCATTTCCAAACTATTTGCTCCATGGTATTTTGACTCTTAGCCAGGAATTTCTGGCAGGGAGCTCCCTCTTTTTGATCCTCTGACCCCCCTCTCATAATTTACCAAGTATCACGATGACCTTCTCCTTCCTCCCCAAAGCTAATAAATCCCACTTGCAAACACATAACTCAAGCACAGCATGGTTCCTGTGCCTCTGGGAATGGTAACTCACTCTGAGGGCAAGAGTGCAGAGCAAGAATAACCTTGATTCTTCGTTTACTCCTACTTTGACAATGACCTTCTCAATACAGGGCTGACTCTCTGAGATGTCACTGAAGAGCTTTCAGATCCAGCGTGAAGGACAGCATTTTAAACAGAGAGCATTTGACTGGTTGGCATAAGAAAATATTACGTTTTCAATGGAACAGTGGTGCTCTGGCCACCATTGGCTAAAATGGGCAGATCAGAGCCCATTTTTGAGAAGGGTAAAGCAACGTTTTTAGGTGGATACTTCAAGTACACACACACACACACACACACACACACACACACACAACCTCTTGCAATTAATGACCTAGAAATGTGAAAGTATGATGTGGCCCATGATTATTCTGTAGAGAACACTGGAACAAAGGCCGACTTTCTAAGGATGGGATCACTCTTTCAAGGATTATCTCAGTGGGTCACCTCTCCTCCCCATTCATAATGCAGCTCTTAGATCAGCTGAAGAGACTTATGTGGCAAGTGTGATCCAATATTTGGCTCTGATGTAGGTTTGTCTACTGCCCTCTTTCCTAGTCCAGGGGAGCAAACAGTGCTGCAGAGAGGGAAGGCAGGCTTCGAGTGTCCACACAGAACAGTCATGCTGGTGGCCAGCATTCGCCACCCTGGGAGGAGGCAAAACAGCCCAGCTGGGAAGGCGATCCATGCCAAGGCAGACCAGAAGGCCCATTCCCAGCCCTGGGCTATATTACACCTTCAGGCAGGAGAACACAGGTCTTCCTACCATGTTACCAGCCACCAGCATGTGTAGGCTCTTATCTCTTTTATTAACCACAGAGCAGTGTCAGCCCTGTGAGCAGGCAGGGTAGTGGCTTGTGGTTGGGCTGTGGGAGAAGAGGGTGATTTCATGGGAACTAAGAAGCCATCTTGTTCCAGGAACACTACACCAACCTGCCAGCTGACCCTGCAAACCCACAGGTCCTTGATTAGCTAAGCAGGGGGTTTGGACTGACTCCATTATTAAAAGCGCAGAGACCCCTGGGGAGAGACACAACAGCAACCTTATCAGATAGGCTTAGTACCAATAATTTAGTAGAGCCTTTGTAGAGCAGAGATTTTGATAGGATGCAAAAGGGATCCAGAAATGAAATAAATTATGCAAAGGCAACTGTTCCTTATTTCACTGTTTTTTCATGAGTTCATGAGCTAGACACAAGGTGAGGAAAAATCCTGTATTCTCACTGGCTCCCCAGCTTCCCCTCTCCTACGGGACGAACCTCTCATTTCACACTGGGCAATAGGCCCTGACTGTGGTTGAGCCTCTGCTGGTGTGTCTTCTGGGCACAGTGGAGGAGCACACCTACACTCACCCAACACCGTCAAATGACCAAACAGTCACGAAGACACATCCAATGACCCTGGACTGTGCTGGGAAGGGCATGGTTATAGAGACTTCAAGAACTCTAGAAAAAAATGAAGCCCAAGGCAGGGAAGAGAGGAAACCAGACAGGAAGTCAGAACTGGATCCCAAAGTCATATATCCACTCTTCCAAAAAGTAACAGTTGAAATACATGGCCCGGTAGGTATGACCAACCATAAATGTTACCTATCTACTGTCAGCCGGGTCTAGAGAATATAGGAGGACAGGATTTGGAAACAAGGTTCTATGAAGTTCCTTTTGTTTCTACCACTTAACTTCATGTTCTCAAGAATAAAACAGACTCACTAGCGTACTACAGAGGAAGTACATACCCTATTTCAAGATCAACTACCAATGGCTAAAAAGAGCTTGTTGCATCCCTCCAGAGACGTCAAAAATTAAATCATGGAAGCAGAGTTGCCTTGATTCTCCTCTGAGGGAGAGTTTTTCTTAATTATTGGTGTTTTAGGGCGTGGGTAGTCTGAACTGTCATGAAAACACATCAAAAGTCTATAATCAATATCAAGGCCTTTTTAAAAATACTAACAGGCAAGACAGGTTTATCTACTGTACTGTCTTAGAACTAGAACACAGTCCAAATTAATCTTTACCTACAATGGAAATCAAGCTAAATATCTTTTCTTTGGTTAGTTCATGATCTACATCGGACTACTTCCCCTCCCCCTATGTTCGTAAAGACGCCCCCCTCCCCCCAGCTGCTACTGGAATTACATGATATGGAAGAATAATATCCTTCAGTGTTGATGTCATCGTTGTTTTGAAGCCAGGTCCCAGTTTTAAAACCAGGAAGCATCTGCAGCATATAAAATTACTTTTAACTTCTGAGGCTTCTAGGCCTAAAGCCAAAAGGTAATGAGTTACCTCAAAAATATTTTCTTCTCTTTCTTTACAAAAAAAAAAAAAAAAAAAAATTACTTGGGGGCTAAGCAGTGAAACAAAAGCAGATTCCACCACCTTACCCAGGGGTGAAAAGTCACCACCCAGCATGCCTTCCTTCCATCTCTTCATTTTCTGTTCCCTGCCTTTTCCCCCGGAACAGAATTCTCTTCATCCCCACCCCCTCCATTCTGCATCCTTTCAACATCATTCCCCGAAGGCCTGCTCTGCAGCTCTGGGGGCTAACGGTATTCTGAGTCCACAGGTTTTTCATTACTGCTTATATTTCTTTTCTGCTGACCAGGATGCACGTGAACTTGCCAACAATCTCTATCTACTCAAGAGAGAGATTCAGTTCTTTTTAAGAAGAAAAATCATTTGGTACTTTACTTCTCCGCGAAGCTCTCCTAATCGGAAGACGTTCAGGGTGTCCAGCCAGTGACTCATTTTCCTTAATGGCTTTCAGACACTGGCATGCCCATTCCAACACCCAAAGCAGGGCGGGTAAGACTGCCTCAGGTTATAGGAGGGACGTTCCAGATCAGTGTGTCTGCTAGAAGAAGCTGACCGGGAGCAGGGGCCTGTTTGGGAAAGGGCACAGGCTCGGAATCATATGGTCCTAGATATACTGTCTCCTAAACAACAGGCTGACTGAGCCTTAGTCTTCTCATCTGCAAAATGGGAACACCACCATGTCGTTTCAGGGAGGAGTTCACACCTGGCATTGGGTCCATGTTCAAAAAATATTTATCCTTTCTCGTCAACCTCTCTTCAAATCTCCTCCTAAGATACACACAGAAGTTAGGCGTTCCCCAGTATTCTATACTATACGCTGGCTGACTCTGGCAGTCTTTTTTTTTTTCCCCCTTTCTTTCACATGGCCACGGTTACATGTCCTTCACAAAATGACAAAGTTAATATTCACCTAGTGATAGTCAACATAACCTCCTATAAAACTGTGAGACCCCAGATTACCCTGCACGCTTGGCTCTACCCTGTGGGAGCACTCTGTCAAACTTCATGTTTCTTCCCCAAATCATTGCTTTTCACCAAACTCACTGCTCCCAGAACAGGTATAAGAATTCAGCCTGCTTATTCCTGAGCTCTCTTAACTTAGATTTTTCTGGCTTCCATTATCTACAAGACCCTACAGAACACACAGGAGGTGACTTTCATAGTATGTATACAGTTTTCTAAGACCGCACTAACATCTCATTCAAAAAAATACAACTTTCAGGGCGCCTGGGTGGCTCAGTGGGTTAAAGCCTCTGCCTTCAGCTCAGGTCATGATCTCAGGGTCCTGAGATCAAGGCCCTACATCAGGCTCTCTGCTCAGCAGGGAGCCTGCTTCCTCCTCTCTCTCTGCCTACTTGTGATCTCTGTCAAATAAATAAATAAAATCTTAAAAAAAAATACAACTTCCCTTTATCTTTAGGTAATTTTTACCCAAAAAATCAAGATAATTTTTAAAAGATCTCTTATACCATAAATACAGAGTAAAAAGGATAGAGATAGTTGCTGTGAGTATATACTCAGAGCTAAGAATCTGTCCATTTGCTACACTGTGCTAGAGACACTATTCTAAAACCACTGCATCCACTGACAATAAAAATGGTGGGACGCTTGGCTGGTTCAGTCGGTACGGCATCCACTCTTAATCTCAGGGTCATGAGTTCGAGCCCCACGCTAGGTACAGAGATTGCTTTAAAAAAAAAAAAAAACCCAAATATTGGGAGGGAGACAAACCATAAGAGACTCTTAATCTCACAAAACAAACTGAGGGTATGCCGGGGGCAGGGGGTAGGAAGAGGGTGCTTGTGTGATGGACACTGGGGAGGGTATGTGCTATGGTGATTGCTGTGAAGTATGTAAGCCTGATGATTCACAGACCTGTACCCCTGCGGCTAATAATACACCATATGTTAATAAAAAACAAACAAACAAATAAATGTCTTTTTTTTTTAAAATGGCCATCCACTTACAAACTTCTAGCTATTTGTGATTATCAGGCTACCCACTATGTTCCCCCAACGTTACATTAAGTCAAACAAATTTTAATGGAATTATATTTTTTTCATTTCTTAATTGGTTACATATTAGAATTATACACATGCTTTTATTTTCCCTTGTAATTTATCCTTAATTAAGTTTTTACCATTTAATGTACAGCAGACAAATAAGTCAAGTCCATTATGTGAATACTGAAATGAACTAAAGTCACTTCTATTTTTGAAGTAAATCTATTGGTGATCCTTTTAGGATAAGAATAATCATACTCTGGGGCACCTGGGTGGCTCAGTGGGTTAAAGCCTCTGCCTTCAGCTCAGGTCAGGATCCCAGGGTCCTGGGATCGAGCCCTGCATCGGGCTCTCTGCTCAGCGGGAGGCCTGCTTCCCCCTCTCTCTGCCTGCCTCTGAGCCTACTTGTCATCTCTGTCTGTCAAATAAATAATAAAATCTTTTAAAAAAAAAAAGAATAATCATACTCTAAGTACATTGGGACAATAATTACCTCTTCGTTACATGGTCTTTTTCTTCAGGCAAGGAATGGTATGTAAAATAGCACATGCATAAGGATGTTTTCCTGTTCATTCACCTCAAAACTCAAAGCATTTCTTCCCAAAACTGAAATGGAATTGGTTACATCTTTGTGTCTTTTTTTTTTTTTTTTTTTGGAATAAGTACTCTCTTTTTTATTCTACTATATATATTTTTTCATTCTCCCTACCCTCTGCAAATGGAGTAATCCCCAGCTATGAAAACAAAATGTTTTAAAAACAAAAAATTGTGATGTAAAGCCTTATGGCTTTTTCCATGGCGTGATCCCCATCATTAATCTCCTGCTCACCTACTGCCAAGAGTGGTCAAAGCTGGCATGTATGTAAAAAATAAATGTACCAAGTTTCCATTTCTTTTTTCCTCTGAGAAACGTGAGGAAAGTGTTGAGTAAGGAAAGTACTACGGGGTGAGAGGATGTGAAATAATCTAAATGACTCCCCTCACTCCCATTTTCCAGACCTCGGAGTTGTTTACCTAGCGGAGCCTGAGAGAGAGTCTGGTGAGAAAGATCACGTACTTGGTCTTTGAGGAAATAAACCCACATCTCAAGCTTAGAGGCCTTAAAATGTCCACGAAAAACACACTTTTCTGGATGCCGGGTACAGGGAAATCGATTCAGGAAAACAAACATTTCTTACCAAGTGGTTGCCACCTTTGTCCTTTGGCTTTTTGTTTATTGGATCCTGCAGCTGCTTGAACTTGAAGTGAGAAGATATGAATTCTCAAGACTAGCGATCAATTGTTGCAATTCATTTCTAAAGTGATCATTTCTTCTACTAGTAACACTCACTAAGCCAAATCACAGTTATCAACAATGGCAAGAAGTCTAACCGGGAAGTATTTCCAAATTCTGGAACTATTTTGTTGAGGCATATTCCTGTAGGGAATGGTCATGTGGGTCCATTTTATTGATTAAAAGTCAAAAATAAAATCCAAACGTCCATTGACAGATGACTGGACGACAAAAGGTGGTATATCCACATGACAGAATAGTACTCAGCCCTTAAAAGGAGCCCTCAGAAAGGAAGGACATTCTGACGGGGCTAAACCTTGAGGACACTTACACTGAGGTAAGAGGTAAGACACAGTAAGACAAATACTGTATGATTTCAGTAATGATTTCACCACTGAACTGTACAGTTAGAAATGGTCAATGGTAAAGTTCTGTGTTGTGTTCATTTTACCACAATCTAAAAAAAAAATTGATTTAATAAAATACTGTCAACAGTCAAGATAAATGAGAGCAAAATAAAGTGAACAGAAAGAATGACTCCTAGCCTGGGTTCTCTACAAAGAACCTAAAGATATAAGAAGGACTCAGACGGCAAATTATTTTTAGCGTATCATTGGTGGTGTGACGGTAATTCCTGTGTTCAGTCAACGCTAGGTCTTATTCGAATGGCTCTCTCCAGAGAGGAATGGCTTTGGACTCAAATTTGAATGAAGATCTTTGCCACATTTCCTTTCCTTTCATATTGGTTCCTTTCATATTTTCCCAATCTTCTGATTCCTTGAGCTTTTTAACCTCAAATGTTGGACTATTACAGATGCCCTTTGGAAGGCTCGCTGAGGTAGACTGAGTTGGTCTAGGCTGTCTCTTTTTGTTCAGAGAGAGCCTTACATGTAGGCAAGCCCTGCTGTATTCCTACCAAGCGGCTGCTTTACTTGCGGCTGGATGCTGAGGAGAGGTCAAGCCAAGCCCTCCAACTATCCCTCCACTGCCTTCTGCCATGGCTTTTCCCAAGACCCTGGTAAGGTATTAGAGGAAGATACAGGTTGTTCATTTTCAGTCCTAATGTCTGTGAAGAAATCACTACGCTTGGTGTCTCAAGTTAGCTGGACTGCAAAAGCTTTTTTCACACTTGAAGACAAGACTGTAGAATATACTCTTTTTCACACACCTACATTGCTTCTCTGACAAGGTCTGGGACAAATCAGCGCCTATGTTTGTTCAATTGAAAAGAAGCAATAAAACTGCTCATTTGGCTCAAGATGGATCTACCCGCTGCACAGCTGATAACTGATTCTCTGAGATACTCTGCAGAGTTGATTCTGAGGTAAAAAAAACAAACAAACAAACAAAAAAAAACAGTTCTTAATTGTTGCAACTCATTGAATCCACAATCAGTTGTAACTCAAAATAGGACCCAAGACACGAATCTACCACTAAACGTATGAAGACAGAAAGAAATCTCATTTCTCTCCACATAAATAGTTAAGGTTCCTCCTTTAAACTACAACATGCACAGATAAGGAGATTTTAAAACAGGGACCATTCTCTGACCATGTTTAAGCACAGATCTGTGAAAAATAGCCAGTTAAGCTCCTGTTGTTAAAAGTTCACTGTCTTTTAGAAAATACTTAATTAGTACGGGGGGAAAGAGATCCTCCACTATTCGCGTTATTAGCTAAAGGAAGGCTTTAGGTTTCCACATTCCCCAACAATAAGATCAGAACAGACTCTTGGATTCTACCCCAAAACCTCAACTTCCTGATCTACAAGATTTACCTCAGAAAGTGAATAGGTCGCAACTACTGCCAAAGCAAAGGCCTTTATATGAAATCCGTCAGATCCGGACGAGCCATAACTCTGCTTGATGGGCCACATACTGAAAGACACGGCACAAGAAATCCTAACACTTTTCTAACTGATCTCCTATAAACGTGTACGTGCATAGAGATACTATAATGTCTTATTTATGGAACGATGTCACAGAAGTGAGAGTTCTAGATACAATTTGAAAAACATTCTTTTTCATGCTATTTTAAAAAGTCACCTTGTTTATTTTTAATTTGGCATATATTCAATTTTTTGAGCTTGGTATAATAGCAGAAGTTAATTTTTTCAGGTGACACAATGTTATCACGAACATTAGTTAATAGAGAAAATTGAAAACAGACGTCCCTTCGTTAAGTAGGCACTAAACAGCGTGCCTATGCACGAAGCAGAACAATGGCTAGTCTTCCCCCTTGCTTGACTCATGTCTGAAATTACTGTACCTCAAACATACAGGAATCAAAAAAGCAAGACACAGTTCAATGGAACCAAACACAGAGCTCAGAAATAAAGTTAAATAGAAGCAGAAATTTGGGTCTCGCAGGGTGGCATTTCAGATCAGTGGGGGAAATATTAAATTATTCGGTCCGTGGTAATGGCACGGCTGACTAGCCACTTGGAAAAAGAAATAAGGCTGAAACCTTATCAAACTCCTGACTCCCCAAATAAACTTTAGCTGGATCAAATAGTACAGCCTAAAAAAGTTAAACTCTAAAAGTGCTAAACTAAAACACAAACAATTTTGTAATGTGTAATATCTGAATGTGGAGGGCCTTTCTAAAAACACAACTCTAAAATGCAGAAATACAAAAGGAAAGATTTCTAAATTTGATTTTATGAAAATTTTAAACTTCTAAGGGGGGGGAAAAAACCTCTCCACAAACCCCAGACTAGACAGACTAGAAAAAAGTACTTCCAACAGTTATGGTGGAAAGTTAATCCCTTAATTTATAATGCAGTCTTGCAAATCAATGTAAGAGAGTCATCATCCAACTCAAAAATGGGCAAACAAACTAAAACTTTATCAACATACAAAAATCAGCTATAATTAATAGGAAAATATACCTTAACATCATTTATTTAAAAAAAAATCAAAACAATGAGTGTCTTTTTTTTTCATTTATTAGATATGTAAAATTAAAAAAAGAAATTGGTATCCAGGTTAGCAATAATAGAAAAAATAGCCTTCTTCCATGTTGCAGGGATATTGACATTGGCACAACCTTCCTGGCAGAACTTGTAAACATCCTGAACAATCAATTTTACTTACAGCGATTTACCCTGATAGAATAGCTGGAGGTAAAAACCCAGGTATATGAACAGGATGTTCGACCGAGCAGCTTTGCCTTCCTGATAAACAGAACAACGACCCGAACACAGGGGTTGCAGATTGAGAAAAGTAGAAACAAGAGAGATGATTATTTAATTTGCATAGGAGATGGGTTTAATAGCATGATAATCTCTACAGCAGTAAACAACATAGTCACTGAGAAATGAGTTGGACCTGTATGACCTGAAGTGTATGTTGAAGACGAGTCATTAAAGGAGGAGGAAGGCACCGAACAACTGTACATTCTGATCATTTATATAAATGTAAAAAGAAGCTGTGTACAGTTCTACTGGGATATGCATTTACTATTTTGGGAAAGGACTTATCAAGAAACTGTTAACAACGCTTACTTTTAGAAAGAAGGACTGAGAATTTAGGATAGAAGCTTTTAATTCTGTGGGTGTGTGTCGGGCGTGTAAGTGGAAGAGTTTACCACGTACAAATATTATCTTTAACTTAAAATTTTTTTAAAAAGTGGTCCTTTCAACCATCTTTTCTGTCATCACAGTGTTCTACAAAATTCGTCAAGTATGTGGGGCAGGTATTTGTCTCTCTAATTAAAATGCTTAGGCTTTCACAGCAATCCTTTGTTTCTTGACTGTCTTCTTCCCACATCTGGACTTATGGCTATATTCCAGATGTTTGTGGCTGTTGTTCTCTGTGATTGCGGCCTGACGTGTTTGCACGTAGAGCTCACCAGCTCCTGGCATGTCCACAGTGCGTGGTGTTTCTCAGAAACAAGCGGACTCCCTGAAAAGGCCAGAGTACTATGCCTTGAAACATAATTTCATGCTAGCAAAAGTGATCTGGTAGACCTCCTTAAATTTTAATTATTTGTCCAAGATCTATGTATGGCAGTCTTTCAAACAACATCAATTGTTACCAAGGACAATCTCTTAAGAACAAATAAGGGTATTCCTACTCTATGCAACTATCTTTTCACAGAGTCCCAGAATGCTGACCCTAAAGGAACTTTCAATGCCTTTCAGTTCGACCCCCACGTTGGAGAGCTTGGAGCTAGATAAGTTCATTGTCTTATCTAAGGTCACCAGTAAGAAACTGGCAGAGCCAGTGGGAAATCCTAGATCTCCTGAACACCAGTTTTGTGGTTTTTTTGCTCAAAAAACCACACTGAGGAAATCTAAACTACAACCTAGGCTCACAAAAACAGACAGTAAACGAGCCATACGACATGACAAAGAGGGCGAGAGCAAATATATTTTGTTTTCCTGATTCAGTTTCATACAGTTTTCCCAGAAGTGTTGAGTTCAGATAGGAGCGATGCTATACGTATCCAGAACTGGAAGTCTTGAAATAAACAAGTCTCCACTGAAAAGGAAGCAAAAGGAGGACTCAAGTTCAGATTGTGATGAACAAAACATTGAATTTAAATGAAAACAACTCTGTGTGGTCTCTGTTGTAGGAATGGAGGTGAAGGACTCATCTTGGCAATGACAACCTTCCCACGGATCCCGACCGCCATCCCTGACAAGGGGCTTAGGAAAGACGTTGCCTACATGCGGAAGACATGAGAAAGGGAATCTTATGACCTACAACTGCAGGATGCTTCTAGAAAGAAATAAGAGAAGAGTTCATCTGCAGGCTGGGGCACCGAGTCCTACTTTCAGCCAGGGAGAACGCATCTGTTGGTTTTCCTTTCGCACCACGATGGTTGATTATTTTGACAAGAGCTGTGGAAGGGGACTAAGAGCTCT
Source organism: Enhydra lutris kenyoni (assembly GCF_002288905.1). NCBI lineage: Eukaryota > Metazoa > Chordata > Mammalia > Carnivora > Mustelidae > Enhydra > Enhydra lutris. Next base: position 1,193,889 of record NW_019154126.1, read on the forward strand.
AATCCATACAGACTTGGCAGTCTACTGCGCACAGCAGAGTATCTATGGGGAAGGAAAGAGCAAAGCAATCAGAGAAAAGGATTTGCATTTCTTAGGATGACACGACAGAGAACTATCTCCACCTAACATGTGTCAGACACAGCTATGGACAGACAAGCTCAAGGAATTTCCCACAACTGGAAAGCTGGATGGAAGACTGAAGTGTTCTGCTTACTTGAAAATAACTTCCAAGCAAATTCCATGATTCCTTGTGAGGCTGTTCTCTCAGAAGAGAAGAGCAGGCAACTCAACGCGAGGCAGTCAACTACAGAAGGTGGCTGATTCATCTAAAGAAAGTTCCTGGAGTAGATTACACAGGGAGTCAGTCTGCTTGAGCCAGGGGTGCGCTCCCTGGCCCCGGCCCTCGTACGGGGGCATGGGTGCTAACAGAGATGGGCAGGGAGAGGTGGGGGCTGCCGCTACAATGGGCAGGACAACAATCATGGCAGTGTCGGCTTCGTGAGCCTCCGGGGCAGAGGCCAAAGTAAGCAGTCCTCCTTCTGACCAGATCCCGAATGCCTGGAGATCAAGTCCCTACTTGCTTTTCCTTTCCTTCTTCCTAGGACTGTACAATCTGCAATAGGTTTTCTTCCCTGACATCATGACGCTATGATACCTTGGAAACAGCTCTACATAACAACAAACTCTAAACAATCAACCTGTTTTTCTAGCAAGCAAGGCAGAGTGGGAGAGAAGATGGAGTCAGGGGGGAAGAGAATCTGTTTTGTGAGACAGACTTTAATGTTGGTTTGGTAGGATACTAAGTTCCCTATGTTAAAGGATGTCGCCTCATAAGCATAAACTGTGGAAAATACTGAGAGTGGCAGACAGGCCTGAGTGCAACAGTGAACCAGAGCTCTCTTCGCCGGCCATCCCGAGTGAGCTAATCAACTTCCGCACGTCTTCATTTCCTCTCCCGTAAACGAAGGATAATAACACCCACTGAGGAGTTACGAAGATTAAAATGAGAAACAGGTATAAAGCACCTGTCCTCTTTCCCAGCCCACAGTAGTTATTAAAAAAAAAAATAGGACCCAAACTCCTAACTATCATCTCTCCTTTGAGGTGGCCAGCTTCTTCAAAGTGGAGTCCAAGGCCCAAACATGCTACTTTGACACGGGGAGAGTAAACCCCTTACAACGAACGGCATGAGACTTCCTTCCATTTCGAAGGCGGGTTTTTCTTTAGACTGAGATTAGGTAATACCTAATGAATTATAAATGACACTTACTCGAATGGCCAAAAAGTGGGTGACAATACCCACAGGGAGAAAATATGTTCAGTGACTCCACTGCAATGATTACAACCCAAAAGAAACATGTTTTCTGTGCTAATAAAGGGATATCTAAAAAGAGATAATATTTAAGAAAAAGAGGTGAGGTAGAGACAGATAAGAAGGTCTCCAAGATCGTTATTTGAAGCTCTATGTACCAGATACTCATTAGCCCTCTCCCATGTAGCATTTTATTTAATCCACACACTGACACTGAGAAAATATGGTATCTTCAATTTTACAGATAAGGAAACCAAGCTTCAAAAACTTGTTTTAAAAAGCTGCTTCAGGCATAAATCTGGATCTACATAGGAGTCACTTGTGACTCCGTTTTTTCCTTCTCTATGTAAATGGAATTTATCCCAGAAACACAGTTTATATTTTTCTCTGTGTCCTTCTATAAGATAGTTTCAACATGATTCTGCTAAGATTAAATCCCTCTTTCTTAAGAGTCATCTGTATTAAAAGAATCAATTGTACCTAAATTTCATAGCCATAAGAAAAGAACCAAGGGTGGGACGCCTGGGTGGCTCAGTTGGTTAAGCGGCTGCCTTCGGCTCAGGTCATGGTCCCAGCGTCCTGGGATCGAGTCCCACATCGGGCTCCTTGCTTGGCGGGGAGCCTGCTTCTCCCTCTGCCTCTGCCTGCCACTCTGCCTGTGCTCGTGCTCTCTCTCTCTCTCTCTCTCTCTCTCTAACAAATAAATAAATAAAATCTTTTAAAAAAAAAAGAAAAGAAAAGAACCAAGGGAATAAACTTAAAATGCCTTCAATTGACAATATTTCAAAGGAACATATATTACTCCTAGAATTGGGAAAAAAACATATAAATTTATTTTATGTGAAAAGAAAACTCATTCCAAACAAGTTTGAGGTTCGACACAGGGAAATATCTTGAACGTCAAGATCAAAATTGTGAAATATGCTCAACGTTTTAAAAACTTGACAGCTGCTTCTCTTTGAAAGATTAAATTCAGCCCACCTCAAATACATGAATAATTTCATGAGGCTCTTTCCAGCATGTCCACATCCTATGGGACTTGAAGAGTACCTGCCAGTCTTCTAGAAGGCTGGGGCCATTGAAACCATTTGTTTCAGGGCTGCTTAGGCGTGATCCTCCAGGACTGGGGGACTTGGGCTGAGAAGACCGCTTAAGGTTCAGATCCCCATAATGGGATGTTAAGGATTCTAAAAGGTACAAAGGCCCTGCACTTCAGACACCAGGATAACCTGGGAAGGTACCCTAAAGGAAGCCTTGACAGAGAAACTAGATAATTACCCACACTGGGACAAATACTCTTCCTGACTTCTGGCCTAGAAAGGGACTCCAGGGGAATTGAATGAAGCTGGTAGGACATTGAGACTTATGCCGGACTGGGCATTTGTCAGTTGCCTTTTAGGCTACAAACTCACTTAAGTTAAAACCATTTTCAGAGATTACAATGCCCCATTTATTTTTGCTGAAACAGGGAAAAATTCCAGCAAAAAGGCAAATGCAGAAATGTTAAGTCTGAAGACTAACACACTGCGATGTGTCACGCTCCCAGGAAGTAAGGTTTGCATGGGCAATCCAACCCAAGATGGTAAGCCGTAGGTCATGGAAGAAATAATGTGTACACAGTTTCAATTTTCAAGACCCCTTTCCAAGCATCAAACTGCATCCCATCATCATCAGGAAGACTCTGCTTTCCATTAAGAAACCAGTTGCGAGACACAGAAGTTTCTTTCAAGAATACGTTCTTTGTAAATTTATTTTTAAGTTACTGAATCAAATAAGTTAATATGAAAAATTATTAGAAGATCAACAACAAGAAAAAAATAATACTATGAAATCTCAGAGTTTGGCCCAGATGATGATTAACAAGTCCCAAGTTTTTCAATAGGGTATTAAGCACTATTGAAAATATTATCAATTACTGCTTGGTTCACTCAGTAATTCTGAAGTAAAAGCTATAAAAGAATCAAGGTGAGGCAATGCTTGCTGTGTTTGCTTTTTGTCTAGAAGAAGCAACTAGAGACAGTGATGCTTGGGTGGGTAACATGGGCCTTTTATGGCAGACTTCGGTCTCTACAAATAAACACCATTATTTTAAAATAATAATTTTTTAATTTTATTTTTTTATTTTTATTATTTTTTTAAGATTTTATTTATTTGTTTGACAGACAGAAATTACAAGTAGGCAGAGAGGCAGGCGGTGGCGGGGGGCAGGCTCCCTGCCGAGCGGAGAGCCTGATGCAGGGATCGATCCCAGGACCCTGAGATCATGACCTGAGCTGAAGGCAGAGGCTTTAACTCACTGAGCCACCCAGGCGCCCCAATAATTTTTTTATTATGGTAAAAATATATAACAAAATTTTACCATTTTAACCATTTTTAAGTATATGATTCTAGCATTAAGTACATTCACATTAAGTGCAACCATCACCACCATCCTTTTCATCTTTCCCAAATGGAACTCTTTCCCCTTTAAACAGTATTTTCTCCATTCCCTCCTCCCCTAGTCCCTATTGATCAGCAACCAACTTTCTGTCTCTATGATGGTGACCACTCTAGAAAATGCATAAAGTGGAATCATAGCAATATTATTTCCTTTTGTAATTGGCTCACTTAGCATCATATCTTCAAGGTTCATCATGTTTTATCATGTGTCAAAATCTCCTTCCTTTTCACGGCTGAATAATACTCCATTGTAGGTACACACCGCATTTTGTTTACCCATTTACCCAACTATGAACACTAGGGTTGCTGTCATCTTTTAGCTATTGTGAATCAGGCTGCTATGAGCATGGGCGCACAGATATCTGTTTGAGACCCTGCTTTTACTAATTTTGAGTATATACCCAGAAGGAGCTTTGCTAGGTCACATGGTAATTCTATGTTTAATTTTTTGAGGTACTGCCATAGCATTTTCCATAGTATCTGCACCATTTGACATTCCTCCCCATCAGCAATGTCCGAGGGTTCCAATTTCTCCACACCTTCAACAACACTACTATGACTGCACACTTTCACTCCCGGCCTTTCTCACTTCCTCTCTCTGCTCTTCCTCCTTCCTTCTTCCCCTCCTCTCTCCCTCCCTTTAAATCATCATCCTAACGAATGTTAGGATGAATGAATGAAGTACGCTCTCATTGTGGTTTGGGTTTGCATTTGTCTAACAAGTAATGATGTTAACCATCTTTTCATGCACTTATTGGACACTTGCATGTCTTTTCTGGAAAAATGTCTATTCAACTTAAAACACAGTAAGAAATGTATATTTGAAAGAAAAAAAGAAAAGAAAGTATATTTGGTCTCTTCCCACTGCTTTTGGCTAGAGATCCTAAAACCCTCACAATTTCCTAAGTGATAAGAACTATAAGAGCAACTTTTTGCTATAATATTTGATTTGTGTCCCCAGCTCCTGAATCAGCTTCAGATTAATAAATGTTTTTCATAAAAAGCCCCTTTCAACCACACCTGAGTTATGTTAACAAGGTGATTTTGGAAATCCCCTAGGATGACTGCCAGAGGAAACAACCATGCAATTAGAGAAATGGAACTTCCAGTCCCAACCCCAACCTCCATGGAGGGAAGAGGGACCGGCAGCTGAATTTTCACCAAAGGCCAATGATATTGTCAACCACACCTATACAGCGAAAACTCCATTAGAAACCTTAACCATTGGAATTTGAAGAGCTTCTGGGTTGGTGAACAAGAATGCATTCATGTTCCAGGAGGGTGGCCCTCCACAGGGATTAAAGCTTCTGTGCTCAGGACCCTTCCAGACATCACCTGGTGCATCTCATTATCTGTCTGCATATGTGTGTCTTTTAATATCTCCTTTATTGTAAATTGGTAGTAATAAGTAAACCATTTTCCTGAACTCTATGAACCATTTTAGCCAATTATCAAACCTGAGGAGGGGAACAGGGGAACCTCTGATTTGTAGTAAGGTCAGACAGAAGTTGTGGGTAATCTGGGACCCACTAGTTATGATTGGAGTCTGAAGCCAGGGCCAGTCTTGTGGGATTGAGTCCTTCCTCTGTGTGAATTGCACTAATTCTAGGTAGTTAGTGCCAGAACTGAGTTAAATTGTAGAGCAAGCATTTAGAACCTGCTGAGAATTGGAGAATAATTCGATATAGAAAAACCACACACCTGGCATCAGAAATGAATGAAATATTGAGAAGAAAGTGTTTTTCTTTTATAAGTTCTTTGTGCTTTCTTGAATTTTTAAAAATTGTTGTTGTTACTATATAGTTGTAGGAGTTCTTTATATATACTTGATATCAATCCCTTATCAGATACATGACTTGCAAATATTTCCTCCATTTTCTTGGGTTACTTTTTCATTCTATTGATAGTGTCCCTTGCTGCACAAGTTTTTATTTTGAAGCCCAATTCTTTCTTTTGTTGCCTGTGTTTTGGCATCCTATCTAAGAAATCATTGTCAAATTCAATGTCATGAAACTTCCCTTACATTTTCTTCTAAGAGTTACAGTTTTAGCTCAAACGTTTAGGTTTTTGATCCACTTGGGAGTTAATTTTTGTATATGGTGTAAGGTAAATTCCCAACTTCTATATACTGAGTTTCCCCAGCACCATTTGTTAAAAGATTGTCCTTTCCTCATGGAATAGTCTTGACACTCTTATTGAAAATCATCTGAATAACAATTTCTTTAAAAGCCTTTTCTAAGCAAGGAACTCTGTTAAGCTGATAATAGAATCTGTGCCATTTCATTAAGCAAATCTCCCCAGACCTTTCTGCTGAAGTATTAGCACCCCAGCAAGCATCTGTGGTCCTCTTACCATGAGCCAGGCCCTGGATAAATCAACATGGGCACAGCACTGAAAAAGATGAGATCACAGTTACTCTTGCTCATGTTGCGAAGGTTGAGATAGACACAAAAACCCATACTTATGATCTTTTCTGCTAAATGCTAAGGTTAGGAAGTCTGCACACGTTCTAATAGAAGAGAGCAACACTCCACAATGCTTATTTTGTAGAAAAAAAAAATTTTATCACCCTATAGTGAAACCCCCTGCAGTCACTTCGCAGCTACCCCTAACCTCCTCAGCTTTATATGATCACAAATCTACTTTTTATCTGTATGGATTTGCCTGCTTTGGACATTTCATGTTAATGGAATCATACAATATGTAGTCCTCTGTGATGGTCTTCTTTCACTTAGCATGTTGTAGCATGTATCAGCACTACCTCAACTTCATTGCCAAATATTATTCTGTTGTATGGATATACCACCTTTTGCTGACCCATTCATTAGCCGATGGACATGTGGGTTATTTCCACTTTTGGGTAATTACGAATAATGCTGCTGTGAACAGTCATGTACAAGTTTTTGTGTGGATTCTATTTGCATTTTAAAAGAAGATGATTAGAGAGGAAGTTCTTTGATGCAAATGACACACAATTCCAGCAGTGTGGAGTTCAACAAAATGCCCAAGATTGAGAGATACATTATGATGCTATTCCAGTCTCCAAAACATCAGTCCCAAAATGACAGCTTTCTAAGCCAAACTTCTTTCGATATTATCATTCGTTCTACAAACATTACAACTGTGTGCCAGATAAGGTGTTGGAACTGGAGTTACAATGGTGAACAAGATAGGCACAGTCTGTTTACCGAGCCGAGAGGCACCAAGGAGAGTGCTGATTTTTAAAAAAAATCTTTATTTATTTATTTCTAAGTAATCTCCATGCCCAACATGGGGCTCAAACTCATGATCCTGAGATCAAGAGTTGCATGCTGAACCGACTGAGCCAGGCACCCTGAGAGTGTTAATTAGAGAGCAAATATAATAAAAACTTAAACACACTACCATAAAGGAATTACATGGTAATTAGAAAAGAGCTAAACACCTAGTTGTAGTAGGAAGAGGAAAATGCCAATTAAAACTTTCTTACAGAAGACTAAGTCCTTCAAGACAAATGCAAGTTTCAATATACAGTTTAAAGAGATCAGAGGGCTCATCTCCTTCCTTGCCTACTCCAAGTCCCAACCCAAACATCTTATAAATGTCTAAAATGTATTCATCCCCAAAACATAATGGCTCATAATTTTAAGATCTCTAAGGAGACACACATCCTTCCACACTACTTTACCTCAGTATTTAATAAAGGCCACCCTATCTTTTTAAAAATCTTATCCAAATCCTTCATTCAGCTAAGTCTTTACCCTCTTAGTCTGTCATCAAAGGCAGAATATAAATATATATATATATATATATAAAGAAATATAGCAGATATCCCCAATGTACTTTTAGGATTCGTTCTGATATTTAACATTAATAACTTACCACTCAATATTTTTCCACACTGAATTCAAGTTTTGTTTTACCTGGAAGCCTTATTTTCTCAACCTGTTGATCATCTTTATGATGCTTTCCAATGTTTCCAACCACTTCTTTCCACAGACCTAAGACTAGATTCTTGTTTACCTAAGGATAAAGCCAGAACTTAGTACAAAGTACTCTGTTACTTGACCTGTAGATTGGCCTGTTGATTTCAGCTTTATACCCACAAGACCTTCTCTTAACTCTACTTAGAGGACAGTTGGTCCAGAAAGGATCAACTTATAGGACTCAGAAAGAAGCCAACTCAATACTGTTTTAGGGGGAAAAAAATGCCACTATCGGATAAACTCAAAATGTATGCCTTCTGATTGCGATCACATCATCATGAACCTTCCATATAAAAATGTAAGCATTCTCTTATGCCCTACCCTTTTGCCCTTGACATTAACTTCTACTACTTTTTTGACCACGCCTCCCAATGGCCATAATCATTCTGACTTAAATCCATCCCTCTTCCCCATCCCCACCAACAGCCGGGTCATTTGTGTGTGTTTCTTGCACATCTATAGAACATTCCATAGAACACTGCAACTAAGCACTAGATTTAGTGATCACTTCAAAAACATTTCTTGCTATGACCCTTTAGACCCACTGTAACATTAATTCCTAATTAAGCATACTTTCAATGTGTTACAAAGAGGAGGCACCTCACAGAGTTTTACAGTATAATCTCTTGTTTGAGGTCCCGTTAACTGTGACCAGGGGAGGACTATCGTCAGCTTCCCTAAATCATGCTAGGTCACTTCTTCCACTTTCCCTCAGCGTACTGGGCGGCTGCTGTGTCACACGGAGAGACCGCATCAGTCTGACAGAACTTACTCTCTTTCAAACCACACTGGTACACCTGTTACCCTTCAGCCTCCAAGGTGTTTCCAAATTGATTTGCTGATGATATCCACTACTTCTCCCCGAATGCCCCATTTTCTTCCAGGTCATAAACACTTTCAGATGTGTCATCTCAAGGTCCTTCTTCCTCTGTGGTACATAGAAATGACATATTGCTCCTGTTCTAATTCCATATTCTCTCTACAACTGATGCTCTGTGAGGGTTTCTCCCAGAACAACTGTTTCCATATTCATCAGTGCCTACAGATTTTAATCCAAGCAGTCTGCTAAAACAGTCTTTTAGCTGTTCTACCGGCCACCTCTTCTAACAATGTTGCTTCCTCCCCCTACTCCAAGTCAACACCACCAGACTTTTTAAAACAAAGAAGTCCTGCTTTTGAAAAAAACAAAACAGACAACTCGACCTATTGTTGTCATTAAAAACCAACTCCCTCCTTTACCCGACAGAGAGACCACATTTCCCTGTCCTGTTGTTTCTGATGTATTTAAAGAATGTTTCCCTTGATGCGTTTTGAACGTTGCTTCTCATTTCCGGCTTGAGCTTTCCTGACTTTCCTCTACTGCTGTTTCTTTGTATTCCTCCTTGGCCCTCTGCCATTCCCCACCCCTCCACCCCAACTTTGTTGTAGCGTTCTTGTTCTTGTCTCCACTATTCAAGCAGTTCTTTGTTCCTCCCATTGGGTTTCCTCCTACCTTACCTACCTCAGTTAGAATGACCTTTCATTGTTTCCTTTACCTGAATTTCATGAAAGCATAGTTAGTACTTTCCTCTTAAATACCTGAGGTCACTTTCACAAATTCAACTTCATTAATTCAACTTTATCTTTTTCGCCATTGAAGATCCTGAGAAATACTATCAACCTTCACAACTGATGCCAATCTAAATCCTACACATGTAATAGTTAATTTCAAATATGGCCTCCATCCTTTTCAAATCTTCTTGCTGTATTCTCCAAAATGATCCCACTGTTCCTCTGGGAGTTTATTTGTTTCTGGAAAGCAGAAGAGGACACGGCGATCCCTAATAACACCACCCAGGTCTTTGAGTTGGTTAGGTGGCCAGAAAGTCTGCCCATGGCTTCTCTTAAATGAGAGAGCTACATCAAAACTACTTGAAAGGGTTCCCTTTGCTCTTTCTAAGATTTTACTTCTGAAATTTAATTAATTCTGAAACTTCCTAATGATCTCTGTTTATGTCCTCTTAAATGGCAAAAAGAATTGTGCAAATGGTGGCACAGCCTTACTTTTCAAGTCCCCACCTAGTCTTCAAGAGTCCACACTTTTGAATTCTTAGTTAATTTATACATTAGACAAGTCAAGCAGGGTGTAAGTCAAGAAGAGGGAATTCCCTCCCCCAATTTTCCTTATTTCCTATATTTTAGCAAACTCAAAAAAGTACGTCTGTAGAGCCTCCTGCCAATATGATTTCTTGGCTAATGATGGATTCTCTGAACCTGTTCACTTGAATGGTTTAAATGACCTTATGGTCATTTACTAATGATCAAAACATAACATAACGATTACTAATTGATTCTCAGTAAATAAAAAATAAATAGATACATGGCCATCTCTGGGAACAGGGTTGTTTCCCTGCTCAGTGGCCCAGTCCGGGTCACACAGAGACAACATTAACACTTCACCTTCAAAACAGGGAGCACCATGACAGTATTGAGCAGATGAAGAACATTAGGGCCCAGAATCCTGGGACTGAAAGAAATAGCAGCATACAAGTTTACACTCTCTGGAACTGGGGTTTTTCTTTTTTTCTTAAGTAAGCTCTATACCCAACCTGGAGCTTGAACTCACACCCGCAGATTGAGAATCACATGCTATACCAACTGAGCCAACCAGTCGCCCCTGGAACTAGAATTTGAACCCTGGCTCTACCACTTGTTAGCTGTGATCATGGGCAGGTCATACAAATCCTCTATGCCTCTACTTCCTCATCAGTAAAATGGGCATGAAAACAGAATTACATATCTCAAAGGATATTTGAGAGGCCTTAATACATGTAAAGCACGTAGGACTCAATAAGCAATTCCCTTAAGTTTACACAGAAAGGAGATTTTATATCAATTAATAAAATAAAAACACACACTTAAAATCACATAGGTAACCAAACTTGGAGAGAAATTGTTATACATCTCATGTATATGATATGCCAAGACTGGTCTGTGTATCACAGTGATGCTTGCCTGTTGAACTTGTATTTTGGAAACATCTATTCCATACTTGGCATCTTATTTGGCTTTGCCAAGACAGCACCCATGATATGGTTTTCTAAAATGCTGACAATACCAAAGCTAGTTCTCAACAAAGGATAAGCAATATCAATTTGGAAGACTACACTTAACTTACATCCATTCCAATAAAAAGTTTGCACTTTTTATCTTATCCTCCAGGAAACAGTTCAAAAACAAGTATTTTATGCTGTCTTTTGAAAATAACAAGCAGCAATATAATGTGATGAAAAAAAAACAAAACTAGAAATGGTATGCACAAAACATTTCCAACATGGACAACAATTTATCACCTTTCTTTTCCTAAATGATGAAGCATCATTTATAAACCATCATCTGTTTCATTTCATTCTCCTCCCTAGTTAGCATTGAAACACCATTCTACTTCAACAGTCCCTTCTCCTGCAGAAGAGTTTTAAGGGCCAATATTAATTCATATAATTGGAAAAGGGACCAAAAGCAATTCAGATTTCCATTCTATATTGGAAAAGAAGAATGCCACAAGCCTTTTAGCGGCTAGCTCAGCTGAGAAAATGCAAAAGCCTAAGAGTAGGAAAATCCTTTTTTTTTTTTTCTTAGATAATACATGACTGACAAATCAAGAAACATGACATTTAGGAACACAGCACCATTCATATCTATTTGTTTTTGGTAAGCAAGTCCTTCACACTTTCAGATTTGAGAAATGTTAGAGCATACTGGAAAGAATGAATTATACAACTACAACACCTGTGTTACGAAGTGCTTTCGTCCATTTTTCTCAAACTAGGCTACTTGAAATATTTGTATTTCATGAGCTAGGCCAAAGTACTGTGCCACTAAAATTGCAAAATAGCATTCTTTTTAATTTGTAGAGGGTAAGGGAACAAAGGAAGCAAGTAGAATTTTTGTGATTTAAGGCTTTTCTCCTGTAAGATGTTAATTTCAATACCGTGGTGAAATGAATGATCTTAGGAGATACAATGAGTAAAATGTAGCCTGTAGGAACCTTTATAACTTACAACATTTAACACCGTCAACACATCTACTTTTCTAGGTATCTGAAGCCCTCATAATGGCACTTTCTTCCAGACAGTTCTGGAACTTTCTGGAATAGAAACACTGCTCCCAACAATGTCTTAGCAGGGCAGGTCATGGCCCCTTTAACTGGCCGATCTACAGCTTAAGATAGTCTTTTCCTGGGGTTCACTGCTGAGTTATCCATAATATAAATGTGAAAAGATTTTCATATATATTTCATATATTCCAATAATAGTAATTTCATATATTCAAAAAAATTAACACAAATATCTTACAGCCATTAAAAATAGAATAGCAAGACATTAAGCAATAGAAACTATATAAAAAAATCTGCCAAAGAATGGAAAGACATTTCTGTCCATAAAATAGGGTTTTTAAAAATGCTTTCTGAACTTTCTATAATGGGTGTGATTTACTTAAAAAACAAAAAAAATTATCTCCAGGAGTGCCTGGGTGGCTCAGTTGTTAAGCATCTACCTTTGGCTCATGTCATGATCCCAGGGTCTCAGGATGGAGCCCAAAATCGAGCTCCCTGCTCGGCGGGAAGCCTGCTTCTCCCTCTCCCACTCCCCCTGCTTGTATTCCCTCTCTTGCTGTGTCTCTCTCTGTCAAATAAATCAATAAAATCTTTAAAAAAAGAAAGAAAGAAAGAAAGAAAGAAAGAAAGAAAGAAAGAAAGAAAGAAAGGAAGGAAGGAAGAAAGAAAGAAAGGAAGGAAGGAAGAAAGAAAGAAAGGAAGGAAGAAAGAAAGAAATCAACTAAAACTGTCAATATAAAGAAACTAGTCTTTGGGGAAAAAAATTATCTCCAGAGGACTAAATATTAATCCTCCTCTTTACTTATGATTTACTTTCAGAATCAGTTAAAAAAGAAATTTTAAAAAGGGACTTCTAAAAAAAAATCCATTAAACACAACTGAGCTTCTCAAAAATTATTATTAACCTCAAATGGAATAAAGGCTGATAAACAAACAAAAAAACCTTGTGACATCTTTCAAATGCTAACAGAATCTATTAAATAAAAATCCTATTGCCAAGTTTTCCCCATATATGAGAGTTTGGTTATTGGACCTATAGACATGCATCCTTTCCCCACCCTCTACCTCTAACAGAATCTATTAAATAAAAATCCTATTGCCAAGTTTTCCCCATATATGAGAGTTTGGTTATTGGACCTATAGACATGCATCCTTTCCCCACCCTCTACCACGAGCCCTCAGGACAGTTGGTTATAGGCCAGAGTTCAAACAATGTACAGTCCTACAGTCAGATGGAAGTCATAAATTGGTCAAAGCCACTTACCTGGCACCTCCTTTCTATGATTCTTTGACCCCATATCAACCTTCAACCCCAATCTTCTCCCATTTCAACGGGCTCACTGTCCTCCAAGCCTAACTTAGACTCTGTGGTCCGAGTTTACGGTCAATTCCTTGCAAACGTTTTCATCTGCCTCGCCCGTCTCTACCACCATTGTGCCAGTCTGGGAATCAATACAGGTTCAGCCTAACCATTTGCAACAGAGCAGCTAATATTGCAAGAGGGAAAATACCCACACAGCCCATAGCTTCATGGTCTTACCTTAAATTCGTTACTGTAAATCTCAAGTGAGCACTCGACTCTGCAAGGTGATTCTTCTACACTTTCCTCGTTATTTCACTTCATAGTTTTCTGGGATGACCATCTATTTCATAGCTTTCCCTCTCTCCTCAAACCTCCTCTTCTTTCTTATTCTCAGCTGATCACCTTCATCCATTTGTCACTGACAGACAAGAACTACCTCCTCTTACCCTCTAATCTACCAAATTTGCGTACCTAGGTATTAATTGCCTTTCCTCCTCTTAAGATGGAAAAGTCTCTGCTCCTGGGGCCAGCTCTTCCACTGTCCAGTTCTTTGTCTTCCCTCCCACACCTAGATCATTATCGGGAGCATACAAGCTTGCCCAAATACTGCTCATATTAAAAAACTGAAAATGATCGTTCTATGTTCATGTTTCCCTTTACCCATATGACGCAATAACACATATAAAGATAATAACAAAAATAAAATAAAAAATAATAAAATAAATAAAATAAAATAAATAAAAATAACACATATATGGGGCGCCTGGGTGGCTCAGTGGGTTAAAGCCTCTGCCTTCAGCTCAGGTCATGATCTCAGGGTCCTGGGATCGAGCCCCGCATCGGGCTCTCTGCTCAGCAGGGAGCCTGCTTCTTCCTCTCTCTCTGCCTGCCTCTCTGCCTACTTCTGATCTCTCTCTGTCAAATAAATAAAATCTTAAAAAAAAGAGAGAGATATATATGTACACACATACATATAATAGATTACGTGCAACCGAGAAATTGTAGCTATGCTGAAGATGATCTACCCTTCAGCTCTAGCTCTAAGTACATGAAAACTAAGCAGTTTTCTTGTCAGAAAATTACTTAGCTGGAGAATACGCTATTGCATGAACAACGTAGCAAAGAAATGGAACGAGGCTGCATACAGTATGAAAAAAAAAATTTTAAACAAAAATGGGAGTGTCATGATTTGGTGTTCCCAAAGGAGGTTTTTCCTTACAGGTGCATTGGTGCAATCATTTAGAGAGCGCAATTCTCTCTCAAATGCACGGATGCCTTGATGGGTAAATCTTCCAAGAAGGAGGAAGGCACCCTCTGTTCATGCTGGGTTGACGGGGGGTCTGGGAAAAAGGAAGAGTGGTATTCGCTTAGAAAGCCTCTCAAGCAAGCTTGGGATTTGGATCTGCGTGCCCCCCTGGGGATGCCTGGGACAGAGACAATCCTGAAAGATCATGGTGTACAGAGTATGTCTGAAAAGAAGACTAGAGGCGACCATGACTTACAAGAGACAAGAGACCTATAGTCCAGACAAGGGACAAGGGGAAGAAGTTCATATCCTGGGATTCATCCCTATGCCAACTCCTCCGAATTCCACTTTAGGGAAGAATGTCCATTGCCAGGATAAACGTCTTTTGTTACTAAAAGGCTAACTAAAATTTAGAGCCAGTTTTCAGTCACATGTAAACGTGGTGTTATACAAATAACACCTGTTATTTACTACTCACTGTTTTTTTTATTTATAGGGTCACGTTTTCTCCAGCATGTACTGAGAAGTAATCCAAGACTGTGCTGGGGGGCGGGGGGAGGTGAGTGATAATCTGCTCTTGTTCCGGGCAGCCACAATTGTAAATCAGCAACGCAAGCAACCAGAGTGGGCAGGTGACTTAACCACTAAGCTCAAATAATTCTATGAACTCTGCATTTGAGCAACGAGAACCCCAAATCTAGTCTTACACAACCCAATCCAAAGAGCATAAACTCGTAAAAGAAAACGGCACAGGGTAGAAAGATGACAAAATATTAAAACTGAATTTAGGACAGAAACCGGCAAATGGGCCAATTTCTTCACTGACTTCTCTTCCTCACCCCTCCAAAGTGTACAGACACGTTCACACCTGTCCCTGCTTACCCAGGTGCAAAGCAAGACTTCCGCCCCGTTACCTGCTACTCTGTTTTTCTCGCTCAGCATTAAGAGCATAATTTTCGCTAATCTTATGGCCAGATCAAACAAATCAGTGAATTATAGGATCAACTGGCTGCTTGTAATTAGTCTTGCCCGAGAGGTTTAAGAGAAGCCATCCATACCGGAGTGTAAACGGTGGCTGAAAAGAGGTCTGGAGGCTGAGTTGCCATGAACTAGCTGAGGCCATGGTTGAGAGCCCTCTGTTCTCTCCAGGGCCTCATCTACAAGTTGGAAGGCTGAGACCACAATGACCTTCTTGCTTTCTTGCTTACATGAACAACCAGGGACCAAACACACCCTTCTTTCTCAACTCATCTTACTTCCATGTATTCCCCCTAATAATTCCCAATGTATCCATAACTCCAGGAACTGATGCCAACAGGGTCAGCTGAGATACCATGGCCTGCCTGAGCTTTCCTCCCTGAATCCACGAGCTAAGTTCCAAACCCGAAAGGGAAAAGAAAAGCCCCAATACAAAACACCACCTTCAAAGAACCTGCAAATCCCTGCCCCACACACATTTGTAATGAGGAAATGCTGAAAGAATGAAGACAAGTCAGAAAACCAAGTTTCAGTTGAAATGTCCTGCTTATTTCCAGGTGGTGTTGGCATTGCTCTTTGATAAACGGAAATGGAATTTTCTGAAGCTGAGAAGGTAACAGCCGACCAGCACCTCGATGGTCATTGCTTACACCTTCTGCAGCTCAAGTTCCACACGGTCATAGAGCTCAGGGGTCGAGCTCAGGATCAACCCAGGAAGGCGAGGCTCTTTTAAACAATCTTGGAATAAAAGCAAGTGTAAGCATTATTATGAACACATGATAATCTTAGGCTCCTCTCCAAGAAATTAGCACAATAGCAGCACAAAGTCTGCAAGACCTGACAAGACCAGCATACAAACAAGTATCAACATTATCTTTTTAAGAAGTGAGGGAAATTAGAGGGGGAGATGAGCCATGAGAGACTATGGACTCTGAAAAACAATCTGAGGGTTCTGAAGGGGCGGCGAGGTGGGAGGTTGGGGGAGCCAGGTGGGTATTACGGAGGGCACGGATTGCATGGAGCACTGGGTATGGTGCATAAACAATGAATTCTGTTACACTGAAAAGAAATTAAAAAGTGAGGGTCTAAGACACAAAGATCACTGAGGCAGCGGAACTACAAAACAAACAACTAATGAGCCACTGCTTGGGAAGCCGAATCCAAGAATTCTTACCTCCACTCCCACTCTGGGCCCCAAACTATCCCTATTTTCCTTTCCACATTTGCCCAAGATCTAATGCTTAACTTCGTGACACTATATGACTTATAATAAAATTATTTACATCTTATGATTAAAACTACTATTCCCGCTTTGGTTCTTAGAAACTTCTTGTTCATAGGTACTACTAAGAAGTACCCCCCCCACACACACAGACACATGCACACACACACACACACACACACACGCACGCACACAAGCAAAAAAGCCCGCGCGAGCAAAAAAGCCACTATTATTCCACCATCTTGATGCCACACAAATTTGTCTTCCAGAGAAAAACATTCAGTCTATGCTTTTTTCCTTCCTCGCACAGCTGGATCTCACAGCAGCATTCTAAAGCAGACGGAAAGCAGCAGAAGCCAGAAGGCCGATTAGACTGTTTGCCATCTGTACGTCACAAATAAAGGACCATCGCTGAAAAGGAAAGGTCACTCGAGATGAATTGCACTCGATAAAGAGCTGGGGTCGCGATATCAGGCCTAGCTATTATCGACTGCTATAAAATTCCTCGCAAAAGGAGAAACGCTGCCTTGGCAGGGATTTCTCAGGGCATGGGAGGATTTACTCAATCGAACTGCGGTTTGTCTTACTTGGGGAGCCGCCGACGCGCGCATCCGACTCTCTGTACAGGTGTACCAGTTCGGTGGACGCACAGGTCCCTCCGTTAACCCAGTGTTCAGGAAGATGCTGTAGGGCCGGGAGAAGTCCAGGTTCAGGAGGAAACAAAAGGGCTGAAACCACATCCACGTGTCAGAAATAAAAACGGGGTTGGGGGTGCGGAAACACACCTGGGTGGCTCAGTGGGTTAAGCCTCTGCCTTCCGTTCAGGTCATGATCCCAGGGTCCTGGGATCAAGCCCCGCATCGGGCTCTCTGCTCAGCGGGGAGCCTGCTTCCCCCCCACTCTCTGCCAACTTATGATCTCTGTCTCTCTGTCAAAGAAATTCTTCAAAAAAATAATTAATTAATTAGGACGGAGCTGGTGCTTCCTAGTGACATGGCGGACACCTGTGGACTCCGAGTGGTTTGCAGGATGGCAGCCTCGGTGGGACCGAAAGACCCTTCGGCCCACGGACACAAATTATTCTCACCACACGGAAGTTCCCTTACTGGGGTCTCTGACCGAGGCAGGGTGCAGGCTCTTCTCACTTGTCCGAGGACCTTCTCCTCCCTGCACCGCTGTCCTGCCCTTCCCAGTGCCTGGCCAATCCCCTCGCAGTGCCTGGCAGGCGGGCCTCCCACTCCCACTCCAGGCTGCACCGCGTGGGTCTGACCGCTCCCGAGATCACCCCGGAGATCACCCACGCTTCCGGCCAGCATCACCGCAGCGTGGACTGAATTTCTGTGGCCTGTTCCTCTGTAGTTTTGCTTTTTCCACTGTGGTAAAAGGAACCTGATCGACAATCATCATCTTGAGCATTTTTTTTTTTTTTTTTTTAGGTTTTTACTTATTTATTTATTTGGCAGACAGAGATCACACGTAGGCAGAGAGGCAGGCAGAGACAGAGGGGGAGGCAGGCTCTCCGCCGAGCAGGGAGCCCAATGAGGGGCTCGATCCCAGGACCCTGGGATCACGACCCGAGCCGAAGGCAGAGGCTTTAACCCACTGAGCCACCCAGGAGCCCCATCTTGAGCATTTTTTAAGTGTCCCCTTTGGGGGCATGAAATCCATTCATGTGGGTGAACAGCCGTGGTCACCTCCGTCCGTCTCCATAACTCTTGCCATGTTGCGACACTGAAACTCTACGCCCATTAAATGATTACTCTCTCTTACCCACTCTGCCCAGGCCCTGGAAACCACCATTCCACTTTCGGTCTCTCTGAATTTCATTGCTCCAGGGACCTCGTGTAAGTGTGATCATACGGTATTTGACCTTGTGTGACTGGCTTATTCCTTAGCATAATGTCCTCAGAGGTCACCCGTGTGGCAGCATTTGACAGGATCTCCCTTCCTGGTTAAGACCGAGTATTATTCCACAGTGTGGATACCACGCACCGTATCGGTACATGGATACCACGTATATGGATACCGCGTATCCGCCCTTCCATATGGCTTGTGCCCACCTCTTCCCACCGCGAATAATACTGCCATGAACACGGGTCTACAAAGATCTCTTCAAGTCGCTGCTTTCAGGGGCGCCTGGCCAGCTCAGTCAGCACAGCACATGACTCTTGATCCTGGGGTTGGGGGTTCGAGCCCGACTCTGGGGGTAGAGTTGACTTTGAAAAACAAAACAAATATAATAAAATAAAAATACACATTCCATTTATTTTTTTTTAAAGTCCTCGCTTTCAATTCTTTTGGTTATATCCTGAGAAATGGGATTGTTGGATCAAAGCGTAATTCTGTTTTTAATTTTTTTGAGGACCCACCACACTTTTTTCAGAGCAGCTACACGATTTTCTCTGTAACTGGGATGATGATTAGCGACTCTGGTGAGAATGAGAACGTAGAGAAACAGTGCTGGGACCACTGGAACCATCTCCACCCCATTCAATCAGTGAAAGGAGACTTGTCACCGTTTCGTGTTTTTGTGTTTACACAGTAAAAATGGTCGTGTTTTCTCAGTCACCCAGCGCTCTGGCGATTCCAGTAAATGGACAGGTGCTGGGGGGCAAAGAAAACGGTCCCAAGGCATACTTATCATTTAGTATGAGCCTCCTGAAGACAATACTTAAAACCAAATGGAACCAAAAGTGTACACCAGGATTAGGAAAATTTAAAAATGAACCATATGCTTTTGGAATCAGATTTCAAAAACAGCACTCCCGGCCCAAGATCTAAATTGTTAATTGTACACAACAGACTGAGGAGAAAGTAATCAGCACCGAGCATATAATTTATATCTGTGATTAGCCATTCTATGTCTGATTTATGGCTTTTGGGTAGATGGATACCAATTTATTTTTCCTCTACAGGGCTCCATGCATGAAGTGTAATTACAAATTTGTTTGCATTTGCTGTGGTGTGGAATTAAAAACATAACCCTCTTGAAGACTTGGAATATAGGATGCTTTCTCGTCCTTTATTTTTCCTTTAAAATAAAAATGGATGTCAGACAGCATTTTACGTTGGACGCAAAAGCCCACTGGTTCTGGCCACATTGTTCTCAGAATCTCTGCTTCTACCTGAGGAAACAAACCAGATCCAAGATGATAGTAACTGCAGAGGATCTGGAGTTTTCTATATGCTTAATTATGTTGCCTTTTCATTTGGTCAGGCCCTATCACGAATACGGGCTTTAGTTTTCACACACAGACATTTTACCTGAACATACAGTTAACAAAGCTGGATATCTGAGTTTCCTTGGAGGTAAATTAATTTCAAAATGCCAATCTCCTTCAGGGGCTCTGGCCAACACCAGGGGCTTTAGTGCTGACTTGAGAGACTGTGGTTATGAATGACAGCAGGGCCACACATCATCTGGGCAGGCCCCTCTTGGGGACCCGCTGCTGGGATGCCGGCCGAGCCCTGCACTAAGTCTCATGGAGGGTGTTGGTCCTGGCTTGGCCTACCTGTGCTAATCTCACGCCCTCCACAGGGCCGCTCCCGCCCTGTGTCCCTTCCATCTTCTGGTCCGGTGCTCCTGGTCTTTGCGTCTTTCCACCACCCCATAAGAGGGCCTTGTGCAAACCCACTTCACAGGATGTCTCCCCAACTCCACCGAATGTTTCATGAAGAAAAGCAAACTTGGAAAGACACCGCCCAGGGCCCGAGCTCAACAGAAACATGGCGCATGAGAAGGAAAACCAACCCAACAGAACAGAGCAGCCGTGTGGAGTCACGGGAGAGCTACACAACTTTTTTTTTTTCAGGGCGGTAAAGATTTGTATTTTTTCATTATACAATGAGGAGATACAGACTTTAAAAAACTGGAAAAGAGAACAGAGGTGAATGTATTACCCCAGCCCCACTGTCCCAAGCCACCAACCACGTAAGCTTCATCTAGAGTCACGTCTTAGCTGTAAGCGTACTTCCCTTGCTCTGTGCAGCTAGTAGTCCATTTCTCCCTAAGTCTCTAGATTCCGGTTAGTCTCCTCTCAAAGGTTCCTCTTGTGCTGCCTCCTCTCCCTGGAGCTCATCTCTGCTCTCTCTCCCAGAGTTAATCTACCCCCAAGACAACTGTACCACCTGTGCCCATGGTTCCCAAACTGGGTGCCCACGTGCCCTAGGATGCCACAGCAAACTCACAGAGGCACTAAGGGGTGTATTAAATTTCTGAGGAAAACACGGCCATATTTGATGCTTATTGGATACCGTGAAAAATAGTAGCTTGAGGTAGTTCACAGTGTCGACATGAGATCACCCACATTCCTTAGGAAGATATAGCCTTTACAAAGTGGGGTTCGCAGAGGTAGTCGTGATAAAAAGTACTGTACAAAAGTCAGAGTGGAACAGGAAATGGGGTCCAGTCTGGTTCCAAGGTTAGAGAAATTGTGCAGTGCCCAACATGTGTGTACGACCCACACGTTCTCTAAATGTATCAGCTGAGGTTCTCCTGAGAACCAGAACCAACAGAGTGTGTGTGTGTGTGTGTGTGTGTGTGTGTGTGTGTGTGTGTGTGTATGTGTGTGTGTGTACAGAGAAAGAAAGACTGATTTTTAAGGAACTGCTTCATGCCATTATTGGGAGCAGGGAAGCTAAAATCTGCAAGGCAGGCCAGCAGACTGGAGACCTACGGAAGAGCTGATTTTTACAGCTTGCATCTGAAGGCAACCTGGAGGCAGAGAACTCCTTCCCCTTTGCCAGACTTCAGCTGTTACCTCTTATGGCTTTCAGCTGATTGAAGGAGGCCCACTCACTGTATGGAGTTATCTGCTTTACTCAAAGTCCGCTAATTCAAATGTCATTCTCATTGAAAAAGATGGCTTCATGGGACACCTGGGTGGCTCAGTCAGTTAAGCGTCTGCCTTCAGCTCAGGCCATGATGCCAGGACCCTGGGATCCAGCCCCACGCTGGGCTCTCTGCTCAGTGGGGAGTCAGCTTCTCCCTCTCCGTCTGCCCCTCCCCCTACTCAAGCTCTCACTCTTGATCTCTCTCTTAAGTAAATAAATAAAATCTTTTAAAAATAAAATAAATAAATAAAAATAAATGAAAAATGCCTTCACAGCAACATCCAGACTAATGTCTGACCAAATATCCAGTGACTATGGCCGAGCCAAGTCGACTCAAAAAATTAACTACCACTTCAGAATGAAAAATACTTATTTTTTTTCTTCCCAATTTATACAACTGTATTTTTAATCAGCCACTAAATCGTTAGGACATAAATACTTACTGAATTGTTTGGGGTCTACTGCTTAATAAATGCAACTGTTAGGTATTTCTTCTGGCTGACAGGCACTGAGAATGCTACGAACAGAAAAGCTTCAGAGCGCCTGACCTATACCCGCTGATGACTGCGGCCAGATTGTATTCCCAAATTCTCTCTTCTTTTTTTTTTTATTCTCAAATTCTTGACAGGCACATTCTACATGCTTGTCAATATACATCTATTCTAAATGCATTTCAACATACACACATATTCCAATGCGTGCCAATATTCTTACACATTCCAAAGAGAGGAATTCCCAGTTACCTTCCCTCAAAAGTTCCAAACCCAAGTTTCTTATTTCCTCCACTGAACCTACTGTCAATCTGATTTCCAGAAATGTATTTTTAATCTCACCCACCCATCCTCCCCATTAACCACTGCTCTCCAATCCACCATGGAACTCCTCTGAAACATAAGACAGTAATTCTTACCTATGTGATATATGTTATTATAGATACGTAGACAAGATGAAAGCCCTTGTCAAAATTACAGGTTCATAATTTTTCAGGGGGAAATGTTTATTTTTAACTTCTCCCAATTACTCATATTTAGAAAAAGCAGTCAAGATAGGATAGGAAAAGCACATAGGCCATAGATAAATTATTATGTTTTTGTACGGGAAACTCTCTTTGATTTGGAAAAAAGAAATCCAATACAACATTACCTCTGATGAAACATTTTGTAGGCAGACACTGCATTAAAATGAGTCTTGATATGACGAGGCCAACCCAGCATAATACACTTGAGCCAGCCTCTATCCCAGTGATGAGCTTAATCCCACCCAAAGAGCTGAGTGTGTGGGTGGCTTAAAAGACAAGTGGACCCTTGACCTTATATGGCAAAACCCAGAGACAGAAAATGTTAAAAAAAATTTTCATCTTATCTATTCCCCCCAAGAACACATGCACCCAAGAGTAACAGATAGCCAGCAATCCCTGTGCAAAACACTTTGACTGCAAACTCTCTTTTTCACTTATTTCTCATCATTAAAGCTGTAAACCGCTGGAAGTTTTTCCCTCTTTTATTTCACTTTTGTTGGCAATATCTGCCCTACTGAATAAAGATGCTGCTCCATCATGCAGAATAATATTTATGGAACTGTATTCCTGAGATACCGAGGCAACGTGATTTTTTTCTCTCAAGGAGGGGAACTCGTTATTCATTGAGGGCGGTTGCTTTGCCATGAAAAGATGCCAGCCCGTTCACACGGGGCCTCTGGCTCCAGCTGAGTGAAGGCTGCTATCACCAGCCCTTCAGCACCTAAGGATGTCGGCAGCCCTGCGGAGAACTCAGGATTCTTGTGAAAACAAACATCAAAAGGCTAGAAAACAACTGACAGCTCAGGGAAAGTCCATACAATATTTGGTTAATACTAAAAACGAACAACTATGACGATCTGAATGTTTATTTATCTAACAGAAAAACAAGTCCACGCTATGAGACTAACAAGGAAGGTAACAAAATATAAATAAACAAACTCATAATTGGGGGGTTGGGGACAAGCAAGAAATCTGATATAAAAACACATGTGACGAAAGAATAGCATGGTTAAATGTATTTACACTTCTCTGTGAGAGTACTCTCTCAGTGTATACACTTTGGGGCAATGAAGTTGGGAAAAATCTATAGGCTAACTTATGAATTGTAGTATTTTTGGTATATGAATTTCCCCACCGGCCAACGTTTATAGTAATTTCTAATTCTAGCACTTTCTAGACTACACAATCTTACCAGCCCCCTCCAGACACTCAGAATAAACATAACCTGAATTTTCCAACACTATTACTAAAAATAAAAGGACCACCCAGTGAGCATCTCTCACTATCATAAGAACTATTTGAACAGGCGGCTTTCTTTAAATTCATTCCATTCAAAGCCTTCAGAAAATTAGCAATTCTCCATGAAGACCACAGAACATTGGAACCAAAAGGGGTATGCGGGCATCTAGTCACTGGCTTGGAAATACACTATTTTTAAAAATTTGAGGTTTTTTTTTTTAAGATTTTATTCATTTATTTGAGAGAGAGTGTGTGAGAGAGAGCATGAGAGGGGAGAAGGTCAGAGGGAGAAGCGGACTCTCCATGGAGCTTGGAGCCCGATACGGGACTCGATCTCAGGACTCTGGGATCATGACCTGAGCCGAAGGCAGTCACTTAACCAACTGAGCCACCCAAGCGCCCTAAAAATTTGAGTTTTAAAGCCTTTCTCCTGATAGATAAAAGTGGTGACACCCTGCTTCAAAAAGAAGGTGGGAGGCCAGGGGACAGGGGTGAGGACTAAGGGAGCACAGAGCCACTGAAGGGGAATGAGACCCACTCTGAAATCATCCTGGAGTTCCTTTCTAGGAGCAGAATTTCAAGAGCTGATAAAGTCAGCGAGGCATGGACACGGGGGATTTTGGAAACAAGTCCACTCCAAATGGTAAGATATGTTTAGAAACATTCAGAATGTCAACTGCTTAGTAGTCTGAAATGTGATGGTCAAATCCATTACCCCACAGCACATGACAACTTATCCCCGTTTGTCCAGGACTTACCCAGTTTGAAAACCCGAAGTCCCTTGTCTCCAGAGCCCCTCTGCGCTGGCAAACAGAGACAGGCCAGTATAACATGTGGCAGGTGACCTGACTTTGAAGTGACTCTAAGCACAGTAAACCAAGAAGAGATAAATATCCCAGAGTGAGGAATACCTATCGGGGTAGACACATCACCCAGTGCAAGGAAAGGAAACCTGCATTTCCAACATCATCCGGGTGTATAGTGAACATATTAAAAGACAGCTGAAGGTGGGGCACCTGGGCGGCTCAGTGGGTTAAGCCTCTGCCTTCGGCTCTGGTCATGATCCCAGAGTCCTGGGATGGAGCCCCAAGTCAGGCTTTCTGCTCGGCGGGGAGCCTGCTTCCCCTTCTCTCTCTCTGCCTGCCTCTCTGCCTAGTTGTGATCTCTGTCTGTCAAATAAATAAATAAAATCTTAAAAAAAAAAAAAAAGACAGCTAAAGGTGTTCTAGACCGGGCTCCAAGTTCATTTTCCAGGTAGAAAGGGACAGCTAAAGTGTATAAAGAAAGAGATTTTAGCTAAGCAAGTAACTATTCTCTTTATAATCTTCATTATATCAGATCTTTTTTTTAAAAGATGTTATTTATTTATTTGACACAGAAAGAGAGAGATCACAAGTAGGCAGAGAGGCAGGTAGAGAGAGCGGGGGAAGAAGACACCCCGTCGAACACAGAGCCCAATGCGGAGCTTGATCCCAGGACCCTCAGATCATGACCTAAGCCGAAGGCAAAGGCTTCACCCACTGAGCCACCCAGGCACCCCATCAGATCTTTCTTTGATAAGCTTTTTTTTTAAGATTGTATTTATTTGAGAGAGAGAGAGAGAGAGAGAACAAAACCGAGGGGATTGGGCAGAGGAAGAGGGAGAAGCAGGCTCCGCGCTGAGGACCCTGGGATCATGACCTATCAGATCCTTAACCTACTGGGCCTCCCAGGCCCCCCCCTTGATAAGCTATTTTGCCCCCCCCCCCCGCAATACTGGATAATATCAAGATAAACGTCCATCCAGTACTTTAAATGATCAAAAGTCAGAATCATCATAAATAGAAAATGAGAATATAAACGGATATCACTTCACTATTCTTGTCCTAAAAATACTGAGCTCTCATTCTGGCAACAGTGAGAATTATAATCCCTTTCACCAGTGACAGACCGTATTTGAAAACAGACTAACGCTCAGAGCCCAGTGGCAGGAGATCTGGCTGATGTACTCTGCCGGCCAGAGGCAGGAGTGAGTCTGACCCCTTTGAAAAGAGAAAAGTGCTGTTTTCATAATTAGTCGAAACTCCTCCTCCTTCCTTTCAGGTGGCTTCCAACACTCAGAACCCCTCTCCAGAAAACAGGCAGAGAGGCACGTAACTTTCCCTGGGTTTCTATCTCCTTGAACTAGACGAGTTCCATATTTGAAGCCAAAGCTCAGACAAAGACAGGGAACTCCTATTTGCTGGGGAAATCCTGTGGGAAACTCTTGGGCTCTTTCCACTCAGTCTGGACCTCAAATTTCATCCTCCCTTTTTTTTAAGGTAGACCCATTGTGGAGCTCCTGGTTGCCGTGAACCACCTTCTCCCCCCCCCCCCCCCCACCCTTTCCCTGCCCCCCCTTTCCTGTGTCAGCCTTCCCGAGATGCCTCAGGACACTGCCTGGTCCCAGGGAAGACCCCGTGCTACAGAGGCTGTCAGCCCCCAGCCTAGGTGCTGAACCACCCAAACGATACACGGGGTCTTGCCAACAAGACTGGTAGCTCGTAGTCATCCAAGATCACATGCAAAGGAACTAAGGGATGCTCTAGGACAGCTCTTCATGCCGCACACGTGCGTGCACACCTACGCTCACGGCACTCGTTCAAGTGCCGCCTTGGACCGAGTGCACAAGCCCGCTGAGCTGAAGGTTATCCTCTGCAGAATGGTCCCTGGCCACTCCTACCTGAGTCTTCCCCATGTGCTCAGGATGCTTACATTTGAGGCAGAACTGTTGCCAAAGCCCTACAGACGCTATGCTGGGCAACTGACTGTTCTCTTCATTTTACGACAAGTCAACAGAACTACAGTAAGAGCTTCTTAAGAGCTAACAAGGCGACACAGATTTCTTTTTTTAAAATCAAAGAATGGAATCATAGGCATTTTTTAAGCTCTCTTGTGGAGGCTTAAGCTGTCTTTCAGAAGTAAGACTGGCTTCCTGGATCCATGGGGGCGCCTGGGTGGCTCAGTCTGTTAACTGCATTCAGCTCAGGTCATGATCTCCGGGTCCTGGGATCGAGCCCCGTGTCGGGGGGAGTCTGCCTCTCCCTCTCCCTCTGCTGTTCCCCCGCTTGTGCTCGCGCTCTCTCTCTTTCATTCAAATAAATAAAATAAGATAAAATAAAGATCCGCTCCACTGATCCCAACGATGCCCACCAAAACCGTTACCAGCAAGTTCATAAACCACCACCAAGCTCCCACATCACGGCCTCTCTTGAGCCTGTCAGCAATTCTGAGTCAACCATTGTCATCAGATGGGAAAACACCCTTCTAAAGAATCCTCCCTCCCAAGACAGTTTTGCCCACTTTCTGCAATCTCTAAACAGTCAAAATAAACACATTTCTGCAGGTGGTATCCCAAAGAGGCAAAACAATCATTATCTAAAACCACCCTCCTCTGGGGGAGGGCATCTGATATGAAAACACAGAAGACTTTCCTATCGACTTCATACTGAAAAGCCCCGCTTGGCTCGAAACCCGGACAGCGTTAGCAACACAACCCACTGGTATTTCCACAGCCTCCCTCCCTCTCCTCTTAATTACACCGCTGCTGAGCATGACACCCCACGTAACGGGCTCTCCTGCGCGCAGCCGCACTGCTCGCTCTTAAATAAGAACCCTCCGTCACGCCGCTACTCTTCCCGAGACCCACCAAGGGGAGCACGCCGTCCCGTATTCGCATCAGCGGCTGCCAGCGAGCAGAACTACTTCGTCGTCAGCTCCGCTGACAACCTGGACCCCGTCACTGTCTCCGGAGAAACATTCGCAACGCCACCCGCCCAGGTCCCCTAAGCACCCTGAGCAAAGTGGCAAAATATGTCCCACTGCCCTGTTGATTTTTCTCAAGGGGTTCACTGAAGGAGGTCACGGGGCGGGGGGGGGGGGGAAGCGGGGGAGGGGAAGGGGAGCAATGATGATGCAAAATTCCTCTTCATATGTTCTTAAACCAATGGGTTGTTCACCAGTTTCCACACCTGGTGCCTACCGAAAATAGTAATTTTCAGGAAAACCTATGATTTGAGCTTCCTTTTTCATCTTCCTACAGCAGAATACACATTCGGCCTTCTAGGTATTTCTACTTCTATCCGTTTTTCAGGAAATGACTTATGGATGTCCCCCTCCCCCAAAGCCGGATGCCTCCCCTTCTTGCTTTTTGCTTTGCAGAAAGGCTCAGAGAGCGAGCAGGCATCTTGGGCACCAGGAAGGCCATCTCCTCCGGACGAAAAGCACTGCCCTTGAAGCGGAGGCCCAGATTCCACAAATAAACTGTCACGCTGCCGTCACCGGCTTCTCCTCATGTCACCTTATGTGTCCAGAGAACCTAACACCGGCCCAGAGAGGGAAACAAAATCCCGCTGCAAGAAAAGTCCACTTTGCAGGGCAGGGAGCGTCTGATCCGGGGGCCACAGGGCCCGTGAGTCTCACAAAACCGGCTGTGCGACTGCTCTCTTCCTCCCGAGTTCAGGCATCCCATGTCAAGTCCCTTCTCTTGTCAAGTCTACGAGAAGCCCCCGCTTCTCCCAACTGCATTTCTCTTTCATCTGCCCAGAGTAAAGAGCATTTTTTTCTTTTGTGACTTTCTGAAAGAGCTCTTTTTTTTCCCCCAGTTGACAAAAGTCCCCCCAGTGATTTATAACCCCTGACCTTGCATCTGTCCATATCTCTTAGTGAGATAAGGAATCACTCAAACACAGAGGCCACCACGGCAGTACCACCCAACAAGCGATGAGGAGCTCTCCGGGTTTGAAGGCAGTTATCTCAGGTAATAAACAGAAATAGTTGCACAGAGCTGAAACCACGGGCTAAGAAAAGAACATGGTCTGTGTCCCTGATCGGCTCAGAGAGCAGCTCCGTACTGCTTCCTTGGATCTTTTCCCCGCCTTATCACCAATTCCCTAGCAAATATCGAAGAGCACATAGTGGATATTCAAACATCTGCTGATGCCCTCGGCCAGTATATCCTGCGGGACTCCTGCGTGCAAGGACAAGTGTGAAGCTCAGAGAGGAGCCGAAGATCCATTTACAGCCCTTGGGGTGCTCGGAGAACAGCAGAGGAGCTGGCAAAAGAAAGGTTTCTTTTTTTCTTTTTTTTTTAAATATTTTATTTATTTATTTGACAGAGAGAGATCACAAGTAGGCAGAGAGGCAGACAGAGAGAGAGAGAGAGAGAGGAGAAAGCAAGCTCCCCACCAAGCAGAGAGCCCGATGCGGGACTCGATCCCAGGACCCTGAGATCATGACCCGAGCTGAAGGCAGAGGCTTATTAACCCACTGAGCCACCCAGGCGCCCCAAAAGAAAGGTTTCTTTGTCACCTCTCCAAATACAAGCCAGTCTCACTCATTCTCCCGACTGTCTCAGGGCACAGGCCAGAACCCAATACACAGCTGATCCTGGGGCCACATAATGCACACAGAGCACAGAGCTCTGAACTTGCACTCATTGTACAACCACCCCAGAAAGCCTGGGGTCCCCTCATATGATTGCTGGCACTGGGAAAAACAGCAGTTTTTTACTTCAAGGACACCCCTGCTCAAATTTCAAATATTTAAACTGTTAATAATAACTGATGTGTGACTATTTGACAATATTCAATTATGCCCTAGCTCGTGAAAGGGGCTGAGTTTTGGAGGAACTTTTAGAATGAGGTCCCTGAACTCAGGAACACTCCACTGGGTTCTAGTGACCTTGCTTGAAAACACGGAAACAAGAGAGGAGGATGCCTCATTTGTGATTTATAACTTTGGGGTATATAATAGCTAATTTTATGTGGCGATACAATTGGGCCACAAAGTGCCCAGATATTTGCTCCAACATTATTCTGGGGTTGTCTGCCGGGTGTTTTGGGGTGAGATTACATTTGAAGCCACAAACACGGCTCTCCCCACTGTGGGTGGGCCTCATCTAATCAGTTGAGGGCCTAAATAGAACCAAAGGGCTGATCCACCCCTAAGAAAGAAATAATTACTTCCTAAATGAATGCCTGAGCCAGGACACTGGTCTCGCTGCCTTTGGCCACGAACTGCAACATTAGCTCTTCCTGGGTCTCAAGCCAGCTGGTCTTCAGACTAGAACATATACATATTTCTACACAAGTTATGTGTGTGTATACATGTACATGTGGGATATAGTGTGTAACACCTGTCAGATCACAGAAGCCTGTGTGTGCTTGTGTTTGTGGAATCTGTCATGGTCCACTGCTCTGTGGGATAATATAGTTTGGTAACCCCACACTCAGACCGTATCAATTTCCCCAGGGCACTGAGGGCATACTCCTTATTTTGTATTTTTTTTTAATTTATTTTTTGAGTGAGTGAGGGAGGGGAGGGGAATCCCAAGCAGGCTCCATGCCTAGCATGGAACCCGATGTGGGACTCCATCCCGCGACCTTGAGATCAGGACCTGAGCTGAAATCAAGAGTCTGACGCTCAACCGACTGAGCCACCCAGGCGCCCCTATTCTTTACCCTTAAAACTAGGATTTGTTGTTTTCATCCTTTCCTCCAATAACTACCATTTTCCCTTTATTTTTTAACATCATTGCTATTCATTCATTCACTCATTCATTCACCAAATACATTATCCCAGACATTATGCCAAAAGACAAAGAACCTGAAGGAGTGACAGGTATCAGCTGGCATTTATCAGACACAACCAAGAACTTTTTTCAGAGGCCTGTTTCTGAAAGAGAAGGACAAGGGGATAAAAGAAGTCACCATGTGGATGTGTATGATGGATAAGCACAGCTTTTTCTGGCTGGATTAAGTATCTATCCCCTTTGCAGAGAACAAAAGACAAAACTCAGGGCCCATGTTTGGATTAAACCCTAAGAAAGTTGATGACTTGCCCTGTTCTCCATTCAGTGGACCTCACCTCATTCTAAGAGGGTAGGGGGAATTGCCTGTGATCTTGAACTTGGCCTTCGTCCAGTTGTCCAGACCACCCTATTATGGCTTCACTGAGTCAATTATATTAGCTCTACAATTCCTTTGATTCCTTTCCAGTCTAAATTCCCCCTTTCTGGGGGGACTCGGGACGGTCTAGCCAATGTATTATCTCACAGCATATGGAATTTGGAATGGTATTTCCATACGAGGGCCATACACATTCCTTCTCCAGGTTCCCTTCTGAACCACACATGCTATCAGTTAGCACAGGAGGCTGAGAAGGGACATGGCGGAGGAAATGATGGGGAAGAAGAGCCAAGAGTTCAAAAGGAAGGCTCCTCACTGCCTAGTAACAAAGGACATAGTCCCCAAACAACAGTTTCTACATGTAATAACAGATATAATAAATTGTTGTATTGTACCCAATTATCTTAGGCTGTAGTTCTCTTTGACGATCTTAGAAGTAACTGGTCAGCTCAACATGGCTGACGAGAACAAGAAGGCCTTCTCATGGCTCAGGCCATGAGTGTATGACTCAGGCAGTGACTTAACATTGCTTTGTTTACCTCAGTAACGAGCCACTCAGCAGTCGTGCCAGCAGGTACACGGGAGGGGTTTCTCTGCTGTGAGTGAGAAAGCCCACCCGCCCCGGCGTGCTGGGCAGAGGTGTACGCCATTCTGTCACAATGGGAAGGACGGAGTGTGGTGACCGGTCAAGCGGTGTTTCCATGAAGGCGGTCCCCAACACGCTTCAGCTCTTGGCCAGGTCTGACAGTGGGAAGCCTGACACAGGAAGTAACACCACGGGCAGCCACATCTTTCTATGACTAATAACACCCACCACCCACCCCTGCGCGGATGTAGGCTTTATTAACACAAGAGCTCTCCAGAAGGAGCTCAACCTCAGGCTAATGAGAAAGAAGAAATTAGATTCACTGGTCAGTCTTCTGAAATCAAAAAGGTGATGGTCTGGTATATTTCAGGACATGCCTCTATTATCAGAACTTATAGAACCTGAAAGAACTTCCGTGACAAGGGAATAAAATAAATTAAGACCTTCAAGAGAATCATTGACATGAAAGTTCCTGTCCAGCAAATTAGACAGCCTGGGCCTAAAAGGGAGGGTAACAACAGAAATCAAAGTATAAACATCTACGCCAGCTCGTCCCTTGTAGGCGGCTGACAAACTCCCACTGTGTGGACAACAGGCCTGTGAGGAACGCAAAAGTCAGAGCGCAAAGGGGCCAGGACGCTCAGAATATCCGACAAGGGACAGACAGACAGACAGATGGATTAGCGAGACCAGAAACATCACATTCCAAACTGTGGAAGACAAGATGTTCCTTTGTAGGATACCAGCAGACAACAGGAAGTGAAAGGCGACACTTGGCATCAGGGCTCCTGATGAAGGCCAAGTTATTTTTATCACTTGGAAGATGCTGCTGCCGAAAGTTCTACTTTCCATGCACATAGGTGACATGCGCCCAGCCTTCCCTGACCCATCCTGTGGCCTCAGAAAATAACCCCTGGGGCAGGCTGACAGCTGCCTGCAAGTCACTATGGCACAGAGAGGTCAGAGAGGTCAGAGAGCTGGCTTAAGATCCTGTGATAAGGACCCAGAGATGTGGAGAATTCACAAATCTCAGAGTTCACTGTTACCCCATAGTATCTTTCAGGAATCCATATGGCTGGTAAGAAGAGGCTGTTTGGTTTTCTGGTGTGGGGGTCTAGGTTTGGGGCAAAACAAGGCTGCTCTACTTCAATGCCTTAAGATTCCGAAAGTCTGAGGCACCCGGGAGGCTCAGCAGGTTAAGGCCTCTGCCTTCGGCTTGGGTCATGTTCCCAGGATCCTGGGATCGAGCCCCACATTGGGCTCTCTGCTCGGCGGGGAGCCTGCTTCCTCCTCTCTCTCTGCCTGCCTCCCTGCCTACTTGTGATCTCTGTCGGTCAAATAAATAAATAAAATCTTTAAAAAAAAAAGAAAAGAAAAAAAAAGTCTATTAAAAAAAAAAAAAGATTCCTAAAGTCTCAGATATCACTGACTGTTGTACAATATTCAGAACAGAGTGGGTATGGGTATGCCCAAAGTTGCAAAGCAACGGACTTCAAGAAGTCAGACCATCCGTTATCCTCTGCAAGGACTGAACTTGAAAGACGGTTGGAGGGTCTTCACAGCAGAAAGCGCACCTGACTGAGATGCTTCCACTGACGCTGGCACTGCCGGAAGGGTGCGCGAAGCTGGTATTTTTTTTCCTCAATAAAACAAAACTGAATTAATAAATTCCAGGAACAGTCACAAGTTGGTTAGCCAGAAAATTTTAACGACAAACTAAAACAGTGAGAATCTGAAGGTAACTCTCTTCTCTTTTTAAAATTCAACATCAGTGGTAAAACCAGTGGCTCCACAGACTCTCAGGCCCATGTTGTGGGCTTCCCTGGGACGCCATCTTTGACTGTGTCCTTGCTTTGCTTTTTCCTTTCCTGAGGCGATCTCTTTCATCCGCATCTAGATGCTGAGGACTTCTAAACACATTCCGAACACGTTCCCACAGGTCTCCGCCAAGCCCCAGAGCTCTGTTTCCAGCTGCCTTATGGATGCTCCATGGGCTCCACAAGGAGGACATGTCCAGACAGAACAACGGCCCCTCGTCAACCTCCACCTAACCCCACCTGCTCCTCACCTGGGGATGATATCACCATTCACCCAAGGAGATGTTGGAATCCTGCCTGTAAGACAGCTCTCCAGCATGGGGTTCTCCTCCCCATCACGAACGTTTCTGCTTTCATTTACTTAATTTTGCTTTACAAACACGGATAGAGCGCCGACTGGGCCAGTCACTGTTCTAAGAACTTTATGGGACCTTCATCACGTTTTGCCTTCATCATCGCGAACCCTCTCACCACTATCCCTCACCTGCCATTTGTTCTTACTATGGCAGCCATAGCCAACTTTGCCTAAAAAACCTACCTTGTCACAGTATTTCCAGAGCCTTTTGATACTCCTCATTTTCTAGACTACTTGGCATAGTCCTTGGCGACCTTTACTGCCTGCCTGTCCCCCGTTTGCCCTGTCTCAGCTCTCTTCACAATCCCCCTGGAGCCCACGCTATAGCCACACCACGCTAGACACCTGCCCTCCCAGCGGCCACCTGCCTGCCTCGGCACTTGCCCTTCCCTCTGCCCTTGAGGTCTTTCCTCACCTGGGACCCCCTCCATCCTGAGGCTCAACCAGGCGTGAGAAAGTTTCCTGAGAGAAGCATTTCGAAAATTCTAAGAGGAGCTGCCTGGAGGGCCCCAAAGCTAATAGTAAAACCCCGAGTGGACCCAAAACCAAACCCCAAGTGAAAGCAGACGAAACAGTGAACAGAATGGATGACAGTTGCCAAGACTTTTCTTAACCATATGGGCAGGCAAAAAAACCCCCCAAAGCAAAGCAAAACAAAACACGAAAAAACCGGGAACCTTGCATAAAATTGCAAGTGCTGGGGCTGTGGCAAACTGCACTAGGTCTCCCGTGCACAGACTGGGGTGGGGGTGGGGGAATGACACAGCTGCAGCCACGGACGCAGCTGTGGAGTCAGCCAAATCGGGCGAGAGAGACATGAAAATCAGGGAAGGATGATTTATGCTAATTTTCTTGTATTTGGTCTGAGTACTCTCTCGTTCGCTCTTCCAAACCCCTGTCAGCATCATTTCTGGTCCTACCCATTTTCAGCAACTTTCATCCGGCATTTTTTTTTTTCCCAGTCGTCTTTTCTCTGCTTCTACAGATGATAATGAACGAGAGCAGGGAGACTTGAGGGAGACCAAAGGCCACTTTCAGAAAAGCCCCTGCATGCCAGTGTGAATTCTGCTAGTCAAACACGAGCGTGGGGTGTCCTGTGAGCGAGAGTCCCCGCCAACTAAGTGGAGAAGACAGAGATGACCCAGCCATGACCTTGAACTCAAGGACTCATGGTTTTGAAAGGGAGACTCGCAGCCAATAGCTTTGGGGGTCCAAAAGGCACTTCACATCTAGTGCGTCCAAAACCCAGCTGGGACCTGTCCCTCCGACTCGAGCCCCCCACTCAGAGTTCCCCATCTCCCTAAGTGACACACGAATCTGCCAGCTGCCAAGGCCAAAGAGCTTGGTTACAATCGGTCCTGATGCTCTCGTTCTCTCAAGGCCCTTTAATGGTCTGAGCAGCAGCAAATCCCGCCAACTCCATAAACCACATCCAACTGCTTCTGGCCCCTGAGGCCACCACCCTAGTGACAAGCCTCTCACTGGGTGAGTGACGAGCCTCTGCTCAGGCCTCCTGCCTGCAGGCTTCGTCTACCTGCTACAGAGTCCTTCTTTGCAAAAACAGTATGCAGGGCCTCAAAACCTCCAATGACTTCCCCTCTTTAAGTAAAAACTCAAGTATTTGCCCCGGCCTCCTGGCCCTCCCTCCCCTTGCCCAGCTCAGTCCCCAGCCCTGCCCCAAAGCGGTTTCTTCTGCTCCAGCCACACTGCCTCCAGGCACCCTGTTCCCCAGATTCCCAGGAGAACGTCCACCTCCGGGCCTTTGCTGTCTCCTCTGCAGACTGGCCTCTTCCTCTATGTGGGAAGCCTTTACCTGCCCACCTCCCTCCCTCCCTCCCTCCCTCCTCCCTGGGCTTTGCTCTGATCTTCTCTAGGCAATAAGCCCAATCTCTCTCGGTCCCTTACCCCTGCCTGATTTCTGTTCACAGCCCTGACACCCACACATGCCATTTTATATTTGTTTATCATCTGCCTGTCTTCACACTGAAATGTTAGTGCTAAGAGGGCTGGTACTTTGTGGTGTTCACTACTGTTTTCCCACACCTAGACATGTCCTTATTAAAATACATGCGGAGTAAGTGAGAGGCTGGCGGAGAAGGAAGACATGTACAAAGTAATTGTAATGCACATAATAATCGTAATGCCAGAGCAAATGTACTTCATTTAGGTAGGGATTCTTCATGCTAAAAAAAAAAAAAAAAAATCCTTTGCCTTCCCTGGAAGTTTCTTTAAAATAATGAGTCTCTCTCTCTCTCTGTCTCTCTCCCTCTCCTCTCTCTCTCTCTCTCTCTCGCAGGACCATGGTGAAACTCCGTAAGTAGCACATGCATAAGTGATATTTGATTAGTCATTCCAAGGTCACCGTGTAGTATGGGACAGGCAGTGTATGAGGCTCACATAGAGGGAAAGATTAACCAACCAGTCATCCCCCACCTTCAAGAAGTCTATACTGCATTATACTCAGGAAGATACATGAATGTAAATGATTGAATGTGGAATCTTTGATGCATTTTTTGCAAGCAAAAGCCTTCTTGGAATTCAGAAAAGGGCAAATCACTTCCAGCTGGGGTCATCTGGGGCTGGCTCCATTTTACACAGGACTTTGGGAAGCAGTGTGCAGAGGACCTAGGACTATCTGGGGAGTGGGAGTGGGAGGTGCTTACCGCAAGGAGGGCTCAGCTGGGCACGTGGTGTAGGCTGCAATTATATTTCAATTTTCCAGATACTTAATACCTTGATCTGGAGTCACTCAATCTGCTTTACAACCAATTTACATTAAGAAAGACATGTGAATGGTTAATACCCTTCATATTAAATGCTTTGGGAAATGTTCTAGTCATTTTTAGCCCCCCACCCCTCTTTTTTGGTGTTCTTTAAAGATTTTATTTATTTATTTAACACAGAGAGAGGTCACAAGCAGGCAGAGAGGCAGGCAGAGAGAGAGGGGGAAGCAGGCTTCTTGCTGAGCAGAGAGCCCGACTCGGGGCTGGATCCCAGGACCCTGAGATCATGACCTGAGCCAAAGGCAGAGGCTTAACCCACTGAGCCACCCAGGCGCCCCTTTTTTGGTGTTCTTAACACTCTACTATTTAGTGCATTATGAAAATGTCACTGATTAAAAAAAATAATAATAATGACCTGGGTCTAACTTTAACACACCCAAGACCAAAGCGAAATGTCAGAGCAGAGGGCACTGTCCGCCCCAGATGCACTGGGTGTTACTGTCCAAGGTGCGGAAACTTAGAAGCAGCCTTAAGAAGGTAGATGCCTCCCCAAATGCACACAACAGCTTAAGGGAACCATGCACAAAATGCTAAGAGTGGCCTTTGCCACAGAACAGAAGAGGGATGTATTTGCAGCACACTTAAAGACAATCAGGCCTTCCAATCATGCCAAAGACAAGAATGGGAGGAACTTCTGCAACCACTTTGGGACAAATGAATAAAGAGGTGGAGATGAAGAGAGAGGGAAAGCGGACAAAAAGGTCAGAACAGACTCAAGTGGCCACAAAGTCACCTTTTTTAATGACGAGCATTTAACTTTCAAAAGAAATCTGAATTAATTCTTCTAAAAGTAAACTGACTAAGCAGTGAGCCCTTCGCACTACAGAACAAGGATTCCGTTCAGCCTTACCATTTAAAAGGAGTTTTCATGCAAAATACCTAACTCACAGGGTCTGACAAAGATTCTCCATGAATCTCTCCAGATGTCCCAGGGAGGAGGGTGAAAGGGGGGGGGGACAGGTCCCTATTTGCGTGGCCTCAGTAAAGAGCTGGCGAATCCCCCCCTCACCCCACCACCTCACTCCCCAGGTTAAAAATACACTCTTGAAAAGACCTGATAGTTGGGAAGTCCATCCTGCTCCTACCTGATATTAAACAAACTAGGAAAGACCCTATAAGAAAAGCTGGGGCTGGATTCAACGTTTGCACAGGTTCTGGGGGGCATAAAGAGAAGGGAAACAGAAAGGCCTCGGGGAAGGAGGGAAGCTGGGGTGGGAGGAGGCATCTCGTGGGGAGGGGATATTTTTCTCATCCCCTCTTCCTGCATAAAACTTCAGCGACTGTAAAATACAAACAAACAAAAAAGCGACAAAAAATAACACAACTAACTTGTGCCGAAGACACTGAAGCTGGCCCGGGAAAGCCGGGAAAGTCGCAGGATTGCTGAGGGTTTATAGGGTTTGTGTGATGTTTGCAGGAATTTGAGGGAAGGGTCCCACACGGCAAGGCAAGAGTCTAGGGGATTTTCAGAGAGGGAGAGAGTGGTTCAAGTCAGGAGTTCTGCCTGCACTTGGCCGGGCATGTTGTAATATCTTAGGTGACCTGGATTTTGGAGTCCTGGCCCCATCAAGCCCTGAGGGGGCAGAGAAATCCTGGCCAAATTCTCTGGATAGTAATGCATTCTCTCTGCTAGTAAATTCTCTCTGCTAGTAATGCAGCTTCTTTATTATTCCATTTCACATATTCGGATTATTTATATTATATACACTAATATATAAATTACAAATACACATATATTTTTGAAGATAAATAAAATAATATGTAATATACATATAAAATAATATATTGTTTATAATTTGAACACGTTTGCAACTCTATGCCAAGTGTTTCAAGGTCATTGTCTCTAATGTCCACTCAGACCCCGCAAGGATCCCCAAGAAGCCTGAGTTCAGGAGGGTCATCCCGGCCACCCAGTAGTTAGTGGCAGGGGAGAGCCTGGTGCTCGAGTGTGGTCACCTCAGAGCCCAAGCTTCGTATCCCTTCTGCCCAACACACGCATGCCCTGCTCAGCCGCCCCGACCCACGCTTCTCCTCACATGGGATATGACTCTTCTATGAGTACACTCTGAGCCTGCGCCTTTACTTTGCCTGTCTTTAGACAAAAACTAACAAGGCGGGTTCTCAGACCTATCAGGTCTGACACCTGTTTTAATATCCTGAGATGTAATTTAAAAAACTTGCCTAGTGCACACACATGAAAAAAGAAATCAAGATCACATCCTAACTGTTATACGAAGGAGAAACCAAAGAGAAATTTGTAACGAATAAGATGAACTTTGATACACGAATGCTCACATACAACTACACCAGAAGACCTAAGAAGGCAGCTGCTTGAACCTCTAGGTAAGATCAGAGTGAATTCAACAGCTATGCAGGTAGACCGATAGGAGCAATGACATTATTTTTCTGAAATAAACATACAGTAAAGTTCTAAACAAAACAAAAAAAAACAATATCCTCTCAATTAATACGGTGGTTACGTTCCTGGCAAATTCAGCATGTATTTAAAAAAAAAAAGAAGAAGAAGAAAGAAAGAAAAGAAAAACCATACATATGTATGTATTTTTGGTTAAATTCTAGTAATATAAACCCTTTTTCACCCCAAAAATGTCTAGCTGGATGCTCTGAAGTTGTGGCCTCCTACAAGACCACTCTTCACAGTGTGAGATAACGCATTTCCTCGCAGGGCAGCCAGCATCCCTGGCCTGCGCCTGCGACAAAACGTCACCCCCCAGTTATTCTGACAAGCAAAGGTGGCCCCCCAAGTTTCCACCCCGCACCACCCTGGGTGGTACTTCCGGCTGCTCTAGGCTGTAAGCGAGACTCCTCCTTCCTTTACAGGGTCTCCCTACTCTCCTTTTATTCCTAGACAGCTAAGGATACTGCAGTATCAAATCTTCTAGCGCTTGAATACCCCCAGCATATTACACTGTTATCTCCGTCTGTGGTCATCAGCAAGTATGTATGACCTGGACTGCTCAGCTCTCGAGGCAACGACAGAGAACATCCTCCCAGCCTGTAGCTGCCGCTTACTCGGTCCCAAAGATCATAGCTGCTAAGACGACAAAAGCTACAGGCCATACAACTGCTCATTTTCAGACGCTAGCAATTGTTTTTTGCACATAATCTACATCTGAATCCAATTAACAAGCTTTTCCTCTGTACTTCTTCACCTAAGGCCAATACTGACCTGCGAGGGGATAAGCCAAAACCAAAACCAAAACAACTAAGTTAGCAAATCAAAGATTTTAAAAAGAGAAAAGGGTCTCCACGATTTAAGACTGAAAATGGTCACAGAAAAACAATGTATGCCAGGTTACATTTTTTTTAGGTCTGTGTTATGTGATAATCTTCCCAAAACTCAATGATAATAATGTCAGCTCTTAATGTTATTCATTCATTAGTCATCCAACAGATATTCACAGGGTCCTTGGTCCTCATGAGGTTCAGTGCAGTGTAACACAGCAGGGTTTCTGGAATTTTCATGTGCATTGTAACCACCTGGGGGGCCTTGTTACAATGTGGGTTCTGATTCATCAACTCTGGGATGGGTACTGAGGTTCTGGATTTCTTTTTTTTTTTTTTTTTTTTTAAGATTTTTTATTTGTTTATTTGACAGAGATCACGAGTAGGCAGAGAGGCAGACAGAGAGAAGGGGGGAAGCAGGCTCCCCACCGAGCAGAGAGCCCGATGCGGGGCTCGATCCCAGAACCCTGGGATCATGACCTGAGCCGAAGACAGAGGCTTTAACCCACTGAACCCCCCAGGTGCCCCGAGCTTCTGGATTTCTAACAAGCTCTCAATGGGATCTTGATGCTGCTAGTCAGCAGACCGTATTTTGAGTAATGAAGTCAGAGAATAAAATAATTAAGTTAAACATGGACCCTGTCTTCAAAGGACTTACAGTTTAGATAAGGGGATATATGTCTTCCAAATAAACAGAAGAGTTACGTACTATAAGATCAAGGTAAAAGATAAAGTGTGATTCAAGGTCAAAGAATGACTCTTCGCTGGGGGCTGGGTGGGTGTCTGGGAAGACACGATGAAGGTGGCATTTCGGCTGCTTCTTTAGGGAGAGCTGATTGGACATGTAGCCACAGGGAGGGAGGAGGACCAGTGTCAACTAATGTAGAGAATTAAAAAAATGTGCCCTGCTCAGATGAAGAGGGACAAGTCTCATTTGGAGGGAAGGACCATAGGTGTGAATAAAACAGTGGGAGACGGGGTTTAGAAGTTGGCCTGAGAGAAGTCTGGGAAGCACCGAAGACACTGAGAGGAGAAAATATGTGACCCCAAAATTCGCCACTTTGGCCACTTTGTAGACTATTTTAAGCTAAAGGCAATAAAGAGCCAGCAGACTCAGAAAAAACTCCTGTCTCCCTCCCCCCAGCTACCTAAAAGAATTCAGATAGGGCATCTGTACCAGAAAAGGAGCTATTTGGAGATGATTTTTTTTTTTTTAATCTGAATGACCTATCTGTATGGCAGGACAAACATCTAATTGCCAAACGTCTGCTCTTCTTATCGTCCTGTGAATCACTCACTCACCCTCTAAAGCCCCAAGCTCCTATCTCATTTCTTAGCACAGGACAGCATTTAAGCCTCAATTGTCTAACTTGCCCGTGGGTCTCATACTTTTCAAAGGGCTCCTGTATGTTCATTATTAAGTTTTTTTTTTTTCTTCCCCTGTTACTCTTTCTTACATTGATTTAATGAATAGACAGACCAAAAGAACCCAGAAGGGTAGAGTAAAATTTTTTTCCTTCCCTACAACACCCAGTCAGGAAATCGAGAACTGAGCTTGGGCCAACTACACGCCGAGCAGCAGGAGGGACAGATGGAAGAGGCGGAGGAAGGGAAACAGGCTGACAGACCACTGAAGAAGCTACTGGAATAGTCCAGAAGAGAGAACACGAAAGCCCGAAATAGAGACAGTCATAAATCTTTAATAAGAAAAAAAAAGAAGCTGAGCCATTTATACCTTAATTACCTAGATTGGGTTTTATTTTGAATAACGAACTACCTTCTGACTTGATAAGCAAAGGTACAAGCATTTCTTAAAGGGTCTGGGAAACACTGATATAGTAATTAAAAATTACAACACGATGCTCTTGGAATGCTCACTTCTGGAATTCTCTTGGAAATAACTAAAACATGTTGTACTTTGTTTCAAGGACTTTAGATTGAATTTAAGTTCGCTATAAATGAATAATGTCCCACCTAACACAAAATACTCGGTCATTTTGCATTCTCAGAAGAGGTGGTCTTGGCGTTATTAGCCACATTTCCTTTTCCTCCAGTTCTGGGTGCTGTGTCAGTTTTAGGTCACCCCAGAAAGAGATCTATTTCCAGAGGAAAGTATCTGGCTCTGAAATAGATTACCAGAGGCAGCCTCCAAAACATTAGTTTACAGAGTAGGAGAAGGCAAGGTGTTCCAAGCTGGAAAATAGTACAATTTTAAATTCCCCAATGCAGGTAGGGAATCGGGCAGGGTCTAAGGGATTTGATAGTCTAATACCGTGGGCAATGTCCAATTTGTGCCTACCTTCTGAATCTTAGAAGTTTCAGACCCCTGAGGCCCCCATCTCAGCAGGAGACAACAAAAGCCCCTGTAGTTTGCAGCAGACCACATGGAGGGTCTTAAAAGTGTCCATGTTCCTTTCTAAATCCTAATTAAGTGAAAACTCTTCTAAGGAATAATTTCGCTCCGAAGCAGTTTGTTGAATTGTACACTGCAGCAGAACTCGGCTCTGTTAAGGAAACAGATGCACTGACTGCATTTCTGTTTACGAAATCCATATTCAGGAGTCTATTTTCTCCTCAGTGTGAGTGTCTAAAACTGCCATTAACGTGCCTCAGAGAGGCAGCATGTGTGCACGGCAAACGTCACACCCCCTGACGGATGGGGAATGTGCCAAGTCAGTTGTTCCTTCTCCATCTCATTGATATGAAGAAAAAACAAAACACTGGAGTCTTTAGCTGATGGACTATTAAAAGAAGCATAGAGCTGAGCAGGTAATCCCATTAAGACCTGCGCTGAGGCAAACTAGTGGAGGCAAAGAGTGAAATGTACATGGTCCAGGAGAAAACTGTCTGGACCAAGCTGGCAAACGGGGAGCCCCAAAGTGGCCAGTCCCACCCCTCCTTTGTGGAAGGGGATTATAGCAAGGGCAGCTCTGGGGAACTCTTCTTGCCACGATGGGCCAGGAATGCTGGCAAAACAGACCCCGCATGGGTTTCTGTGTCCCGCATGCCCGTCTCATTAACGCGCACTCAGGACAGAGAAACCCTATGTCGACTCTGGCAGGTAAACTGCCGGCAGGGAGAAGTTATTAGCTGAAGACACTGCTGATGATGCAGTCTAACCGAAAAGCAGACAACGGAGGGTTTTGGTGTTTGAAGCACACACACAAAACATCCTGGAGCTCTAAGCCCCGTGGCACACGCTGGAAGTGGAGACCAACGACAGAAGCTTTTAGGCTACGCTGCTCCTGATGGCTGCCAAGCCCGGCAAACACGCTTGGTTACAAGCTAGAGGAAAAGTCCCTGCGCTTATCTGTCATTTCCTGGATATAGAGAGGAAGATGCAAAACGCCAGGTGCTTTCCTCTGATGTGGGGTTAGGACGGAGAGGAAAAGAGGGACAAGGAGGCTGTGAGTTCAGGCTTAGCCAAGACGAGAGACTTCATCTGGTTGCCGCCCTTACAAAAGCCCTCCTGAGCACATCCAGTCGGGTACATTTCACAGTACAACTCAAAGCAAGCAGGAGTCAGATTTCTGGTTCTTAAGATGCTACGACTGAAGCCCTAGATGTCTGTATATTCCCAGAGATGCCTCAAGTAAGAGAACTTTAGACCACCTTTCTTTGTTTTGTTTTCCAACCCAAGGACGTCCCATGCATCCCCTCTCCACCCACCACGAAGAACTTCAAGAATTCGTTACACTAGGCAGTGTCTCACACTCAGGCTGTTAAGTCCCGAATGTTTAACTTGACTTTGATCTCTTTAAACAGTCTGCCTCAACCACGAGTGGTAGTTTTTCCTTATCAAGGAAACAGAGCAGGGATGTCTGGCTGGCTCAGTCAGGGGAGCATGCGACTCTTGATCTCAGGATTTTAAGTTCGGGTCCCACGTTGGGTGTAGTCATTACTTATAAATAAAATCTTGAAAGGAAGGAAGGAAGGAAGGAAGAAACAAACAAACAAAGCAGTGTAATGGGTTTCCCTATTTTCAGAGTCAGCACATTAAGCTACAAAGCAAATTCTGTAGGAGATAGGCAGCGTGCCATGCCAAGTCTGGGGCAAATGCTGTCAGGGTTTTAAGAAGTTAACAGGATATGCTTAACTCCTGGTGGCATGTAAGAAAACACACCGCCTCCTCACCCTTCTCCCTAACCTGTTCACAGTTACAGAGAATAAACTCCTTTCACTTTTGACATGTGAGGGCAGTGGACTTCTCCGTAGCCAGAACAACAAGGGGCTTGGGGG
This sequence comes from Enhydra lutris kenyoni, assembly GCF_002288905.1. Taxonomy (NCBI): domain Eukaryota; kingdom Metazoa; phylum Chordata; class Mammalia; order Carnivora; family Mustelidae; genus Enhydra; species Enhydra lutris. Next base: position 1,237,492 of record NW_019154126.1, read on the forward strand.
AAGTGTGCACAACCAGCGTCAGCTGTCAGAGCAGAGGAAGGGGTTTTGGGGCAGGCAGAGTTTGTGATCGGAGGAATAGAGTGGGTAGTACCGTGCTTCAGGTTATCATTGGTCCAAATGGGTCCAATTAATTTTCTGGGCCCATCTTCTGGAGTTTTCCGTCAGTTAAACAACGTCTACAGCTAACCCTCGTGACAATTCAGCCCTAACTCCAAACTTATCAACTTACTCCTTTGAGATTCCCCCTTTTCTTAATATCATTCTAATAATCCAGAACAATTTTGCATTGTGTTGACTGTTTTTACTTGTTCACGCACGTCTTCTTTAATTTTCCAGTGAGCTGTTTGTGATTAGAAAAGCGCCAGAGAACTCATCCAAGCATCTCTGTGACAGACTTGGGCAGTGATTCAAATATTATTTAAGTCATTAAACAAAATCCTCCTATGTCATTTCAGTTGATTTCAGGATACAGACTCTCCAGACATGCCCCAGAGATAAAGATCACGTATTTACTATGTTTGACCTAAGAACCTACGTGTATGTGTGTGTGTTTGGGGGTGTGTGTGGCGGACTTAACGTGTAGTAGAGTCTTAGACTTTTGCAATCTCCTGTGGTTAAATAATAGCTCGATTTGAAAAATCTGCAAAGGAAACATAGTCCTTAGTATGATTCTTTTTGAAGTTGTGGCCAAAAAGCCAGATGTAAAATAGGTTAATACTGTTTGTCAGCTCTGTGGTAGGACAGAGAAATGGTGCTATTTGACCAAAAGCATGCTTCTGATAAAACCTTCTAAGTGGACAGGAACACAAGTCACTGTCCCCACAGATAGCCCTAGAAATGTCCCCACATGCCAGGGAGGAATAAGAGGACAGAAATAAAATAGCTGGCCAAAGTTCTCTAAGATAAAAGCTGGTGGGAGTCTCCCATGGGAGATCGGGATCTGAAAGTAACCACGGTATGTGGCAAGAAAAAGTAGGCTGAGTCTCCTTGTCTGCAAGACCACCTCAGGGGGCTACACTTCGGAATCCCAACGAACACTGTAGTCAGTACAGGAGGAAGGATATGACAAAATTTAATATGTAACAGAAGAACCTAAGTAAGTGACAGATGAAAAACAAGTTTTGAAAAAAAGGAAACAATTTGCAATCACTGCTGGATATATTGTACCCCCTGCCAAAAAAGTCTTAAGACAGATAGATACCTCTTTCTATTATGCTTGGTTTAAACTTTCTTTCTGTTATATTAGGGTGATAAGCCTGAAACTCAGCAAAGGAGGAAGAACTGTCTCTTTATAAAACCCCACCCAAGAGATGAATGACAGATATTTACACACATAGCTTTCAGGATACTTTAAGAATTCCAACAGGCTCCTATTTGGGGGGGCACTTTTGACCTTTTCCAAAATCCTCAAATCCATGGTGAGAAATTATGATTAAAATCCGATTTCTTGGGGCACCTGGGTGGCTCAGTGGGTTAAAGCCTCTGCCTTCGGCTCAGGTCATGATCTTGGGGTCCTGGGATTGAGCCCCGCATCGGGCTTTCTGTTCGGCTGGGAGCCTGCTTCCCCTGCTCCTCTGCCTGCCTCTCTGCCTATTTGTGATCTCTATCGGTCAAATAAATAAATAAAATATTTTTAAAAATTGGATTTTCAGAGTTACTTTTAATACTGTTAGTGCAAGTAAGAAGCTTCCTTCCACAGGAGAAGCATATTGTACGCGTTACACTGATCTTGACTCCATTGTTCACTGATGACCTGGGAGCTCCCCTCTTATAACCCTTTACTCTGATTTCTGCCACCACCCTGGGCAGCTTCCGGGCCCTGAGGACATGCCTTTCACACCTTCACCGGCCGCTTACCTCCGAGTGTCCTTGCCTGCACTCCACCCGCGTTAGCAGCCAACCCCTGGAGCTGGGCACCGCTCACACCTGCTGCTCCATGTCTGAAACCCTCAGCCCTACTCCCCACTCCCAATAACAAGCTTCCAGTTCCCACAACCCCGACTCTACCCACACCTTGTCCTTCCACCCGCTCACTGTCACCTGCCCATTCCCAAGGAGATCGTGTGTCATGATCTATCACTTCCCCACACTCTTTTCAAAACCTTCAACTCCTGTGACCTCTTATCCTTTCCCACAGCGACACAACCACAGCTCCACCTCCACTCCGTCTGGGATGGACCTCCTCTGTTGCTAGCCACTGCCAAAGAAAATTCCCCAGCTCGCTGCGAGGTGCCACCACCTACCTGTGGTCTCTAACCTTGGCTGGGCTCACCCGGCACCTTGGTGATAATCCTTCTCCACATTCCTCCCTCCTTCTCTCTCTCTCTCTCTCTCTCACACACACACACCGTACTCAAACCTCATCCATTCTCTCCAAGCTCCTTCCTCACCAACGTTCTCAGGAGAAGATCTTCATGGAAAAATCCAAGGCAGGTGGCAAGCCTTCTCTAACTCACCACACTGCCACAGACCATCTCATCTATATTCAGCCCCAACCTCCAGTCTTCCTTCACTGACAGTGGAAAAGATCTTTGCATCCCTCCTCCTCCTCCTCCCGCCACGGAAAGCAAGTCCACCTGCCAACTTTCTCCAGCCCTTCAGACTCTCTCTTCCTAGGCTTCCTCGGGGACCACACACTTCTCGCTGTCTCCCTCGGTGAACTCCTTCCTTTCACAGTGAGGCATCCAGAGAGAGCGACTGTATTCCCCACTTCACCATCTCCTGGAGATGCCCATCAATTCCCAACCCACTGCCCTGTCCCTCAACTGAAATGGCTCCAAGTCTGCACGACTTCACCAATGCTGAACCCAATAGGGATGGCAATATCCTCACTTTAATTCCATAATATTATTTTATGTTAACAAGTATTAATTTATAAGTAATTTATTTTAATAAATATCAATTTCTATTTGTATTAATAACTTTGTTATAAATAAATTAATGCTGGGCTTAATTCTGTTCATAAACTTGGCATGGGAGGAGGGAAGTTACGAGCCAACAGAGAGAAGGGAGTCAAGAGTAGAAGAACGAGTATACAGACATGCTTAGGTATACAGCAGGGGATTAATACATGGCAGCTGTCTAAGTGTGAGGGGCATTAGAAGGAATTTTTGTAAAATGAACCTCAAAGCCTCCTCATGGACTTGCCTAAAATGCAAATTCGATCATGGCATTTTCTTAATGATAATCTTTCATTGCTTCCCACTGTCCACAGAATGAAGTCCAAGATTCTTAACCCGACACACCTTGTACTTCACTGACCTAGCCTCCGCTCCTTCACATCCCAACACCCCCCACTGCTCATTAAACTACTTACAGGCCACTTGGACACACCATGATCTCTTTGCTTCCAACGCACTCTTTTGTGTCTGTCAAACTCTCATTCTTCAAGAATCAGCTTCAGGGTCAGCTCCTCTGGCAACTTTCCCTGATCTGAACTGCCTCCCCTCTCCTCACTCCCTCCTGGGTTAGGTGCCCCTACCCCTCGGGCGTCACAGCACGTTCTGTCCCCTGAGTCAGCACCACGTCCTACATAACAGTCTTGGGCTCTCTCTCCCACACGCTGATCACTGGCCATATCTGTAGCTCCATTTGCTGGGCGTGTGCCTGCTGTCCAATATATACATTTTGTTGAAGGAATGTCAAACAGAAATAGGACTCAGGGAAAACGCTGTAGAGTCAACTGCCTTGAATGCACTGCAGTGAAATTAGAAGGTAAAGCGAAATGGTTACCTAGCCCTGGGACTTAAGCCCATCAAAATCATGTCCCTCAGTTTACAAATCTGTGAAATAGGAGAACACTTAGTAATATACTTGGACATTTTCTTTTCTTTCTTTTTTTTTTTAAGATTTTATTTTTTATTTGAGAGAGAGAGAGTGAGAGAGAGCATGAGAGCAGAGAAGGTCAGAAGGAGAAGCAGACTCCCCATGGAGTTGGGGGCCCGATGTGGGACTCGATCCCAGGACTCCAGAACCATGACCTGAGCCGAAAGCAGTCGTCTAACCAACTGAGCCAGCCAGGCACCCCTACTTGGACATTTTCAAATGAAATAATATACAGGAAAAAAAGGGACCAATATATGTGGTCCAACCTCCATCCCAGTATCTTTCTTTCTTTCTTTCTTTCTTTTCTCCAAGAAGATTTATTTATTTATTTGAAAGAGATCAGGGCAGGGATGGAGGGTAGAGGAGGGTCAGAGAGAGAGAGAGGGAAAGAGAGAATCTTCAGCACTGAGTTGGGAGCCCAACTCTGGGCCTGATCTCAGGACCCTGAGACCATGATCTGAGCTGAAATCAACAGTTGGACACTTAACTGACTGAGCCCCCTGGGCGCCCCCAACCCAGTAACTTCCAAATAAACAAGTCATCTTGGCAAATAAGTAATGAGAGGAATATGGGGACCGGGCTCCTAAGTCACATACCTATTATATTATTTAAATTAGTACTTTTGAGATGAGAATAAATGCCAAAGGCTGGCTACATTTCAACTCGTAGGACTGTATTCTGCCAACTCACTTCTTCTGCAGGTGCTCAGAGTCGACCTGAAATACCCCCCCAAACCCGGTATTTCTCTGATGGCTACTAACTGCCAGAGTTCACATTTAAAAAGAAAAGCAAACAAACAAACAAAACTCACATCACTGAGATACACTTTATACATCTGAATCCTAACCTGTTCAGAGAATCGAATTATGGTTTTATTTCATCAGTTTGCTACTCGTAAAATTCAAAGCAATTCATTGGTCACAGAAAGAGAGATATGAAATGACAGACATCAGAGGTCAGATGTCTTATTCAGTTAAATCAAGAACAAAGCAAATATTTTCTTGAAAAACGATAAGCTGCTTCTACCCAGACTAAAAAATCCTATTAACTAATTTCTTTGATTTCAACAAAATCCATTTCCATATTCACAGCAGGAAGTTAGAGAGTTCAGGCTATAAGCATGGAGGAGTATAGCTTTTTATTTTATTTTATTTTTTTTTTATAATGAGCTTGGGGTAAAATAAGACAAATAAGCTTCCCCCAAAGAAGAATGCCTTTAATTGCATCTACAGTAGTTGTGATTATTTCCTGTAATTAAAAACTTGATTTGTCAGCCAAAGTCTTCTCAAATATGAATATGGTCGTTTTTGACTCACAAAAGTTGTCAGTGACCTAAGCATCCTAACTGAACCCAAGTGAGAAACACTTCGGAGAGGTAAAGTGCAGGCTCCTGTTGAGTCCAAATCCGTAGGCACCGACTGGGGAATTCTGCATTATTTGATCGAATCAAATAAAATCATAATCCCCTATCTTTGGCTTAAAGTGAAATAAACAGGCTGACCAGGTAGGTCTTTTAATTGGTGGTAGGTAGAAAAATTGAGTAAGCGTGGGTGGTCTGTACTCATCAATGTTTCCCTTCCTGGAAGGAACAGAATGACTTGGTGAGAAACTACAAAACAGAACCTTAGTGCTCAGAGTCTGGAGTAACACAAAATTACCCCAAATTATGATTTTTTTAACATTCCCTCAGAGGATGCAAAAGTCTCAGAAAGAACTTCTGAAGTCTCTACAGCCAGAATCAGTAAAGGGTGAAGAGGATATTAAGGGGATAATGTCCTTGAAACTTTCTGCCTCATTTCTGAACAAATTAAATCTACAAGAATACCTCCCACTAAATCTTCCTTCCTGAATTGTAAACTTCTACAAGTAGGATCCTTGTCTGGCCCATTTGATGTGCACAAATATATATATATATATATATATATATATATATATATATATATTTGTTGAACCTAAGGTTGAAATTAAGTGAGTAAATCTTCTAAATTTTCTAAATCTTCTAACCTGTACTAATCTGTATTCTAAGTTGGTAAGAAATCTTATAAAATTAAGAAGTTGATGATAGAACTTAGGGCCTTTTAAAATACACAGGGTATTTTGGTTGTAAAAAAAAAAATAAGTAAAATGATACAGAGAACTCTTAAAACTCAACACTGAGGAAAAGCAATTAAAAATGGGGGAAAGATCCGCACAGACATCTCGCCAAAGAACACACAGATGCCAAATGAGCATGTTGAAATTATGCTCAACAACATTTGTCATTAGGGAACTGCAAATTAAAACAACAATGAGATACTACTACACACTTATTAGAATGGCTGACATACAAAAACCTGACAATACCAACTGCTGGCAAGAATGCAGAGCAACAAAAACTCTCATTCATGAATTCCAAATGGGACAGCCATGTTGGAGCACAGTCTGTCAGGTTTTTACAAAGCTAGACACCATCTCACCATACACTCCAGCAATCTTGATCCTAGGCATTTACACAACCGATTGGGCAACTTACAAACAACTGGATACACAACTCCTCACTGATGCCCATGAAAGCTTTATTCATAATCTCCAAAACAGGAAGCAATGAGGTGACCGTTCAGTATGTCAATGATACTACGGTACACTCGAACAGCAAACCATTACTTACCAATAAAAGCCATCGAAGCAACAAAAAGACATGGATGAATCTCAAATGTACACTGGCAAGGGAGAGAAGGCAGGGTGAAAAGGCTACATGAGGTATGATTCCAATCACATGACATTTCAGAAAAGGCAAAACTACAGAGATGATAAAAAAAAAAAAAAAGACCAGTGGTTGCTGGGAGTTTGGCCAGGAGGGAGGAGAGCAGAACAGGTAAGGCACTGAGGTTTTTTTTTTTTAGGATGGTAAAATTAATCTGTATGATATTATAATATGGGTATGTTACCCTACATATTTGGCAAAACCCACAAAACTCTAAAACACAACGGGAAAATTTTAACGTATACAAATTTTAAAAAATCACTTAGGAGTTTGGGAGATCCCAGGATAAAATACAGAATGTGACAGAACAATCTAACTTCATTACAAATGTAGGAAACAATCTCATTGCGGGGGAGGGGGCAGTGCTAACCTAATCAATTTCAGGAAGGAGTGAAATCCACAAAACTAAAGACAGAAGAAACTGCACATAAGCACTGTACTCTAGTTGATAAATTCATTCCCCTGGGCACTGGCTAACGTTCTGATACCATTAGTCATGTATACTGGAAGTAAATGTTCAAGTAAATGACAGATGGTGGGAGGAGAGTTTCTCCCTGTTGGAGTAGGAGGTTTATGGATGAGCAAAGGGAAGAATAATCCATGTGGCAATGGAAGACAGTTGGAAACATCAGTATGAACTTATGTTTAGCTTAATATTCATATAGATGATCACATACAGAAATGTCAGAGTATGTGTGTACTCGTGGGTTAATGTCCACACATATACTTCCTTGCTACATCATGAAGAAACCCTAAAAGAAGCAACCCCCCAGGAGCAAAAAGGAAATCTTGGTCTCTAATACTATGTTCTAATAAAAGGAACCAGAATTCCTTAGTGAGATGGCTGGTTCTAGGACTATGGCAACAAACACATAAGATGAATCTGGAGTATCTTTTAGTGCCATACTATAAAGAAGATCTCAAAACACACACACACACACACACACACACACACACACACACACACACAAGTCTACCAAAGGGACCAACACAGGGACCAACAGAGTTTCAATGGCCAAAGTTGGAACAATTTCAGCAACATAATAAAGTAGTATCAGATTAAGATCCAAAGTATAAAAAAAATCCATGAGTCTAAATGGATATAAACAACTGATTAAATAAATAAATGAGGAAGAAGAGACAAAAGTTCTCATATGCATTAGAAATACAACTAACTTATTACGCAGATAAATCAGATGACCTCAGGCACAGTGACAACTTTTTAGCTGTGACACCAAAGGCATGATATATGAAAGAAATAACTGGCAAGTTGGACATTGTAAAAATGAAAAAAAAATGTCAAGAGAATGAGAACACAAGCCACAGACTGGAAAAAATATTTGCAAAAGACACATCTGATGAAGCACTTATTACCCAAAATGTACAAAGAACTTCTAAAACAACAAGAAAACAGACAACCCAATAAAAAATGAGCCAAAGACTTAGACATCTCACCAAAGAAAAAACACATGTGGCAAACAGCACGTGAGTAGATGTGCCCTCTCCTGTGTCATCAGAGAAACGCTGACTTGAAACCACGATGAGATACCATGACACACATAGGAGAATGGCAGAAATCTGAACTCTGACGACACCAAATGCTGGTGAAAATATGGAGCAACACGGGCGCCTGGGTGGCTCAGTGGGTTAAAGCCTCTGCCTTCGGCTCAGGTCATGATCCCAGGGTCCTGGGATCGAGCCCCACATCGGGCTCTCTGCTCAGCGGGAAGCCTGCTTCCTCCTCTCTCTCTGCCTGCCTCTCTGTCTGCTTGTGATCTCTGTCGGTCAAATAAATAAATAAAATCTTTAAAAAAAAAATATGGAGCAACAGGAACTCTCATTCGTTGCTGGTGAAAATGCAAAACGGTACAGCCACTTTGGAACAACAGTTTGGTGGTTTCTTATAAAACTCAACAGACTCTCAGAATATACTACAGCAAGTGTGCCCCTTGATAGTTACCCCAGGGAGTTGAAAACTTATGTCTACACAAAAAGCTGCTTATGGGGCGCCTGGATGGCTCAGTCAGCTAAGCGTCTGCCTTGGACTCAGGTCATGGTCCCGGAGTCCTGGGATCTAGCCCCACATTGGGCTCCCTGCTCAGCGGGGAGCCTGCTTCACTCTCTCCCTCTGCCCCACCCGCCACCCACTCGTGCTCCCTTTCTCTCTCTCACTCAAATAAATAAATAAAACCTAAAAAACAAAACAAAGCAAAACCTGCTTATGGACATTTACAGAAGCCAAAACTTTGAAGCAGTTAAGATGTCCTTCAGTGGATAAATGAATTAATGAGCTGGGGGACATCCAGACAATGGAATATTATTCAGCACAAACAAAACAAAACAACAACAACAACAACAACAAACCCAACAGGGCGCCTGGGTTGCTCAGTGGGTTAAAGTCTCTGCTTTCGGCTCAGGTCATGATCACAGAGTCCTGGGATCAAGCCCCACATCGGGCTCTCTGGTCAGTGAGGAGCCTGGTTCCCTTCCTCTCTCTCTCTGCCTGCCTCTCTGCCTACTTGTGATCTCTGTGTCAAATAAATAAATAAATCTTAAAAAAATAATAATAATAAGGGGAACTGTGGGGGGGGGGGCATATGGGGGCTGTAGTACTTTGTAATTTTTTCTGTAAATCCAAAATTATTCTAAAGTAAAAAAGGTCTTGAAAAATATAAAAATGAAGTTTAGGGGCACCTGGGTGGCTCAGTTGGTTAAGTGTTTGACTCTTGATTTTGGCCCAGGTCATGGGATGGAGCCCCACGTCGGGATCCATGCTCAGTAGGGAGTCTGCTTGAGATTCTCTCTCTCCCTCTGCCTCTGCCCCTCCCCCCTTAAATAAATAAATAAATCTTTTAAAAATATATAGAAATCAAGTTTTGAAAATTACATTGTTTCCTACCAAATATTGCCTGTTGGCAGTCTAGGTTTAATAAATTAAAAATGTTGATTTACACTAAGCCATCAATATGCCATTCTAAGGAATATTGTCCTTCACCTGTATTGAGATTATCCTATTTGAATAGAGGATAAGGCCACCTCTGCACTCCCAGACTATTCCGGAAATGCCACCGAAGCAACAATATTTTGTTTCTTTTGATTGTGTTACCTTTCTGCAGACATTGTTTTGTCCTTAAAACATGGGACCTCATTCCTTGCCAACTCAGGCAAGTCACGGTCTCTGTCCTGTTCAGAATTCCTTAGCAAGAACCACATGCAACTGCAGACACTGGCCTGTTTCTGACATGGGTAAACGTCCATGTAAACAACTTCAACATTCCAAGTCAGCCACCAGTGGCCAATGATTTAATCGCTCATGCCCACTTAATGAAGCCTCCCTAAGAAACTCAAATCATGAACACCCAAAAGGTGGGGGTCCAGAGAGCTTCTGGGTTGGTGAACCAGAACCCTTCCCCAGGTCCCCGTGCGGAGCTCCAAACTCCATAGGGACAGAGCGTCTTTGTTCCGGATCTCTTCATCTGGCTATATCCATAGCTTTTAATATACTCTGTGACAAACTGGTCATCCAACGAGTTTAAAAAAAAAAAAAAAGCATTCCTTTCCAGAGAAGCTTGACTATGATCAACCAGAGCAGAGAAACCCCATCTACCTCCTCAAACCTATCCCATGAGCCCAAACTCTCCATCATGTAAAAAACGATAAGGGACCACATGTCCATTTGACCTCAGGGAGTCATTTCTTCACCAACATGAATCTCCCCTGAGCCTTGCATACCATGAACTTTCAAATTAGATTTTAAAAAGTCAAACATCAAACCTGGAGACTCAAATGACGAACTTTCTTAGAACATGAGGGCTACAATCACCAGATGAACTTGAGCCTTCTCAATATCTCTCACCATTTTTTCTGTCCACTTGTAATATTAATCCCCCCCCACCTTTTTTTTTTTTTTTTTTTTTTTTTTAAACCATAGTAACCTGTTTAGCATGTAACTTTTCCCCTCTGGCACTAAAAGAAGAAGCAAAAGGCTTTCACTGGAGTTAACTGGTGACTTTCTTTTTTTCTATTTTACATTTATTGCATTTTAGTTTTATAAGTTTTCACATAAATTTCAGATTCTTAATGATAGACTCTAATGACTTTAATTGTAATAAAGTAAATATTTTAATAGCTATTTATATTTAATATGCAGAATTCATAAGCCCTTGGTTTGGAATATCTTTCTCATATGCTATTCTGCAAAAATCCTTCATTCCTTTCACAGACACTTAATTTTCTAGATAAAACTTTCCACACACTCATTAATCAGCAATACCTCCCGGTTGAATAGTGAACGCGTCCGCTTGATTAATACTGTGGATTGTAGAGTGATGTGTTAAAGACAATTATGACTGAATCAGACACCACCGATGCCAAAGGACTTTGAAATCAAGGATGCTACTGTGCTCTGGGCTCCAGCAAAGTACGTAAAGGACACTGCCTATTTTTTTTGGTACATCTACAAAAAAAAGATGTAAGGGACCAGAAGGAGAAAGGGTAAGTCCCTAATTCCAACCCTGCCTTCTCCCCAATCATCACCATGCATTTGAGCTCACCCCCAGCAGATTCAACTCTCTCAGCTTCATCAGTGAATCCGCACTCAGCAATCTCCAACCCCCTCTTTTTTTATTTCTAAACAAAGAGGCCACCGGCCAACTGATGAAGTGAGTATCTATCTACTGCGACTTTGTAAAGCAGGCTGGTGGTGACACCCAATTCATTCCACAAGGGGAATCTGGCTGTTGGAATTAGTGGACTCAAGAATCACTGCACTTTGGTTCAATCCCAATTTTCGAGAACATACGTCATGGCTAGAGTGCGCGTTTGTGGTTTACATGATGTGTGATGTATCAAAGCCCTGTATCTGAGGGAGTAAACCAGGAGCTCATTCCCCCACAGTGGTAAATCCTCGAAGGCAGAGATTATGCAGTAATTTTCCTATTGATCAGGGGATTGTGGGTAATTTATGAATTATGTGGCTAATTAATGCTTTCTGGTGGAGATGGTGACAGTTAGGGCATTCCACATACCCAGCTGGGATTCTCAACTGAATGAAACCAACAGTGCACTCCTGTTGTCCATCACAAGTTAACCTGACATCTCTGGTGTAACTAAGATAGAAGAATTGGAATTATTCCTGAAGGTGTTATGACAAGGTAATTGTACAGTTATTACCTGAAGACAGTCTCTGAAAGTGGGGTTTGCTAGGCATTGGCAAAGTCATCAGAGCTGAAATACAATGAATTTTCAGTTTTAAGAGGACATGAATGAAGTTAAAAATTGATATCTCTTACTTTGATGACTTGAGGACGTACTTAGGAAATGCTGACAAATTTAGAAGGTTAGAGTGTGCCAGAAGATCCCACTTTTGGTCTAAAAATACCTGTGCACAGATAAAATACTGAAAATTACAAACAAAGATGTTAACACGGTTCATTTCTTGGGGATGGGACTAGGAGGGAACGTTCTTCCTATTTTTCCAACATTTCAACCAGAATAAAGAAAATTTTAAGAATTAGTAATTATGCCAGTCCCCAAAACCTAGTCATGGCCCCCCTAACACAAGTGAATCTTTGGGTTTTGTACAATTCCATCTGAAAGGCGTATTATGGTAGGCAGGACGGATCAGAATAGAAAGGAGGCACGCTCAGATACAGAATGTGGGAGGGTCAAAATGCAAACCCTCACATCCATGGCATAGGCAGATGCTGGCAAGATGACTGATGGCTTTCAGAAAAGCCCACGGCATTCCAGTATTCTGTCCAAAAAGACGAAACTGGGGAATTGCTTCCATCTATGATGTATGAGCACAGATATACTGGAGAAGGCCACGAAGCTGCCTAAGGCTCCAGAAAGAGTATGCATGGCCCCTTAGTCACCAGAGCCTCAAACATAAATAAAGAATGTAGCACCACCTCATCTCCAATCTGTTTGTTAATCTCTAATTGTATCACCAACACAGGCACTGTACATTAGCAAGATGTTAAATCCCTTCATGTCATGGGGCCATTAATGTGGAAACTGAGGCACAGTGGGGGGTTTGGGCATTGGGCCTTCTAGCCCCAGTTACCTTGCTGAGAAATTAAAGTGTGTGTTGGACACAGCATTCATTTTATATTCTTGGCTTTCTGTAAGATCTAGATCATTAACTGTGCCAATTTCCTCTGCAGAAACTACTTTAAATAAAGTGTCTCAAATAGAAATGCAATTTGGAGATAATAAGATAAGAGTCACTTTTTCAAAGATGGAACACGGTTTTCCCAATGTGCATTCTGAATGGTTCTGTAGAGCCTTTCCTGACCCAGGGACTAAAGCACAGCCTTTTAAAAATGTTAAAATGAACATCAGTGAATGCTAAGAAGTCTCTTTTCTTGTGCACACAGAGAACGTATCCTCATTGCTGATCATACAGGAAATCTTTGCAAAGCTGAGAGGTGAACATAAATGCCAAGAATCCCAAACATTAATTTTGATTCCTGTACCCTTTCTGCAAACCTGGAGAGCTCCAGAGGTTTAAATTAAAATGTCCTTCATATTACTGAAGAGAACACTTATGCAATTAAAAACAACTGTATCTGCCTACAGAGTAAAGCCCTCTTGTTTCTATTTTATTTGCAAAGTAAGAGATGCAAGTGAAGCATGACTGGGAGAGCTCAAATCGTACACCCCGAGAGATAAATTTCACAGTCCCCTAAGGAACAATGTTTGATCGCTGAGTTCCTCAGCACTTAGACATTAGATTTGCTATTGCTGGGTCTTGATCTATGCAAATAATTTCCCTCAGAAATGTCTTACTCTCTTAGAATAGTCTTGTCTCTATAAAGTCTTCCTCACTATGCTTCTACTCATGAAAAGTTGCTTTACTAAAATACAGTCTTCGGTTTTTCACTAGCTAATAAAAAAATATAGAAAATTCCCAAACCTCGCTGTTTAACGAAGCAAAACTGGTAGAATGCAAAGAAGTCTCTGAGAAAGTTCTCAACTTTTCTGACAGTGCCTTGCTGTGTTTAGGGTCTGCCCTATGACCACTTCTCCTTGCTCAGCCCACTCCCCTTGACTTTCCCAGCCACTCCCTGGACTTCAGATGAGCTATACGCAGGTGACTCTCAAATCAATCCCTCTAGTCCACATCTCTCTCTGGGCTGGGGCTTTACCCTGTGCTGTGGACATCTCCCCTCTAATGTCCTATGCAATCGCAAACCCAGGAGCCAAAACCAAATTCCTTTTCTATTTCAACCTCTCAAACCACTCCCTCACCTTGTGGAAGACACTGTCGTCCATCCTGATGTCTATGCTGGAAACTGGAGTCACCTGACACCTCTTTCTCCTTCTTCCCTCACCTCCGTCCTCCTTCTACCCACTTCCAACTGGGGCCTGTTAGGCCTGTGCTCAGGGCCTTGAACCCTGTTCAGTTCCACTCAAGACCCGTGTTCTCTTCCCTCCAGGCCTCTACATTTTATGTGCCTGTGTCCCTAGGAGCCCAGCCCTCTCTCTCCTCACCTGGCTATCCCATCTTTCACAGCTTGGTGGAGATATTTCTTTTCCAAGGATAAGTTTCCTATCCCCACAAGTATGGCTTAGAAACCCCTTCTATGTACCCGCATGTTGCCAACTTCTTTTATGACAGAACTTCTCACAGTCTATTTTAACTACCTGTTTGTTTGCTGTCCCGCTAGACTGTAAGCACCAGGTTACCCTGTCTCTTTTATTCCTCTGGTCTCCCTAGCACCTAACTCCACACCCAGAACAGAGTCAGCAGCCAAACATTCATTGAATGGATGAAAGAGACTCAAAACAAGGGAACTGGCACTTACCTAATGCCCATTGCATGGCGGCAACCTGCCTGCCAGGTGCTTCGAATAGATTATCTCTCATCCGCATGACCCTGTAAGCTCTGCATTACTCCTGAACGGTTCACACATGAAGGTCGGCGGAATTAAACAGTTTTCTCTAAGTCACACGGCTCATAAGCGAACTGCAGACCAGGTCTGCGTAGTTTCAAAAATTCCTGCTTATCTCCCTGCAAACACTGCTTCCCATTGTGCTCCGGACCCGTGCACAATGACCAGGGTTCTGCGCTTTGCGGCTCACGGAGTCATTCTAATCTGTTCTCTACCTGACAGTCATTCACAGGTGACGCCTCGCTAGAAGCTGCTGGTTCTGCTGACCCTTTGCACCCCCACTGTGGCTTGAACCCCCCCGCCCTTCTCCACTGGTGCCTACAGCCCTCCCCGAAGTGGCTCATCAGGGCCCTGCTTCTCCTGGCTGTTTTCACACGGAGCGGAGGTGACGGCGTCACCACCCTTTAAAGCATCCCCCCTCCCACCCCCACCCCGTGACAGCTTCCTCGACTGCCAAGACCACGCATCAACAGGACAAAAGGTAGAAGCTGCCGTCCAAAAGCCCCACGAAGCAAAGCCAGCACGTGCTGCTTTATTAGAGGGGACACTGAACTCAAGGTCTGGTGGGCACAGTGCTGCTGCTGCTGCTGCCCTTTGAACTTGTGTGCCTCTGCGGAAGGTGAGTCAGACAGAGGACGTGGGAGAAATGGAGAGAGCAGGCAGGCTTCCGTCTTTCTATTCAAAGACCAGTGAGGGCAGTGCCTCCCCCATGCTGCTGATGAGGCTTCTCTCCAGAAGGGACACCTGCCACACACGGACGGCTGGCTCCACTGCATATGGGATTCGTTCCCGATCTACCTCAGAAACATATGAAAAATCATAAATTCAAGGGCGCCTGGCTGGCTCAGTCGGTCAAGCATGCAACTTTTGATCTCAGGGTCCTGAGTTCGAGCCGCATGCTGGGCGCAGGGGTTCCTTAAAAATAAATAAATTGGGCAATCCGGAAAAGGCCATTTCCTGGAACAAACCAATCCAGGCTAAGAGTGGACACAGCCTGTATTTGAAAAGTCAACTCCTTTTAATCAAGTTAGAGGTAAGCTTCGGTTTGAACGAAACAGAGATTTCCAATCTACAAAACTGCGGATGGGACTGTAAGGGAACAAAACACCAGAACACTGGTTTAAAAGTTTTTGAAAAATTCAAACCCAGATTTCCACAGGATTTAGTAGCTACTCAGGAACAGGAAGGGACGCTCTCAAAGCAAGCAGAACTAGATGGAATTTTAAGTCTTTCTGTCTTTTACATGTCTGGAAAGGCCTTCTTTTTTGAAAGGGTATCAAAGCTGAAAATGCCATATAATTTCCTTTGTGTTTCTGCGATTGTTCAATGACATCAATAAGATGGATATTCAGCAAATAGCATCTAAGTCCCTTTGTCCTATTATTAGAATAACATGTAAAATGATAGGAAATGACACAGCCCTGATTCCAATGACCTTGCTGCCCAATTCAATCACAGTTTCACTAAAGAAGAGCAAAATGAACGGCACTCAAGCTGTAGAATTTATGAATTAGATTCAACCTCCCCTCACTGGGGGACAGGCCTGGCTGGACAGAGAAACGGTGAGGAGTGGAGCAGCATTTGCCTCCCCCCTTCATATTCATGGCAACACTATCAAGTTCACCGGAGAGTTGAATCTGGAAGAACAGGTTGGAAAATATCCGTAAAATCGAAGAACGCAGAAGCGATGGGCAGGACTCCTGCTATAGTGCTCTAGTCTGCTCCTGTCCCATCATAATTGCAAATGAACTCTACTTCGGAAAATTCAATCAACCACCAAATTACATGGATGTTAAAAGTCAACAAAGCCAGTAGCATCAATCTCACCTGGAACTTTTTTTTCTGGTCAAAATTCTTTTTATTGAGGTGTAATTGACAAATAAAATTGAGATATTTAAAATGTATACATCAGGGACACCTGGGCGGCTCAGTGGGTTAAAGGCTCTGCCTTTGGCTCAGGTCATGATCCCAGTGTCCTGGGATCGAGCCCCACATCGGGCTCTCTGCTCAGCAGGGAGCCTGCTTCCCTTCCTCTTTCTCTGCCTGCCTCTCTGCCTACTTGGGATCTCTGTCTATCAAATACATAAATAAAATACTTAAAAAAAAATTAAAGAAATGTATACATCATTCATCATTAAGCAGCGTAGGCTTAATGGGAAGGAAAGCTACTAGAAACTACTGTATTATTATTATACAATCAATCCTCATTATTCACAGATTCCGTATTTGCAAACTTGCCTGCTTGCTGAAATTTATCTGTAGCTCCCACATTAATAATCCCAGCACCTCTACATTCATTCACTGACATGGAGAGAGGGAGCACACCACCCCTACCTGATATCCAACACGGCCACTTTCTGCCTTCCTGGTTTAGCTCTCAGGTTTTAAAAAAATCCCTTCCACAGACTGTTTAGTACCATGTTCCCACTTTTTTTTTTTTTTTTTTTTGAGCAATTTCACCATTTAAAATGGATCCCAAATGTGTTGAAGCACTGTTTGGGTTCCTACATACAAGAAGGCTTGAGATGTGTATATGGACAAGAAAGTCGTCTTCGATAAGCTTCGTCCCGGCATGATTTACAGTGCTGTGGGCCACAGGTTCATTGTTAATGAATCACCGATGAATATTACATAAGGTGGTTTTAAACAGAAATACGTGTAAAACAAGGCTTTCTGTTGACTGGCTGACATGAACGTTGTGACCAGAGGCTCAAAGGAACCTAACCTTGTATTTCCGTACTTCCCACCAGTAAATCCAGTATTTTCTGATAAATTCAGTATTCACCTACTCAGTGTTTTCAAGCCATGTATAGACCACAGCTGCTGCAACTAACAAGAATCCACTGTGTTTTCAAATTAGAGGCAAAACACCACCAATATGTAAAACAGGACTTGGAGGGGGAAATGTAAAGGCTATTTACAGAGAGTGAGGTCACCTTTTTTACTTTTTTGCAGATTTTTGAATCTGACCATGGCTGAGCACTGGCTTATGCTGGATATCCATGTGCTCCTCTAAACTGTGATGCTGTATCAGAAATCAGTCGTAATTGTTATGGTTAACTCCTAAACATCAAGTATATTCTCATCCTTGTAAAACGGACTTCCTCGAAATGAGAATGTCACAGATGCGCTGCTCAGGAGTTAAGGAGTTAAGGCTTCAGGCCCTCAAATCTAGTCTTACCTACTCTGCAGAAGAAGACTAGGACATGCTCACTCTGCAAAGCTGCTCTT
This sequence comes from Enhydra lutris kenyoni, assembly GCF_002288905.1. NCBI lineage: Eukaryota > Metazoa > Chordata > Mammalia > Carnivora > Mustelidae > Enhydra > Enhydra lutris. Next base: position 1,255,189 of record NW_019154126.1, read on the forward strand.
TACCTAAAACAATAGGAAATGTTATTAGGCCGCTGCTTCAACTGAGAGCATTATGCCAATTCCGTCTACGCTCCAGTCTAGGCCACATGGCCACGGCGATCCAAGACCTACTTTTTTCATGGAAATCTAAACTTCAGCAACTCGGTTATTAGAAGAAAAACAGGAAAATCCTCGGGGCACCTGGGTGGCTCAGTGGGTTAAAGCTGCTGCCTTCGGCTCAGGTCATGATCCCAGGGTCCTGGGATCGAGCCCCGAATGAGGCTCTCTGCTCAGCAGGGAGCCTGCTTCCTCCTCTCTCTCTGCCTGCCTCTCTGCCTACTTGTGATCTCTGTCTGTCAAATAAATAAATAAAATTAAAAAAAAAAAACAGGCAAATCTTCTTGATTGTAGACTGAGGACCCCTTCTCTACCACAGTGTTAACACCTCTGTCGCCATGTACTTTTGTCTGATTTGGGTACCGCTCTGTGAAATCGATTTCCAAGGTTTTTCAAAGAAAACCAAGAGTCGGATTTTCTTATCACCACGTCTCAGAAAGCATTCGTTATTCACCCCCCAATTACCCAAGGACACGGGACCAACCGGAAAGTAAGCATCAGTCACCTCAGATCTTCCCCTGACTTTAAAGTTTCTAGTTATTTCCATAAGATCAATTCACAGATATGTGTGCTGTTAGAATTACTCTTGACGAAGTGCAGGCCATGAACCACGACCTATTGTTCATGAGATTTCAGTTGTTTTTTGGCTTAAGGTACATATTTCTGATTCGTTCATACCGTATTGGAAATTCTGCTGCACTAAGTGTCTGCTCCGGTCGAGCTCAAGATCTCACATTTTTATGTTTGGGAGTATTACCCACGTTCCTAAATTGAGTTAAGGAAGAAGACATGCCACGTCTCCCTCAAAGACAAGGTGGGTTTCTAAGGAAGGATGTGGTGCGGGGCCATTGTCCCCAGAGAGGGGCAAAGCATCTTTATGGGGGATCCTCACTGCGTCGGGTTAGCAAGCTGGATGTGAGAGATTCTGCGTGTCATTTGCCTCAAGTACCCCAAAAGGAAGAACTTAAAAGCAAACACAAAAGCACGAAAGGGAAGCTGCAAGGGCATATCTCGCTTCAGAGAAGACGTTAACGCCTGGCATGGCCCAAGAATGCCTCTAGAGAAAGGGGAAGGAGACAAAGAGAAATACTTCATTTGATGTTTATTTTTCAAGTGTTCTTCCCGGTTCACACTTGGCAAAAGTTAGTAAGAGTCTGATCTCTTGATAGGAACCACAGGGAACTTTACCAATCTCTCCACACAATTCTTACTGTCTCGCTCTCTTGAGTTGGGCAAAACGAGGCATCTCACACACACACACACACACACACACACACACACACAAATGCCAGCTTCTCTCTCTTATGTATTCAGTGTGGCTAAAATAACTCATAGGACATGAACTAATTTTTCATATTTTTTTCTTCACAAAGGCTGTGCTCCATAAATAGTCAACAGACCAATTGTCTAGGGGGCAGAAGGGCGTAGACTTTTATGAGATGGGAGTCCCCTGACATTCCTCCAGCAGTCAGAGCCTCCTTTCTCAGAGCCCGCATCCCAGAGAAAGAATCAGACGGAAAGCTAGTCCCATGTTTGCTCTTTTCATTAAGATTTTCAAAGAACACTTTATTTCAATGTGCATTTAGAAGAAAAGGAAAGTTAAGAATTTTTACTCCAGGCAAATAACTCATAAGGGAAAAAAAAATCCCTTCAACATGATTTATTTCACAGGGATCACGGAGGAGGGTGTGGAAACAGATCTCTGGTGAAATTCCAGGATGGCTGTTAATGGCTGCCTTGAAAAAAAGGTAAGTAAAAAATTTTCAAAGACAATTATTAAATAAATCCATTACTATTGTCCCAGCGATCACAATTTAGCTAGAATGTGGTGAGACCTTGCGGATGTACGTTCCATTTGATTGGACTTGGGACAGTCAGCCTCAGTATTTTATTCTCAACAACGATGGAGCGACTTGGTGAAGGCAGGGCTCCCAGAACATGGTTCTAGAAATTTATGCTCTTCTCAATGGGTTACTCACTCAAGGAATGCTGGAGTTAAAGAAACCTCAGACACCATTTCAACCTGCATACAACTTGAACATCCTTTCCAACAGATAAGATGACCAAAACCAAAAAAAGATGAAGGGACTGAGTTCCCACATTGAGTTGGAAATAGGATTGGGCTAGACTGGAGCCCCCTTGCCTTCTGGCCTCGGGCTCCTAGTGCCATCTTGGACCTGCAGTGAGCACTGCTGCCATCCCAAAGTGGGTAGTGAACTTCATGGTGGTTCCTCCCTGTCTAATTTTACTGCCTAAACACACTGTATCTGTTACAGGAGTGGGACCCTAATCGTGTGGAGAGAAAGGACTAGGAGGCTGGAGAGAAGTTCTAATGTCACCGCTTAGCCAAGGTAGAAGAATGCCAGGTTATCTCCCCACCCCAGACCCCACCACACACCCATCACCGCCATTTTTCACTTTTTTGAGTGTCCCCACAAACCCTGGTCTCTCTGTGTTTCTTGTGGCCATCCTAAAACAGAGGTAAACCTGACAATGAGTGTTATTTTATCTAGTATGAGGGCAAGTCACAGTTTTGAATGAAACAATTTTCATGAAATAGGTTAAGGTGGGAGGTATCCAAGGAATATATAAAGGTAGAATGAGCTACGCACAGGGGAAAACTTTGTTAGAAGGACTCTGCTTAAAATTTCATTATCCCTATTCTTTATTCCTTTAATCAAAAGCAAGTAATAGTTGATGGAATGATGATCCTTAGCACCAAAATTAGCACCTGTAATCTGGAATTTCAACCAAGATTCAGACAGCGTGTTGGTTATATTGAGAGATTTTTCCCAAAATCTATTGCCACTAAACATTGTCCTTAGAGAAGTGATTACAAAACCCCATTTAGCTGAAATGCCTAACAAAAATATGTGTTAATATTTTCCCTTTCAGAATGACACATTTCACGTCAATCAAAACAGATAATAATCCTAGAATTAAATGGCATTTTTCGTAATGTTGAACCAAATCAAAAAAGAAAGCTTCAAAAGTGCTTTGAAAGGAGAACCAAAGTACCAATTAAAGGAAAAATTATAGGCAAATTAAGAATATGCTTTTTCCAATGACACTGAACCTCAGTCATTTTCTCCACGAGGATTTGAAAACCCTATAATTGTCCCAGAAGTCTGGCAATCTCACCCATTTTCCCTCAGAAGAATAAATAGAGAGCTATACATTGTGGCTTGAAGTTCAAAGACATGTTGCTTTAAAATGGAGATGGGTGGTGAGGGGGTAGGTGGCCCATGCCAGGACTACTCTTGCATATCATTAAAAAAAAAAAAAAAAGAAAGAAAGAAAGAAAGAAAGAGAAAGAAAGAAAGAAAAGAAAGAAAGAAATATAAGCTACACTTCTCAATGCAGTAGCTTCATTTATCACCGTTGTTTTTCATGCTTGGTAACTGGCGAAAAGATGAAAATAACAAAGATGCCCTTCTTCTCGCAACTTAGGGACAGTGTATTCTATTTCAATGGAATGTGTGCCTTCGGGGTGATGGAGGAACGGGCTTAAGTATTTTAGCAGCCCGCTTCTAACAGGAGGGCGTCATGGGAATCTGGTAAGCGGGTAAATGTGAACCACCTCCTCATGTAACTGTGACAGAGCTGGAAGGGACAGAGCTCAGCGACCACACTTATTCTGTACCTCCACAACAATCTTGGGTATTGATCCAGGACAAGTGTTCAAAATGTTAAAGATTTAATCAAAAAGATGATGAAAATTGACTGTTCTCTTTTGGAAATGAAGGAGCGTATTAAGGATTTTCCATGACCAACACTTTCCTTCTGCAGTGAGAGAAAGAGACCAGATCACAGTGACTTGGGCAGACCTGAAACCAGAGCTTAGCAATCTATGTCCATCACCCACTGCTCTCCTCTCCCACCAACCCCCCCCCCACTGCAACACCCCAACCTGAGGGACTCTCTTCCCTACTTGCACTGCTCTGGGCGTGGGTCTATGGTAGATGATATGAGATGAAGAAGGGAAGAGACAAGGGCTAATCTCACCATCTTTTACAACCATAGGAGTCAGAGTAATTATTTAGTATTTTATATAGCATGGGGCCCCAAACTTTGCGGCGGGGGGGATGGCTTGGCACTTTTCTACTCACAAAAGGACTTCTTGATAAGTATCTGCATTGTCTGAACACATCACAGAATCTGAGGTAACTAAACATACCCTCTGGGGGGAGGTTCCACAGAACAAAGACCAAGGGCTCTTTGTCCCAAAGCAACATTTCTCTGACAGAAAATCAACCCCATGCCTTTCGACTTCAATGTGATAAGCCCCGAGTGAGTGGGCGCTCAGATCCAAATATTAGCCTTCATGTTTCTGCCAAAGTACAATTTGCTATATGCTTTTCTGATGAATGTTTAAAGCAGTCCTTTTTAAAAATGGACGAATCTTGGCAGGAGGTTAGCAAGTCAATTAATTGGCAGGGAGAAAGTGTAGTGTGGTGTTACGCCTCATTTTAAAGAGTGATTGCAATTATAACAGGTTGCTGACATATTGTACACAGGGAACTGTTAGTCTGTCCAGTTTTATGAAAATCCAATACAGGAAATTGGACCTTTCTTCCCAAATGAACTAGGGAGGGACGACTTGCCCCAGAATCCTTCCAGGTTCGCAGACAGCATCTTGCTTCTGCTTTTGTTTTTTTTAATTGTGTCTCCCCTGGTAACTCACTGTTAGTCTTCGTGCACTGATGATTAACTAACTGCTAGAGAAGGGGGCTTTAGGGCAGAAGACGAAAGCTAAAGGGTGAGATACCACTGCCAATTACGGGGTAATCAGAAAGGGCACCGTCTCTTTAACTAAATGTAAGATAATGGCAAATGCATCTGATTAATGAAAATTCAACCTACATCCAAATTTCAAGACTTCCTCTCCTGCGAAACGTTAGGCAGACCATTCAGCGGCGTGAGCCGAATATTAAGTTGTTTCTAGATCAACACAGGCCAAGTATGATGCCAAGATGAAAAGAAAACAGGTTTGCTTCAACAGGTGCCTTTTCACTTTAAAGCATTATCAAGCATATTAAACATTAACACGTAAATAATCGGACTGTTTAAGAATGCCTACTTAGCTATATTAGTAGTCTTTCATGCTTTTAAGATCAGTGCAAATACCCCTGCTCTCTTAAAGGGCTTCCAGGTTCTCTCACCCGGGAAGAAATCTCCTCTTCTGGGTTCCTATAATGCCTTATCCATATTCCCCACAGAAGATTTAGTCCATCTGTCTCTGTACGCGCGCGCGCGTGTGTGTGTGTGTGTGTGTGTATCTGTAGATCGATCGATCTATCTATCTACCTATCTATATCTGCCACTAGACTGGAGATCCTTGAGCACAGAAACCATCTTTGCTAATCTTTATGTCCCCATCAGCTTTGTGAATTCCTGGATCTTATTGGATGCTTAATGAGAATTGATTATTGTGTTTACGGAGAAGAGGAAAAGCGTCAAGTTTAAATAACTCAATGTCACTGTAATCAAAACTGACAATTTCTATGCCAAACTTCTCACCTCCAATTACAGCGAGTTACTTGAACATAATACCATCCTGCCCGGGCTTTCCTTTGTTTTTTGTTTTTTGTTTTTGTTCTTTTTTTAATTCCTGTCATCCAGTCCCCCGGGGGGCGAGGAGTTGTGGATGAACAGTATAATCTATAAAAGTAATGGTATCAGAGAAAGAGAGAAGATGAAGTATTTGGATAATCAATTAAAAATGATCAGTCCTTGATTCTATTAATAATAGGAAATCACTTTTAGGTTGGTGTTCATTGTAAACAAACCCCTTGACTGCGGGATACAGTGGTAGTAATGGGGTTATCTAAAATGACCCAGCAGTCGGGGTGACAGGCTTTGAGCTGGCCCCGCCCTGCCTGCTGCCTCAGCCCTCCTTTCCCACAGTGAACCTCCTCCCCCCAAACTCTCTACCCCTCCCCTCATCACAGCAGGTCTCCTGGTCCTCATCTGCACAGTGGAAGGGGGAAGGAGTCAAGTGACCTTTCTTCTCTGAAATTCTCAGAAAGAAGGCCCTGAACAATTGAAGCTGGGACCAAGCCTGAACATCCATGGACATGGGCTGTGTGCTGGCATCATCTCCCAGATAAGAAGGCTGAGGCTGGTCAGGACGATGGAGTCCCTTGGGTGCTACCATTGAAAAGCAAGTGAAGGTGCATGATGTTAAAAATGTCAATGCAACCTCAAGAAGGAGAGTAAAACTTAAAAAGAAAGCCATCAGTCCTATTAAAGAGCACAGGTATCATGATGAGCTGAGTCACGTATGAAACAGGTGAGACAATGCTAAGTCACGTATGGAATGGTTGCGTCACACTGTACACCTGAAACTAACCTACCACCGTATGTGAACTAAAATGAAAAACTTATATAAAAATATTTTTCCAAAAAAAAAAAAAATCAGTCTTCACAGGTCCACAAATTTAGAACAGAATGTAATATGGTTTCCAAGGTTCTGCATAAAACAAATCATCTTTTGCCCTTTTCCCTTTGGATTTGTACTTTCTCCTTCCTGTTCTCTAGATGTAACTCCAGAGTCTTTTGATTTCCTCTCGGCTTTGCTTACTCATACTTTCCCGACTCCTTCCTTACCCCACACACAGACAATGTCAGTCCCCCGCATCTAACCTCCCTAATCTTTCCTTAACACTCACTACAGCTGTTAATTATTTTGTATTTGGTTCCCTCAAAGATGGAAACCATCTTGCTCACTGTGGTATGTCCACACCTTGCACTATACCCCATACTCAGTCTCTCTGTTCAGTGACTAGGGGGAAAGGAGAAGGAAGGAAAAAGAAAACCTTTCAGAGGAACATAGGCGAGACAAAGACATTGAGGTGGGAAATGAACAGCTATGAATGCCCAATGTCTTCCCACCCTCCACTCTTCACTCAGTGGCTTCACGACAGAAGCCTTCATTCAGAGAGTCCTGGGATAAAGACAAGAGCTTAAGAAACAAGCTAAGGAGAGCTATACGGGGCGGTGCATGTTGTAGGATTAAGGAGTGTGTGTTATAATGAGGAGGAAGGTCCAGGTGTTGTCAGGAGATTTTTAAAATATTTTCTAAAGGACCAGACTTCACACACAGCGGCTTTGTCAGGATGATGGTTATTTGACCCAAATCCAATGTAAGTGAATCTGAGACCATGTATAGAACCAATTTAAGCATTACTTATGGTCAAAGACACGAAGTCTTCAAGTTCAGATAAACTATGAAGGCCGTGGCATGGGTTTTTGTATTAAATTATCATGACCAACACAACAGCAAATCCATATTAAAATAACTTCAGAAAAAGTTTGATGATACACATGTCAGCCGCTTTCTCTCTGTGTGTGTGTGTGTTTTTTTTTTAAGATTTTATTTATTTCCGACAGAGAGCAAGAGACAGAGAGCATGAGTGGGGGGCGGCAGAAGGAGAAGCAGACTCCCCATTGAGTAGGGAGCCCTACATGGGGCTCGATCCCAGGACCCTGAGATCATGACCTGAGCGGAAGGCAGACGCTTAACCAACTGAGCCACCCAAGCGCCCTGCAAATCCAGGTGCCCTTTACAAATCCCCCACATGCTTTTCATACTACAAGTCCCATCCCAGCTATCCTGGAAGAGAAGGAAACATGTTATCTCGCCCACAATTCAGTGATTTCCTGGAATGTTGTGTACCACTCCTTTGTGTGTGTGCTTTTTCCTTCCTCCTCTTCTTCTCCTTCTTCCTCTTCCTCCCCCTCCCCCACTTCTCCTCCTACCTTTTCCTCTTCCTCTTCCCATTCTCCCCGCTTCAGTCCCCTTCCACTGTGCCCTCCCCTTTTTCTTCTTCTTTGAACTCTAAAGCTGGTATTACAAGTTCAATAGACTAATGTGGACCTCAACTCTCACCTCCTTACACAACCGTGGCGATCTGACAAAATCTGAACCTGTCTGCCTTGGCTCCTTCTTGACGATTCCCTTCCCAAATCACCATTGGGTTTGTGTTCACTAGCAGATCATTCCACAAAGCAGCTTCTTCCTGTCCCTCTCTATGCCTCAGAAATATAACAAAATAGGGAGAGACTGAATTTCAAGCCCTCCAACACAGTTTTGACCTTTACTGTGTATGTTCTACCTGGCCCACTCGCCTCAGAGCGAAGAGAAAAATCACTTTATACTTGCCCTATGGATCTGAGGTGTGTCATTGATCTAGCACTAAATCTATAATTATCCTACAATTTTAAAAAAGATTTTATTTATTTGACACAGAGAGAGACAGCACAAGTAGGCAGAACAGCAGGAAGAAAGAGAGGGGGAAACAGGCTCCCCGCTGAGCAGAGAGCCCGACGTGGGGCTCGATCCCAGGACCCTGAGATCATGACCTGAGCGAAGGCAGAGGCTTAACCCACTGAGCCACCCAGGCACCCCTACCCTACAAAATCTTAAATACTCCTCCCAAACCTACTATTCAGTAGACAACAAAAAGGAAATATTTTCGTAATAAAAGCATTAGAGGCTCCACACAGAAATGTAAACATAAGTTCATTCAATTAGGTAAGGTTAGGGCAGTCACCTCAGAAAGAAACTGCCTTTCAAACCTCAAAAACTAAATGCTTAGTAGTTAGTCTCAAAAACACACGCAGGACACCAAAAACGATCTTTGGCCGGCAAACAGGGTACTGAGAGGTTAAAATGCCTTATCGGAGTTAAGATGAGTCAGTGATGGCAGAAGAACTGGCAGAACCCAGAAGCCTTCCTATAGGACACTGAAGATACCACCCAGAGTGACCGAAACCCAGGCAGGAGACGACGCAGCAGCCTCATGTGCCAAGCGTGTCCCACAAGAGCTAAGCACAGTGGAATGACCCAAGCCTTTATTTTCAAGCTTCTCCCCCCTCCCCCGCCAAATGGCTTAGGATTTTGCCATTTTCAATTCTCAGCTTCCTTCATACAGACTCTTCCCTTGTAGCCACCAATGAACAGGAGTAGCAGTGAGTCGTTCTAAAGGAAGCACAAGGGGAAAATTTATAAATAGATGCTAATCTCCTGTGGGTATTTATATATACAGAGAGAGAAGAGGGGAGGAAAGAAAGAGATCGGGAAAGAGGGAGAGAGGCTGACCCGAGCACACTAGGCTTTGCGTGAAGCCCTGGCACGCGCACGCGCATGCTCACGCACACGCTCACGCTCACGCATCATGGATGTCTGGGACAGAGAAGCAGGAAAGCCAGAATGGGTGACCTCAGCACTAGGAGGTGCCGAGACACGGCCAGAAGAGTCGTCCCATGGGGAGCACTTTTTATGTGGGTGGATCTGTGCCCTGGTCCACAACACGGAAGTACTCAAGAGTCCTTCCATAAGGTGTTTTGTCTTTAAGGAAGCCACAGGAAGAGCCCCTGCTCTCCCTCCCCCCTTCAGTTAGGGCCTCCATGAATATTTACTCTGAAGACAGATGACCACCCAGCCTCTGAGACAGCCACCACCCACCTACCTGATTGGTAACAGAGGTCACTGCTGTGTCACAACTTGGTCAACTCATATTTCGCCTTAAGATCTTTTTCTCTTTGCGTGGCTCTCAACCCTGGGAAGTAATGTCAGAATCCTCTTCAGGGCAGCCGTTATGTGTTTCCAGACAACAAGCCCTCCACCATCAGCCTTCTCTTCAGCATCATCCCATTTCTTTCACCCTCCCGTTCCACTAGCTTTTGTCGCCTTTCCTCCCTGAATCCTCTGGGGTGACTAGAATGGGCCTGAAGACAGTGATGAAGATCCGATACACTGTAAGGATCCTGTATGTTGATTTTTTCCGCCATAAACACACAAGACCTGGGGAGCTTCATTCTCCTATGAAACGGGATCCTTGTGTATTGAAACCTGGATGCTCAAAGGCTAAACCATTCTACCTGCTGTGTTTTGGCTCAGTTGCCAGAAGGAGCTCAAGTCTCTGTATCTAGATTTTTCCCATGGCTTAGCTCAGGCAAACGCCCCTTCCATGTAATATCCACAGCAGCAAAACCTGCAACTCTCCCCAGCCACCAACTGGCCCCCCAGTCTCTCCTCAGGGTCTTGGTTACAGTAAGCAGGTTTACACTGTTCCCCAACCACTGCACAACAGCTCCACCCATCCCTCCTCAAGGACAGAGTCTGCGACCCCTTCCCACAACCCCTTGCAGACCACTAGGGAAATGTCTTCTTCCCACCCCATCATACATCCCAGGAAGGCCCTCATTAGGAACACAGCCTCTCCACCCATAGCACAGGGGAAAGAATCCCCTCTGGGGCCATCACAGCCTGGGAGAGAAGGCTCACTAAGTCCCGAGAAACAGAATTAGAACCCAGAACCCATTTCCCATCGAAACAACAGAAGAATGAGAGCACAGCAGGTCAGCAAATTCCCAGATTAAAGGACTTTTTAGAACGTGGGTGCCAGATTCCATAGAACCTTCCTAGATGACAAATTTTTATAGCCATAAACAGTCATTTGGGGTAGAGGTACAATGGCAGAGAGGTATTGCTACACAGCTTCTGTGGCCCTGAGAACCACCATTTGGCACTGATGATATTAAACAATTACTCTGCATGACCTATAGCACTCTTTTTTTTTGAGATGCGTTTTGACGCTGCCACTTCCAATAATATGAATCTATTATTACCTCCTCCTTCCTCACGATAGTCCTGCAAACCCCATAAAGAGTGGACAGGTCTATTCACAGAACAGGAGAGGCAAGATAAGTAATATGTCATTCCAGTATTTAACAACTTCTGGTGAATCTGGAGGAAAGGTAGTAGTCAAGATAAGTCTATTAGTGAACTATTCTATATCTCAAAAAAAATTTTTTTAAGATTTTGTTTATTTGGGAGAGACTGAGAGAGCACAAGTGCCCGAGCATGAGCACAGGGAGGGGCAAAGGGAGAGGGAGAAGCAGGCTCCCCGCTGAGCAGGGAGCCTGATGTGGGGCTGGATCCCAGGACCCTGAGATCATGACCTGAGCCAAAGACAGACACTTAACCGACTGAGCCTCCCAGGTGCCCCTATATCTCAAAATTTAAAAAAAAAAAAATTTAAATACGCTCTTGTCTTTTGTGGGACTACACACAAGTCCCATGTTGACTGTGGCTTGAATGAGTATCACTGAGCTAACGAATACTTTGTTTTTCGTGGTGTCTTGCCTAGTCAAAGGCTCCCTGACCCCTTTTGGGGAGCCCTTCTGAGGAAAACGTATGCCAACAGGCTGCCTGTTTGCTTCTCCTTCCTAATCCTTCCGAGAACCGACCCTCATCTTCATTTTTGTAGTTGACACGGCACACACGTGACATCCAGGCCTAGGATTCTACAATAAGAGCACTTTGACTTAAATTATCATTCCAATTAATTAATTAATTAATTATCATTCCTTCCCACCTAGGCCCTCATGCCAATGAGACCTAAACCCTTCTGCTTTCTTTGCAGGGTGAGAAAAACAAACCCCAAGGAAGGCTCCTCCGTTTCCTGCAGGGGACAGAGCTGCAGGCCGAATCTTAAAGCCATGGGAAAATTCTGAATTTAGACACCTGAGCCCTGCTGAGCGGCTGAGCCAAAACACAGACGCAATGGTTCAGCCTTTCAGAATCCAGTTTCACAGGAGAAAGAATCTCAACGCTGGGGTGTGAGAGTGTGTGTGCCTGTTGGGGGTTGGGCCTGGGAGCAGGGAAGGAAGTGGAGGTTTGCCTGCTTTTCCTCTCATGCTCTCATTCCTCTCATGCTGAAGGCAGTGGGAAGCACTGAGAACATTCTGCCTTATGCCTGCAAGTGACCTCTCCACACGGTGGTTAGAGATGGGACCCCAGCAAGTGGGCCACCACCAGGATACCCTGTGAGGCCACCATCCTCACTTCAGGGGTGCTTGGGCTCCTGGAAGGAGGGAGTGAGGGTAACAGAGGGTTCAGCTTCAGACTCCAGGACTTTCCAGAAGGGGCCCCCAAGTGGGGCCCATTTTTAGCACTAAGTAATTTGACCAAGTTCCTAGTAGGGTAATTCCAAGTGGTTTGGCAAGCATGCATTCAGTTAAGAAAAGCTATGTGGAACAGCCGAAGTTCAATTTGTGAAAAAAAACCTGCACTCTCCTTTTCCTACTGAAAGACACACTCGCAAACACACACAGATTACTCTATTTTTTTTTTAAGATTTTGTTTATTTATTTATTTGACAGAGAGAGATCACAAGTAGGCAGAGAGGCAGGCAGAGACAGAGGTGGAGGCAGGCTCCCTGCTGAGCAGAGAGCCTGATGCGGGGCTCGATCCCAGGATCCTGGGATCATGACCTGAGCCGAAGGCAGAGGCTTTAACCCACTGAGCCACCCAGGCGCCCCCAGATTACTCTATTTTTAAAAAATACCAGCATCCCTTGCAAGCACAGTGCCTTGATTACTGATTTTAGCTGGAAATCTCTTCGCAACTGAATGGGGCAGGGAGAGCTTAACTTCCCCCCCATGTGCATCTGTGAGAATCATACAGTGGTTCATCTCTGAAGAGCTGCCCCTGAGCCTTGGGCTTTGAAGGGAAAAGAGCCTGCTGGAAAAAGCTATCGCCTTCGTGATGACACAGTGCAGATAGGCATCTACAGGCTCCTTAAAATGTAAGCCCCCGGATGACAGGAAATGCCTCCGAGCATTGTCTGCAACCTGGGGGGGCTCCAATATTAGTCTCCATAATGCCTGACTTCAACAGACTGTACTTCAAGTCACAGGTCCCCAGTGTCAGCCTGGATCTTTCCCAAATTTGCTTTTCCTCATCTGCCTTGCCCTTAGTATAACTGTTAGCGCCAGCTTTTCAAAGCCAGTCAGGATCTCAAATATCTTTGTCCCATTGTTGTCTATGTGTGTTTGTGTGTGTCTCTGCATTTGGGGTCTGGACAGCAGAGTAAATAATCAGGTATAACACTCTCCTTTTCCCCTATAATCACCTTCCTTTCCCCATATCCCAAACCTGTCTAGCATATAGCACTTGTCAGAGGGAGCACTCATCACTGGAGTTTTTAATGGAGTGACTGTTGGGGCACTGGGAAACATGCTGCCTGGGAGGGAACACCACTCAGCTCCTCCAGGCCAACCGGCATGGTCCACGGTAGGAAGAGAAGACAACAAATGCGGAGCCTAGCCAGCCTGGACGTGTCAGAAATCAGGACGCTGGGACGTAAGGAAGCTTCGGGATGTGTACCTAAGCTACCCGGAACTCCTAACTTACCCTGCCTTATCCAGTGCCTTCTGTCCCTCCTCAAAAAAAAGCATAAACCAACAGCGGCGAGGCTATTGTCAGGAAGACTGACGTGACCCTGAATAAGTCACCTACGTTTTCTGGCCCAAGGGACCTCATTGTATCCTTTGAGGATGGCTGGGTAGACCCTGCGGCTCCCTTCTGTGATTGTGAGTTACATTTTGATCTGAGTTAGTTTTGATTCGCAGTTCAAGACTAGGAAGGCTAACCAGGTAGTAACTCAAGAGGAAAGGGTCTTGGGAGTGTGTGAGGCCATCAGGGACCCCGTCCAGATTTTGACTAGCTCAGGGGAAGTCTGGGTGTGGCTCCAGAGCACCCGCTACCCCAAGTCACACCGTCCTCCCTAAGAATGAGCCCAGCACTGCTTGCCAGTAGCTTCTCCAACAAATGAGATCTTCCTTTTTACTTCTTCCTAGACGCAAGTTTTAAGAAGTCACTAGAAAACCAGGTAGAGGGGTACCTGGGTGGCTCAGTTGGTTAAGCATCTGCCTTTGGCTCAGCTTATGATCTCAGGGTCTGGGGATCAAGTCCCAGACCCAAGCCGTGCACTGGGCTCCCTGCTCAGAGGGGAATCTGCTTCTTCCTTTCCCTCCCCGCCCCCCCCGCTCATACGTGCTCGCTCTCTCTTCCCTCAAATAAATAAATAAATAAAAAGAAAGAAAATCAGGTAGAAACTGAAGGAGCCGCTCCAAAATGGAATGCTCGTACATCCTCTCTTTTGGGAGGGACAGAACTAAAGTCTCCACGTGGAGGTCCTTACCCTGTCCTTCCTTATCATGCCACCAACAGCATGACTGTGCCTTTCCTCACCTTCCCCTACTCTCTGACCGTCTTGGTTAAATACACTTACACGTGCCCAGACTCCTCTGTTCTGCCCAGTCCGAATTTTACAGTCCTTGGTCCCTGGGCTTCCCTCCTTTACGAAAGTGACCAGCATCTGTTGTCTCCTGCCTGGGAGCTCGCGTGTCTCATTCTGCAGTGATTCTCCACCGACCCAAACCTTGACCTGCAGCCTCCCTGCTCCCAGTTCAGTGTCACCCAAAGAAGACCGAACGAGGCACTCCAGGCCACGGAATTGACATCCAAGACTGAGAAAGCAGAAGTAGTCTGTGCCGTAACGCTCCAAGGCTCACACCCCAAACAAAACACACACACACACACACACACACCCCAAATCCTCATATCGCCATCATTTCTACTAAGATTTAAAGTGCAGGTTTTTTGCGATCACAGTTGGTTCAGTTCCTTCAGGAACATTCCTTTTTTCATCTCCATTTTATTCCTACATCAAACTGGATCACCGTGATCCATTTCCTAAGGTTTCTTTTTAGAGCATCTTAAATCTGGCAGCAGGACACCGGGCACATGAAACAACAGATCAGATACAAAGACTCATCAAATGAATATCCTGTCTCAGGGCTTCTCGTTTTTGAAGACTTTTTTTCTTTCGGTGGGCTCCAGCCCACGTCTCTGGGATCCCCGCACTGTCTGAAAATGCCTTCCTCCCGGGAGGAAGAAAGCTGGTCAACTTCTCAAGCCCTGGGAAGAGTGGGGCTTTCTCCCGGCAAAGCGCTGCGGGCCTCCTGGGCAGAGCCCCAATGCCTCTGAGGAGGAACTAAGCCGGGAAGGAACAGGACGGGACATGCCAAGCCTCCCCACGCTTTGTAAAGGGGAACCAGACCAGTCCAGAAGCAGCCGTGCATGTTGTAAGAGACTCCCAACCAACGCAAGGAGGGGGAGGCAGGAGGGAAAGGCAGCTTTTTTGGTTTCTGACAAGATTCTTAAACTTGGAAGCACTTGGTTTCCTAATGTCTGCGCCATTTCCAAATCAGGATCCCGGGACTCATCCTTTGAGGGCCCCGGCGCAGTAAGATGGATTATACCTTACCCAGAGACGTTCTGTATAATCAAAGAAAAATGCTTCCTGCCTTTGTCCAGAAAAATGAGGAGGGCTTTCCGAAGAGAGAAAAGCAATTTAATTATCATTAAACAACGTTTAACTGCTGTGGGCAATCACCCTCTGTACTGAAGCATCATTTAACTTAAATGAAACCACAGCGATCCCCAGCCCTCTCCGGCTCTCACTTGGCAATCGATGGCCGGGAGCTGCTCCGGGCAAGTGGCCAGGGCCACACGGCACAGCAGGTGAGAGACCCCAGGGAGGAACGGCAAGCCCCAGAATTGTGCGACTGCTGTACCTTGCTTTTCTCTGTCCTGCAGAGCCCCCGACAGCAGAAACTCAGGGCTCCGCATTCCTTTCTCGGTCTTTCTCCAGGAGGGCAGACAGATGGCTCCATGTCCAGATGGGCAGGTGGCCATCGGCAGTCACCTGCTCGGCCCCCAGGTGGAGGGACCTTTCCCCTCCACGCTCAGCTCGCCTTCAGCTGTGCCCATCCTTCCCCATAGCTGGCCTGATGCACCTGAAGGACAGAGGCCTGGGATTTGCAGTGTGATTCATGGATAGAAAATACCGGTTTTTCACTGCTACGCAAATGCAGCCTGGGTGGGGTTTAGGTAAATCCGGATGTGGACACCGAAAAGGAGGGCAAGAACGCTGCTCTTTCCTGTGTATTCCACTCAGCCCAAGCGGCTCAGCCCCACACCTCTCATTAGAGTTAACTTGAATGGCATCCGGTGAGAAGGGGGCAGCAGACGTCCCCGTGCACTTGCAGATTAAACAGAGACCGATCTTGGCTTAGTTCACAGCAAAACTTATTTCTCACATCATGAGGCAAAGACCAAACCGCCAGGTGTCTCAAACTGCTTGCTCAATTTGCTTTATCCTGAAAAGAGTGCGGTCACGGTCAATGCCTCTCGGCCTCAAAACCCGCCAGGCCAGAGCTTCTAGAACAGAAGAAGAAAGATGGGGTGGGGGTGGGGCTACAATTTCCGAATGCTTGAGAACCACCCAGAGAACATGCCTCCGATTTCCTGACTGCCACGGCCGGTGTCACCTGCCCCCATGGGACCGTCCTCAGAGCCTGGGCTCCAAAGAACACGTGCTGGTGTTCAAAGGTCACTGGGTCACCGGGACTCAGAAGCCGGGATCGCACACCGGCTCTGGACCTCATAAGCCGTGAGGCGGACCCAAAGCACAGCCCTTCTCCGAAGCTCAGTTTCCTCACCTGCAAAATGAGGGAGGAGAATGCCAGCCACTGACCTCTCCAGCATTTCCAAAGGTTTTTACAAGCAAGCCCACACTGAACAAAAGCCCAGCATTGAAGGTGCTGGTGGGACCCACACCCTGTACGTGCCACTGTCAGCCAACCCCAGCCAGGTGTGATGGGAAGGCTGAGCCTAACCTCTTCGAGAGGGGGAGCTTCCGAGGGGCTCCCCATGCGAGCTTCCGAATTCACCTGCTGACCATATCTGAGCTCAAATCAACGACCGCAAAATGAAAAACACTGGCTTGGACTGAAATATAAATTAATGATTTCTTTTTGTGAGTTGGGAGCAGATGAAAAGGCAAACATTACATGTATCACAAGCCCCCTGGGAATTGCCCAACCCAAGGACTTAGGACATGCGTATCCCGTTTCAGACACTGTTGCGTCGACTTAAGCCTTTTTTTTTTTGTGGTCAAGATGAAACATTTCAGTGGATACTCTGAACATGTGAGACCTAATGGAAGTGTTAATAATTAGGAAAAAAACAAACAAAAAAGAAAAATACCAGCATTTGGCCTTTGGGTTAATGACAAGCATGATGGATTTTTCTGGACCCCAGGAGTGGGACCCCTGGTGAGCAAGTCACAGATTCCCAGGACCCTGTAAACTGCTGGTACCGGGGGTTTC
Source organism: Enhydra lutris kenyoni (assembly GCF_002288905.1). Classification (NCBI taxonomy): domain Eukaryota; kingdom Metazoa; phylum Chordata; class Mammalia; order Carnivora; family Mustelidae; genus Enhydra; species Enhydra lutris. Next base: position 1,272,313 of record NW_019154126.1, read on the forward strand.
CACAGTGACCACCCAGCCCTGGAGTGACAAAGGACACTTTGAGGACATCTCTGGGAGGGAGGGTAGGGAGACTTAGGGCTTGGTTAAAAGCCCCTACCCCACCCCTGCAAAGGGGCTTCCGTGTGAAACAATGTTTCAACAAAAGCTAAAAAGACTCTAAGATGTTCTAAACCCCTTTGCTTTGCACTAAGAATCAAACCCAAATTCCTTTCAGTGGCTTCCTAAGCCCCCCGCCACCTCCCCGGGCCGCCTGGGTCTTAGCCCTTCACCAGACAAGCCCCTTCCTGCCCTGGGCTCCCTGCACATAACTCTTCTCCCTGAAAACATGCTGCCTCTGCTTTGTTCGCCTGCTGCCTCTCATGAAATCCTCTCCGCTGCCGTCTTGCCACGTGTTTCAATCCGAAGTCATCTGAACATCGGTTTTCTCTTGGCTTTTCCCCCCTGGCATCTAAGCTCCGTGAAGGCCGTGGTCCCAGGAGTAATTCGAACCCCGGTGACCCCCCCCCCCGCAGCTGTACCCCCCATATGCTAGCCGAAATTCCCTTGTCCTCACACTCAATGCAAACCACACTATCACAGACCCCATCTCCAAAACTACACACTCTGAGGCCTTTTCGTGGGTTGCTGGAAAGTCACTGGCCCTGGACCTGTTCACCTTGAAGTCACTGAGTCAGCCCGGACTCGCGAGCTCCTGGCTTTCGATCACTCCTCCAGAAAACGAGGGTGTTTTCAGCCGCAGTTCAAAGGCCCCTCCCACGCTGAACAAGCACGAAGGTTTAAGACCCTGTCTGGAAGCCACTGATCCTTTCTCCCAAAATGCTTTAAGAGATGTTGCCGTAATAGCTGCTTCAGGTAAGGAGCAGACCAAGCCAGATTGTGGTGGGTTAAGTACTTCTCAGATTCTGTCCCCAATCTGGAAACTATCTGGATGCAGAAATGGAAGATTCCTTAGATTGAGAAATTCGCCCAAGACCACAGAAATAGTAAGTGGTAGAACCAGTTCGGGAACGTAAGTCTGTCCAACAACAAAAGCCAGATGGCGGCCTCCTCACCGCAGTGCCTCAAGGACAGCAGGCCTACGTGCACGGCCGAGCTAGCTCCCGAGGAGTCAGGCGGATAAGGGAGACAGGTGGGGGTAGGGAGTGGGGGGAGCTGTGGGGAACCTGAGAACCAGAACCCCACATTTTAATAGGGCAGCTGCTACGTAGCTCTCATACATCTTTTAACAAAGAACTTGGAGCCCTGTGTTTCCTGGTCATCTGATTTCCCTCCCCTGCAAAATGTAAGAAAATTGATTTTTCTGTAAAAACTCCCGATTCTACAAAGTTCTGGTGGTTTATCAAGATACGCAGAGGCCACAGTGCAGGCCTCTCTAGAGAGCGGCCCCCCCAGGTCTGGGGCCTCTGATCTATACTAACGCTGGCCCACACAAGGAATGACCTATGAAAGTTGCCCAATCTGTCCATTCAATTCTCCTAAGACCTTCTGTAATCACACGCAAAAATAACGGCAACAGGAGTGCAGTGCGTTTGGGGGTTGTTAGGCAAAATGTGGGAGCAACAGCATTTTGTGAAGCATTTTTGATGAACCACTAAGTAATGCTTTCTCTGGGGTGAATTCTAAAGGTCTGCTCCCAGAGCACACTGAGGGAAGAGATCTGATCAAGGCATGTGCCGCTTTCTTCCTCTGATGCAAGGAAGAAGGTTGCTTAAGAAATGCATTCCTGACAAGGTAGCTCGAGGCTTGACCTAAGAGGTACTTCACAAGGAGCAAACCTACAGCTATTCCAGCCTCCTTTGTGTCCTCGAGTCCACCCTTTGGGGTAACACTGAAATGAATGGAATGAATGAATGAATGAATGAATGAAAAGGGGTTGGGAGGAAGGGAAAGGAAGAAAGAAAGAAAGAGGGCGGGCGGGCGTGCATATGAGGACTGGAGGCAACAGAGGTAAGAAGTAAATCACTCCCTGCGTGATTATGTTGTTTGGAAATCCAGCCTCATAAAATGAACAACTGTCCTCAGAGATCCCAGGAAAATGCTGTCGGGCTGAGTCACAACTGCTCTGTGGCCTAAAGAACCAAGCTTCTAGACTCTTCGGAGCTCTGGTTTCCTTATTTCTAGGCATGCTTTCCTAAGGGATTTCTGGAGGATTATACAAGATAACTTGTGTGAAAGTTTCCGGCAGATAGCAAGTAATCACCCTTGTGGGCATTCCAGTTCTTACCCGCAGTGGTCTGGAAGCGTACAAACTGTTTATCGCACCGTGTTGGCATACACGACGACATCTGGGATTCAGAGGTACCGTGTATGTCTTAAAAAGCCACGGGCATGAAATATTTGGAGGAAGGAAATCTTGTATTTATCCCATGATAAAGGAAGTTCGGCCCATTTTTCTAATGATATAGAAAAAGTTCAATTAGCCTTAAAAGTGATGTGCCCCCACCTGGAGGTTATAACAATTATACTACCTATAATGAAATCGCTTAAAAGAAAGAAATTGCTCAAATCACAGCTTTCCTTCCTTGTTTTGCCCATCACAGCCACAATCCTACTCTTTACTTTTTTTCCTAGCATAGTTATTTCTCCTTATTTTTTTTAAATTAACCAACAAATGTCAGATGTTTGTTTAAAGTACCATATTAAGAGGTATTTGTTTTATTTTGGTTCCCTTCTGCAAACATTCGCAGTTAGCAACAGAACGGAGATATTTCATGAAGTAAAAAAAAAAAAAAGAAATTATATCTACGGAAAAAGTGAAGTTTCAAAAGCAGCTTTTGAGAGGGAGAAAGAAAAAAATCTAATTACCAAAGATATGCACTGATTTGCACAAAAGGAACACATAAATCTACCACCTAGAATGGCTTAAATGCATTCTGTGCATCAGAATTAAAAAGGATTTGGAGTTTAAAATAATGTCAAAGGCTTTCTTCAATGGTTTGAGAGTATAAAAAGTGTCATTTCTTTTCTTTCAAAAGGTATCCTGTGACAGTATGTCTTCTAGGCTTGTCTCGCAGTAAAAGCTGTCTTTAGAAATCTACATATTCTGTAGATTTTTCACTTAGGAAACTGAATTGTAGTTCTATAGTTACAGACTTAGCATGAAAGCTGATGTCCCCTTCATCCAAAACTGATCAGAAACTCGGCTAGGCGTGAAGTTTAGTTACAGAGCACACTCATGTGAACTTGAAGTGAATGTTTCAGACAATGGGTCTGAAGATGGCGTAACCCAGGAGGGGGAATTTACCGCTTCTGTTGAAAAATTCAAGACTGTCTGGCTGGCTCAGTTGGAAGAGCATGTGACTTGATTCTTGATCTTGGGGTTGTGAGTTCGAGCCCCACAGTGGGATGTAGAGATTACATAAATAAATACACTTTATTTATTTATTTGTGTTCAGTTATAGTTAACTAATGAATTGTTGAACACTACATCAAAAACTAATGCTGTACTATATGCTGGCTCCCTGACCATAATAAATAAATATACTTAAAAAGAAAAGTTCAGGCAACTTAAATATAGTTAATCCAGGTACACCTGATAGCTCAGAACCCAAAACAGCATTTACTTAGAAAGGTAGGATCCTGACTTGAATAAACTTGTTTAGGGAAGATTCTGCTAGAAATGAGACCTTCAGAAATGACTGTTCCTATAAAGGAGGAGGAAAAAAGGGAATCACTTCCTTTTTCAAGGGACAACTACATGAAGACACAAATATACTCCTGGGCTGGTGAGATGGAAAAAGTCACTTTCTCAGACTACCTGGAAACAACCCGTTGTGTCTGGAAGGACACAGGCTATGCTGTGCGGCAACCCTGTCTTTGTTGTAAGCGACTTTCAAAGTTGTAAGCAATGATATGCATATGATAGAAATATAAATAGCAGGGAAGTCCAGAAGTCCAAAATAAAAACTTCCTTGGGTGTCTGGATGGCACAGTCGGTTAAGTGCATCGACTCTTGATCTCAGCTCAGGCTGTGATCTCAGAGTCGTGCGATCGAGTCCCGCATCGGGCTCCCCGCTCAGGGTGGTGTATGCTTGTGTTTCTCTCTCTCTCTCTCTTCCCCTCTCCCTGCTCCTACACATGTGTGCTCGCTTTCTCTAAGAAAATAAATAAATCTTTAAATAAATAAATAAGTAAATAATAAAAGTTCCACTCCCCCACTAGTTCCTCTCTCTGATTTATTAGGCATCATTCCTGAAACTGTTAATGTATAGATAAGTACACAAGAAATCCATAGGCCTTTTCACACAAATGGGATCCAGCCTTTTTAAAATAAAAGGCACCATGCTCTCTGTACTGCTCCGTAAGCCATCATGCTTATTTAACATGACTTCGTAATGGGTTCATACTTGCGCATAGGGTCTATTTCATATATCATCAGGAGTACAGTGGATTGTATTATCTGAATGTGCCGTAACACACTCTCTAAGACTCTTATTGACGGAATAAACTGGTGAGTCTTTTTGAGAGAAAATTAGGCAGTACCTTTCAACGCCAGTAATCCTAGTAAACCAACAGGAGCAAATTAGTAATCTGACAGGAAGGAATTTGTTCTCTGTATTTCCTGACACGTGCACACAGAGAAGGCCACTGCAGCCCTGTTCATCAAAGGGAGAGAAAAAAAATAAGCAACCCAAACAGCTGTTTAAGGGGGTCAAGTTAACGTATAATGGGGCCACTACTATCATTGCTCTGAAGACAGAAGAATTTTAAAAACCAGAGTTTGTGCTATTCTCATCAGAGACACAGAGACACAGAGACATACCCACACTCCACGAGGAACAAACTGAAAATTATCCTTTGTGAGGCAGTTGGCCAGAGCTGCCTTCTTCTGCAGTCTGAAAAGTTACCTTGAAAAGGGATTTAAATAAAGTGACATTCAAAGGTGAAGGGGGGCCCATGCAACCTATCCTGGTGCAAAATTCAGGCAGATGATTAAAAAAAAAAATCGTCCCTCTGGAAGACAGAGTAGGCTGAATGATGGCCATGGCACGTGTATCTTACTGGCGACAGCTGTGGAAACGTGATCTGACATCCCAGTGTCATTGTGAGGGGCGTTTACAAAGCTTCTTAATGTCAAAGACCAACAGTGACCCAGGATCCATCCAAATAACTGTTTTCTTAGCCATTCCAAAAAAATATGTGGGGCGGCAGCTTGCTTCTGGGGTGGCAAGAAGTAAGACGAAAAAGGTCCTTTCTGAAAAGTGTGCTGTGCCACATGACAGGCCGATAACAACATCTCCCACCGGGGGACTTGGCTCTGTCTTGTACTATCCGGGCCAAGTGCAGAGCAAGGCAGACAGGCAGGGAGGATCCACGGCTCTGAGGACAATCCCACCACTGGGTTTACGGGGCAACATGAGCGTGTGCATTTATGAACCTTTGTAAAACCAATGGTGGGAAACAGCATTTTCACTTCCGCTGCTTAATCATGAGCAAGGGGACAGGAGTGGAGGGGTATCGGGCAAAGGCACACGGGGGTGTGAAGTAAACCCTGGGGCTGGAGAGGCCACAAAAGCTACCACCTCCCTTCACTTTGGACTGACTGTACTCATGCCCTCACAAAAAATCATCTGTGCATTCCTTGCTCTGTGACCCTAGAGAAGAAATCCTCTACATGGATAATTCTCTACATGTGCTCTTCTTGTGGGGTAAGTAGTCCAAAATTCTTTCTGCTACCTGTACATTTGTTGTCTGGAAGCTAAAGCAGCAGACCTCCCTGAAGGATGAAGTCCAACCCAGTCTCCATCTTCTGTTCCATCTTCCATTCCTCCCTGGTCCTTCCCCCCCATCTAAGCTCGCCCTGAATTCCAGAGGTACCACAGCTTCTGGTTGTCCAGATGTCACACAATGATCACCAAAAACCAAGGAGAACTCGTTCTGGTTTTACATGGGGTGGCAGATTTAGTAACCTCTGACTTCAAAAAAAGAAAAAAAAGGAAAAGAAAAGAAAAGAAAGAAAAGCAAAAGCAAAAATCCTTTTCTCAGAAGGTGATCGATATTGAAATGACTGCAGAGGAAAATTCCACTCTGAAATACGGAATGGCCAAAATTCATATGCAGAGTCTGGCCTTGCTGCTTCACCACGCATACTAAAAACACAACTCATAATACAAAACATAAATAAAGACAGATGACAGCTACCCTGTGGTGTGGTGAGCACAGCATAACAGACAGAGGCGTCAAATCACTACGTTGTGCGCTTAAAACTAACGTTAACATCATGTGTCAACTGTACTTCAATAAATAACTAAATACACACACACACTCTCACGCACACTGAAATTGGGGAGTGGGGGACCAAAACAAAGATCCCAAACTCTGATTCTCTGAGGAATTTCAGCTTCCACTAAATTACATTTCTCCCTGCCTAGGAGAAAGTTAAGAAAAGAAAACCAAGAGGGGAGCTTGGTTCCTGGATGAGGAAAGAGCCCTTCCCACTCCATCTGCTCACGCCTCAGCAGCCACACACCTGAAGAGAAGCCATGTCATCTGAGAGGACACCATTTCTCAGGTTGAGGTTTTGGAAAAATAGATGGCAGAAAACTACCCCTGACCAGTTTTGAATAGGAGCATTTCCAATGACGTTAAATTGACAAAGAGCAGTGACCGGAGCCTGAGCTTTAAGCAGCTTCTGGACAGAGCTTCCCTTTCACTGAGGAGAGCTATAAGATGCATCAGGGCTGGAGGAAGTTCTACTTCCAGCTCCTGAACTCGGAGATTTCGGTGTCTTTCTTTCTGAACAAATGATTTCCATGGAAATTTAAAAAAAAATTGAGAGAAAAATATTATTTAAAGACCACTAGTTCCTTTACTAAGAGGATATTTTTAAAAGATTGTATTTATTTATTTGACAGAGAGATAGAGAGCACAAGTAAGCGGAGCGACAGGCAGAGGGAGAGAGGGAAGGAGGCGCTTTGCTGAGCAGGGAGCCCGCTGCAGGGCTCGATCCCAGGACCCTGGGATCATGACCTGAGCTGGTGGCAGACGCTTAACCTACTGAGCCACCCAGGTGTCCCAAGAGGATTTTTAAGTTTGGGTGCTATACTTTATTTGGAATATGAATAGACCCACGTATGTTCTTCAGTGGGAAATCTGTGCCACTAATAAGTAATGGAGGCAGGACTCGAATCCAGGCAACGCGGCTTCTGAATCCCTGTTCACCCAGCCCCTCTGACTCAACAGACCTTTACTAAACCTGCAAGATGTAAAACACACTTCTAGATGTAATCACTGCTTATTAATCAACAGATAATCTCTGAACAATACAACAATTAAGTGTAATAAAAAGCTTTAATGGACTTTTAAAAGACCATTAGAATAGGTAGAAAAATGTACAAAAATATGCATTAGTGATTCTGGGCCTATTTGGAATTTTGGCACCCCAGAGCTGTGTGATTTCATGACTCTTTTCTACTTTCAACTTGCCGCTTTGTGGTCCATACTTGGAACTGAAACTTTGAATGAAATAAATATTTGCTTTCAGACTCACAGATCGGCCCCTGAGATAACCAGACCTTTTCCGGATGCCCCAAACCAGTGCTGGGAACTGCAGGCCACAATGCAGTCTGATGACCACATTTAATTAATTTACTCATTGTCTGGCATAGAATGAGCTCAGCCTCAGCAGCTCAGAGATCAGAACGCCTTCAGAATCCCACTGGATGAGCCTACCCAACATTCCTGCTCAGAGCCCTCTCCCAGGAGTGTGGGACCTGAACAATCCCGAGCAATCTGATGTGGAAAATTTGGAAAAATTGGAAAAGTCATTAGGAAAACCCTGGAACTAATAGAGTGTTTTCCCTGGCTAGAAACACGGCTGCTAAAAATAACACAATGAAAAACATATTTGTCTCTTACATACAATGGATGTAGAACATAATTATGAGCTGTTTCGGTCTGGGATATAGGCGAGGGAGGTAGCTGCCAAAGTCTAGAATACAAAAGGAGAAAAGACATTGTGTCCAACCCCTCGCTCCCTGTGGCAATTCCCACAGCCCCTTGGTGACTTGGTTTCCTGCTCAGGATATACCTGTGACAGCAAACCCTGACTCTTCTTGGAGCAGGTAAGAATTACAACTGTAAGTCTTCCAAATGACCGGAGCTCCCATCAACAGGTGCCAGCAAAAAGTAAATCAACGTAACTCCTCCAGCCTGCCTAGAAACAGTGTCGCAAGCCTAACTAATATAAACACATGACTATCCCAACTCCTTTGATAATGCTTCACATTTTGTATTTTAATTCATTTATAGAAATGACTGTTGCATCTGGGGCTTATCTCAGCAGCACAGTAACTTTTTCCTAGACCCCCTCAGATGAGAAAAAAAGATAGCAGAAAACACAGAAGGATAGTTTGTTGCATTGTTGATGTCCATACCTCTCTGAGTTGCGATTTTGTCATCTGTAATGTAAGACTAAAAAGATTCTGCTAATCCCCCTGGACTGTTGCAATACGATGAAGGCTACAAAAACAATTAATGAATGCTCGGGTTCCACATCAGCAGTGACTAAAAACCATAGCTAACACGTGGAGCGGGAATTCTGAGAACCACACTATGTGTTTTGTCAGTCAATCCTCACAACGCCGCTGTTAGCACCCCCATTTTATGGAGGAGAAAACTGAGGCTGAATGCCGTGAATGGGGAGTAAGTGGCGAAGCCAGGACTCCAAAGCCAGGCGTTCCAGAGGTGAGGGCCACAGCTCTTTGTCAAGGGGTTCCATGGTGACTTGTGGCAGGCAACCCTCTACCGCCCAGAGCAGCTCCGGAGCTAATTAATCCACGGGATGGGGCTGTAAGCTCTCCGGAGGTCTGCGTTCTCCCACCTTAGGCATTTAGAAAAACATTTCAGTGCCTGCCCCTCTGATCCTGAACAGTCTGGGTTTCAAAAGCCCAAATTCCCAAATCACAGGTATCTTTCACTTATTCTTAACTCTGCACCTGAACCTTCAAAACTGTTTTTCATTTCTTTTCGAGCTTGGTGGACCAGATTATTCACATCACAGCCTCATGTCCCCAGACTAACCCCTTTAGGTGAATTCCGCACTTTTAGTGATCACTCAAGCTACCTTTAGTGATCACTATCCCATCCGTATCTCTGGCAAGACTGCTGACTCTGTCTCACTAGGACCCGATGCAAACAGAACGCCTCGTACTGCCAGAGTGAGGTTTCCTTTTGAAAGCATGCTTTCAAAATTACTTTGATCAACCATTCTCCCTGCCCTAGAAGCCTTTACCTGTCCTCTTAGAATTCACGAATCCTGCTTCCCTGAGTCCAGAAATTCTGATATCTCAAACAGGCTTATATTTGCTAGTCTTATAAAATGCCTCCGTGCAAAAGGTACACAGACACCCTGAAATGGAAAACACAATATGCGTCCAAAGTTCTGTGATACTTCGTAGGTTATACCTTTGGCATTCTACAACTTGAAAATGCAGAAATACATGTAATCCCAACTTCAGGTCTGGTCTAAGAGTTAAACAAGAAAAAAAAAAAAAAAGAAAGAAAAGAAACCAACATCTGGGAATAATCCACAAATACAGAGTACCTCAAATTGTCCTTCTAACCCTTTTCTACAGACTTTATAGGGTTATTCTGCAGGGTAAAATCAGCTAAATGCATACCACATTACTTGTTTTTCAGACCTCTTCAGAAACATCAGTTCATTAAAGAAAAAAGTCCCAAAATCACAGCCCCCAAACACGAAAATTCGGTGTGAGAAAGCTGCGCTTACTAATTTAGTTCTTCCTGCCAAGAGAACAATGCAGAGAAACAGAACCCAGTGCTTCCAAATAATTTTTGGCAATAACTCAGAAGAAAAAGAAAAATCTCATTATTTACCTGTACCCAGAGCTCCACAGGTGAAGCAGCAGTTAAAGGGGGAAAAAAAATCTAATTCTTCTTCTGGAAATTTCCGTCTCTAATGGACGCCAGGGTCATCCTTCTGAGCTGTCAGGTAAACCCCCCTCCATGTCTCTGCTGTTTTCTTTTGCAGATTTTCCCAGTGAAACTCTTGTTATTTGCATAAAGCTTACTTCCAGCCTATAGGACTTTTTGAGTAGCTACTCGTTAAATTGGCTGTCTTGACATGCTCTTTCAAGCATGACATCATAAATCTCCATGGAAACCTTAACCCCACCTGCCTACATGCCAACATTACCTGTCAAGCAAAGACTTAAACAATCCTCTGAAATTGTTCATTAATGAAACCTTTTTAGGGGCTTTGGATCTCTGCACGGTATAATTTGTGCTGTTGGCAGAAACTTAGCCAAGAATGATGGCTTCATTTTCAAAGCCTGAGCTGTTGTGCAGAAAACAATGATCAAAATTATAGGCATTCATTAATCTGCCCCTCCCTGTCTAACAATGCACTTAATCGGTTAAAGAAAAACCTACAGTGGCCCATATGTCTCTCTCTGCAGGATAAAGTTACGCTGAAAACGGAGGGTATGAAAAACTCTGAACTGATACTTCTAAGGTTTTCCACTCTCCAGCAACCCCCTTCCAACTTTTTACCAGCAAAACTTGCAAAACAGGTTCTTTGCTGGAATGTGTGTGTGTGTGTGTGTGTGTGTGTGTGTGTGTGTTTGCATTTTCTCTTGGCCTCTGCGGTTGCAGAGGAGGTAGGAGAAGGTGTTGAGCATTTTTTAACTCTTTCCTAACATACCCACATCTTTCTTCTCTTTGTTCTAATTTACATAAGTTACCATGGAAATTGATCTTTGTTCTAATTTACATAAGTTACCATGGAAATTGATCAAATCACATTTTAGAGAATCCCGAACGTTCGCATAAAGCTATGAACAAACTTCTGCCCAATTTGTGTCCAGCCCCTCTTGGTGACATGCAGCTCGGCGCTCGTCTCATCTCTGACTTTACTGCGGACCCTCCTTGCAATCCCAAGTCTAAGATTGCTGACCTTAAGGTGCCAGAAAGGTCTGAATGGGACTTGGTCCAAACCTATGACAGTTCACAATGATGTTATCAGAGGGCTGTCAAATGCTAGTGAAGAGAGTTCTTCAGTGGGACTGCAGGGAGCTGGGAAGCATTTGAAGGCAGCCCCCTAGCAGAAGCTCCTAGCACACTGTAGAGTCGCAGAAGCTCCTAGCACACTGCAGAGTTGCAGAAGCAGAAGCAGTGGGAAGAAAGTGCAGCCTGCTTCAACTTGCCACTGACCCTGCCACAAAGTGCAAGAAAATCAGCAACATCTCTGAAAGGCCAGAGAGCAGAGTTTAACCCTGGCCACACATGGCTGAGCCTACCCAGATGTTTGCAGAGAGAGCATTCATAGGTAAGAGCCCTCAGAAAGGCTCTTCCCCTAGAAAGAATAGTAAATGCTCCAGATCCCCTCCTCCGACAATTCTGAGAGTTTTGCATTTGCCAGAGTTCACAGTCAACAGATGGGACATTACCTTCCAAGGGAACCAAGAGCTACCCCGGTTTAATATAGCCGCCTGAGTTGGAACACTCTTTGGAGGCAAGACTATTGTCAGAGATTCAATTACTGCCTCTGTAAGATGAAAATACATCCAGATGAAGCCCACGCCTGGGCTCTATCTACCCAGTGGGGCACAAACACAACGGGAAACAAAAAAAAACGAGATATAACCAGATCGAGGCTCCATTCGGCGAAATCCGCAGACAGGATGGAGGTACTATTCAATCACAGTAATTCCTCAAAGTTCCATTAGAGAGGGGAGCGTGCGAAAGTTGCTTCAGCAGTCAGAGCGGTTATAAATTATGCCCAAGCTTCCCTCTGGGTTATTTAGGAAATTACAATATCTCAGCTTTTACTTACTGAGTTCAAGCTTAGAAAAGAGACTGAATGAGAACAGTCGGAATCTGAGAGTCAGGCAAATGAAGATGGCCACAGAAATAACTCAGATGTGAAAGCAAGCTGATTTCCCCACTGGTCCGCAGGCAGGCAGAGGTCAGCACCGACAGAAAAATCTGGAACCAGCATGATGATGGAGGATCTTGACAGATTTAGGGCGGGGAAAGTTTGGAACACAGTCCTCTCAGCAATAAGGAAACAACACAGGCTGGGCTGAAATGCCAAGGCTTGCTTAGAGGTGACGAATCCAGTAATGATTTTTCCTACAGTCCCCGAATGAGGAAAATGCCCAGTGGGACTGGTATAGCAGCGGGATTTGCCTGACAGCAACCCAGCAGCACATTAACCCAGTCAGAGCTCAGGAAAGGCCCGCAGAGGGGCTGCTCTGTTTCTAAATTTAGCCACATCAGAGGTATCCAGAATTGGTTTGGACAGCAAATAAGATTCTTTCTCTTGAATCTGTTTCAAGAAAGCCTTTATAATAGATGTGGAAACTGCTCGCTGAAAAAGGCCATGAAAATATAAGAATGCAGGTGGAAGAGGCTGGGTTATGGCCTGAGTTTTTGTTTCTTAAAAAACAAGAGTCGGAAGTTTCAGGGGGAAAAGGGATGCTTCTCTGGGTAGAAAAAGCAGTACTTTTACCATTAAAATAAGCAGTTGTTACCTCTTTGAAATCTCCTGACAAAAGATGATGTAAAAACGGTGATTATCCCCATTTTATAAATGGAGAAAGGGACCCTCAAAAGCTTGGGTAATTTGAGGGAGGTTTACATGCCTACTAAGCATGGGAGTGTCCATTTTAATCCAGGCAGGACCCAAGACCAGAATCCAAAACACATGTGCCTAACCGCTAGGCACCACCATCCTGGTTTAATAAAATGTGGTATCCTTTTCTTTTCTTTTCTTTTTTAGATTTTATTTATTTATTTGATGGATAGAGATCACAAGCAGGCAGAGAGGCAGGCAGAGAAAGAGAGGGAAGCAGGCTTCCTGCTGAGCAGAGAGCCTGATTCGGGGCTCGATCGCAGGACCCTGAGATCATGCCTGAGCCGAAGGCAGAGGCTTAAACCACTGAGCCACCCAGGTGCCCCTAAAATGTGGTATCCTAATGGTTAATTAGGATCTTAAAATCCCAACTAACCTAAGCCATGCTAAGAGGAGTTTTTTTTTTTTTTAGTAGACTAACCTGAAGGTCCATATTGGGCAGGAAAGAGTAAACAGAAATCTTCTGCAGATCCTCCCAGATACACTGGCTGAGGGCTGGAGGGTCTGATTGGGGTGGCCCATCTACCCAGCAGCACGTAGCAAGGTGGGTTCATTTAGCTTCAGGCTGTGCGGAGGACTGCCCGGAGTGGGATTCATGGACCACTACCTCTACCCCAGGACAAACAAACCACTAGCATGCAGATAAGGCTAATGAAACAGCAGACTCTCAAGAAGGATCTGCAGCCTAAAGCTCTGGTCTAAAGAAAAACTGACAGGGGCGCCTGGGTGACTCAGTTCTTAAGTGTCTGCCTTTGGCTCAGGTCATGATCCCAGAGTCCTGGGATCCAGCCCTGTGTCAGGCTCCCTACTCGGTGGGAAGCCTGCTTCTCCCTCACCCACTCCCCCTGCTTGTGTTCCCTCTCTCGCTGCGTCTCTCTCTGTCCAATAAATGAATAAAAAATCTTTAAGAAATAAAAAATTTAAAAAATAAAGAAAAACTGACAAACAATAAAAAAAAATCCAATACACATTTCACAAGTTAAACACAGATTGGAGGCATCACCAAAAGAATAAGGGTACTTTGATTTCTGAATTAAACAATGAAGACCAACTGCAGTAATTCCCTAAAGCTTGAACTTTGGCTCTATTTTTGTTCATAGCCCTTGTTTGCTTTAGAAATCATCCATCTACATTTTGGTCAGCTTTGGCTACGGTGTTGGTTAATTTCATGTGTAAGCTTGGCTAGGTCGTGGTGACCCAGTTTGGTCAAACGCCTGTCTGAATGCTGGCGTGAACATATTTTTTAGATGTCGCTAACATTTAAATCAGCAGGCTCTGAGCCGGCACGCTCTGACCAGAGTGCATGGGTGGGCCTCATTCAATCAGTTGAAGGCCTTAAGCCAAAAACTCAGAGTCCCTGAAAAAAAAATAATAATAATCTGCCTCAAGACCGTGACATAGACACCCTGCCTGAGTTTCCAGCCTGCAGATATTGGACTCAAGGCTGCAACATCAACTCTTCCCTTTCCAGGCTGATGGCGTGGCCCTACAGACTTCAGACTTTCCAGTTCCCATAATTACGTGTATCTCCCCAGGCTTGGGCTCCAGTCGTCTCCTACTTTCTTAGTGTTGTCTGACACTCATTTTTACTTGGAGCACCTACTGTCATTTCAAATGCTGCTTGTCAAGACTGAAACTTGAGTAATTGTTTAGAATTTACTGAACATGAATTGAATTTAGTAAAGAAGAGGCATATCTGCTATCAAATTAAGATGAAGAAATGGAATCCAGTTCACTGAATACTACAGTAAATATCAGAACCAGGCTCCCTGTCCTCACACTTTTAATACTCAGCACACATTCATACAGGAGAATGTTCCAGCTCAGTTCAAATGTTTAAAAACAAAAAGAAGGGACACCTGGATGGCTCAGTGCCTTCAGCTCATATCATGATCCCAGGGTCCTGGGATCAAGTCCTGCATTAGGCTCCTTGCTCAGCCCAGAGCCTGCTTCTTCCTCCCCCTGCTTGTGCATGTGCTCTTTCTCTCTCGGACAAATAAATAAAATCTTAAAAAAAAAAAAAAAAAAAAGGAAGCGACAAAATAACGGGGGGGGGGGAGGCACAGAGTGAAGACAAAGGACGCAAAAGTTGGAATCAGTCTGTAGTAATGACAGCGCGTACAGCCCATTATGTCTCCCGTACGAGGCCATCCCCGCCCCACCACATCCACCTACTCCTCTCCCTTCAGCATCCTGGTGATGTCTGAGTAAGATCGGTGACTGTCCCAGCTGGGACCTCAGGAAGCACTCATGGACAAAAGTCCTCGCACATTCCATTAACCCAGAAATACTCCTTGGGTGCAAGCATGACATAACAGTAAGCCGCGTCTGTCCCCGCGTCTGTCCCCGCGCTGTCAAAATCAATGCCTTGGTTCAAAGTTTCAGGCGTGAACTTGAACTTGACCCACTGTTCACGGTCCACCTCCGCACCTGCGCAGGGGCTGTTGCGAACACCTCGACTCAGGGGAAGGGAAGAAAGAGGGAAGGACAGGCCTGACAAAACCAAGATGCCGAGAGGGGAATGCGAAAGGACATTGGTGCTGAAGTCTGAGAGCATTTCAAAAAGACCCTACAGAATCTTGTGGAAAAACCCACGGAGCTCCAGGCCAGATTTTTTTCTCTCCTAGCTCTATCCCTATCAGCTGATCCCAACCATTAACACGGCGGGGCCTTTTCCATCCATTCCTCTGGCGACGATGACTCGTGTGCTGCCGTGGCAGTCCAGGGAAATGTGTCAGTGGTTCCACACAGACGGGCAGACGACACAGAGAGCTTAGACGTGCTCAGGGTCCGGGTGCAGGCAGGAACTTGGTGAGTACGTGGCGTGCTCACTGGGCATCCTCGCCTTTCCCATGACCCCAGCCGCAGGCCTCCGTCCCTCCGTCCCGCTCCAGACGCCAAGTCATTCCCATTCTTCTTCTCCTTGTTTTAAAGATTTTATTTATTTATTTATTTGCCAGAGAGAGAGAGAGAACAGAAGCAGGGGAGCGGCACAGGGAGAGGGAGAAGCAGGCTCCCTGCTGAGCAGAGAGCCCAACAGAGGGCTGGATCCCAGGACCCTGGGATCATGACCCAAGCCAAAGGCAGACGCTTAACCCGCTGGGCCAGCCAGGCGCCACCCCTCATTTCCATTCTTCTTCCCTCATTCAATCCTTCAGTGCTGGCTGAGCTCCGTTCCCGAAGGCGCTCTTCTGGCCACTGCCTTCTGGCCACTGCAACCACTTCCAGGCTGGGACTCAGGCTCCTCTTCGAAGTCCCTCCGACATAGCCCCGAGCAGCTGCCCTTGATCTTTGCTTTTATTGCACTTCTGAGCTCAAGGCTCAAGGCTGCTCTGCGTCTGCCAGTCCAAGCTTTCTGCCGACTTTCAAGGTCCCACACCACCTAGCCTTCCTCTACCTGACGTCACTGACGTCCCCCTCCTCCAAATGACACTGCCAGCTCACTTACTTCCCCTGGCCTACACACTGACTCACAAGGGACCCTGTCCTTGTCTCCACGTGCCTGTCCGCCCTCCTCCATCACCAGCCACCCACGGCTTCATTCTACATATTCAGATCATAATCCATCAACAGTCTCACTGAGCACCTATTGCGCCCTGGGCATTGAGGAAACAGATCATCAGACAAGTCTCCAGGAGCCTCCAGGAGACCTCTGTCATTCCAAGAGACACCATCTGAATTTCGATCTCCATGTGAGATCTTCCCTCTCTGCTCTCTCAGTGCTCTGGGCTCTAGCAAGCTGCTGCTGCTACTTCTTTTATTTTGTTAAGATTTTCTTTTTTTAAAATTTTATTTATTAATTTGACAGAGTGAGATCAGAAGTAGGCAGAGCAGCAGGCAGAGGGGGTAGGGGGGAGCAGGCTCCCTGCTGAGCAGAGAGCCCGATGTGGGATTCGATCCCAGGACCCTGAGATCATGACCTGAGCTGAAGGCAGAGGCTTAACCCACTAAGCCACCCAGGTGCCCCAATATTTTATTTATTTTGAGAGAGAGAAAGTGAAAGCTCAAGAGGACGGTGGGGAGGGGCAGAGGGAGAGGGAAAAGAGGACTCCTCACTGAGTAGAGAGCTCGATGCGGGGTTTGAGTCCCAGGATGACAGGAGCCAAAAGCAGGCACTTAACCAATGGAGCCACCCAGACGCTTCTGAAATCCAGTAAGGTTCTAAGGTACATGCTGCCAGTTCCTAGTGTGTCTCACAAAAGAAGAGTCCCCAGAAAAGTAATTCTATGGTCAAATAGGCTTGGGAAACATTGTACTTTTCATTCCACCTGCTCCCAAATCTCCAAGTGAGATTTACAAAGTCTTTTAGCATATTAAAAGATCTGATCAGGCCCTACAGTATAGAAATTCATTTAACTTTGATTAACCAAAAATATCCCCAAATTAGAAACTTTCTCTCCATTCCCCAACCAGCTACTAATAGCCAGAGTGTATTCTAGATCAATGCCAATTAGAACGGACACTGTTTCATGCTGCCCTAATGTGGACGGCCCTCTCACTTCTCAGTGATGAAGTTCTCCTGAATGAAAAGGGTTTTGATGGGCATCCCACACGTGCTCTCTATTTGATAGAATGTAGCTTCTCACGGTTACATGGTTACACCACAAGAGTACTGTCGGTCTCATTTCTGCTGTTACCAAAAAGCCCCAGGAAAACAGATGATTCACCTACATTCCACAACTAAGACTGTCCCAGCATAGAAAAAACTCAGTTATATAGGACCCCAAAGTTGGTACTCTTCCCATTAAACAGATGCATCCTTGGCAGGCCAAGTGCATTCTACACATACTGCCTGATGTCACGCTCACGGTGTAGGTTGGGCTCACGGTGTAGGCTGACGCTAAATCACCATCAGATTGCGTTAATCCAAGAAAACACCTGCAGGAAGAATGGATAATGGCCAGGACATAAACTTGAATCGTGACAAGCAGAAGGACAATTTAGACACTTGCAATATGAGTTCTGCATCAATGTCCTGGACAGAATTACACTGGTCCTTTCTGGATGCCTCAATCCTGAAAATTTCTATCCAATCGGGGGCAATTTTCTCTCAGCTGGTCTGATCCAGACATCTCCTGCCACCACACAGTGTCACTTTGGTTTCTGACTCTCCTTTGCCGTCCACCTACTCCCAGACACGCCTTAGCAGGTTTTCCAGCAGAATCTTATTTTGATTTTTTTTTTCAGAGCTCCCCTTAAGATAGCACTGTTCTCCTGCTCTTCCACAACACTAATTAAAATGAAAGCTAATGTAGAGGTTGGTAGCACCCAATTAAACATGGATCAAAAGCCATGTGTTATGAATAATCCCCATTTAGGATTCTTTTTCTCTTTTTCTGTATCCTCTATGATTAATGTCAACTTCAAGTCAATTTTGCAAGTAAAATTGCAGCCCCTTGAATTTAGTCTTTTTGATCACTGAGCCCTCTCCCCTCCAAACCACCACCACAAGATGTCCTACTATGTAATATTCCAAATTCTCAGAAATGCACTTCCCTCCCCTTTAAGACACAAATCAAAATAATCAGACCACTGGGAAACATTTCCAGCGGGCTCCTTCATCTGGTCCCTCGAGTAACATCATCTGTTAAGTATTAGACTGTTCTCTCTGCTTATTTTTTCCCCATTGTTTTTCATCACACCCAAATTTAGATGACTATTGTTTCTGATCCCATTCTGACTTCTCTTAGACATAGGGAAGATTTGGAACTTTTGACAACAATTGTTTTTATCCTGATTCTTTCAAATCTTATCATGGTTTTTATTCACAGGCTCTCACGTTCTGTTAAACACACAATCACGGATACACTAATATAAATCCTCTAAAGGCAACTTGTAATTTCGTTACGACACCACGATCCTGCCACTCGGGGGTGTGGCCCTAGCAGGAGTAACATCTCAACATTTACCTCGCATAGATACTTACCCCTACTGATCTCACTGCTTCTTCAGTGCTGAATTCCTTTTCTTCCTGGGATTACTGAAGGCCAATCTAAGTAGGAAGCGGGCATTTCAGCCATTCTAGGATCCCCACCAAATGTCGTACTTCTTGCCACTGGGCCAAACACGTGCTCCTGTTCTAGTCCTTCCCTGTTTTCCTCAACATTTTAGATAGATGTCCTTTGGTTTTGCCATTCATCAGAGAGATGGTGTAA
Source organism: Enhydra lutris kenyoni (assembly GCF_002288905.1). Taxonomy (NCBI): domain Eukaryota; kingdom Metazoa; phylum Chordata; class Mammalia; order Carnivora; family Mustelidae; genus Enhydra; species Enhydra lutris. Next base: position 1,291,063 of record NW_019154126.1, read on the forward strand.
TCTGGAGGTAAAAGCCAAGACCCCCCACAGCCAGATCACAGGATTTAAATCCCGGTGCTGCCACACTGACTTGCCGTGTCACTTTGAATAAGAGCTAATTACACGGTGCCTCAGTTTCCCATTCTGTTGAGGAGGGTTAATATCGCCTGTCCCCAGCCTTGTTGGGAGGATGAAATATGCCAGTATGTGCAAAGAGCAATAGTGTCACAGTCTTAGCTGATGCCAATAATATGTACTCCTTGCAGCCTTTTCCACTTTTCACCACTATAAATAGTGCTTGAGAAAACAGTGCTAAAGAAACGCTGAACATCTAGCTAACATTCTCCACGTTCACGGCCATCTGCGTAAGGGCATTTCTGCCCCCATTCTACTGTGGCTTGATGTGAGCAGTTCCTGCATATACATTGTATCAGATTTCTTAACTGCCAAGAAATTGTTTCCTTTTCCCTTAAGGTGTAGGCAAGAAATTGGTCTGTAAATGCACACTCCGTCATTGGTTCACACAGCCAACTAGTTTTTGTTACTGTACGTGGCTCTTCTCTCACCATTTTCCTTTTTGGATCAGAAGAAATTAGTAACTCTAAAGGGGAATGCCTTGGGGCACCTGGGTGGCTCAGTGGGTTAAAGCCTCTGCCTTTGGCTCAGGTCATGATCCCAGGGTCCTGGGATCGAGCCCCACATCAGGCTCTCTGCTCAGCAAGAAGCCTGCTTCCCCCCTCTCTCTGCCTGTCTCTCTGCCTACTTGTGATCTCTGTCTGTCAAATAAATAAATAAATAAAATTTAAAAATAAATAAATAAATAAATAAAGGGGAATGCCTTATCTAGGTCTATTACTTTAGTATAATCTATAAACCTTTCATGTATGTATTCACATATTTACAAAACATGTATAATTGTTAAAACTTGCCCCTTTACAACTTTAGTCTTTTATTCACATGTTGACTATGGCCAAAGGCTTCCACTTGGTGTACCTTTAGTTCCAATTCCCCTCAGTTTCCAGGCTTCCCTGACACACATATCCATGGACGTAGATGCATATTTGGAAATTTTGAACACTTTACTTACATAGGGTGACTGGGTTAGAACATATCTGATAGAAAAAAAATCTGATTGGGGTGCCCAGCTGGCTTAGTTGGTAGAACATGTGACTCTTGATTTCGGGGTTGTGAATTTAAGCCCCAGGTGTGGACCAGGTGCAGAGGTAACTTAAAAATAAAAACTCCCCAAAAAAAGAATAAAATCTGAATAATTTGGAGTTTTCATCATGACAGAGGGACTACATCAGTTCCCCAAGGTATCCCTGATACCCCGGGATCTCCCACATGAGGAGTAATCCAGTGTGATTAAGACTCTGCCATAATATGAAGAAGTTCATCCAAACTAAGTCAAAAAATGCCACTACATATAGGTGTAAATATGTATTAATACATTTATATGAGCTATAAATGTGACTGATGCTGTTGTACGAGAAGTATATAACGTGTTAGGTACAGATGTACTATGTGCAGATAAAGCCATTTGAGAAAGCTGATGTCAGAAAATGGGGCAATTTCAAAAATCTAGGTAAGTCAAACATCCCTGCAGAACCAAGATGCTACAATAAAGGACAGTGATAAATGGGCCAACATATTTAAGAGCCTGTGCTGAACTGTTAGTGCTCTCCCCTATGCAGTGGAGACTCGGAATCTGTGTCGTAAGATAGCATCATCACCTGATGGAAGTAGCCCGAATCACTAAGTCATCGTAAGGACAGCTTCTCCAGAGACTTGCCCAAACAACCAGCTCTGCATGCATGAGAAAATAACTATTTTGGTATCAAGGCTCAAAAACCCCCACGGGGCTTATTTGTTGTGCAGCATAATCACGACCATCCTGACTAATACATCAGTTTAAAGGTACATATTTCTTATTGGCTTCTTTCGTATTAGAATTCCCATTTGAACGGGGCTGGCTGGCTACTGAAAACTAGTGTGTAGGAGGGAGGAGTCAGCAGAGGCAGGTCACACCCTCACCTCTGGTCTGTGACATCAAGTGCCCTCTCCACAAAATGTTACTTGTTTTGCGCTAAAAGTGTGTCACTCTCACGCTTCAGTTTGTGGCATTCAGTGTCTGTGGGGCACACAGCAAAGCCCTTTATATTATTTTTTTAAAGAATTATTTATTAATTTTTAGAGAGAAGGAGGGGCAGAGAGAGAATCTCAAGCAGACTCCTCGATGAGTACTCAGCCCGACGTGGGACTTTACCTCACGACCCCGAGATCACGACCTGAGCCAAAACCAAGGGTCGGCCACATAAACAACTGAGCCCCCCAGTCCCCCAGCAAAGCCATTTAAATCACAGCCCTTCTGTGACTGGATGTGTTGTGATCTGGTCATCATTGTCTCCTCTCTCCTACTGACCCTGTTTTCCATCTGGAAAGCTTTACCTGTGGAAGGTGAGGTCAAGAACATACAAACTGTTGGCAGCAAACTTCCTTCCATCAACTCCACTTTCACCTTCTACAGTCTGCACACACTGGGCCTCCACGAAGACATTCCCTAGTCTCTCAAAGCCATTCCATGGGTCCTGATCATTTTCTTGCTTCATTTGAGATGGAAAACGTTTCCCTCTCTCTTCCCACTGTTAATACCCTTAACTTTTTTTCAGTGACTTTGGAGGGAACAGGAGTAAGAATACCTTTATTCTACCAACTTGAGGGAGTGTTTGATTCTTAAGACCTGCTATTCTGATTCAAATGCAGTTAAGACATCTCTCCTGGCTGTCTTTAACTGGGTAATGTTCCACGATTCTTGATAAAATCAAGGATATTCCTTCTGAAAAGGAGATGTCAGTCAAAAGAACAGATAATGTTAAGTCTCACCCGAAGCCTACAGTTCCAAATTCCATAGAACAACTCTTCACTAATAAATAAAGTTTTCTTAGAAGTCATTAAAAAAAGTAGCATGAATCAGAACCTGGGGTATTTGTGAATAAAGAGACCGATAAATATTTTCCTTATTAATAAAGGAAATATTTATAAAAATATTTATAAAAAGTATATTTATAAAATTTTTCCTAATTTTCATTTTCACCATTGGTGACACACATTTCAGCACCAGAAGCCCTGGACTGTGGTAAACAATGGTAAGTGGGGCCAAAGGAACCAGGCACTGAGAAAACAGCCCCAGTGCTGTTTGCAAACAAGCACAAAGGCGAGGCTGGAGGAGGCACTGAGATGGCCTGTAGCCCTGGCCTGAGGGAAGGCTTCCTGGCCTTACTGACCCCTATCAGATAGTTTTATTGTTCACGTTGTTATCTCCTTATTTGACCCCTCCACAATGTCTTATCAAAGGAAAATACACCTTCACGTCTCTCTCACTCACTGTATTAAATGGAAGTAGTAGTAACCTTTCATGTTAAAATGTATTACTTGGGACAAATGATACATTATATGTTAATAAAAAGTCTGAAATATTTTTTAAAAATGTATTACTTATTCCACCTCAAGTTCCACGACATTAGCTATAAGACTACATACAAATGGGGAGCCTGAGTGGCTCAGTGGGTTAAGCCTCTGCCTTCGGCTCAGGTCATGATCTCAGGGTCCTGGGATCAAGTCCCGAATCAGGCTCTCTGCTCAGCAGGGAGCCTGTTTCCTCTTCTCTCTCTCTGCCTGCGTCTCTGCCTACTTGTGATATCTGTCTGTCAAATAAATAAATAAAATCTTAAAAAAAAAAAAAAAGACTACATATAAATGAATTGTAACCACAAAGCAGATACTACAGACCTAGTTCATTGACTAGTTATTTCCAGTGCATTAACTGGAAAATAAAAACTGAAACATCATTTTCGGAAGGGTTTCTGAGACTAAAGCGGAAAGCTGGTTTCTGTTGGTGACAGCTAGATGGACAGATGGACATTTGCTTGTTAGTGAAGACTTACAAGAGCTTTCCCAAATTGTGTAGTTACACGGCGACCTTGACTGAGAGACGGCTGAAGTAAAGACCCTTCGGAACTCCGAGCTGCTTCAGAAAAGTAACTCCTTTCAATGTAAAATATATACAAGAACTTATTTTCTATGATTATCTCATGCATGCTGGAATTAAGATTTATCTTTTTATTTTTTATTATTTTTTAAAGATTTATTTACTTATTTGAGAGAGAGAGAGAGAGAAAGTGTGTATGCATGTTTGCACTGGGCAGAGGGGCAAGGGGAGAGGCAAAGAGCGTCCTAAGCAGACGCCTTGCTGAGCGTGGGGCCCAACACCGGCTCACTACCTGAGCCAAAACTAAGAGGCAGATGCTCAACCAACTGCACCCAGGCGCCCCAAGATTAATCTTTTTTAAAGAAATGGCAACGAAATGTCTCTATTGCTCGACCTGCGGTGATGTACGTTAATTTTGTTACCAAAACTTCAGAAAAACTAAAGGTAGAGGAAGCAAATACCAGTCAGTAACAAATAGAAAGACCACAGACTTGAGAGACTGTGACCTTGGTTCAAATGGTGGCTTCTTGACTTGAGGGAAATTACTTATCTTGTCTTAGCTTCTTAGCCTCAGTCTGTTTTGACTTCCCAAGCTGCAAATGATCTCTTAATTCTTGGATTCTCGCCCCCGCCCCTTATCCCTCATATGGTACCTATCACAATCTTTTTTTTTTTTTTAAGATTTTTATTTATTTATTTGACAGACAGAGATCACAAGCAGGCAGAGAGGCAGGCAGAGAGAGGGAGGGGAAGGAGGCTCCCTGCTGAGCAGAGAGCCCGATGCAAGGCTCAATTCCAGGACACTGGGATCATGACCTGAGCTGAAGGCAGAGGCTTTAACCCACTGAGCCACCCAGGCACCCCATCCTATCACATTCTAATTGTATTAGAAATACATTGGCGAACTCATTCCTTCATTCAACAAAAACTGATGAGGCTTCATTTAGGTTGCATATTCCCTTAAATGCTGACTTTACAAAGGTAACTAAAACAAGGTTCTTGCCCTCCATAAGTATATTCTATATGGGAAAGAGAAGTATGATAAAGGCATTACTAGATAGTGTAATATAGGTACTGTAAGATGTTGTGACCAGGGGCGCCTGCGTGGTTCAGTGGGTTAAGCCTCTGCCTTCAGCTCAGGTCATGATCTCAGGGTCCTGGGATCAAGGCCTGCATCCAGCTTTCTGCTCAGCAGGAAGCCTGCTTCCCAACCCCAACCCCGCCTGCCTCTCTGCCTACTTGTGATCTCCCTCTCTCTCTGTCAAATAAATAAATATGATCTTTAAAAAAAACAGCTACTACTATGCAGGTAAGTATTATGCTGCACTAATGGTCATCTTCATTTTCAGGAGATAGTAGAAGGAAGTTAAGGAAACCTATTTTCAGTAATTCAGACTCAAGAAAATTCTTGATTGGCTTATTTTCAAAGGCTCAAATACCTCTTTTCAGTAATTCAGACTCAAGAAAATTCTTGATTGACTTATTTTCAAAGGCTCAAATACAGGTTTTCAACCATGAATCTCGCAGTGTTTGAACTGAGATTGAAATGTAAGGTATGCTCTAATTCTCCTTTGGTTTAATCCCAAGGAATTGGAATCTGGATTCCCTTAATACCCAGGTATTTCATGTAAGATGCCACCAGAAGAGTATGCGGTATTTAGAACCTCAATATTAAGTAAGTGGTCAGACCTGTTTATTTGAATTCCTCCTTATGGCTGGTCATACGATCTTCCTGCAAAGGAAGCCTGGAATAATCCACTTTAAGAAGGTCAGGGAGGAACAAAGGGTGTCCTGGAGAAGAGGACAGGAAAGAGGAAACAGACAGTAGGAGAAAAAGAATGGAAAAAACAGAAGATGAAGTGCTGTCCATAGGAATTTCCTAAACCGTGAACTGCCTGAGCTTATCTCTGATGTGCACAATGCTGAGTAGGGTTCATCTGAGGAACAACAACGGAAGGAAAAAACACGTACACAAATCCATGCATCAGAATCTTTCCCCCTTTAAATGGTCAGCTTGAAATACCCAAGAATTCATCCTGAATTACCCAGTAAAGGGACAGCTGACAAGCCACGGTCAGAAGACACCTGTGGCGGAGATGTATGCGATAGGAGATCAGAGGTTGAGGCCGCTAAGCCACAGTCATTATTCCCAGTCATCTGATTCCATGAACCCCTCACGTTATATTTAGGCTTCCCATGTGAGAGTTCTAGCCAAAGCCTCATAATAGCAGTAGCAATAATTATGAGATCATGAATAACAGTAATGATAATAACAAATATTTTTAATGCGAAAAATATACATTTTGAAATACTAACTTCTCAATTTCTCAGCAAAATGAATATATTTCTAACTTTAAAAATATATATTCTCCCTCCTCATTCAACACACTATCAATTTCCTAAACTCCTTTACCCTCACCCCTGTCCTTATAGTCACACACACACACACACACACACACACACAGAACCTCACCATGTCCCTTACACCGAATGTACAGACTGTTGGGGAGGAAAAAAATTCCCTTTTCCCTTCCAAGTTTTTGGCGGGTGAATTGATATAAGGCATATTAACATGGGAAAAACAAAGTTAATTATGTATATATAGGAACCCTGTAAGAATATGAGACCCAAGGGACGCCTGGGTGGCTCAGTGGGTTGAGCCGCTGCCTTCGGCTCAGGTCATGATCCCAGCATCCTGGGATCGAGTCCCACATTGGGCTCCTTGCTCAGCAGGGAGCCTGCTTCTCCCTCTGCCTCTGCCTGCCACTCTATCTGCTTGTGCTCACTCTCGCGCGCTCTCTCTCTCTCTCTCTGACAAATAAATAAATTAAAAAAAAAAAAAAAAAAAAAAAAAAAAAAGAATATGAGACCCAAGAACATGTAGGGTCAGTTGAGGCTTATAGGAAATCCTAAGCTAAGGAATGGGGTAGGGGCTTAGGGCTTCAAAGGAGAGGAGGGTGATTCACAGAACAAGAAGAAGAGATGTTCGATAATTAGATGTTTGCCCTGATGTACAGATAGTTCTTTTGGAGAAACAGTAGTCTCTAGTAATAGCTCCTTTTTTGAGCCAGGCACACTATCTAAATTATTTTAGGTCATAACAACTTTATCCTTGATTATTATGCTTTTCCTGGTAACCTCCCATAACTGACTCCCACCCCCAACAACTGTTTTTGTCTTTAGTGGAACATGGTACTTCAGGTGATAGCTTTGGCCATTTTGGGGAGTTACTCAGTTTTCCTGGGTCTCTCTCATATACACACAGGAAGTATACATATTATTAAACTTTAGTTTGCTTTTCTCCTGTTAATCTGTCTTACATCAATTTAATTATTAGATGAGTCAAAAACCTTGGAAACGAAGGCTTTTTTTTCTTTTTCTTTCTTTCTTTCTTTGCTTTTTTTTTTTTTTTTTTTTTGCCACACTACCTGCTCTATAGGCAATGATCAACTTACAGAACAGTGGACTCAACAAGGATTCTGAACTCAGACTTAACCAGATTCAAATTCCAACTTTGCCTTAGAAAACTGTGTATTTGTAACTATTCTAAGTTTGAGTTTCCTCAATCTAAACCACTTTGGATAAAGTATGGTGCCTCATAAAAACATGACGCATTACTTAAATGGATACTGACCCTACCAGCAACTAAAAAATAGGGATATTTTTATATATGTCAATTATATCTTATAAAACTGTGGGACAAAACTCAAGTGAGTAAATACATACATACATACATACATACATATAATAGGTGTATTTTCTATATGCACTTGAAATGAAAACAGTCACCACTTTCTTAATTACTGAAGAATTTATCGGCTCTACATCCACCAGGATTCCTTGCCCTTCTCTCTTCTTCTGGGTCTGCCGCCTTTTGGCAACATGAACAAAAAACCAACATACAGCCCACAAAGCTCATTTTATAATTTTAGGCACTCTAATAAAGATTTCAGAGAAGAGAAGGGTGAATTTAAATGCATAAAATGAGACTGAGGATGAAGTACAGGTTCAAATTATTCAGGCCAACGCCAATTTCCATTTCCACGGACGCCCAAAAGCTGAGTTAGTTACACATTACTCTTGTTACCAGTTAACTGGCAAGACATTAGACTTAAAACAGCGAACACGCCCCTCTATCTGGAGTGTGGAAATCAGTAAGAGCCCGCCCTCTTCCCCGACCGCATCTATCGCCAAGTGGGCTGTGCTTCCTTCACCATGTCCTCCAGCCTCTAAGGTCAATCGGATAACATGCCTGTGAGGGCTACACGGGAGGCCTCCCATCTCCTGCGACCCCAAAACTGTACTGTCTGCTCAAGAAGTCACTGCACGGAGCCAAGAAACAAAAACAGAAACATCCGAAGCCACAGTTGGGTGGTAATCTGTGCAGCTGTCAAGATAACCTGAGAAAACAGGTAGCTGATGACAGCGGAAAGGCAAGAATGCAAAAGGTAAACATCTGTGATTAAAAGGGGGGGAAAAAAAGAGCAGAAACTGAACCCTAATGTCAGCCTCCTAAGGAAAAGGCATTTACCGTAAGTCTACCCCTCTGTGCTCCGCTTGACCCTGAAAACGTATTTATGTATATATGTATGCATATGTATATATGTATGCATATATTCATTCATTCACTGTGCTAAGCACTCAAGTGCTTTCTGAGTGCACAGTAATTGATCCTAGGCCTCCCTCAGGAGAGTAATACCCCTTACTGCCTATATGTTAGATGTATTTGTGGCTGAACATCAGGACACTCCTTTTGGGGGAACCACAGACTCTCTGGGTCTCTCCTCTCTGGCATTCAAGAGAACTGAGCTTTCAGGTCAAACCTTTTACTACATACAGGCTGCCTTCTCCTCCCAAGGCCCAAAACAGATCTGGCACAACCCAACGGTGGGCACAATCCACTCAACTGTTTTTTCCCCCTCTGCACTGCTGGTCACTTTGCTTTCCCTCATGTTCATTTCAGAATGAGCTGTGCACAGCAAAATGGTGCCATGTTCCTACCTGGTCTCTCAGCCTCTCTTGGTGGCCCATGATTGCGGTGGCATGATGGGGGTATTTCTGCTTCAGATGTTCCAGGAAAGCTTCTCTCTTCCTGTCCATCTCAGATGTTTGCATTCCCAGGATTTCTTTGGAACTTCGGGGCCCACCTAGAGTGTGTCTCCTTGGGATGTTGCGGGACGACCTGGAAACTGAAACACGACTGTTTCCATTAGAGAGGCGTTCCTTGGTTCGGCGGCATTCTGCATCTTCTAAGGACGTTACATGTAGACTGCTTTTTCCTTGTTCTGAAAGACAAAAAGAACCAAGTATAGTTCATAATTAATGATCTCAATAGATATCTCATTTACCGAATACAGAGAGGGTTTGTGGTGGCTGTTCATGTGGAAGTGTAACCTAGCAGGTGTTTCTGTTTTTGTTTTTTTAAGGCAAGAAGGGGGAATAAAATCAACAATCAAAGGAACTACAAAAAAAAAGAATCACACTAAAAGGAAAAGTTGCAGAAAAAAGTGGGCTATTTCTGACTCTTCCCTGAGGTTACTCAAAATAAGAACACGTGGTCAGACTAGTTTGCAGGCTACTGGGTTACCCCTTACCTTCATCCGTAATTACAGAAAAGTTAATTCCAGTGGTTCTGATTATTTCTTTATTTTTAATTACAATTTCATGCTGGTAACAGGACTTTTACATTTCTACAATCTGAGACACTTATTTCATCCCCAAGACCAAAAAAAGCTATCATAATCACTGATGGGTGAGCCACCTACAAAATCCAGCCTTCCCCGCCAATTCGGATAAAGCAAACAAATGGAATATTATTAGGTTAATATTATCATCAGGTAAGAATGGAAGGAATGGAAAGGCTTAGACACATTTTATGGGAAGCGGACTTTAAAACACACAGTGAAAAGGGAAGAGATATGATACGTGTGGATGGCCTAAAACTTGACCCTTGGGCTTGACCCTGCCTCTGACCTGGGCTTTAAGGGCCAAGCTGACTTCCACCTAGCAGGGAGCAAGTGAGCCAGGCAATGACAATGCTTCCCCTGCCGGACGCGGACAGGGGATCTCTGCTCATTCTCGATGGTTGGCAAATGGGTTGTTGGGTTTGCATATTCCCGTTAACTGAAAAGAACAAGGCAATTACTTCTCAAAAACCCGCGAACAGCAAGAGAATGTTATAAACATTCAAATTGTCTTTGTCAGGAAGAGTTCTTACACCCTACACAGATGCAGGCCAAACAGAGTGTCCTCGTTCACTGAATTCCCAGGAAAAAGCACTGAGTGGGGGTTCTCAGGAGTTCGGCCTTTCACGCTAGACTTAGATCCCTTCCAGCCTCACTGTCTTTGTGATAAAATGAAGATGGTGGACTAGTAATAGATACACAGTGTCTTCTAGCTCTACATCCTTTAAAATCTACTCTAACCTATTTTTTTTTTTTTTTAGATTTTTATTTATTTATTTGACAGAGAGAAATCACAAGCAGGCAGAGAGGCAGGCAGAGAGAGAGGAGGAAGCAGGCTCCCTGCCGAGCAGAGAGCCCGATGCGGGGCTCGAACCCAGGACCTGGGATCATGACCTGAGCCGAAGGCAGCGGCTTAACCCACTGAGCCACCCAGGCGCCCCTAACCTATTTTTTAAAGACGTTTCCATTTGTTAACTATTGATCTTAAAAAGTTAGGTGCAAATAGCCAAACTATGGAAAGAACCTAGATGTCCATCAACAGATGAATGGATAAAGAAGATGTGGTATATATATACAATGGAATACTATACAGCCATCAGAAGAAATGAAATCTTGCCATTTGCGACGACATGGATGGAACTAGAGGGTATTATGCTGAGCAAAATAAGTCAATCGGAGAAAGACAACTATCATATGATCTCCCTGATATGAGGAAGTGGAGATGCAATGTGGGGGGTTTGGAGGGTAGGAAAAGTATAAAGGAAACAAGATAGGATTGGGAGGGAGAAAACCATAAGTGACTCTTAATCTCACAAAATAAACTGAGGGTTGCTGGGTGGAGGGGGGCCGGGAGAGGGGGGTGGAGTTATGGACATTGGGGAGGGTATGTGCTATGGTGAGTGCTGTGAAGTGTGTAAACCTGGCGATTCACAGACCTGTACCCCTGGGGATAAAAATACATTATATGTTTATAAAATAAAATTTAATAAATTAAACTTTATAAAAAAAAAAGTTAGGTGCAGAAAAAGAGACCTAATATTTGAAAGTTCTAGATTGGAGTCTCAGACAGAGAAATAAGACTTTACACCAGAGACACCCAGAGTGTCCGGCTTATGCATAAACGAGCTCGTCTAAAGGCAACGCCACCAACACGTTCCCCACCTCACTGTCCAGAAACGTCTCTCTACAGAACTCTAGGTACAACACCCTTTGGTTAGGCATAGAAAACATTTTAAACTCAGGTTGGCTTTCCTACTCTATTTTTCCATCCCTAGAAGAGTGTTCTGGGAATAATTCTTCTTGTTTACTCTTCACTTCTCATTACATTGCTAATTATAGCATCTCCATCAACACCGATGAGGAAAGGGAGGAAGAAAATAGCCAAACTGGTTAATTCTCCTACTTTTCATGTGTTTAAGCAGTAAATTCAGAAGGGGAGGAAGATGGAACTATTGACTAAAAAGATATTGAGAGATGAACTGTATTATTTATTTAGGTTGCCTTCTCGTGACGTGCACTCACGTGACGGCTACCTTCTTTGTGGTGTCTTCTTGAATAAAACAGAAGGAACAGGATCCGCTGAGTGAAGCTAGATGCAGAAAATGACATATGTCAGCTTGGTAAATACGTGTGCAATCTGGTTTAGCTTTAGCTTCTGGAGTGCGTATGCGTGCACATGAGTTTTATATTAGCCCAAAACTTGTTGTACACTTGATGTAACGCTGTTGACTTTTAAACAGATTTTTACGATTACTTTTGACATCATTAACATATTTTCAAAATTATCCAGGACAGCTAGATTAATGAGCAGGACTGGGTCTCTGGAAAGGTGACTTCCTCAAGTGGGCACACACACAGACAAGCACACGGATAAACGTTCAGGAACCTTCCACACCAACAGGGGCAGAAAGTTCCATTCCGCCTCCCTCTGTCACACAGACTCCCAAGAACTATGCTGTTTCATCCAAGACTCCTCAGGATAGGTCAAGGCAGCCAGAACAGTAGCCCCGTGGAGACTGAAAAGACTTTTCCGCTTTCTTCCTTCAGATAAATTGGGAAAGGAACAGGAGGGGGAGAGGAGGCGTTCAGGGTCCATCTTCTGTCACCATTCACCTTTGGGCAGCTCCGGCTTGCCGACACTCTAAACCCCTATTTTTTTCCTAACACTTTGCTCTGCAAGGTCCTGTCGACCTTATGGTACTTTGCCATTTTTTTCCCTCTCTCTGGTGGATTCTTCTAAAATGTCTCCAGTTGCTTAACAAGGTTTAACGTGAATTGGTGGAAAGTAGCGAACAGCATCGATGACTAATGCACCGATGGCCGGGGGCACAGTCCCCTGGCAGACATCCAGGAGCCGGTGGGGCTCACTCCTCCCCTTGTCTCACCTTCTTGCCCACTACCTCCCTCAGCTATGGGCCCCATCTGTTTCCCATCCGACCACCAGGCACCTGCTCCGTCCTCCCAGGCACCGTCAACAACAACCCAACACCACGATCCACCCTGAACACGCGTCCCCATCACCCAAGCCTTCTCCCCAGGGAGGCTCCGCTCCTGGGCGCTGCCGACTTCCGCGCCGGAAGTAGAAGTGGCACTTTCACCATTCCAGGCTTTTCGGGGTGAATGTGATCTCTCGCCTGAGGAGCCCCAACTCCTAAGCAGGGATAGAAAGGGCAAAGGACACGGAGTCCCAGGTCCACAGCTGTGGAGTCAGGGATCCGAGATTGGGCCAGTTCTTCATTATCCACAAAGCCATCAACACAGAAATAAAGTTCTATTTCTCGCCTGGAATGCGCTTGGGTGCTAACGTTTAAGGACGGGTGTGTCCCGGGGCTCGCTATTCTGGGAATCCGTGCCAAACAAAGAACGGGGCTGGAGCATGAAGACCCGCTTTCAGTTTCCCCTTCCTGCCGCTCCCAGCCTCTGCCCAGCCCAGGGCGAGTCCTTTGTAGCTGCTGGGAGCAGGGCAGAGAGCACAACGGGAGCCTGGGGCAGGGAACAGCCCCTCCAACCTTCCGTGGAGCAGAAGTAGGGGTGAGGAGGGCAGAAGCGCCTGAGAGTTTCAAAGGGTGGAGATGCAGCAAGTTCCCGCGGGCCAGAGCCCACGGGGCCCCTGAGCCACAGCTTGGATGGCTTCAACCAGGTCCGCTGACTTACAGCAAGGAGTCTGGGCCCCTGCATCACTGGGACACTCCACGCCCGCTTTCTCCCCGAGAGCCAGCAACCACATTTCCCTGGGATTTTTACTCCCGAGCGAAGACTAGGTAAGCCACGGCCTCTCTGAGAAGGAGCCCCTCACTTCTTTACAGTGGCTCCTGGTTAGCTATCTCTGAAACTGTGCCAAGTTCCTCTCTGGCCATAGAAACATCGTGAGAAACTGCTGTTTCGTCTGGTTGTCTGTCCCAACTCCGTGTGGCAGCGACAGTATCCTGTCCGTCTGTGTCTTCACACCACAGTGTCCTCCTGCTGCACACACACGGAAAGACTGCATTTTCCAGGACCCTTCATCTAGCGGGGGTCTTGGACTAATAATTCCTCCAGTCAATGTAAGTGAGGTGAGACACCTTTAGTCCCCGCCCCAGGCTTCCTGAATAATCATCCTTGCTGGTTCTCTTTCTTCTTTGGCTAGCTGAATGCCATGGTTCCAGTGGAAAATGCCAAAGCCTTGGGGAATGGGGTCCCAGAGTCAGCCTATGGCTGGGCGCCCAGGAGATCCACCTGGCCAGGAATGTCCACTTTCCATTGTGTTCAAAATATTAACATTGACTAAACACACAGATTTCAGGGTTGTTACAATTAGCCTCCTGACTAATACAGATCACATATTCTGCTGGGGGCCCACGGGGTTCCTCGGTTGGCCAGTTCTCTTGTTACCATCCCACAGCTCACCCCCATACACAAACTGGCACAGAAACTGCAGCTGAAATCAGACCATGATAATTATTCACCTAAAAATCCTGAAAAATTAAGTAAGTGACAGAGAAGTTTTCTGGTATGGGTTTTCAGACAAAAGAGGAACAGTCCCTCTGCTCCCCAGAAAAGTATTCTCATCTCAAGTGTTGGTCGGATGATTCATTCATTCATTCTCAAAAATACGTCTTGAGTGTCTGCTCCTGTACACTAAAAGGACTTAGGAAACGCAGTGAAGTTGTGATCAAGACAGAGTTAATCCCCTTGCCTCACAGCGGATCCACATTACAAACAGGGACGCAGACAATGAACAAATAATATGTAATAAATGCTCGGAAGGATGAAACAGGTAAGGGGCAGAGACCGATGGGGCAGTTTTAGAGTTCTGAGCAAAGATTTGAATATCAGGGGCTCCCCGATGGGCCGTGGGCACTGCCAATGCGTTCTTTTTTTTTTTTGCAAGTTTAAGGTGTACAGTGTGCTGGTTTGATACATTTATATATTGCAAAATGATTACCCCCCCAAAGCATACACTATCTTGAAACACTGGTGAATCAGGGGTTGGGGGAGGCAAGAGGTGGATGGTAACACTTCCCCTGCCCAGGGGTTTCAAGAGCTTAGGGGCCGGAGGAAAAGCAGACACCTCGGGGTTGCTGGGGGCTGACACATCCCAGGGAACATCCCAGAATAGCTCTGAGGAGCCCATGGCCTTCAAAGGGAGCGTCAGATTTTTAGACGGCAGTTCGGCCAGTAACTACCGAGTGTCTGCTCGGTGCGGTGCACCTCGAGGTACGGACTCACACTGCTGCCAGCCTAAGCAGGCTGCTTATCCAGCCACGGAAGCCTCGCTGATGAGAGCTATTCCTGAGGTCACCGTATGCCCCGGTTTGCCTGAACAGTTGTGCGTTACAACTGCCATCCCAGCAAAATTATTTATAGGGTGCAGTTTCACTTTCAAAAGTGTCTGGGTCTAGATAGTAAGTTACACGATCATCCAGGGGATCCTTACCTACAGGAGACTGACGGGTAAACTCCAAGCCCTGGGATGGGATCATTAGCCTTTTGTTCAAGAAATATTTACTGAGTGCTTTCTACATGGCTGGTGTGTTGGGTAGAGGGAATGTTAAGGATGGAGAAGACCTGGTTGGCCCTGGTATTCCGCGCTGTAATCCAGTAAAACAGATACAGAAACAAATACCATCAGGTGTGGCTAGGAGTGGCTAGGAGCGGGCATGGGGTATTAGAGGTGATGTGAGCAGAGGCCTGGCCTCCCTGTACGGTCCTCGTGCTTACCGTACACCTGGAACAGAAGCCATCCTCCTTTACAGAACTCAGTGGGACCCGGCACATCTAAACTGAATACTTCTCACCCTTACAATCTCTCCAGCCACCCCCCCCCAACCTCCCTGACCTCTAAATGCTCAAGTGCCCCAGAGCACACTGGGACCTGTACACACAGACCCAATCCCAGCAGGTCCTCCACAGGCCCCAGACCTTTCTCCTCAATTCCGGTGGAGAATATCCACGCAGCTATCAGCATTCCGGACATCTAGATGTGAGATAAACATCTCCATCCTCACCTATCCAAAGGACTTCCTGGTCTCCTCCATTTCCAAGCCAGAAACACCCTTTCCTCTCCTCTGCTGCACTCAAATGCTTTCTTTCCTATGTAAGTAAATGGCAACTCCATCCCTCCAGCCAGGCGGACAGACATTTCTGAAATCATCTTAGACTCCTCCTTTTCTCTTGTATCTTACATCCAATCCCTCTGCAAATTCTTTTGACTTTACTTTCAATATACATCTAGAACCTGTCTTCTTATCACCACCTGTCCTACAACCCGCTGGTCCAAGCTTCTGTATGGCTTATTGTAGAAGCCTCTGAGATGGTCTCCCTGCCCCTCCCCTGCCCCCACTTGGGTTATTGTCAGTGCAGCACCCAATATCCCTTATATATGACAAGTCAGACCTGCCAGCAGCTCCCTACCTCTTTTGAAAAAAAAAAAAAAGCTCAAATCTCTGGCATCATCTCATAGCCCTGTGTGATCTGGCCTGGGATTACCTCCTAACCTCTTTCCTCCCATCCTTCTCCCATGTCCCTGCTGTTCTTCCAACAAGTTCTTGCCTATTCCCTCGCTAGCCTCTTTCAGATGTTTATTCAAACACACACCAGTGAGGCTCTCCCTGATAACCCTCTCTCCATACTCCCTGTTCCCTTTTCCTGCCTATGGCTCCCTATTGTCTGATTTCCATTTAATAGAGTTGCTGGATAAAATATGAAATACCCAGTTAAAATTGAATTTCAGGTACACAAGGAATACTTTTAGCATAAGTATATTCCAAATATTGCATGGGATATACTTATACAAAAAAAAAATTCATTGTTTATCTGAAATTCAAATTCAACTGGGCATCCTGTGTTTTTATTTGCTAAATCTGGCAACGCTGCCATCTAACATGCTATATATTTCATTTATCTGTTCATTGTCTCCTCTCTCTCCTAACCCCTTTCCTCCAAACTTGGTTCTTAGAACATAAGTTCAATGAAAGCAAGTATTTTCCAACTACTTTGTTCACGGCTGGGTCCCCAGCAGCTAAAACAGTAACTACTACGTAACAGATGCTCAATATTCATTGAATGAATGAGTAAGTAAATAAAGTGATCACATTCCCTCAGCCCAACCATCTCCAGCCTCTGAAGCATCTTTGAATTGCTGTGGTTGTTTGAAAGTTATTTCTTAAATTGGTCCCATTCTAATTGCCCCTCTAGATTCTGTGTCATTCATTTTAACAGAGGCCGGAAGACTCAGTCTCTGCGGTAGGATCCTGTCCTATCAGTTAAGGGAGGGAAGGGAGCCTTATCTCCCACCGGACCCCACCGACCAGGCGCCCTCCAGGAAGAGTGCTCTGTTTCAGAAGCACAAACACAGATACCTAGACTGACGACTGTAAAATGGGGGATTCTCCCGGGTTTACTAAGCTTAAAGTTTCCTGAGTTTCACCCGCAGGTAGGGGGGATGGGAGCGTGAGAGGGTTGGGGGGCGTTTCTATGTCTTGTAATTCCATTTTCTTCAGTCTAGCTTAGTTTTGCATTTTCAGTGCGGATGAGTCATTTGCTACTTCCCTTTTGCCTTTTTAAAACACACACACCTTTTCCCCTGTGCATAATCCCTACTCCCACGCAGAGCCCGGCAGCCCCGCAAACGCTTCTCTTAGTTCCTAACTGGCCCCTGGATGAACCTGGGGTAGGGTGGGCGGGGATGGTTTCGGGCTTGTGCGGGTTTCTGAACAAGCTGCCTATATGATACCATATGATAGGCTCTGGCATCATAGACGTCACTGACTGGAGGGCAGAGAAGTCCCTTCTCCACCCAACCCCACTGTGAAATTTCTTCGGAACAACATAAGCTTCTGGAAACTCCCTACGGAAAAGACAAGTCTATCACAAACACAATTAAAGGAAAACTGCCTGGAGAAAATCTACCCAAATTGTCTAACAACTCCCAACTTTTGAATTAAAGCATGCAAAGATTCCGCACAGTCCCATCTATCATCCGGATGGACCCGTGCTCCCCTGCTGTTCCGATCTGCAAAATAAAACATCCCTAAACTCTGTAATTTAACTCTCAAATTCTGCAAAACGTGCAACCCAGCATGCCATTGCCTCATGGGATTCCCCCAATCAATGACTGGAAACGCTGCCTTCCCATACGAGATAGCTGCCCAGAAACAGCTCCTTTCTCCCACGGCTGGGAGCAGCGAGTATGAAAAAGCTGCTTTTAGCGATATATTTTGTCACCGCCTAGAGATACAACACATACTGACTGCTCCCTGTGCTACCAACGCGGCATCCCCACGCCACTTCTCTGGCTGTTTAAGGAAAGCCTGCCAGAGCCGAAGTCGGACCCAAGGAATCACAGCTCTCCACGCACTTTCCAAAACGCACGCCAGCCGGAGAAACGCGCGTTCCCCCCGCCAAGCGCCGCGTCTCGGGTTCTAAAACGCAGCCCGCGGCGAGGAGCGCGCGGAACCGTAACTCCATCTTTGAATGAGTCTGTTACTTACCCTGCTTCTGTCCGCCGTCTGCTGAGTGAGGAAGGCACGGCTCGCATTTCTGGCTTTCATTTTCTTCCATTGTCCCTCCGCCCGCGGCACAAGCTGCTCGCCGCTCTTTAAACTTCAGAGCGCAGTTCTGCAAGCTCCCAGAAAGCGTCTGGAAAGGGGCCCGGGGCGGGGGGCGGGGAGGGGACCGTGCGAAACCCCACCCCGAACTGTTCTCCACTCCGGTGCAAAGTCTCTCCCGCCCGAGAAAACTGCATTCCAGCGTCGGGCCGCCCCCGTCCCTCCGTGCCTGCGTCCCCGCGTCCGCCCGCCCGCCCGCCCGCCGGACGGTCCCGGAGGAAGGAGGGGGGAGGCTGCGCTCTCCGAGCCGCCCGCTGCCCCTGCCCCTGCCCCTGCCCCGGGCCCACCCTGCGCCGCGCGCGCCCGAGGCCCCAACAGGTGATGGGCTTCCCGACCCGGGACCCAGACCGCCTGTTTGCACCGCTGCAGACCGCCCAGATTCCGCAGCCCCGGGAAGGAAAGCATTTCACACAGGCTCGGCGGCAGGCGCTGAACGCCCGGTCTCCGGTTGCTTTAATCTCAGACACAGAATGAGCCTCCCAAGGAGGCTGATTTACGTGTTACTAAACAGCCAACTGCTGAACATTCCAAATTTCCGTGAAATCCCTTTAAAAAAAAAAAAAAAGAAAAAGAAAAAGAAAACAAAGCGTGTATGCTGAATGTTGTTAAGTAAACACTTTCCGGCACTAACTTTCGAACCTGATTAACACATACAGAGAGGTGGTTTGCTTTTCGCACAATTTCAGTCGCTTCAGCTGAACTTTAAGGAGTTTTTGCTCTTTTTCCTAGGCTCCGACTGCGGCCGTCTCCCCCAACACACACACACACACACACACACACACACACACACACCTTGGTCACAACTCTGAAAAGTGAAAAGTAAACTAGTAAAATCAACCTTCTGGGGTTCTCAAGTTAATTACTTTAAAATATCCGAAAGGCAATAAAATTGCTTTTCTTTGGATAGGCAGAGTGGCATCCAACATAGCCAGTCTCCTTTTAAACTATCTACAAATATTTATTTTGTTCTCTACCCAGTCCTTGAAAACCTGGCAAATTTCCCAGAAAGTGAAAATAGGAGGCACAATGTACACACACACACACACACACACACACACACACGATGGGAAAATACTTTAAGCAACATTAGTTCTGCCACTCCAGCCATCTAACAGTCACACAATCACTAGCAGGACTGTGATATTTTCATCTGCAGTGGCCCCATCACTCGAAGGGAAAAAAAAGAACAATGGTTAGCCTGCTGACCATACCTTGACCCAGTTTAATAGGCCACTCGGACAAGGTTTTAGATTAATTTAGCTCAAGAAGCCACCAGAACAATGGCTGGCCTATCCTCCAGATTCTGACCTTGAGTCACCTGTGTGTTTTGGCAGTGTGGGGGACATAATTTGGCCATTTAGGGCAAAAAGATGTGGAAGCCCTTTAAGGACAAAGGATACAGGCCAAAAGGAAAATGGCCATGTCAGAGAGGGAGCCGAACTCACGTCAGGAAGGGAAGAAGAAATCTCGAAACTCCTCAGGATTTTTCTTGAAATCCAAGAGGTGGTGAATCTTCTAGAAAGTTAAAGCTACGCCTGCCAGCGTGAATACAGCAGTTGAGTTGACAGAGCTCAAGGTCTCCGCGACTTTGTAACAGAATTACGGGTAATCTTGCTTTAAGGAGGAACTAATCTTACACAGTTTCTGTACTGGTTCCCTGCAGGCAAACACCAGATGAATCTTGTTTCAACCTTACTATTTTCTCAGATACAAAATGTTCAGGAAGGAGGGATCCGTGTTCAGGCCCCCAGGCCCAGATTATCCTGATCCTTGTGTAGCTGTTGTGTATTTGCCTTCAAATTATTAATGCCAGAAATGACTGGGGTGGAGGCAAGGGGGTGGGGGAGAGAGGGAGAGACACATTGCAGTCAGAGCGCAGGTCTACACCAGACACCCATGGACTCAGATGCAAACCCAACTGGCTTTGGTGCGAGGAGAGCCTATTCCTAACAGCTCCCACCTGCCACTTGACACAGTATCTTGGGGAAACCCCCAGGATGAAGGAGACAACAGCGTGCTTGCAATGGCAGTCCACGACAACCAATGGCACCCAGCCGCTGGGAAGCCTTTCAATCCAGGCAGGAAAAAAAAAAAAAAAAAATCCATTTTATTACATAGATTTCACTTTCCTGGGCTGTTTGGAAAATGTGAGGGCAGGGCCCTGTTGATCCCCCAATGGGTAAAAGAGGGGCAGCTCTCCCACCAGTTCTAAACTCTGGTTAGTTTCCAGGCGGCCCAGGCAAGCCCCTCTGCCCACCATGTGTTGGAGCTGCTGGGACCCTCCCCTCCCCCACAGGCAAGGCCTCCGGCAGGCGGTATAGATACTCCTCCAAGCAAAACTCTTTGTGGAATGCACAAAAGAAAAAGGCATTACCAGGAAAGATAATTAACATACATCATTAAGGACCACAACCATCTAGACACATATTTACAGTAAATCACGTTCTCTTGAATAGTTAAACTTTCTGACCATTCTACGGGGGAAAGCTTCTACCAGGCTAGTTACTGGGCCCTTTGTTCCTTCTCCTTGAGAGCAAGAACTGAAAACAATTCGAGAAAGTACTGTATGGATGCCTTGGCACTGACTTATTCTACACATCTCTCTCCAGAGCACACAGACCTTACTAGGACCTGATTGTCGGGTTCTCTGAGAGGGGTCTCTAGAAAACACTGTTTTCTACAATCCCCATAAGCTCAGTAACTCAGATCTTCATGAAAAATACTATGATTGTCATTGCTGTTACTGTGGAAATGTTCTTTCTGGAAGAAACCCTCTTTGAACTAGAAGCACACCGTGCTTTTAGGTTTAATTTAATTTCTAGGTTTAAAAATTGCTATTACAAACCAATCTGCCTACTGCCATACTTTGAAATTTGCTGTGAAAGGCAGAAGGAAAGCGGGAGGAACTTGAAATGTGATTTTCCTGCAGTCATACGGAGAGCTACAATAATGATACCAGGGGGCTAAATTTTCAACTCCATTTCTGTTAACCAGCAAAGGTACAAGTCTATTTCTTGGTTAATGGCTCCATATGTTGGCAATTCATGCTTCAAAATGAGCCAACACACAAAAAAAGTGTCATTTCAAAGGAAAGACAAGTGATGGAGGTAAGGGGGCAAATGGTGATTTTTCAGGCGGAGCTAACCTGCTACAGAACTGGGCTGCTACTGGTTTTGCTAGCACAACTTAAACAGACAGTCGCCACGACGGGCACTCCTCCCAAGGATCAGAAACTACTGCATGTGACTTCTTAGCAGTCCTATTTAATTACAGGGCTGCAAAAAGCATGTCAACGTCCTTGATGCAAGTTCTTCAACAGAGGAATTGCTAGAAGCCAGTGTTGGTGGGTTTCAAATTCTTTTTTATTTTTATTTTTATTTTATTTTATTATTATTTTTTAATTTTATTTATCTATTTGGCAGACAGAGATCACAAGTAGGCCGAGAGGCAGGCAGAGAGAGAGGAGGAAGCAGGCTCCCTGCTGAGCAGAGAGCCCAATGCGGGGCTTGATTCCGAGGCCCTGGGATCATGACCTGAGCAGAAGACAGAGGCTTTAATCCACTGAGACACCCAGGCGCCCCATCAAATTCTTTTTTATTTTAAACCCTATTAAGAGCAAGAGAGCCTACCCTGATTGGACATCAGGACACGAAAGAAGTGATTCATGCTTGAGGAAACCATAACATAAACTTTTCAAAGACTGGTAACTTAACGTAAAAAGATGCAAAATCAGGTGAAAAACAAACCAAAAATGTTTCAGCCAGAGCCCCCGTGCCTTGATGTGTTCTTACACCATAGCCTTTCCTACGGGAACACTGTTGTGTGTCACCCTGGAGTTCAGAAGTAAGACTTCTGACAATTGGGAAAACATTTGCTTAAAAGGATGATCTGGTGGTGAATGAAATGTAGGCTGTCCCATCCTACTCTTGCCAGCAGCGTGTCAGCTGGCTAGGGTGACCTTATATTTAAATATAAACCAGAGCACTTGTGGCAGGGAAAGGGGACACTATTCATGATCGCAACAGGACAAGATGCAGAAACCACGACTGTCCCTGGCAAAGCCGCACATATGGTCACCTATGTGTGGTCCAAGATAAGCCCCATGTGCTCCTCAGGTTTCCAAATGCAAAATGAGCATGAATAATGCTGTTCGAGGATCCCTACAGGGTCCTCGCGAGAGACATGTAAGAGTTGATTAAAGGTGTGGACCCCAGGGGCGTCTGGGTGGCTCAGTGGGTTAAAGCCTCTGCCTTCGGCTCAGGTCATGATCCCAGGACCCTGGGATCGAGCCCCACATCGGGCTCTCTGCTCAGCCAGGAGCCTGCTTCCTCCTCTCTCTCCGCTTCCCTCTCTGCCTACTTGTGATCTCTGTCTGTCAAATAAATAAATAAAATCTTAAAAAAATAATAATAATATAAATAAATAAATAAATAAAGGTGTGGCCCCTGTCTGAGCGGTTTCACAAGCCCCACCCCAAATTTCACATCAGAGAATACAAATTCCACCACATGATATGCTGTACGGCTCATCCATCCAAAAGGAGTTTTCCTTTCTGTGTTTAGGGCGAAGATCTCACAGATGTTACCACAGAACCATTTATATCTCCAGCATTCTCTCCAGAGGGTAACCAATCTTCCTGATCTTACGGGCGTCCTTAAAAATCCCAGCTGCTCCGAGAAGACCTGGCCAAACAAGGAAGCCTCCCCGACTGCTCCGGCCTATTTCCATGTCCTGGAACTTTCTTCTTCTACCCCATAAAATTCTTCAGGCGATTATAACTAGGAGCTACTCTTAGATCCAATGTGTTAATGCTTTAAGCATATTTGCTTGCTCTTCAAGAGAATCCATTGATGTTCATTTTTATCAGGGTTTCTTTTATCTCTTTTTAAGTCGGAAGACGCTGGAAAGCAAAGACCACGTCTGACAAACAGGGTAGCCGGACCGCCACATGGGCAGCCCGTCCCGGAGAAAGCTCCAGGTGAGCACGGCAGACCGAGTCTGGATCCCAGGTGGCAACTTTTAAGGGAAAATTGCAACTTGTACAGGCTCACCCCTTTCATCCCGGAGCTGGCTGAACCATGACATATTCTATAGAGTTTCTGAAGGCCCAGGGTGGAACACACGAGAATGCAAACACTCCCTAAGATGCCAGCACCCTGCTTGTTCCTCGCTTTACCCAGTGGGGCTCGAGGGAACACTTTCATGAGAGAGTGTGGGGTGATGTCTCACCAGGAAGGCACTTCCCTGGCCTACTTCTGCCCCTGGGCTTCCCCACATGCCCTGCAAAGCTGTAGTGAGCTGTTGGGGGAGCAGGGACTACGGGGAGCCAATCACGGAGTCAGAAAACTGGGATCAAGTGTTAGCGTCTATTGCCCTCTCCCATTCTGCAGATGAGCAGACTGAGTCCCGGGGAGTTAATGGCAGTCGGCCTCCCTAGTTAGCCATGACTCTGTTGAATTCCTTTCATCCTTAGGATCTTCTGTACTCTTTTCTCACAACTACCCTGGGGGACCCCTCAATTATTCTCACTCCTTTTGCTCTATTGAAATGGACAGTAGAGTCAGTGTTGGTCCAGGGGAGAGTAGACCGCTCTTCTAAAATCCCTCTCCCGTCAACCATAGAATTAGGTCTGGTATTGTTTGGGAGTCATTGCTATACAGGCCATGAGGCATTAGGCATTGGTACCTTCTCTGCTCATTGAGAGGTGGTGTGTGCTGTGTGTGCTGTGTGTGCTGGGGCTAGGATGCCAGGGACATCCCAGGTGGGACATGGCTTTCCCCAGGAGGTGCGGCTGGGACCAGCCAGCAGAGAGAATGAACAGGAGCCTGTACTTGGTCTGATAGGGGAAACAGCCTGAGCGGTGAGTGGGGGTACAGGAATGGTCCTGTAGGCTGGTGGGTTGGGGTACAGCACAGATGTGGGGTGTGGGGGCTCTGACTTTGGTACAGCAGAGAGAGAGGTCACGGGATCATTTTTCCTGCTGCCTCTGAGCCTTTGCTCTCTTTGTCTCCCCCCTGCCCCCCCAAAACTCAGAGCTCCTCACTTTCCCTACCAGGCAGGGGAGAAACATGTGACGCTGCACTGATCGCGTCTGTATGCTTTTCTGCCAAATAAACACTGACCTAGACTTTGTTTCAATAACACACCTAGTGCGTTTGTTTGTTTGTTTGTTGCTTTTTCATGTTTTCTTCCATTTTTAGTTTTAGCTAGTAATGGCCACAAAGACTATTGGTGAGAGCCGCAGACAACAAAGAACAGAAGGTCAGTGCAAACTCACTGTTCTTCTAGCTCACCCCCAGGAGGCTGACACGTTGCTTGGGGGGTGGGGGGGACACTCCAGGGGCAGGTGCTCTGGGCTCGAGGGATGCTCAGGCAGGGGCGGGGGGGGCGCCCACTCCCCAGCTTCCCCACCAAACCCGGCTCAGCCTCAGGTTTTTATGGCCAATTCTTGAAAACCAATCATGTACTTCACAACTTAAGTATTTTTACAGTGATTTATTTTTTCCCACCCCAGGCCACAGAATTTAAGGAAGGGGATAACTGGTATTCCTTGCAGATGAAATAAAACAGTTCTAATAATGAAGGACCTAATTTCAGGAGCCAGGTGGGAGGAGGAAGAAGAGGGGGTGGGGGGGGAGGAGCATCTACCAAGTGTCTGTGGCTCTGCTTCTCCCTCCCCCCTCTCGCAGATCAATTCTGTGCCCTTCCCCCCACCAAAGTGCTACTAGAGCTTAACATTTTCTTTCCCAGATTATACTGTTTTGCTTTTGAAATACATTCTTCCTTAAACTTTACAACTGCTAAACTGGGCAAGGTTTTAGTGGGATAAAATATTTAATTAGAGGTTGGGCCAAGTTTTCCACAACACTCTATGAGGAGTCTAGCTTATGTGAAGCGATCGAATTCATAAAAGCAAAAGAATAAAATGGTAAGTAGTTTCTACCTGCTCCTTCACGCCAACACATACCTCCTTCCTTCCACACACACCCCCTTACCCATGTGCGTCAGAACCCAAATCCCCGGGGCACCTGGATAGCTCAGTTGGTTGAACGTCTGACTCTTGATTTCAGCTCGGGTTATGAATTTGGGGTCGTGGGTTCAAGCCCTGCATCAGGCTCCACACTCATGGGGGATGCTTGAGATTCTCTCTCTCCATCTGCCTCCCCTTCTAAAATAAATGAATCTTAAAACAACAACAACAACAACAAAAAACCCAAGACCCTGATAAGTGGCAAGTTGCTATAGTAAAGTAGACCAGCGAGGAACTGATAATATCTCCAATGTGCCCTGCTCACAAGCCCGTTCTGAGGAAGGCAGTGGGGAGCTTCTCTGTGCACCCCAAGTCGGTAGGGACCAGCTTGGAGTGCTCCCTGTGGGAGAGCTCCGGGTGATCGGGGCTGGAGAGGGGCTCAGAGACCCATCAGCTCTTCCCTCTTCTTACAAAATTTGAATGGGGTGTAGAGAGAAAGTGACCAATAGGCCAGGTTTGCCCAGAACTTTGGGTAGTCCCAGGATGCAGAAATTTCCTTTTTTTTTTTTTTTTAAAGATTTTATTTATTTTGGAGGGGGGGTTAGCACGAGCAGAGGCAGGGGAGGGAAGGGGCAGAGGGAGAGGGAGAGGGAGAAGCAGACTTCTCGCTGAGCAGGGATCCTGACCTGGGGCTCGATCCCAAGATCCTGGGATCATGACCTGAGTCAAAGGCAGGCACTTAATGGACTGAGCCACCAGGCACCCCTGGATGCAGAAATGTCTATGCTAAAACCAGGAAAATCCTGAGAAATCTAGGTGCAGGTGGTCACCCTGGTATGGCGGCCAAAGCGGAGCCCCACAAACAGACTAACAGGCTAAGCCATGAGGCAGCGAGAGAAAGGGATGGGGGAAGGGAAGGCGAGAAAGGGGGAGTGGGAAGCAGGGGGAGAGAGAGGGTGCGAGCCAGGGAGCAGCAGCAGCAGTAGAGAAAGAAGCTGGCAGGGATGGAGCAGCGGGATGAGGGACGAGGACAGATTTGTTTGTTTCACAGAGTGAACACAGCTCTATCCTCAATGTCGAAAGACCATGTCCAGCTGGTCAAGAGGTCTGGGAAAGCCATTTCCTAATCTTCCTGCTTCCTCAGATACAGAATAACCCAACCTATGGGTAGGTCTCTTCCTCCTCATCTGAGGGGGTCATGACCTGGGGCGAGCAGAACACTCAGGTGGGGAGTTTACAATATCCCTTCTGAGAAAATTAATAAATACAGTTTGGTTCATCTTCAAAACACAATGCTCTCCGTCCTACCCTTTTCAAGATTTACACTAAATAGTTCACAACTGCCTTTGGGTGCAGGTTTTTGCAGCAAAACGATTTATTTCAAGGAGTTCCAAAAATTCTAGAGGTAAATTAACGTAGACTAGATTCCGGAAAAGAAAAAAACCCAAGGAAAAGGAAACTGAAAATTACCTTGTTCAGATCATTGTTTCTCAAACATCAGCAATTTGTTTTCTGTTATCAAGTTGTTACATTTTATGCTAGTATTGACTTAATATTGACTCCTTAAAAAAATTAAGCTTTTTCTCCTTAATAATATTGTTGAAATTATGGGTTTGATAAAACAACCATATAGTTTCAGGCTTTTCTTACAATACATGAAGTACGTATCTTTTTAAAAAAGTAAAATATTTCATTCTTGTCATTGCTTTATTTTTTTTAAGGTTTTATTTATTTATTTGACAGAGAGAGACACAGTGAGAGCGGGAACACAAGCAGGGGGAGTGGGAGAGGGAGAAGCAGGCTTCCCGCTGAGTAGGGAGTCGACTCGGGGCTGGATTGGGATCATGACCTGAGCCCAAGGCATACGCCTAACGACTGAGCCACCCAGGAGTCCTTGTCACTGCTTTATAAGACCCTGTAGCATGGAGGGTATTGGTTTAGTGTTGGTAACCAACCCATCCGTCCCGTAATTCACTCATCCCTTTCTTTAAAAAAAGAAAAAAAAAGGTACTGAGCACAGGGGAGCCTGGCTGGCTCAGTTCGGGGAGCGTGTGACTCTTGATCTCATGGTGGTGAGTTCGAGTCCTAGGTTGAGTGCAGACACACTTAAAAACAAAATCTTTAAAAAAAAAAAAAGTAATTGAGCACTTCTCTGCCAGGGGGCGATGCTAAGGATGCTGGCATTAAAAAGACAAGCCCCAGCCATGTGAACGTTCATCACACCACAGCAGTATTTACTGGCTTATGCATGAGCCCCTCCCATGAGTTTAAGAAGTCACAAAGGATAAGACTAGCTTTTGGTCACTTTGGAACCCCAACCCCTACCACAGCCCTGCATGCACTGAGATGCCAAGGAAATTGGGTTTTTTTGCCTGGTGACATCAATGAAGGAACGATGAAACCACGTAGACTAAGAAGAGAACGTCTATGTTCACTTAATCAAAGAAAGAAGAGTAGAGCCTAGCAGAAATAAACAGAAAGCAGGGAAAGAGGAGCTGCCACATCGGTCAAGAACAGGAAAGTTTGGGAGAAAAAGTAACGTGTGGTCTCAAAGCGGGAACAGAGTTTCACCAGGCGCATCACTGGGGAAAGAGCATTTCAACCCAAGGAACTTCAACTGCAGTGGCCATTGCCTCGAGAGAGTATGAGTGCGGGTGTGTGGTCAGGAGTATGGGGAGTGATGGGTGGTGGCAAGAAACGGCAGAAAGTAAAGACATTTAAAAAATATTAATGACGGGGCGGGGCGCCTGGGTGGCTCAGTCGGTTGGCATCTGCGTTTAGCTCAGGTCATGATCCCAAGGTCCTGGGATCGAGCTCCGAGTTGGGATCCCTGCTCGGTGGAGGGCCTGCTTCTCCCTCTTGTGTGCAGTCTTTCATCTCTCCCTCTCTCCCTCAAATAAATAGGTAAAATCTTTTTTTTTTTAAGATTTTATTTATTTATTTGACAGACAGAGATCACAAGTAGGTAGAGAGGCAGGCAGAGAGAGGGAGAGGAGGAAGCAGGCTCCCTGCTGAGCAGAGAGCCTGATGCGGGACTGGATCCCAGCACCCTGGGATCATGACCTGAGCTGAAGGCAGAGGCTTTAACCCACTGAGCCACCCAGGTGCCCCAAATAGGTAAAATCTTTAAAAAAAAAAATTAATGACAGCGATCGGGAGTGGCAGAAAATGGATAAAATATGTAAGGACCAATTTGGAGAGTTCTTGCATTTCAAATGAGAAGTTGAAATTGTATCCAGTAGGCGATGGGGAATGAATGGGCCGAATCTGTACTTTAGAAAAGTGATCCTGTTGGCCTGATGTTGGGTGCACTGAACTGGGGTGGGGGGAGGCATGGGGAGAGCTGGAGGGGAACAGCCACACATTTGGTGAGAAGCTGTGATACACGCACTGTATTTCACCGTGTGTGTCTGCTGGGAGCCATGGTCTGTGCGCCTCCATTACCCCCTCCTGCCTTCCCCATGTATTTGCCCTGCAGCCTGCCACCCGGGTTGAGATATTCTCCCACGTTCAAGTTTATCCACTACACACAAGTCTGAGTCACTTCTGGGCAGAAATCACGTGGATGGTCAAACCAGCATCTATGTGTATCCAATAAGAGGAAAAAACAAACAACATTACATGTGACCTGGTGAGCTAAAAATCAAAAGAAAACAACACAGAGGCAGGCAGCTGGGAATTAACAGCATTCAGGTTCTCAGTCCACGCAGAAACCACCTCGTGTCTGCTCTCGAGCTGTGTAATCTTGGATGAGTGGTGATTTAAGCTCTCTGGGCCCTGGGGGTTCTCATTTGTGAAATGAAGGCTCCAGGCTACAGACCCTCAGACCCTCTTCTCAGTTGTAACATTCTGTCTCGGTTCTTCTAGAGCTTTTCCGAGAAGCCAGGTTCATACAGGTAAGGCAGGGGAACCCAGGCTGGGGACTGTTACCGCCCCAAAGAGCGCTGCCATCCCCTATCCCAACCTCACTAACGGAAGGGAAAAAGGAGGGTTACCTGTGTTTATTCTATGTTCTTCCTTCATACAAATCCTGACTGCACAGACAAAGCTATAGCTTCAAGGTCAGGGGAAGACCATGGTCCAGCCGCCCATTTCTCAATGTCGGTGTGGAGGGAGCACGGAAGCTGGAGTCCAAGCCCGAATCCCGGCCTCACTGCTTACCTGCTGTGCCACCTGGGGCAGGCTACCTTAGTTTTCCTACCTGTACAATGGAAATCAGAATAATACTTTATCTCTTAGGGTTGCTGGGAGGAGAAAAGGAAGACATGCCCGACATGCTGTCAGGTGCCACGTAAGTGTGGTGAGTGAGTGAACAATGTAACGGGACAGGGCGTTCTAGCCGTGTCGGTCACCACGTGAGCACCCGCCCCCTACTATCCCAACGTGGGTCATGATCTCTACAGGGTCCAGACATGCGATTAAAGCTGTGGGACGTAAGTTGCTGGTGCCGTGTCCGACAGACAAGCAAGACCCCTTAGCATTCATCGGTTCACGCCCACACGGTAGCATGTCCTCTCCACTGCTCAGGCTATTTCTTTTGGCATTTTTATTCAGTGCTCTACAAGAAAATAAAATGCAATGGGGCGCCTGGGTGGCTCGGTGGATTGAGCCTCTGCCTTAGGCTCAGGTCGTGATCTCAGGGTCCTGGGATCCAGCCCCACATCGGGCTCTCTGCTTGGCAGGGAGCCTGCTTCCCTTCCTCTCTCTCTGCCTGCCTCTCTGCCTACTTGTGATCTCTCTCTCTCTGTCAAATGAATAAATAAAATCTTAAAAAAAAAAAAAAAGAAAAGAAAAGAAAAGAAAAGAAAAGAAAATGCAGTGACTGCAGTCATCTAAACAGAAAGGATCTGGATGAGGCACGGTCAGCAGCCTGAAGTTTGCAAGACTGGTTGGGAAAGTTAGAACGTGGAGAAATTTAGCTCTAGTGCAGGAAGCATCCGCCAGGGAAGATCTTGCTCCTTCAGAAAGACGGGATGGGGGGTGGGCCCCACTCTCACCCCACCAGTAACATTTCATGAATGAGTGAATGAATGAATGAACCTTTGTGACCGAAGTATTTCTACTCTACGTGGAGGTGAAAATCCAACTGACACAACATCCAGAGGGAATTAGTTAGAGAATGCTACACAGCTGAGGCATGGAGGGAGGGACGAGAAGGAAGCCTCTGGAATCCGATAAGTATTTTACAGTCAATACAGATTCATAACATGTCTCCTCAGGGATCTGGTCTCCTCTGGGCCCTTTTATGAAGGGTTTTATGAAGGAGAAAATGAAAAGCAAGGCAGCCCAGAGAAGGAGATGTATGTGTCTGGATGATCCTTGAACAGGTCCACAAACCAGTTCAGGGCTCCCACAAGACACTAGCAGGGACATGTGAAGACGGATGATGGCATGATGGGGGAGGTGGCTAGATAGATGACAGCATTCGACGCTAGATCGATTGTTGATAGATGACCCATGAATTCGATGCCCAGAAAGCTTGAACTTGATCCTGTGAGCATGGTGGAGCCATGCACAGGATACAACAGCAACGATATGGTCACATTTGTGTTTTAAATTAACTGGGTGGAAACTGGATTTGAGAGAAGCAGGAAGAGGTGCCTAGGTGGCTCAGTGGGTTAAAGCCTCTGCCTTCGGCTCAGGTCATGATCCCAGGGTCCTGGGATTGAGCCCCACATCGGGCTCTCTGCTCAGCAGGGAGCCTGCTTCCTCCTCTCTCTCTCTCTGCCTGCCTCTCTGCCTACTTGTGATCTGTCTGTCAAATAAATAATAAAATCTTAAAGAAAGAAAGAAAGAAAGAAAGAAAGAAAAAAGCAGGAAAAGGGACTACACTCAAATGTCCTTTGTCATGGTTCAGGAAAAGAGATGTGAGAGTCTGAACTAAGGAGTTAGGGAAGACGAAAAGATGAGGTGGATTTGAGAAATGCTCAGGAGGTAAGATCGGAATGCTGTGCGGATTCGTAGAATTCATAGATTCGTGGCAGAAGTTGGAAAGATGACCCCACACAGCTAACAGCCTCAGATGACACATCAACGACATCCCGGCCAGGTATTTACGCGGACTTGGTTGGGTCAGTCCTACACCAACTATTTCCCAAACAACTTCGTTGCCCGCATACGTTACTGTTGGTATGTTCGTTCAGTGTCAGGAATGGCCCCGCACATTCTAGGAAAACGAAAGGAAGTTAATGTTTTGCCAAGTTCCTCTTTTTTCCATAAAGTTGGGAATGCATGGTTCTAGGCCCACGGCATTCATTTTGCACGATATGCCATCTGACGGATTACTGCGTGTGAAACTGTAAAGACTCGTCAAGAAACCCACTGACCATTTATCAAAGAGACTCTATACGTAGGGGCAATAAAGCAGAGATACGGCAGGAAAACTAAGACTGTATTACTTGTGTAGACCTTTAACAGTTCTAAAATGCCTGCGCCTAGCCATGTGCTCAATTAGCCTTGGGTACAATGTCTAGAAGTCCTTGGTTTAAATCATCATGAAATACATTATGTTTTAGGTGTTATGCCCAGCGCCCATCCTGCAGTCGGCACTCTAGGAACTTCTGCTAGTAAATGAGTGAAAGTAAAGGTAACCACCAGCAGATGCAGTCCTGTTAGGGGGAAAGGGAGGGAGACAGAGGGGGTGGGGGTGGAGATGGTAGGGTGGGGGAGGAGGGGGGAAATCCGGCCCTAGAGCATGCTCAAGAAGAGGCCACAGCGTTCCCCATCTCTTTCCTGGACCCAAGTGCCTCTCAGTCTGGGTTTAGGACCGACCTGCACCTGCACTCCCCCTTTTTGGATCTTAATTACTTCACTTACTCAGAGTCAAAGCAACAGCGCGGTCCCAGGGGAGGGCACAGCTGAAGTAGGACTCGAATCCCTGTTTAGGCGTTCGGCCACTAGAGGGCGAGAGAGTCAAAAGCCTGTTTCCCAACGTCAGTGCCGCTCCGCAGGGGGGGAATTTCATGCTTCCTAGGGTGGCATCTGTAACATTCCCTTTTACTAACAGTCCCCAGTGCTTGGTAGAGCAGGACCTGTGGTACAATTTCACCCCTGAAAAACTGGAAATATCCACTTTTGGCCATGCTTTTCTTTTTTCCTTTTTTTTTTTTCCCATAATAATGATTTAAAAATGAAGACAGGAAACAATGAGGCAAATTTCCCAAGACTGACCAAGTAGGACTTGGTGAGGCCACCACCTTGAGCTGGCAACACCTGTACAGTCGTTGCCAGGTGTGCAGCTCAGAGCAGCCGGGAGGTCAGCCCGAGGCCCCATGCGCCAAGTAAGATACAAGTTAAATTCGAGTTGCAGATAAATAATGAGTAATTTTTTAAATACAAACCTGGGCTCTCTGCTTAGCGGGGAGTCTGCTTCTCCCTCTCACTCTCCCTCTGTACTCTCTCTCTCTAATAAAAACAAAAACAAAAACAAACAAACAAAAACACAGAGAGGTTGCCTGTGCTAAGGACCAAGTGAGCTCAACACACTCTATCTGAGAGCTCAACAGGAGAAGATGAAAGGCCAGGATGGCAGGGAAGTTTCCAGAAGGGTTGGCAAGTTATTTGTAGTCTCCTTGGAGATGATTTTTAACAAAAACAAATAACACTCCTTCTTTCCGTCCTTCAGAAACATTTGTTGAGCGTCTCTGGTGTCCCAGGTCAACTAAGGAATGATGCAGGTCAAGCATGAAATGTCCACAGTTTCTTTGTAATTGCTCACAACAAATGATCGAGTTGGCGGGGGCAGGGTGGGGGCACTCATATCCCATTGCCTGACCTTCCGGAAGGACAGATTTCCCCCCAAACCTTCCTGCCCCTCCCCTTAGCCTTTCCAAGAGAGACACAGTCCAACTCACTCGCTCTCTCGCTCTCTCTCTGGGCCCCCAGGTTGGGAGGCCTGTAATGGTCCACATGTGTTTGGAACAAGTAAGAAAGTTAGTCTAGGGTTGCCTGGGTGGCTCAGTGGGTTAAGCATCTGCCTTCAGCTCAGGTCATGATCCCAGGGTCCTGGGATGGGGGGAGCCTCACGTGTTATCGGCTCCCTGCTTATAAGTGTGAGGCCTGCTTCTCCCTCTCCCTTTGGCCCTTCCCCCACTCATGTTCTCTCTCTAGTAATAGAATCCTGGACGGAAGGAAGGAAGGAAGGAAGGAACTTAGTACCCCACTGTTCCCCTGACCCTAAATTGTATTTTAGTATTGACTTTAACAAGTAACCAAACTGATGTTTTAGTCTCTTTCTTTGTCTTTAGTTTACCTCTTAATTTGCTCAGAACTTGGGTAGGAAAAGTGGTATTATATCTGGGGCCAACCCATCTCCTGGTACGTGGGGATCATTGTTCTAAATTCTTTATATATTTATTTCTCACTAAATCTGTAGGAAGAAGGTTCCATTATTATTACCATACTATTTTGCAAATGAGAAAACATACATTCATTAGCTCAGCAAAGGTCACCCACTTGAGGAGGAGAGAAGCTGGAATTCAAACCCACTGGAGGGCTGTCAGCCCGGAAACTACCTCCAGGCTCTGCTGCCTCTGCGAGGCTTTCCTCTGTGGTATAATCCTCTCGTGCTTTTCTAACTGAGTTATTTTAAATTTTCTTTAAATCAACAAACCAAAGTCCATGTGTGTGACTATTCTTTTCGTTAAATGAACTCTGAAGGAGAAAACACCACGACGAAAACCAGTACCCTCACAGAGAGCTGAGAGCTGAGATCTGCTCTAACAGCTCAAATGTTAAGAATCGAACACTTCTTCTCATTTGCTGTTGACACAGACAGAGCTATCCGGATTAGCGCACCTAGCGGCTCACTTATTTCCTCAAGGAGAGACAATTTAAGCCATCGTTCTTGTTCAGGTTAGATAGCTACAATTTAGAGAATTCTCCCCTTCCAGCTAAGGGAAGACGAGCATTATGTGACCCGGCCACGGAGAAGATGAAGAAGTCCCCCAAAACCGTGTTTATAACTCAGCAGGACAGATGGCACAGCATGGGACAGCAAAGACCCCACTGTCCCCGCTAGGACTTGGCATTTGAATCATTTGGACCCCGGCATAAAATCTGGTTATCAGACACCGACTGCTTCACGGCAAATGTTCTCCCCATCACAGGATTCCGATAAAACCAGAGCTATTAAGATTTGTCTGAGCCAAATAAAAAGTTACCCGAGGGGAGTCTTGAAGCCAGAACTTTTTAGCCACTTTCAATAGAAGCTTCCATGTTCTTGCTGTAAGCATTGCCCTGCCATTGTTCATGCCACTTCTGGTCATGAACCCAGAACGACCCCACTGGACCTTATGCTTTTCTCCAGTCCATTAGAAATCTTGCTAGTCCTAACCTGGGTGTGACCTTTAGCTCTGGGTTGGAGGACCCTAGCACAGCCCCCATGTCATCTGTCTGGAATGTGCTTCTTTTAGAAGTCTGGGCCCTGAACGAGAGGGATGTGGAGCATTTGACCTTGTGGGAATAGCTTTGGAAAATAAGGTCACAATGATTATTTCATGCTCTGGACTTTTCTCAACTGGATTTCTTTTGCAGGAATTGGAAAACCATAAATACTTCTCCTGGTTGGAGAACTTTCTTATTCTGCCCATTAAATGTTTCTCACTCTTGGGACGCCTCAGTCGGTTAAGCCGCTGCCTTCGGCTCAGGTCATGATCCCAGGGTCCTGGGATCGAATCCTTGCTCGGCAGGGAGCCTGCTTCTCTCTCTGCCTCGCCTGCCATTCTGCCTGCTTGTGCGCGCTCTCTCTCTCTGACCAATAAATACATAAATAAAATCTTTAGATGTTTCTTACTCTTGCCTAAGCCAAGCCAATCGGTAAGAATGCGGGTCTTTAAGTCACAATCAACAGAGCAAAACTGTGCTTTGAAAACATAGACTCTGTGATGTAAGGTTGCTTGATCACTTTTTAAGAGGACAGTGTGACAAAGTACTTCCTTGTTCCCCTTTTCCAGCCATGAAATTGTGTTCATCAGAGCATGTAAGTCATATAGATTATACATTGTTTTCTTATAGATGCTATCCATATGGTAGCTAATTGGAGAGTTCTGGCTGGCATTTCCTGGAGTAGATGCCAAAGGATGGGAAGATGTTAAGAAAATAACTAGTCAGCAGCCTGCCTACCCTTAAACATGACATTCTCAAGGGCTTGTTCTAATTCTGGAATTCCTAGATAGCACTGGGCTCTCCTAGGACATATGGAGGAATGGGGGAATCTGTGGGTAGGAGAAACTTCTGGGCTCCTTATGTTTGTCAACCAGAGCAATCCTGCTATGGGAAAGCTGGAAAGCTAACTTCTCAAGCTCAGTGGAAGCCCAAGGCTGTTTACCATTCTACTCTGAAGTAGGTGGTTCGGCGCCCCACATGCACGAAGCTATCGGGGAAATTCAGGCTTTAGAAGGAAGGGTGAGAAATGACTACAGCACAGACTTGTAGGCCAAACCTTCCTCCTCTAACTATTTTACTATTTCTGGGTGGGAATGTATGTGCATTGTGTGTGTGTGGGGGGGGCGGATGGGACAAGATTGTTAATTGTTACATTCACTGAGGGAATTAAGGAGTTTCACACAAAGGCAGTTTCTTATTGTCTAGAGCTGCTACCTAGATTTTGGGTCACATTTTCAAAGTATTTTTTTTTAAAGATTTTATTTATTTATTTGACAGAGGCAGAGATCACAAGTAGGCAGAGAGGCAGGCAGAGAAATGGGGGAAGCAGGCTCCCTGCTGAGCAGAGAGCCCAATGTGGGGCTCGATCTCAGGACCCTGAGATCATGACCTGAGCCGAAGGCAGAGTCTTAACTCATTGAGCCACCCAGGCACCCCCAAAGTATTTTCAACCACAATGTTTTGGGTTCGTCCTACCATCTCTCTATTCCTTCAGTCAACCATTTAGTAGTAAGAACATCGTCATTTAATGAGGACATACTTTGTCTCAGGATCTAGGTTGAACATTTCCATACACGGCATCATGTATCCGCTGAAGTAGTATTTTTATCATCCCCATACAACAAAGGAGGGAAATGAAGCCTTGACGAGTCAGCAGACAAGCCCACAGGCACACAAATGTCAAGGGTGGTGCCAGGGTTTGTAACCAGGCAGTGTGATCACACAGCCTGTGCTCCCACTGTCCGCTGGACTTCCTCATTGAGGCTCCAGAAAAATGTCTGGTTTCCTTGAGGCTGGAGGGGATGGCCAGAAACACCTATTTCAAGGGCTGAGTATCGGCAATCACCGTATAAACACACATTACAGTGGATTCCTTAAGGCCTCACCTTGATCTTTCCTTCAGTACGAAGAACAATGACATCTTAGCTAGAATGCACCAAGAATAAGCTAAGACAGGCAGTGGCCTATTGGCCATGGAGACAAAAATCTCCCAACTTCAGTTCCAGTCAATTCTACAAACAATTATGTAACGACATATAGGCATCAGGTACCACGGCAGACAGGAGGAGATTCAGAGGTGCTAATGAGGGGCCCTTTTAAACTTGTGGTTTATTCAAGGCAGGATCCCCGCTGGCATGCTGGGAGGACCTGAAAACAGTATTATGGCTTATCTCTCTGAGGTTCAGTTTTACTCAGAGATTGGAGTTAAGGTGGCAGAATTAAGCTAAGTAATGATAGCTAAGTAATTTAGACCACTTGCCACAAATATTTAACACAAACACAGAAATCATGGAGCTGAACAAAAATATTGCCTTCTTTTAAAGATAGAACACTGGACTTCAAAGAAATTGCATGCATGGGGTCAACCCCCTCAGGGTAACCCCCTTAAATTCCCAGGGTTCCTTGTTCCCTCTTCTGTGTTGATAACAGGCTGCTTCACAATGAGGTGGGGACAGGGTCAAAGC
This sequence comes from Enhydra lutris kenyoni, assembly GCF_002288905.1. Taxonomy (NCBI): domain Eukaryota; kingdom Metazoa; phylum Chordata; class Mammalia; order Carnivora; family Mustelidae; genus Enhydra; species Enhydra lutris. The sequence goes on from NW_019154126.1 coordinate 1,328,121, forward strand.
AAAGAACGTATTAGTGAAAGGAGATAGACACCTAGACAGTGGTATTTTCTAGAAACTGAGAAAGAAAACATGATCTAGGAGGCAGGGCAGATGGTGGAACTGTGAGGAGCCTACTTATGGTGAGTCAGTCAGGGCACACAAGTTATGTGAACAAATTTCAAGAAGGAAAAAAAGGAGAGACAGAACCTTGATGAACCTATGATGCTGTGACAAGGAGGAAAGCTCAGGTTAAGGAACATCAGGTGAAAGATTGGATCCCTAATCACATCTTCAGAAATCACTTATGAACAGATCCTAAAGACATGAGCTGGGCTGGTGGGTCAGGGAGGTGATGAAAGTTTCAAAGGCACCTAAATAAAACCAGCTTAGATATGAGGCAATGTCGGAAGAGAAAGAGGAGAGACAATGTTGGAACCACAATCTGAGTCAGAGAGTGTAGAGTTGGGGAAACCAAGTAAAATGAGCTGGGGGGGAAAAGAGTGAAATTGAATAAATAAAAACTCACAGCTGAGGAAAACAAAGGAGAGCCAACTTTTAAATAATAAGCATCTCTGGAGAAGCCTATGTAAGAGAAGAAGATATGATTATATCCAAAGCTAACTCTGGAAGCATTCCTGAAATAAAAGATTTGAATCTACAGATTGAAATATAGACAAAGACAAAAACGGATATAGGTCAAATCATTCAAGGAAAAAGGTCAACTTTGTGAGGCAGTGTGTAACAGTAAAAAGTCTTCAGAGAGGTCAAGTGTGACTCAAGAAGTCTACACTTCACACTGTCATTCAAGTAAAAAGGTGAATGGTATCTAATTTTAAGAACTCAGAAAAATAGGGGTGCCTGGGTGGCTCAGTGGGTTAAGCCTCTGCCTTCTGCTCAGGTCAAGGTCTCAGGGTCCTGGGATAGAGCCCCACATTAGCTCTCTGCTCAGCGGGGAGCCTGCTTCCCCCTCTCTCTCTGCCTGCCTCTCTGTCTGCTTGTGATCTCTCTCTTTCTGTGTCAAATAAATAAATAAAATCTTTTAAAAAAAATAAATAAAAAGCTGGAGGAAAAGGGCTGCTTTGAGGACAGAACATATTTAGTCCTAAAACAAAGACAATTGTAGAAATTAAAATTTCAGAACTTAAATTTTATGAATGGCCATTTAAATAGAACAATATTGCTAACGTGTATTGGGAAGAGAGAACAGAAGTTAGACTAGTTATGTTGATTTCCCAATTCTTCAAATGGGGGCTCAAAAGGCATTCCTGATACGTGGTAAATCAGGTAATAGAAGTAGGAATTAGCATTCTCATTTTTTAATCATGTGTATAAGTTACTTATTAAAGTAAATGAAGAATAATAAAATAACAAAAAAAGAATAATAAAATAACAGGTAGTTGCGACAAAAAAAGAGGTCTTCCAGGGAGGATAAATCTTCTTGGAGCATCAATACTCTGGAATGTCACCCGTGGTTTTACAAGGTACACAGTGAAAGGAGAAAGACTTTTACACCAGTGATGGTTGGGTAAATGGTGATCCCAAAGGTTCACTCTTCAGCAAAGAATTTCCCCTTTCAGAGCATAGGTAAATGGAAACAGAGCCTGGAAGGGGAGACTCTTCCTAAGGGTCTTGTCTTTATTGCAGGTCAAGCTTTAAGATCGGTGAAAACTGTTACTTCGGTGTTGCGTGTCTTTCTCGTTTTACACGCAGAAGCACTTACTTTAGAAATGTTACACATATCTGTATTATACACTCTATGTAATGAGAGAAATAACTCTTCTTTTCTGAGGTGATAGTTTTCACCCCTGCACCAGTCAAGACTTGGATTCGCCAACATGTCCGTGTTTCCACAGTGTGAATGATTATCTGTGGGGCCCAAGGCCCAACCATGGGAGTGAAGACTTACAGGAAGAAAAGCAATCTTCTGCTGTTCCTGGTTTTATGTCTAATATGGTCAGCCATGGGTTCAACTTCCCTGTCTCTATTAGACACCTTCTGCTTACCAGTGCCCTCCATGTTAGCTATAAGCCTACACGGGGAGTCTCGTGAGGCGAGAAAAGAGGTGTTGGCCCCAGGCACAACCACACAGAACCTGTGGCAGAGAGAGGACCAGGCCCTTGGAAGGTGCTTAGCAGTGTGCCTGACGGTGTGAACACACTGTCCAAATGGCAGCCTATTTGCACTAGCAGAAAGATCTGAGCTTTCATAAACATCTCTCCATGAGAAGGATTTTGCTAGGTATCCTACCATAAAAAAAAAAAAAAAAAGGAGCCACACACACACACACACACACACACACACACACACACACACACGAAAACTATACCATCTAAAATGAACATCTGTTATCACAGCTGTTTCTCAAAACAGATTAAGGTACAACTGTCACATGAAAAGTGAAAAACAGGAACATCTTCCCATTTTACTCCGGAGGAATTTCTAACCCCCCCCCCCCCCCCATTTATTAGCCGGTCACTTCCCCGGGATTCAGCCCATGTCAAGTGCCACAAGATGAAAAACCGCTCTGTTATAAACCGAACAGAAATATTCCACCAAGCTCGGAATGTCTCAGAGCTCCAAACACAACACACAACCCACGCTTCCATCGGCCCCCAACTCACTGCCCTCTGTTTCAAATGAAGTGTTTGTCACGGAAAGAAACACAAGATGGACTAAGAGGCAGGCGCCCGGCCCTGGAAGGCTCTGGTCGGCCTGGGTGTCGCTCAGAAGGGGGCAACTACCTTTTGAGAGGGCCCAGGGCAGACTCATTTGGAGAAAGATGGTGAAGAATGCAGAAACTGTGTCGTAGAAGAAATGCATCTGAGGGGATTGGAGACATTTAGTTTGTAGAGGAGAATGCTCGAGGAGACACGGCAGTTGTCTTAATACATTTGAAAGGCTGTCACACAGAATACAGAATAGATTTATTCTGTGTTGCTGAGAGTGCGGAACAAGTGTCAAGTGTCGGCGAGTGGGCTCATTTTGATTCGTAGCAGGAAAGATATTCTGTCTAATTAGATTTAGTAATACAATGGGTTGATTCTTAAAATAGAGGGGGAGCTCCCGGCCACTAAGAATAACCCAGTAGAGTCAAGCTGAGCATTGCTCAGAAACTGTGTGGGGAAGTTTCTCACACTGAAACTGTAGGGCCCACGCAATGGTCATCCATGCTTTTACCTTCTGGCATTCGGGCTTGGTTATAAAAAGCTCTATGTATTTTTTTTGAAACTTCGAGAACAATGACTGGGGGTAGTTATTTTTAGGACACAGTGGTTTTGCCCCTTTGCTTCTTTATTCATCCTCCTCTTTGGGGGAGCTGAATGAGATGCAGATGATGAACAGGAAAAAAAAGGGAAGGAAAATCAAATAAAGAGGGGTAGGAGGAGAATGCACAGCTTTCCATGATCTGCTCTTTCTTGGAAATTAGGCTCCGTTGGGAGAGTCCTAGCAAATGTAAACCATGGCACATCTAGAGTGCACTTTCATCAAAGGCCCACGCAGCTTTGCAAATAGCCCTAAATTTGCTCACTGGACGCCAATTTTCACCAGTAGCACTGCAACGTCCCTACAGAATGACAGAGTTCTTGTTCTTACTTGTCCTCTTCATGGACATTCTCTGGTATCTTCCAGGATATGTGAGCTCACCCACAGCTGGATGACCAAGTTGTGTTTACAGATGAACTTGAAAGAACAAACACAGCCCCACGAAGCTCCCCTCTCCCCAGACAAGCATAAACACAGGCGAAGAGACCTACGGACCCAAACCTACTTCCGAAACAAAACCAAGTTCAAACAAACAAGCAAACAGAGCCATCATCACTTCCTTATAGAAAAGAGTCACTCTTGAAGATGGATTTTAAAAATGCAGAACTTGGGGCGCTCTCTGCTCAGCGGGGAGCCTGCTTCCCTCTCTCTCTCTGCCTGCCTCTCTGCCTACTCGTGATCTCTCTCTCTAACAAATAAATAAAATCTTTTTTAAAAAATGCAGAGCTATGAACTCAGCTGATCACCAAATATTAAGTAAATAAGAAAAAAAAAAATCCCACCAAGACGGATCAGCATCTATGTGGTCTTCTGACAGGATTCCCACGGGTGCTAATCTACATTCCACAGTTCTGTCAAAGCCCACTTTTTCTTCTGAAATATGAGAAAATCCATGGTAGTTTCCACCTGAATGTTGCATAGGTAGTTCAAAGTCTCTGCATACAAAAACGGACTTGTAATTGTGTCCTCACAGCCTGGTCCTTCCTCAGGGTTCCACGGCTCCAAGCACTGTTATCAAAACAAAAATGAAAGACATCCCTGACCCCACCTTTTTTTTTTTTCCCCATCACAACAGGTAATTAATCACTGAAGCCCGCCTCATGGACCTCCCGTGTACCATCTGAATTCATCCCACCAGTGCTCCGGACGAACCGGCATCACCTCTCTCCCAGAAGGTTGCAAAGACTGCCCAGCCCGTGTCTCCAGGTACACACTTGCTCCCATCTAGAGTTGACGTGATCTGGAAGACAGAAATGATCATGCCATTTCCGTCCAATGGCTGCCCTTAGGATACGTTCCAAACCCCTCAGCCTGCCCACAAGGTCTTGCACGATCTGCTCACGTGCTACTTCTCTAACTCTTCCTCCCTCACTTCTGCCTGGGGGCTCAAGTCCTGTTGACCTTGCTCCCCGTCCCTCCCAAGAAGGTGCCATCCTCCTTCCCACCTCAGAGCTTCCTGCATGTTCTTCCTTCTGGCCCTCGTCCCCTTCCACTCTCCCTTCCTCGCCAAGTCCTACTCCTCCTCGGGTCTCAACTCCTCCTGAACAAGCAAGTGTTCTCTGATGCCTACCCCTACCACATCTGGCCCCCACTCCAACGCTCCCACGGTTCCTTTCATCTCACCTTGTAACCTACATCAACTTTTAAGCCCTCCCTCATTGTCAGTTTCCCAAAGGAGGTTAGAAATTCCTAGCTAACAGCGACCACGTCGGCCTCAGTCAGCGCTGGATTCCACGTACCTCTCCCCTGATCTGTGCCTGAATCATTGTTGAATGAACACATGAATGAATGACTGGCATGTGCTGTCTAAATCCATGATTCATAAGTTTCACTATGCAGAAGAGTCCTGGGAAGCCAACCTAGCAGATCCATGATCTAGCCCGGGAATCGAGCTTTTTAACAAGAGCTCTGGAGGATTTAGGTCCAGGTTTTTCTTGGCTTCAAGAGTTATATTCCAGGATATACTATGCAGCCATCAAAAGAAATGAGATCTTGCCATTTGTGACGACGTGGATGGAACTAGAGGGTATTATGCTGAGCGAAATAAGTCAATCGGAGAAAGACAACTATCAATATGATCTCCCTGATATGAGGAAGTGGAGACGCAATGTTGGGGGGTTGGGGGGTAGGAAAAGAATAAATGAAACAAGATGGATTGGGAGGGAGACAAACCATAAGAGACTCTTAATCTCACAAACTAAACTGAGGGTAGCTGGGGGAGGGGGGTAGGGAGAGGGTGGTGGGGTTATAGACATTGGGGAGGGTATGTGCTATGGTGAGTGCTGTGAAGTGTGTAAACCTGGTGATTCACAGACCTGTACCCCTGGGGCTAATAATATATTATATGTTTATAAAAAAATAAAAAAATTATTTAAAAAAGGGTAATATTCCAGGATAGAGTAATAAAGAGTAATACTCCAAGATACAGACAGTAACACTTTGAAGAGTATTTGAAGAGTAATACTCCAGGATACAGAGAGTGGGGGTGGGGAGGGGGAGAGAAGCAGAATTGAGGTTAAAGAGACAAAGGCAGCAAAATGTGAGAAGTTAAATAATAAATAACATCAGATGATTCGTGTAATTGTTCAAACAACCAGGGACCATCTGAAGGATGAAATGATGGATTGTCAAATTAAGTCCTCAGACCATGAGAGCCCAACACACTTAGAAGCAGCCATCCGGAATGGCTGGAAGTCTGCGGGGCGGGAGTGGGGAAGGGGAGGAGTTGTTAAAATAGGAAAAGAAATTTGAGGAATAGTTTGGAAGAGATGGAGAAATGGTATTGCAGAGAGACAACAGAAGCATGAGTTCAGAGGAAGGGGATAAAGAGTAAGAAGTGAAGCACTTTGCTTGGAGGACAGTCCAGAAACTGAGTGGCGGGGAATAGGATTAGAAATCTAGAGAAGGGCCTGACTGGAGAGGTCCTTGAAGTTACTGAAGGGGTCAGGATAGGCTCCCCTAAAATATGGCACTTTGACATAAGGATTACTTTGAGGTGAAGGGAACGGAGAAGCAGCAAATGCAGGAGGAACTCTCCGCTGTCTTCTTTTCAGTTTGAAAGGAGGACATACAGGGGCACCTGGGTGGCTCAGTAGGTTAAAGCTTCTGCCTTCGGCTCAGGTCATGATCTCAGGGTCCCGGGATCCAGCCCTGCATCCGGCTCTCTGCTCAGCGGGGAGCCTGTTTCCCCCTCTCTCTTTGCCTGCCTCTCTGCCTACTTGTGATCTCTGTCTGTTGAATAAATAAATAAAATCTTAAAAAAAAAAAAAAAAGAAGGACATACATTTCTCTTTGTAAAGGTGTCCTGTCTCCCCTTTCTCCTACCAGGAAGCTGAGAGGACTCTTATCACCAGAGAGGCCACCAATCTGAATCCGCATAACAGACTTACTAAATCCTTATCTTACTAAACCCTTATCTTCCCTCATATATTTATCTACCTTTCCACAATCAACTCCTGTAGAAGCCCAAACCTCTTTTCCTTTGCCCTGTCACCTCTCTACAATTTACCACCTTTTGTTAAAATAGTATAAGCTTCCAGGTCTACCTGCTTTTAGGGGTTTTCAATTTTTTTTTTTTGTATTATTTTTAAGTAATCTCTACATCCAACATGGGCCTCGAACTTACAACCCTGAAATCAAGAGTGGCATGCTCCATGCTCCACTGACTAAGCCAGCATGGGGTGTCGTAAGGTTTTTAATTCATTTATGTGAGGACCCCTCTGTGCCTAGGAAGTACACCTCTTCTTCTGTGAATCTGCCTCTTGTCACTTTAATTCACAGGTCCCAGTCACTGAACGTAAGAGGATAGAGGTGAAGTTTTTTCCCCTCTCTGACACTAAGCAAAGGAATGACAGCCAGAAACTCCCAAAGGAAAGTCCTGCCTTGCAATTTAAATAAAGGGCTAAAATTTGAGATACTTAAAAAAAAATACTCTGTTTTCATAATATGTCCCATTTCCCTGAGGTATCAAAAGACTTTTCCATAATGTAGGCTTCATGTATATCATAAAAATATAGGACAAAAAAATCAAGGATAAAGAAGAAGGTGGTGTGTACATCACGTTAAAAAGGAGTTTAGTTCTAAGACCACGAGCTCTGAGGAATTTCAAAGGAAGCAAAACAACTGAAATCTAGTCTAACTGTGAACTCAGTTAACATGAGAGAAGTCCTTTTTTCCACCTTACTTATTTCATGTCTGCTTCGATGAGTGGTGGAGAGGGATTGAAACGGATCGGGATATTCAACCCCCAAATATTCCACTTTGGCTTAAGGATTATTTTGAGCTGAAAGCAATTAAGGAACAGCAGACACAGGAGAGACTCTCTGTCCTCCTTTCTGCCTAAAAGCAGGGCATAAATTTCCCCTTGTGAAGGTGTCCCCCACTCCTGTTCCTGGAAGAAGAGAACAACTCTTATCATGCAGACAGGGTCAGCACTGAGATGAGTCTACAAAAACACATCTTATTAAAATAACCCTTATCTTTCAGGGTGCCTGGGTAGCTCAGTGAGTTAAAGCCTCTGACTTCGGCTCAGATCATGATCCCAGGGTCCTGGGATGCAGCCCTGAATTGGGCTCTCTGCTGAGCAGGGAGCCTGCTTCCCCCCTCTCTCTGCCTGCCTCTCTGCCTACTTGTGATCTCTGTCTGTCAAATAAATTTTAAAAACTTAAAAAAAATTACCCTTACCTTTCATTAGTTTCCCCTGTACATTTTTCTTTTTCTAAAAAAGAAGATTTTATTTATTTATTCAAGAGAGAGAGCAAGAGCACACAAATAGGGAGCAGGCAGCAAGAGAGGGAGAAGCAGACTCCCTGTTGAGAAGAGAGCCCTGTGCGGGGATTGATCCCAGGACCCTGAGATCATGACCTGAGCCGAAGGCAGATGCTTAGCCAACAGAGCCACCCAGGAGCCCCCTCCTAATATATTTTCTCATTACTTTGCACAATAAATTTGTGCAATTTATCGTCCCTTGAGGTCCAAAGAAGAGCCTTTGTGAAAATGGTATACAAATTCACGAACCACTTCAAGTTTCATCTTTCCTGAGAACTCCCATCCATGTAAAACATTAGTAAAATTTGTTTTCCTTTCCTCCTGTTAATCTGTTCTTTCTCAGCTAAATTTGTCAGCCTCCCCCCACCCCCACACACTGAAGGCTAGAGGAAACGTTTTTCCTCCCCAACAGAAGCTACCTGCTGAAAACAAAATGGCCCAACCCCAATATATGGTGGCTGACTGACTCAAACAGGGATTGTGGAAAGGAACAAAGAAAGGAGGGGGGCCTGGGCAGCTCAGTTGGTCAAGCGTCTGCCTTCGGCTCAGGTCATGATCCCAGGGTGCTGGGATTGAGTCCCGCATAGGGCTCCCTGCTCAGCAGGGAGTCTGCTTCTCCCTCTCCCACTGCCCTCCCACCCCCCGTGCTCGCTCTCTCTCTCAAATAAATAAATAAAATCTTTTTAAAAAGGAACAAAGGAAAATTCCAGAATTTCACCCTGACTAGATCCTGTCGAGAGTGCCCACAACTGGCTCCTGAATATATGGGTTTGTAGGTGGTACTAGGAAGGAACTGAAAGGAGCTGGCTTTACGTCCTGGTTCCAACACCTGAATGATGGACTCCCCTCAGCTCCCCTCCAGATTCTTCCTCCGTGAAACAGAGATACAATTTCTTGCCATCTTTATAGTGCTGTAGGGATGCGGTGTGAGAGCATTTGTGAACTGTACGTCCCTTTAGAAATAGAAAGCCTTGTGAAAGTCTATCCACAGATAAAGCAACAAATGGCTCTCAAGTTGATTTAATCCTTTCCCCCCCTTAAATTTCCATGCAAGTAACATTCAAGTCAATGTTAGTTGTGGTAGACGGTACAAGGCATAACAGTAAAATGACCCAGAATGGTACGTGACATTCTTACGTATACGTGTCATCTCTCTGGCCTCACTCCCCTTGCCTTCCTGAGAATAAACATCTTAAACCTAAGTGGTACGTCAGTGTTACTCTCTGAAGGCTAAATACTGCAGGAATTTGTATCTGATATTTAGGAAAAGTGCCAAACCTGACGATATCTGTACACACATTAGATAAGAGATTCAGCAAACAGATGCTCCTTCTTGCAATCAGACAAGAACTTCTAATATTCTGACAACTTGTTAATCAACCAACATATGGTATCACTTTCGTAAACACAACACTCAGATTTTGCTTTTTACGGGGCATTTTCGGAGACGAGTAATGGTCCTGACTCATCAGCACTATTCACTGGAAATCAAGTGAAGCTAGCCTCCGCCACCACCTTACGTTTGTTTAATTACTTGGGGAAAAAAATAAAGAGAGGCATTGATTTGGATTTTATGCATTTTTTTTCCTGAGTTGAGATTTTTTTTTAAAACCTCATCCTCTTTGAGATTTGTAAAAGTAGTAGAAAATCTTTATCCAGATTTATGTGCATAGATACATGTGTAAGTCCAAATATGTCTATAGTTCCTATATTGGTTTCCTAGGGCTGCTGTAAAAAGTTATGGAAAACTGAATGGCTTAAAAAAAGAAAAATTTTAAAAAAATAGAAAAAAGAAAGATAAATTTGTTTCTTCGCTCTTCTGGAACATTGGAAGTCTGAAATCAAGCTGTTAGAAGGCTGCACTCCCTCCCAAGCCTCTAGGGAAGGAGACTTCCTTCCCTCTTGCAACGTCTGGCAGCTCTAGGCCTGTCTTGGCTTGTAGCGCATGGCTCCCACCGTGGCCTCACCCTCACGTGGGCATCTTCCTTCTGTGTTTGTGTCCATACTTTACTCTTATGATAAGCACACCAGTCATATCGGATCAGGGCCCACTGAACTCTAGTGCGACCGTATCTCAACCTAATGACCTCTACAAAGATCCTATTTCCAAACAGGGTCACATTCACTGGCCTGGATAGGGGTTAGGACTTCAACATACCCTTTTTGGGTACATAATATCTCAATAGCACAAATATGACCCCATGAGATGATCCTATAAGGCAACTGTGAGCTTTTTCTCCCAAAACTATTACTATAAAGGACGGTCATGGAATCGAGCCCCACATTGGCCTCCATGCTCAGTGGGGAGTCTGCTTGAGATCCGCTCTCCCTCCGCCCCTCCCCCCGCTCATGCTTCCTCCCTCTCTCTCAAATAAATAAATAAATAAATAAATAAATAAATAATTTCTTTGTACATCTCCCTCCCATGCTGGGAAATCTCTGCTCAACATCTCTTCTTTCTGAGTCCAATTTTCTCCTAGCTTCCGGCTCTCCTTCCGACTGGTTGCCCGCTTCAGTCTCCAATCCTCACCTCTACGGTCAACCTCAGTGTATCTTCACTCTTGCCCTCCAGTGCCACCTAACTGGGCTGCAGCTCAGCTTTCCGACCAGATCCCCAAACCAACCCAAGCCCCTACTCCGCCCCGGTGCACCAAGGTGTACCGCTACCTCTGAGGGTTAGTGTAAGATCTACTCTTTCCTATGCAAGGTGAACCAGCCAGGCCCTAACCAGGTGAGGGCGGTGCAGTGGAGAGGGGTGGGAGCGGGTGGGAGACTACCCTTCGAAGGGCTCCTCTGCTGTGCATCATCCCAGTGCTTATGTGTACAGTGATGGGGTTAATAGCATTCTCATGGTCATTCCCCTAAGTCCTCCAGTTCTGAAATTTCAGTAATAATGTTCATTACCAACATTTCAGAAAATTATATATTTCATGTGCTTTGATGACAACAAAACCACCTCCTCTATGAGACGTTTAAAAGCTCTACGCAGGGGCACCTGAGTGGCTCAGTGGGTTAAGCATCTGCCTTCGGCTCAGGTCACGATCCCGGGGTCCCGGGATCAACCCCGCATCGGGCTCCCTTCTCAACGGGCAGCCTGCTTCTCCCTCTCCCTCTGCCCTTCCTCCCGGCTCATGCTCTCTCTCTCTCTCAAATAAATAAATGAACTCTTTGAAAAAGATAAAAATAAAAGCACTACCTGTATTCAAGGTAGCTAGAATTATGGGAAGATACTAAGACCTCATGTCATTTCTCAGTCCCGATTTAGAGTCAGAGCCTGCCGGGGAATCTCCATGAAGAAGATTGCATAGGTCCCTTTACAGTGTTGCCCTCAGACTCTTGTCTTGACACCCCTGCCACTGAACGCCCTCGCACTTAAGGTGGGTGTGACCAACCTCACCTTGACAAAGCCAACAGTCAACTCAGCCCTGGTTTCAGTTGGCCTTTTGCCGCATTTAAGATGCTTGTTCACCTCCTTCCACCTGAAATGCTCTTTTCACTGGCTTCTGGGATACTGCCCTTACCTCCTCCTTCTCCTTGCAGATCCCTTCTTCAGGTTCCTCTCCTCCCTCTCTTTGGAGCCCCAGATTTGCACATCTGTCTCTTCATAGTTGCTAGCTAGGTATCTAATGGGCTCCTCAAATTTAACATGCCCCAAGCAAAATTCCTAATTTATCACTCCTAGCCCCTCTCCTTCCAAATCTGGTTGACCCATGAGCCCACCTAAGTCTGTGACACCCCCATTCACAGAGCTACTCAGGCCCTAAATTACTTTTTTAAAAATACATTTTCCCAGCTTTATTGAGATGCAACTGACATAAACTGTATGTTTAAGATGTACAATGTGATGATTTGATATAGAGATATATTGGGAAATGATTACCACATCTATTACCTCATATAATTACCATTTTTGTTGTGTTGAGAACGTTTCAGCCTTACACTCTAAACAACTTTCAAATATAAATACAGTATTGTTAACGATTGTCATGCAGGGCACTATACACCAGACCCCCAGAACTCATTCATCTCCTAACTGAAGTTTGGACCCTTTGACCAACATCTGCCCCATTCCACCATCCCCCCAACTCCTGGAGCCATCAATATACTCTGTCTCTCTGAGTGCGGCTCTTCTAGATTCCATATATAAGTGATCATACAGTATTTGTCTTTCTCTGTCTGACTGATTTCACCTAGCATGATGCCTTCAAGGTCCATCCATGTTGCCACAATGGCAAAAGCTCCTTCCTTTCTGTGGCTGAATAATATTCCACCAAAATCACTTCCTTCCTCTAGAACTCAATATCCAATTTACACAGTTCCATTTAAGGAGATCGTCTCTCTCTACCTTAAAAAGAGATCGCACATCTGACCTACCTTGTCAGAGTCACCATCTCTTCCCACGTAAACCTTTGGAAGGGCCTGTAATCTGTGTCCTTGTGAAGACGTTTACAAGGACCCCTTTGTAAAGAATATCATGCCAAGTCATCAATATTCTTCCGTAATTTATGCATTCTCTGTGAGTCTGTGTGCCTGTTGGTGGGAACATATCAGGTTGTTCTTTCTAAAGGACTTCCCTGAGACTACACCTTAAGCCTTAATAATCAAATTAATTTAATCAATCAAAGTTATAAGCCCTTTATAGCTCCTTACAGACTTGAATTTAACCTTTGGAAGACAATGGCTTTTTTAATCAATGAAATGTAAGCAAGGGAAAGACAACAATGTACTAAAGCAATGCATGAATGCAGATATTTCAGATGACGATGTTTGGTGACCTGATTACATAAACTGTGTATTTTAGCTGAGCTGTGACCCCAAATGTACTATGTCAGAACAAGATGTTCTCATATAAATTGTTTCTTTGGTGGCCAAGAGGCAAGAACACTCTCTTGTTGGAAGGATATGGTTTCCCTAAGAAGGACATGGAATTCTCACTCTTCAGTCTCCCGGGAAGAATCCTCCTCTATAATAGGAAATTGGGTTTTAAGGGATAGCTTTAGTCTTGGGTGTGCATGTGTGTGTAGGCATGAAGGTGGTGGGGAGGGATGCCTTCCTTTTCCCTAGAGCCTGGTGAGGGGCTGTGGATCCTAAGATGTGGACATCCCCAGGGGACATCCTGAGGTGAAGGCGTGAGCTGGCCAGATCACAAAGCAGCAAGCTGGAATCTGAATTACCTTTTTAGTTAACTTGACTGAAACTTACTATTTTAGGTGCAGAACAAAGTAAAAGTCCATGGTTCATTTAAGAGTGAGCCAGGAAGCTGAGAGAGGGTCTGAAGCATCACATCACAAAGGGGGAAAGCAGGAGTGAACAAGAGACCTTAAATTCCTTTAGACCAAGATGCATGGAGAGCCTTGAGTTTGAACTTGTGGACAGGAAGGGAAGCATGAATAGCACGGACCTCTTTGGTCAACTATTGGGTCTTAAGGATTATTCCCACGTGGGCAATAGTAGTAGCCAACACTTTATAAAGTACTTACAGTTGACCTTTGAACAACATGGCTTAACTGCATGGGTCCACTTATATGTGGATTTTTCATGTGTGATTAATACAGTACAGTACTAAGTACTGAGTACTAAGTACTTATCTTTCTTATAGTTTTCTCAATAACATTTTCTTTTCTCTAGCTTACTGTATTGTAAGAAAAAGTTATAATATATATTATATAATTTTATTTTTATATTTTACGTATATATTAACATGCAAATATAAAAAAATGTGTTAATCGACTATTGATATAATCGGTAAGGCTTCCAGTCAACAGCAGGTTAATGTAGTTAAGTTTTGGGGAAAGCAAAAGTTAAACATGGATTTTCGACTGCACTGGGGGGTCAGCACCCCTGACCCCCACATTGTGAAAAGACCAACTGTATGGTGTGCCAAGTGTGCTCTAACCACTGGACAAATATTGACTCTCATTCTCCCAACAGCTCGGAGAAATAGGTGCTATTATTGTCTCTATTCTACAGATGAGTAAACAGAGGCACCGAGAAGCTAACTTTCCCAAGGTCACACCTTGTATGTATCAGGGCCAGAAATTGAACTCAGAGAGTTTGACCCCAGAGTTTGTGTTTTTAAGAACTACACAGAGGGGTGCCTGGGTGGCTCAGTGGTTAAGCGTCCAATTCTTGATTTCAGCTCAGGTCATGATCTCAGGACTGTGAGACTGAGCCCCCTGTCAGGCTCCATGCCCAGTGGGGAGTCTGCTGGATATTTTCCCTCTCCCTCTCCCTCTGCCACCCACCCCACCCACCCTGGCTAGCACTTGTACATGCTCTCTCTTAAAACAAAACAAAACAAAAAACTATACAAACTATCTTTCAAAATTGTGACTGAGCTGTCTTCTTTCAGAATCCTGAAACAGGCTCTTATCTTGTATCTGAATCGGGACCAGAAGAAAATACCTTCTTGGTTTAGTGGTAGTAGGAAAATGGCTCCTCTAGAAATGACAAATTATTTGACAGCTTTTCCTTTAAAGTTTTTCTCCTTTTTCACCACCTCAGGGCAAGTCACAGCAAAGCCTTAGCTTCCGTTCAAATGGCTGCTGCCTCAATAGAAATTGAGAATGTCAGATTTACTCAGTTCTGTTCTGTACCCCATTGTGTGGATTACACATTCAGTACAGCAGCCCACAATTATAGGTTTGAATTCCACTTCCATCACATACCAGCTAGATGACCTTTGTTAGGTCATCTGTCCTCTCACAACCTCAGTTTCCTCTTTGGTAGAATGGGGATAAAAATAGCACTGCCCTCGAGTTGCCTTGATGGCTCAGTCAGTTAAATATCTGACTCCTTGTCTTGGCTCAGATCATGACCTCAGGATCATGTGATGAGCCCCGCACTGGACAACCGGGTCCGCACTGGCCGTGGAGCCTTCTTTAAGAGTATCTCTCTCTCTCCCTCTGCCCCTCTACTCTCTGCATGTGTATGTCAGCGCTTGCTCTCTCTTTCTCTCTTAAAAAAAATAGCACTGATCTCAGAGGATGTCATGAGGATTATATTAAAATAAGTATGTAAACTGCTCCTCATAGCTACTAGATTACAGGAAGCTTTCACTAACTCCTAGTTGTTTTCTATGATTTGGATTCTGGTGTTGATCACCACCGAAGGAAAAACTTTACATAGTTTTTTACTTTACATAGTTTCAGTGCTTTTATTAAGAATTTTTTCAAGGACTTTTATTTTAAAAACATGCCACAAGGTCTTCATAAATATCTAGAGTGAGGAAGTCCCTTTCAGTCATGCCATCTTCCTTATTTAAGAGATCTTCTCAATGGAGACGTTTTTTGGAACGTTTCTCGTCGGGGATGTATATTTTGGAGTTGTAAGTTCACTATGACATGACGGTGACGTCGATGATGATACCTATGACCAACGTTACCACTTAGAGCGTTCACAGCTCAGCAGGGTGTAATTCGGCTGAGGACAGTTCTGACTGAACAAAGTGTAGTCTCCGAGTAAATGAAGAGCTTTATGCCTTGTTGGTTCTGGGCAGATTGAGCCTGCCAATCTGGGCTGTTAGCTAGCCCCCATGGGTTGGTAAGGCTCAGTCTGGCTGATGCCATTCAGAGAAAAGAGAGTGTTTACAAAACTACGGGAACGTTGCTTTTCCATGAATCATTACTGGGCAGAACACCACCCTGTAACAAGCACGTCCATCTGGAACCCCCTTTGGAGGATGTCATAGCCACAGCACCTAGAGGACATGAAGCCTCTTTACCCATGAGGTAGTTCCACGGAGAATATCTTGCAATTGCAAACCATGCTATCTTTAATTTTTCGAGCTTTCGGTCCATACAGACTTTCCTTTAATTTTATAGAGCGTTTTTTAGAGTCATGCAACTCCAGTCAATTCAGAACAGAAGTGGACGGGGCCAAGTTCCATCTTTTGTTATGTACACAGTAGAGGTGGCAGGGATAGGAACAAAAAGTCAGAAGTGGGGAAGGTCTTTTGATCACCATATGCATTCACCACTGCCTTTGTCCTCTCTCTATCGTAGAATGTGGATTTACTTTCTAAGTCTTCCCCAGACTGTAGTATGAGGAAGGCTGCCAAAGAAGAGTCTACCCTGGGAATACGTCCAGGCAGCACATTCCGGCAAACCCCATGGATTCTCCATTTCACAGCCAGGAAAATAATGGAGTCCCCAAATGAGGCAAATTTCACACAATGGATGTAGGGACAGAGAGAAGAGTGTCTCTGTTTCCTTTTAAAAACCAAAGAACAGAGACACCAGAAAAAGACTCATTCATCAAACACAAAGGCCAGTTCCCCCTGGGACTCCCACCTTCTTCTCCTGCTTACAGTAGTGACTCTATTTCCCGATTCTGAAGTCTCAACTTGCCACCAGATAAGGAGCAGCAAATGCTGCAAAATATTGAACATGAAACAGAGTCTTTTCAATGCTGCTGTAGTTAGGACATAGGCAGACTAGCATTAAAAAGTGTTATTCTTAATTCAGGTTTTTGTATAAAGCATGGATATGTGTCAATAATTAGACCCAGTACTCCCTACACTAGGGCAAAATCTGTACATTTTCTGTGGGTAGGAAAGAGATGGACTGGCATAATATAGTCAGTTATTGCTATTAAATATAGCCCATTTCTGGAAAAAAAAAATCCCTCAAAACTTTTTGAATATTAGTGAATTGTCATCCAAAACAGTAGTGCTTAGATGTTTACTGTTTTATGAGTGTAGGATACTTTATTTTCTATAAATTGTTCAACATCACAAATGCCATGACTGGACCGCCACAAAAGCAAGATGGCGACCAAAACTAGAAGAGAAATTTATTCCATCTGTGAGAACCACCCTTTCCCTCGGAAGGGTCCTGGTGCCCTGGGATGCCTAAAAGCTGTACATACTTAGCACAGTGAACCCAGGACAGGTTAAGTACTCAGTAAAACCTGACTTGCTGCTTGATTACCATCATCTTTTCCAAACCTACATTTCATTTATCATTATTTTTTGGATTTACTGAATAACTACTAGGCATTGGGATACAATAGGGAGCAAGACACATTTCTTATCCTCATGGAGCTAGCCTTCTAGTGGCATAGGTAATGGTAAACAAAGGCTGGTAGATGCATTGTAATAAAAAACAAAGCAGGAAAAGGGTAGAGCATGACAGCAGTGTTATTTCAATGCTGATGATCAGAGAAGGTGTCTTCCGTGAGGTAATGTTGGTGCTTAGGGACTGACATGAGGTGATAAAGGGGGCCACGCAGTTACCCAGAGGAAAACATTCCGGGTAGAAGGAACAGTAAACATGTGCAAACATCCTGAGGCAAAGCTTGTCCGGTAAATTGTCGGAGCACCAAAAAGTCTCTAGAAGAGACCAGAACAGAGGAAATAAAGGGGAGAGCATTAGAACACGGTCAAGAAGGGCTGACGTGGGCAAACCATGAGGGTCTTGTGAAATTTTACACCCAGTGTGATGAGAAGTGCTGATACGTTTACTGAGAGCCATCTTGCCTCAAAGCTCTGAGTTTCAATGTCCTTGGTAATTCAAAAACCAATAAAGACAATAGTGGGCACAGTGCAAAAATGTGATGTGTGGAAAATGTTGAGAAATGTGGCTGTACCTCGTGTTTCTGGAGTTAAGTCGGCTCCCAGGGGCAGCCAGCCTCCCTGCCTGGTTCACCAGGCCCTGCTGGCAGCCGGAATCTCGTGAACCATGCCCCCCGAAAGAGACCCTCCAGCCCCTGTCACACAGTTGGCAAGCACCTGAGCGTGGAAACACACCCTCAGAACCACCACTGGGTGACCCAGATGAAAAATGGTCTCTTTACTGTGGGGTTTTGTTTTGCTTAAAAAATGAAAAACAATTTCTCCAGGAACGGAGAGCTGGCTGGAAAGCAGGGTGTCCTCTGAGGCTAACACGTGTGAACACTGCTCATGTCAAGCGGTGGCCAGGGAGAGCCTGAGACTGGCTTTGCTGAGGGCACTAAAAGGGGGGCCGTCCCTTCCGCTGCTGCAGGGGGACGTCAGAAAATCCTCCGACATCTGGGCGAGCCTGCTCGTTCTTCCCACCCAACTTTATCATAGAGAAAAGAATCTAATTCTTGAGTAATCAGCTCTTCTGTCATGTTTCTCCTAAAAAACACAACGCAGGCATCACTGAGGGAAAGAATTCTCCACACCCCGCCCCCCTCCTTGCCAAAGGTCTCCGTGGCACAGAGGAAATAGCCCTGTAATATTTCAGCTTCTGCTTACAAGTTTTCTTTGGAATGAGGCCATGCTCTAGGCAGACGAACCCAGGACCGAAGCTCAGCTTATCTGCTTGCTTGTGTGTGTCCTCGGGCAAATGACATACTTTCTTCAGGCCTGTTTCCTCATCTAAAAAAACCACTAATTCCCTCCTTATTTTTTTTAATGTAAAACATTTTACTGTTATCTATAATTACTTTTTTTTTTATTATGTTCATAAGCACGCTTTAAGGACTGGGACTTGTACACCCTTGTCTGTATCTATACTTCTATCTGCCTTATTACCTAGCATCTAGTAGAAAGCGAATTATTGATGGTCGTAGTTTTTTGTTTTTTTAACTATTCAAATAGGAATTCAAATCTTAAAATTTTTAGTTCTCTATGTCTCATACCCTCAGAAATCACCAGAATTCAATTTCAGCAGCAGTCTGAGAGTGAAAAATTCCCCCATTCCCCCACCCACCACCCCTCTGGTAACCATCAGTTTGTTCTCTAAGGTAAAGAGTCTGTTTCTTGGTTTATCTCTCTCTCTCTCTCTCTTTTTCCCATCCGTTTGCTTGTTTAGTTTCTTAAATTCCATATGTGAGTGAAATCATAGGGTATTTTGTCTTTCCCTGACCTATTTCGCTTAGCATATACTCTCTAGCTGTTGCTGGAAATGGCAAGATTTCACTCCCTTTTTATGGCTGCTTAATATTCCATTGTATACATACGACATCTTCTTTGTAACAAAGGTCACGGTTTTAAGGGAAGAGATAGTGTCTAGACAGGGAAAGACAAATGCTTTATAGACCTGTTGCCACTGTTCTCTAGGACCTTCCTGACCCATCATATTCCTGTTTATCACTGAATCCTGACCAGAACCCTGCTCAGCAGTACCTCGGGCACCCTTTCTTAATGCAGTACCTCGGGCACCCTTTCACAATAGATGGCAACCATGAATGGAGATAAAGCCCAATTCCTATACTTGGTCTAAATGATGACAAGAAAATAGTGTTTTTATAAAGTAAGGGAAGGGAGTGGGGTCAGTGAGGAAAGGGGCTGGTCGATGGAGAAAATCCAGTGAGTTTCCACAGGAGTCAATGTTAGGCCAAGGTGGAAAAAGCCTCAGGCCCCCAGAAGTGAGATGGCCTGGCCTGGTCCCTGTCAAGACAGCCACTCTGACTTCAGGAGAAGGTCAGAAGGCTGTTCCATCTCAGGCTAGGTCTCGCCTAGGCTGTCTTGAACCCCAGGGAAGATCATCATACCTGTGATGTTTAACCAACAAAAGACTTTACTAAGTTTACTAAATGACTTTACTGGAATTTAATGAATTCCACAAAATTATTTTCAGGACACATACAAGGCTTTGGTTTGCTTTACCTTTTTGTTACACCTAAAGGAACACACACAGGTAGGCACCCCCGCCACACACACACACACACAGCCTTTCTAATATCTCTAGGTGGATGTTATTCCGTTACCCAGAGCTTCTTATCAGGTAGATGAGATGGGTTCTTGAGAGCAGAGCCACCATTAAACAAAGATTAGAGAGGCCCAAGCAAGGTAGGGTTTTACCCGTTTACTATTCATTAGGTATCTTTTTTTTTTTTCCTGTTAAAAGTAAGTGTGTTTTCTGTTTTGTTTTATATTACCATTCAAGAAATGCATTCTCCCTCTCTTGTTTTTCAGGTAAGCTCTCTACCCAATGTAGGGCTTGAACTCATGATCCCAAGATTAAGATCTGCATGCTCCCAACCATAATACATCTAATCTAACTGTGCTGAGAAATAATTGGTTCTGGTCTTTGACATAATGTGTATGATAAAATGTCTTAGCTTCGAGGTTCTGCAATGTAGTGGCAAGACCAGTAGACTTGCAGTAAAGAGGTTTGGATTCAAGTTCAACTCCACAACTATGAATGTTATGTGAGCCAGCCAGATGCCCCATATTTCCTCTTTAAAAAACAGATGACGTACAACTCAAAGCCAGATTCTTAACTTTTAACTTAATCAACATCATCCCTTTCCAAAACTATTTCTCCTCCAGCTATCAACAGCTAACCCATTCCTCTGACAGGCGCATCTGAATGGACATGGATTTCGCTAAGCTCTCCCATGCGCTGGCTTCCAGCAGCAACAGAAAATGCCTTTCCAGGATGTCCACCCGTTCAGAAATAGTCTCACAGGTTTTCCTAGTGATTTATTTATCAAGTAAGAAGGATATGGGGGGGTGTTTTTCTCTCATCTGGCCACTCAGTTTTAGGAAGAAGTAGCTTTGAAATTTTAAAAGCGATTTGCCCCAAGGTTTAAAAAAATCCTTTGAAGTGGCAAGAAAATGAGTTTCAGAAAATTAGCTTGGAGTCTTCATAGGCGGAGAGTGCCAGGAAGAAAAAAGGGCCACTGAGTCTGCAGCATTCTTGAAATGTGAGTCTTGAAATTGTGGATTTTATGAGCTGTCTTGTCACCTCACCCTCTGATGAAAACCAGCGATAGCTCACCCAAAGAAAAACAAATGCCTGAGAAACTCGCTTTACTGAAAGGCCACTGAATTTTTCCTCCTGTAACTAGGTGACTGGATAGTCTGAACTCTGTGTTGAAAGCACAGAATGGTTTAATTTATTTTTCCCAGTTACTGCCTTCAGCCATGCTGTCAAATACCATTTTTCCGACCCTTAATGGCATCTCAGCTACAGCCTGTAAACCTGGTCAAGCATTCTCTTAGAAACTCAGGAGCCCTCGTGTGCCAGTGGAAAACTCTCACCGTGATGCCCGCTCACCCCTGATCCATGCAAGATTCCCACCCATCCTTGCCACCCCACGCCCCTAACTACCTTCAGCTTCCTAGACAGTTCTTTGCCATGCTATTCCTTTTTTTCTATTGCCTTTCCCTGAACCAGCAGGGCACAGGAACCCATCTGCCAGTCTGCTCCCTGAGCAGAGGTCCGGCCACCAAGAAGATTGCCAGCCTTCTCCTCTTGCTAGGATCTTTCCCATCAAGGCAATCTTCCCTTGTCTGTAAGAGGGGAGAGAACCCCTACTATCCCCATAAAAAGACTCCCCGCTCACAGTGAGCACCATGTTCATGGAGTGGGGCCAGTTACTTCCAGAGACCCCTATCATTTTTTTTTTTTTTTTTGCCTTCTTGGGGTACTGTCATTTCTAGTAGCAGAGTGAATTCCTCTCGGAGCCTTAGGGACGGTGTCTTCCCCCCAGTTGTTGTGGGCTATCTTCCATGTGTGGGATACCCGGACCTTCTTTGTTCTCAGATTCAGTCCCTAATTGGCAATTCCCAACATCTCTTAAAACTCACCTCTATCAAACCAACCGATTCATTCATCCATTTGACAAGGATTTCTTGAGGGCCTCCTCAGTACTGGGAACTGTTGTAGGCACTGGGGATAGGGTCGCAAAGAGGACAGACAGGCTTACCTTTCTCAGTCTACACTCAATGGGAGATGAGCGCTTAGACAGGCATGCTGCCAAGATGGCTGGAGATGGTGCTAAGTGCTCCGAAGATAGCAGAAGGCAGGGTAGGATGACTGCGTGGGTTGGGGGGAGGGGTGCGAGGGGTGGGGGTGGGGTGGGGGGGTGACCACTTGAGCTTGATGGCTGGACGAGGCTTATTTGAAGGGGAGATCACTGACCTGGAGTGAGTGATTCCCAGGCAGGGCAAACGCAAAGGCCTTCAAGTGGGAGCCTGTTTGGGGCGTTCACGGAACTAAAAGATAAGCGGATGAGTGGTTTTTCTATTCTCATCTCGGAGTTGAACCTCCCAACATGCCTTTCCTTGTCCTCTGCTTGCTCCGCGCTGTGATGTGAGATAAAGATCTCCACTGCTTATTCCACTGTTAGTCCACGCTGCAAACGCTAGGCTGTTGCAGCTGTCTCTCTAGACTTAAAGATTGGAGACATGAAGGAGCCTTTTTAATTCATTTATGTGGGTCATGTACCAGGGAGTTTTCTTATCAGAAAGCTATTGTAACTCTGGCCAAATTGCCACCCATGGAAACATCAGCCACCAGGCAATGGAAGAACAGAGTTAGAAGGCTTCTCGTGTCCAATTTCTTTCTAATGGGATTTATGGATGAGTCTACTTGCCTATTAAAATGTGTGTGTTACACCTTAAAGCCTAATATAATGAAAAATATGTTATTGTGAGGCTTACGTACTAGAATAAAGTATGTATAATGAAGAGAAAAGAAATAAGGTCCAAGACAGCTCAAGGGTGCCATTTCTCTCAATGGTTTATTACTCTGAAATAAGAGAAAGCTCACTGGAATTGCCCATTTTGTTAAACAAAATTGCCTTTATAACATTCATGCCCCAAATGGCATATTTCTTAGTGGCATTGAATTTTGGAGCTGAAAGATACCTTTGAAATCATTAATAACAACCTTCTCATTTTATAATTGAGATAACATATCCAAAAGATTAAAAACCATTCCAAAATCACCTAACATTCATAATTGTGGAGTTGAACTTGAATCCAAACCTCTTTACTTCAAGACTACTAGTCTTGCCATTGAATCCAAACCTCTTTACTTCAAGACTACTAGTCTTGCCACTACACTGCAGAACCTTTAAGCTAAGACATTATCTCATATACATTATGTCAAAGACCAGAACCAACTATTTCTCAGCACAGTTAGATTAGATGTATTATGGTTGGTAACCTCCAAGATGGACCCCAATGATTCCTGCCTCATGCTCGTGTAGTCCCCTCCTATTTTATACCAGGGTTGGTCTGTATGACCAACAGAATATACCAACAGATGGCATGTCACTTCTGAGATTGGGTTTTAAAACTGTGGCTACCATCTTGGTCTCTCTCTCTTGGATCACTTACTCTGGGGAAACCAGCCATCATATTGTAAGGGTGCTCAAAGAGCCTATGGAGAGGAAATGAGATAGTCAACCAATGACTAGCAAGAAGCTGAGTATTGCTAACAAGCACATGGGTAAGCTTAGAAGCAGATCCTTCAACCTCACGTGACTCCAGCTTCAGGAGACAGTTTGACTACAACCTCCCAACATACCCTAAGTCTGAACTACCCAGCTAAACAGAGTCCTAATACAGGAAAAACTACAGTAACTATTTCTTATTTAGGCTGACATTCAGGGGAGTAATTTTTTTTTGCTCAATTAATAGATAACTAATATAGGCACAGTGCTTCAATTCTTCTAAATCACCCTTGGTTCCATGTGATGGGCTGCATTACTCAGAGACAACTCCTTCTCGCCTCTTCTCATGCAGGGGAGAGGCAGACGCTTGCTCTGCTCAAAGACCTGTCTCAACTCAGTCTCTGCCAACAGGGATGAAGAGGTGGGAGGGTGGCCGTGCCAAAGGCCAACAATGCCTCCTCAAGGATAATGCGTGGCAGATGTTAGCCTGTGTTCAACTTCTGTTGGAAAACCTAGAACAAAGGCATGGTGGTAGTCTGATGTTCACAGACAAGAGTGAACACAAAGCATGGCTTTGGGCAGACTTCCTTTAAACATGCACAATCTTTGCTGCTATCTTCATGCTTCAGGAGAACTTGAAATTTTCAGAGGATGCCCTTTCCCTACCCAGGATTTAGTAGAGAAAATTTTGAAGATGTCAGTGAACTCAAATTTCACATCTTCTTAGCCAGTTCCAAGGATGTGGACTCATTAAAATACTTGTGATTTAGGGGCGCCTGGGTGGCTCAGTGGGCTAAGCCTCTGCCTTTGGCTCAGGTCATGATCTCAGGGTCCTGGGATCAAGCCCCGCATCGGGATCTCTGCTCAGAGGGAGCCTGCTTCCCCCCCTCTCTCTGCCTGCCTCTTTGCCTACTTGTGATCTCTCTCTCTGTCAAATAAATAAATAAAATCTTTAAAAAAAATACTTGTGATTTAGGGTATGGGATACACTTATGATGGTGTGTCTGGGTCTTAAAGGTACCACCTGGCACCTGGGTCATCCCACCTTTGTTTCTCTGCTAGATGATTTCTCTCTCCTTGTTCAGAGTTATGTTTGAGCTCACTAGATTTATAAAGCATCTCTAAGGTGATTCTATGTAGTTAGTATCATATCTTATCCATCATCTTTTCACCACTAGTCCTCATGTATGAGTATAGCTGAGCTTGGGTTTATGTTTCCCTTGTCTCTGGGTGTCTTTCCTGTGTTCCCCACATTGATTCTCTGAATTGAAGGACATTCAAGACTTTGAACAGACTTAATAAATGCCACCCAAAGATGTCAGTGCCTAAAACGCCAGTATGTTAAGGACAGAGTTGGAAAATGGTAATAATCCTAACTCAACCTAGACATGAACTTTCTTTAGTGTGACTTTGCACATCACGTTCTATATTTCTCAACTTTTTTTGTGAGAAAAGTATAAAAAAGGAAAAAGAACTCCACAAATCCATGATCCTCTGTTACACAGTTGGGATATGAAGTAAAAAAAACTCTTGGGTGCATTAGGAATGTCATTCAGGAGTTAGAGTCCAACCTTCACATCATGACAGGTAAGGGCTGGATCAGAAGTACCAAAAGGTATGACAAACAAGGAGATCTGTGGGGATGTCAGGAGGCTTTCTTGTCCCCCTATTTCTTTCTCTCCCTCGATGACTGAATCTGCTGTTGTAATAGAAGTCCTTCCATTTGATTTACAGGCTTTTGAAATACAAATACTCTTAAGAGGGTTACCTGGTCTCTGTCCTTAGTATTTTATGCTGAAGTAGTTTAGCAGGCAGAGTTCTGAGAGAATAAACGTTTTATGGAAAGAGATAAGATCCAGCCAAATTTAGACCACGAGACACCTCCTGAGGACGGGCATTTCTTTGGGGGAGACAGAGCTTTTCACTCATTCCTTATAAGGATTTGATATCAGAGGTGAGATTGTTTGCTTTTTGAAACATTTACAGGTGGGGCAATAAATGTGAAGCACTTCCAGGGATTACAAACAGAACAGCTGAATTTTTCAATAAGAATTTATAGATTTGGGGAGCTGGTAATTAATGCCATTAAATTCAAGCACTTTGGGGACCACTTTAGTATTTCGATTTTAGTCACAGTCAAGTCAGGAAGTGCAAAAGTTGAAGTTCTCATGGCAAGAGTAATTCATCCCCATTACACATTCTTGACAGAATCCATACAAGCCTGAGAAATTTGTGTCTCTAATATACTCAGTTTGCTGCGCTGCTTTTGCAAAAGAGGACAGCACGGTTAGTTCCTTCAGGGCAATGTGGTTACATTTTCAGTCTCATTATAGGACTCTTGGCATTTAGTTTGAAAGGCCAAGGGGAAAATCCATTTGCAGAACTTCTTGAGAGAGATAGGGGCCAAAATAGAACAGGGAAAGCATTGTTTGTCTGTTCTCTATGGAAACAGGGCAGTCAAGTTTGATGTGACAAGGCTTTTTCCAATTGAAAATTGAAATTAAAAAAAAAAAAGACCATTATTCACATGGCATCAAAAACTTGAAATACTTAAGCACTAATGTTACGAATGAACGTGCAGGGCATGTACACTGAAAATTACAAAATATTTGTTTAGAAAAGTCAACACCTTTACAAACGGAGAGTATATACCATTTTCATGGGTTAGGATATTTCTATCAGGATGTCAGTTTTTCACAAATTGATGCTTCCTAATCAATATCTCAGAGAGTTTTTTGGTAGAAACTGATAAAATGATTGTATCATTTGGAGCTATCAGAATGGAGAGGACCTATCAAATCAAATGGAGAGGACCTTAAATGGCCAAAACAGCTATAAAAAAGAACAAAGAACAACAAAGCTGGAGGGCTAACACCACCTGACTTCATGACTAGCATTAAGCTATAGCAACCCAGACAGTGTGGAATTAGCAGAAAGATTAACAAATCTATCAATGAAACAGAATAGAGAATATAGAAGACCTACACACATAGGGACAACTGATTCTTGACAAAGGTGCGAAGGCAATTCTATAGGAAAGAATAGTCTTTTCAACAAATGGTGCTGAAAGAATTGAATATCCATATGCAAAAAAGTGAACAAATTTCAATTGGTATTTTGCACCACATAGAAAAGTAATACTCTCTATATATCATAGACTTAAACATAAATCCTATAAGACCTCCAGAAGGAAACAAGGACGAAAATCTTTGTGACCTTGGGATGGCAAAAAACAAACTGGCAAAATGGACTTCATCAAAAGTAAAAACTTCTGCTCTTTAAAAGATTCTGTTAAAAGAACCAAAAGATGAGCCAGAGACTACGGAACTGGGGGGAAGATCTATGATATATATATATATATATATATATATATATATATATATATATAACCAGCAGTAAGAAAAATGACAATTAAAAAGCAAACAAAGGATTTGAACAGATGCATCTCCAGAGAAGATATAAGGATGGCAAATTAGCACACAAAAAACACTCAACATAATTATTCATTAAGGATACACAAGTAAAATCACACTGAGATATGCACCACTTAAAATGGCTAAAATAAAAACCATCAATCGTGCCAAGCGTTGGTAGGAAGTAGAGCAACTGGAACTCTCAGATGCTGCTCTTGAAAATGTAAAATGGCACAAACATTTTGGACAACGATTTGGTAGTTTCTTAAAAACTTAGACATACATTTACCGTGTGATCTAGCCATTCCACAACTAGGACAGACTCAGGAGCAATTGAGGTGTTTTAAAATGTACCTAAGGGGGTGCCTTGGTGGTGCAGTTGGTTAAGTGGACTACTCTTGATTTCAGCTCAGGTCATGATCTCAGGGTCCTGGGATTGAGCCAGTGACCGGCTCTGTGCTCTGCAGGGAGCCTGCTGGAGGATGTCTTTCCTTCTCCCTCTGCCCTCTCCCACTCTCAAATAAATAAATAAATAAATAAATCTTTAAAATGCACCTAGGATTTGTTTAAATTAGGTACAATAAGACACACAGACACAGACATGACTGTTATGAGGGAAGAAGTTTTACTTACAGTCCCCTAGAAACAGAAGGCATGGCACACCTACAGGGGCACCACAAGGGGAAGCACCAGGGTCAACTGGGAGGCAGAGGGAGTGAGGGGAAAACATCGGCAAGAGCCTTTACTGTGGTTTTTGCTGGAAGGAATGCAGAATCAGGGCAAGCAAGCTAAATGGGTTAGGATTTGCTAGTCTGAACAGTATCAGTAGGCCGTAGGGTGCGGGGGCTGCTCCTAGTTGTCTGATACAGAGCCCCGGATGATTAAAGCAGGTGGATAGTGGTCTGGAGCATAAGAGCCTCCTAAGAGAGGAAGCTGGGTTCTGTACTGGTTAGTTTGCATATAAAACGTGCAGTTGAACACTCCTGGTTAATATAGAAATCACATGTCCATACAAAGACTGCTCATGAATGACCATATCTGCTTTATTTGTAAGAGCCCCAGACTGAAAACAACTTAAATACATGCGAACAGCTACATGGATAAACAGATTATAGCATATCCAAAGAATGGACTACTACCCAGGAGTCAAAAGGAACAGGATACTGCGGCATAGATGAATCTCAAAATAATTATACTGAGTTTAAGAAGGGGACAAAAATGGAGTATGCATGATTCCACTTATTACAGAAAACACCAACTAATCTACAGTGACAAAACACAGATCGGTGGTTATCTGTGATGAGATAGGATAGAGAATGACATGAAATAAAGAAACAAGGATGCACTAACAATGAATTTTCTGAAAAAGAATAAACCAATCCTAGTTACTATAGTATTGGAAACAATAAAACACTTAGGAATAATTTTAACCAAGGCTGTGAAAGATCTGTACTCTGAAAACCATGAGACATGGATGAAAGAAATTGAAGCAACAAATAAATGGAGAAGTGTCCTATGTTTATGCATTAGAGGAATAAGTATTGTTAAAATGTCAATACTAACAAAAGCCATTTATAGATTCAGTGCAATCCCTATCAAGATTCCAAAGGCATTTTTTAACAGAAGAAGAAAAATACTCCTAAAAATTTATATGGAACCACTAAAGACCACACACAGCCAATGCAATCCTGAGAAAGAAGAACAAAGCAGGACACATCATGCCTCCTGATTTCAAGCTATACTACAAAGCTACAGTCATCAAAACATTATGGCCCTGGCATAAAAACAGACACAGACCAATGGAACAGAAGTGAGAGCCCAGAAATAAACCCATGCTCACATGGTTAATTAATGTTTGACAAGGGAGCCAAGAATACCCAATGGAGAAAAGAAGGACTTGTCAATAAATGGTGCTAGGAAATTGGATATTCACACACAGAACAATGAAACTGGACCCACATCCTACACCACTCACAAAAATTAACTCAAAATGGCTTAGAGACTTAATGTAAGACCTAAAACCATGAAACCCCTTGAAAAAAACAAAGAACAAAGCTCCTTGACATGAGTGTTGGTCATGCTTTTTTTGGCTATGACATTTGAAGCACAAGCAATGAAATAAAAAATAAACAGGACTACCTCAAAGTGAAAAGCTTCTGTACAGCTTTAGCTGTGCAGAAATGAAGTCAATGAAGTGGAAAGACAACCTATGGAACGGAAAAAAAAAATCTGCAAACCATATATCTAATAAGGGGTTGATATCCAAAACATATTAAAAAAAAAAAACAAACTCATCCAACTCAAAACAAAATAAATAATTCAATTAAAAAGATGGGCAAAGGAGCTGAATAGACATTTTTTCCAGATAAGATATACGAGATGCTAACACATAGGTGAAAAGATGCTCAACATCCCTAGTCATTCAGGAAATGCAAATTAAAACCACAAGGAGGAATCACCCCATGCCTACAGAATGGCCGTCATCAAAAAGACAAGAGAACAAAGCTGGTGTTGATGTGGAACTTTGGGCACTGTTGGTGTGATTATAAACTGGTGTGGCTACTATGGACAATGGTATGAAGGATCCTCAAAAAATTCAGACTAGAATGACCAGGGCCACTTGGGTGTCTCAGCCGGTTGAGTGTCCGAGTCTTGGCTGAAGCTCAGGTCATGATCTAAGCATTGTGAGATCAAGCCCCATGTTGGGCTCCATGCTCAGTGCAGAGTCTGCTTGAAGTTCTCTCTCCCTCTCTCTCTGCCCCTCCCCACCAGCAGCTCATACACCCTCTCCCTCTCTCTCTCAAATAAATAAATCTCAGAAAGATATCTGCACCCCATTTCACAGCAGCATAATTTACAGTAGCCAAGACATGAAAACAACCTAAGTGTCCACCGGAGGATATATATAAAATGCGGTATTATTCAGCCATTAAAAAATGAGGAAATCCTATCATTTGTGACAATGAGGAATGACCTTGAAGGGATTATATATTAAGTGAAATAAGTCAGACAGAGAAAGAAAAATACTGTATAATCTCACTTGTATGTGGAATCTGCAACCAAAAAACCAAAACCATAGAAAAAGAGATCAGACTCGAGGTTACCAGATGCAGAGGGGAGGCAGAGGAGGAATTGGAGGGAGGTGGTCAAAAGGTCCAAACTTCCAGTGATAAGATAAAATAAGTACTGGAGATATACAACATAATGACTAATGAAGCCGTATGATATACAGAAAAGTTGTTAAGACGGTAGATCCAAAGAGTTGTCATCACACACACAAAAATGGGAACAAGGAAACTTTTGGGGGTGATGGACATTCATTATCTTGATTGTGATGATGGTTTCATGGTCAACACATATGTCGAGGCTTATCAAATAGTAAAATTTCTTTGATAATGAAATATATCTTTAATAACCTCAGGTCGAGAAAGACTTTCTGAACTTCAAAGTGGGAGAACAGATCACCGAGGGAAAGACTAATGAGTTTGACAGCCTACAGCTGAATATTCCATATGTTTTCAAACAGCACAACTGAAATGTGTGCATTTCCTATAGGCCATGTACACCTCATTGATAAAGGTAGTTACAACTGCCTGTCGACAGAATGTTTTATATTCTAGTCTCTGAAATGATCGGATCAGAGTACAGAAAACTTTTAGTCCAATTTGAGGTCACAGAGTGGCCCAGCACACCTGCAGATCCAAGGCTTCTTGGGAAACAAACTGGACTAGGAGTTAGTGACTTCAGGTTTTGGTTCCAGCTCTGCCACTGATCTGCTGTGTCATTTTAGGCAAAACACTCCATTTTTCCAGACCTTAGTTTTCTTGGGGATCACAGGACAGTGTGGGATTTAGATGGTCTCTGAGCTCCCATCATCTCTGATAACGTGTGATTCTGTGCTTCTGGCCAGTGGGGACAGCTTCACTATGTAGGGTTTGTGGATCTGCCCACTCAGAGAGCTCCAGGTAACCCCTGGTCAGATCTTCAGGGGCTGTCAGCCCTTTGCCAACCTCAACAAGAAGACTAGGAAGGGAGGCAAAAGTGGCAGGTTAACCCAAGTTACCTTCAAAGCACTCGTGCTTTTTCTTATTGTTATTGCGGTAGAAGACAATACCATGGAATAGTCCATCAAAACCGTATGTAAGTGTATGGTTCAGTGGCATTAAGTACGTTCTCACTCTTGGGCACCCAGCCCCACCATTCCTCTCCAGAACTCTCCATCTGGTAAAACTGGAACTCTGTACCCATTAAACACTAACTCCCTATCCTTCCTCCCCCCAGCACTGGTAACTACCCTTCTCCTTTATGCCTCTACGAATTTGACCAAGCTGGGTGCCTAACGTCAGGGATATCAGGCAGCACCTAAGGGCTCTTCTTTTATCTTATTTAATCCTGTCAATAAGCCAAGGGAGAAGGATTATCCCTTTCTATTTCCCCCAGAAGATACACAAACTAAGGATTTGATGGGGAGCTTTATACACACAACTAGGAAATCAGTTGGCCAGGACAGAAACATCGACCAGCTAGTTCCGAAGTCCTGGTCCTTCCACTGCTGTAACCGGGTAACAGTGCATTCAATGAAACGTCAGTGATCTAGCAAGTCGAAGAACAATATAAGGTCAGCGGAATTCATTCAATACCCAGCCCTAATTCAACTGGCCATCGTCGGCCGCTTAAAGCTTTCGTGGCTCAGTATCCCCATCTCTATAAATCATGTGTGTGTTTATTTATACCACCTCATGCCCAAAACCAAGGTGACATTAGATGAGTATCCGTCTCATCTGCAATGTGTAAAGCTCCAAGCTCCTTCCGAAAGAGGTACGGTTCCATGCAACCACACTATATGGTCTTACTGCTTGCAGCGTTTAGAGTTAAAAGTCTCTAGAAAACACAGAACAGGATTCCAGGCAGACATAACCTCAAGTTGTGTTCTTACCCTCAGAAGCATAAACTAACCCCTTCCCGGCTGCTGTTTCAGCTGGTGGTGAATCCTAGGGTGTAGGAATTTGTGACCCTTAATGTTATAAGAAGGGACATTTGCTCCCAAGACCAGCTGTAGTCAATCAACCCCTGAGTGAACCAGACAGCCCCACAGCCAGACTTCATGGTGGAAAGGATACAAGGCCTATGATGGGCCAATACTTGAGGTTGACAGTTTCTGATTTGACAACGGGTTCTGCAACCCAACCACAAGTCATCGGCCCCCAGGAGGTATGTTCTGGGTCAAGACAGCCCTTTGGACATACAAGGATTTTTTTTTCCCCAAACAGTACTATTTTTAGGTTTATTCTCAACTCCAAAATGAGTGAATGTCTTCTCTCTTCTTATACTGGTCACTGGAGACTTACGCATTCATTATTAAGGAATCTCGCAGGCACTCCACAATTTCTAGGAACAGATTGTTTTAAATGAGCAGAAAAAAAGAAAAACATTCTGACTTTAGAGTCATCCCTTCTTGCTCAAAGATTTGGCATTGTGTCCAAAATAAATCAGCATGATCTTTCTTTACAAAGAGAACTTTTACCTTTTTTAAGAGAACAGAAAATACAAGAGAGCAAAGTTTATTTAAGTGTTAGACAATGGACGAAAAAGGCGTAATAGGTTCTGCTTTATTTAGTCCAAAGGGAGATTTACTGGATGTGGAGCTGGATTTGCAAGTTTCACAGAAGTAACATGATCTCTGCTTCGTAAAGACCATCGCCACACTTAGAGCCACTGTGTCTCGCTGTGTAGTTCGTGCATGAAGGGACTGAAAATGCTATTCACAAAATAAGAACACTTTGTAATTCATTAACTCTCAGTTTGGACACACGTAGCAAGCATTTTACATACTGATGTGCACAGAAAGGTTTTTAAGAGGCTAAGTACTTAGCCAGTAAATGAGAAGGAAAGGAAATGGAGGTGGGAACGGGCCCTTGTTCTCTATCTGTGGATATTTACTACGATAACCACTTTTTATTTTTATAGCACTTCGCTACCATTTGCAATCTGGGCATTTACAGCAAATGCCTACTCGTCAAACCAGAGTTTAAAATACATAAAATCACATCAGAAGAAAATTATATACTCATTGCGTGATACACTAAATGCTGAGGGAGCGAGAGCGGGAGAGTGAGAGCTTATGGTCCATTCCAAGAACCAAAGCATTCTTGAGACAAGGCTAAAAGGAAAGTGGGAGGGAGGGAGGAAGAGAGAAAGAAAGTTTGAAAACTATTCTAACTTCCAATGGTCACAAAATGGAACCACTTTGGTTCACAGCAAGCCACTGCTATCCTATTTGGATTTTTAAACACGAAACTTGAAAAAGCTGAGATGCCTGTGGAAAGAACACAGGATTTGGAATTAGATTAGGTTCAAGTTTTCACACTGCCACCAACCCCCGCCATGACCTTGAGTAACCCAGGCAAGCCCTCCGGCCTCAGTGCCCTAACCAATAAAACGAGGGACTGGATTAGCCTCTCTAGCCTTTCGTTGGGCTCGTGTGGCTTTCACAGGCTGTGATTCTCTGGTAAAGGAGCACAAAAAACTAGCTGTGCATCCAGCAAGGGGCCCTCCACGAGCTCTCGAAAACTCAGCAAAATTTAGGGAGGAATTCGAGCAGGGAGGAAGGCAGACCTACTCTTTCCTGAGATAAGGGAGCATTCTCTCTCCAGGGAGACTTTAAGTCCTCACGAAGCACTCACACCCAAATGACATCACTTCCTATAGTGCTGGGCTGGTTCCTCTAGGGACATACCATGGATCATGTTTTCAGGGCATCCTCCTGGCCCGCATCACAGAGCCCCAAACGTGACTGGCACACGCTAGGTGCTCAGCGAATGAACTCCAGGAAAATCCCTCCTCTGGCCAGATCCTAGCCCTATCTGGGACCGGTGACAGCGGCAACTTTCTTAGTCCCTTCAAGTGTCCGTCTCCTTATCCTTAACAGGGGGATAATGATAACAGTCGATAATTCTAAGGTTTTTTTTTAGCCAATGAGATAAGCATGAAATTCAGTCTGAGTAGCCCCAGGCTACCATGAAATCATGGAGTATGTTACGTCTGTCTCTAGTAAGCGCTTCCTCCCACCCTCTACAATCAAAAAGCCAACAAACAACAGATACAAGAACTGGGAGATTTGTACACTCAATTCCAGCAATCCCCTCCGATGAGCTTCCCTCCTTCTGGGAGGAGGTTCTGCAACCCAACCACAAGTCATCGGCCCCCAGGAGGTATGTTCTGGGTCAAGACAGCCCTTTGGAAATACAAGGATTTTTTTTTCCCCAAACAGTACTATTTTTAGGTTTATTCTCAAATCCTTCTGGATTTATTATGTCTCCCTGGTCAGCTCCAGACACTCCCGGGCTTCCGACCCTTGGGCTTTGTCTCCTAGAACTGGAGATCTGATCGTAGTTTCTCCAGCCTTCCAAGCTTCAGTCTTGAGGTCATCTGACTCCTGGCCGCTTTGGATAACATGTGCTTCTATTTCAGGGGCGCACTGGAACCCAGAATTGGCAAGGCTGCCAACCAGGCCAGTCCTCCTTCTGTCTCTCCTGGGAGGAATACTACTCTTCATTTCTCATTATTAAAGATTCATTTTTTTTTTTTTTTTTTAACCTTTCAGCTCTATCGGCTCATGCAGTTATTGAGAATGAAGTCACTGGAAAGACACAAAGAGCCTACAGATGGAGACAGAAGAAGAGATTCCCAATGACAGTGACCTTAGTTACAGCTAGGCCTGATGCTCCTACAGCCGTCTTGCATAACCAATTGATTAACTTTATCCCAGCCTCCTGTCAGGCCAATTTGGGCTGATTTCTGCTCCTGGCAAGTGGGAGAGGAAGACTGCATAGAAGAGTAAAGGAAGGGAATTAGTGGAACCTTCAGGAGTGCTTCTAAACAAGCCCTCCCATGCCCATGGAAGTCCCCTTGGGCTGGTCCACCCTCCGCGATGAAACTAGAAATCACAGCAGTCCCTGGAGATCCAAGGGCGAG
This sequence comes from Enhydra lutris kenyoni, assembly GCF_002288905.1. Lineage (NCBI taxonomy): Eukaryota > Metazoa > Chordata > Mammalia > Carnivora > Mustelidae > Enhydra > Enhydra lutris. Next base: position 1,362,614 of record NW_019154126.1, read on the forward strand.
ACTTGACTGTTCCCTTCAATCAATTCTCAACATCGGCTCTTTTCTTAAATAGGGACACCCTGGTGATCGAGATCTTACTGCCTTCTCAAAAAATGCTTACGCATGTTTGAGAAAAATACAGTTTATCTTGCAATTCTATTTAAAGAGAAAAATCTGTTCCTAATATATTTTTTCCTTACTTCCAGACACCTCAAACTTACACACATAAAACCCAGGATCTGTTTATAAACAAACTGCCTCTAGTTTCTTACATGGAAAAAAAAAATACTGTTTTTGAGGAGAAACATTCAGTTGTTGATTCTGTACCCTTTTGTAAACTGGCAGTTCTATCAAACCATTCACACCACGTATCAATCAAATCTAGGAGGCTTTAACTATGATTCTGTGGGGGAACGCAACACCAGGCAGTAGATGGGATGTATAAAAAACCCAAAGATTCTCACTTTAGCACAGAATGAGGTTATTTGTTATCAACAGAACTAAAATCTCCCTGCAGTTTCCGTAGTATTTTTAAGACACATAAAATACAGTCAGGTCAGAGGGTCAAGAATGAACATTTTAGGGAAATGAAAACATATATTCAGATAAACAGAATACATCTTTTCCCAGTACAATTAAATGTAAGTACATGGGGAAAAAATGCTAAGTTTAACTTCAGGTTTCTTTTTTTCTTTTTAGCTTTAGGAAACTGTCCTTTTATTTACATGTAAAAGATTAGCATAAGAAGTGGCAATTCTTCTACATAATACTACATAAGTATTCTGTAAAACTCAGTTCAAATATGCATAAGAAAAAATTAAAATCTATTCGTAGTAATGAATACTGTAGTTAAGAATGCAAAAGAGTCTTGGTAATTTAAAATCAAGAAAGAAAAAAGCCTCCTTTAGGGATAAATATTCCATATATGGTTTTAAGTCAAAGGCAGTTTATTTTTAGGAAGTTGGAAAAAGAAAAAAACCTTCTGGCTCTTTTGGACTTATATGTTCAAAAGTGACTATATTTAAAACAATATTTTAACTTTTTATTTTTAAAAACTAGTGTTTGGATAAAACATATGCTAAGTTTAATAGCTTTTATTTTACATTTCTGAAAATACATCGCTGAAAAGTGAATCCAGGCAGAGTAGAAAGTTCGTTTTTCAAAAGACTAAATGATTTCGTTGAACATGCATTTCTGACACAATGAGTATTTCACCCCTGTTTAGACATGGCACAGCTGGACAGCCTACTCTCTGAAACTCTGCTACATTAACTGGACCCTTCTAAGAATTCCCAAGTAGTGCTTTCAAGGTTAGGAGAGGCTCTCTAAGACCTGACAATATAGATCACTTTGAAGAGTTTTCCTTTTCCCGCAAAACCAAATGTGTTTACAGAAATAAAGACAAGTCACTCTTTCACCCTTCCTGATTTAGAAAAATAAAAATATTAAACTTGCCAACTGTTAAAAGGAAACAAGAGTGTGCCCGATCTCTGCAACGAAAACGTGGGCAGAAAAGAACAAGATGCTCCACATTTACCCACCGGCAGAAGCTGTTACTCAGATCATTCCAGAACTACAGAGGAAGGGTAATTAAAAATGCCAATCCGGGGGCCTCACCAAAGCTTTTGAATTGGATTCAGAATCTTGGGGGTGGGGGGGATTTTTTTTTTTTTTAATAAGCTCACTAAGTGATTCTTAGATACACTGAAATTGGCAAGCCACAGCTTATGATGTTGAAGAGACGAGCAGTCCTGAAAGCCTGCAGAAGCACCAAGTATTTTCCAAGGAACTCTCTTAGACACTTCTGCTCCCCTCCACGTTTGGGAGATGGGGTAGGGGGATGTTTGAGAGGTAGAGAGGTAGGTTCTCCTGGCCACTTTTCCTCCTCCGTGGGTTTAGCGGACACAGGCTGGGATCACTGTATCCTTCTTGTTTGGTATTTCCATCAAGGAATTAATGCTTGGTAATGATGAGATCGTGTCCAGCTAAGGACTCTGTCCCTCTACAGATCAAGTGGACAGTCCCTGCAGTCCTGCCCTGGATTCTCTTCGGGATACCAAATTATAAAAAGGGAGTATTCCTCTAAATACCTCATAGAACTTAGAAACTTAGCCCTTAAGTGAGAATGAGCAACTTCTGAATTTTCTTCAAACTTCAAAGGCTCTTCATAACAAATACTTTGAGAAGTGCTAAAATTTTTTTAAGTGTAGGTGCAGAGAAGAATTTATATGATTTTTTATTTATATAAAAATGATTTTATATTTATATACAACCATATATTTATATGTCACTGGATCTTTCCTGACCAGATGTCACAAATACCATATATAATGGTTGATTCCTGCTACAGGCAGAGGATTGTCTCCTTTCATCGGGTAAATGCTAAATTTCTTACAAAGGCATAAAAAAAATCATATGCTTGTTAGTGAGTACTTATTTTCTGGCTTTGCCTTTCTTGAGGTCTTATTTATGTAATTCTTTTATAACAATTAATTGCCAGAATAGTTCTTGTAGGAGATTCACAGGTATGCAGAATGCTTAATTATAATTTAAGCACCTAGCCATGTTTATAAGCAAGGACTCAAAGTCACGGTGAGACAGACAAGGAAGAATGTAACAAGTTATTCTTGCCCAAACTGTTTAAAATCGTTATCCTGGGGGTGCCTGGGTGGCTCAGTGGGTTAAAGCCTCTGCCTTCGGCTCGGGTCATGATCTCAGGGTCCTGGGATGGAGCCCCGCATCGGGCTTTCTGCTTGTCGGGGAGCCTGCTTCCTCCTCTCCCTGCCTGCCTCTCTGCCTACTTGTGATCTCTCTGTCAAATAAATAAATAAAATCTTTTAAAAAAATTAAAATAAAATAAAATTGTCATCCTGATCTTCTAGCAATTCAAGACCTGTTTGTGTAACTAGTGGAGATGGGTCAGAGATAACATGGGTCTTAGAACATGAGCCCGGTCATGTGGGGTGACTTTGCATTCTTCTCCCTGTGCGACTCCAGAGTACACCCTCTAAAACGTTCAATCTCATACCAAATCAAAGTGTTCCAGAGTGTTCTTTGATCTCTAGTGAAAACCCAAATAAGATGATAATCATTAACTCAAATAAGTTCCCTGTTTATAAAAACGCGGTGACCATTTGGCGGTGGTAAATAACCCTTTGTCTAGGATTGAAAACCTCTTGGGGAAACAGGATATATAAACTATAAAGAACATGAGTGTGGAAGGAGATGGGGTTCAAGAGAGAAAAGCAGATACACCGAGCAACTTGGGAGGACACTAAAACGCAGACTCTGGGGCCTAAGGAAAAAATAAGCACAAAACATCTAAAAATAGCAGCGTTGTAGGAAATGGTCCTAAAGATATTGTCTGCCATTGTATTCCAAATCCTGCTACTTCCAAGTTCAGATCTATAAAAGGCATCTCTTAAAAATGCATCATCTCCTTCCTCGCTATTCAGTAAGGACACCGATTACACATCCTGCTTCATGCGGTTTGGTCCTTACGCCAGGATTTCTTGATGTCTTACTTTCAAAGGTCAGTCACGTGTTACATCGCTTTCTCTTTGTGAATTTACACAAATCACAAAATCGAGTCATTAGCAGCTATCCCTCTCATCTTTGCAACAAACCACAGAAGCGCGAGGGCACAGCAGAGGCAAGACTTGCAAACAGATTTTAAATTGTGCGTCCCTTCTCTGAGCAGAGCTCACTCTACACTCCTTTTTGCTTAGTGTTTTTCCTTTTATTCCCCACTGCCTTCTGCTTTCCTACAAGAGATGCTGGGTAATGGTTCTTCTGGTCCGCTTTCTTAACACTAGTCGATGAAAGGCTTCGGAACGACCGATGCGTCCTAGATGACTGATAAAATGAGACACACGCTTTGAAAGTAGAGTCCCTCATGAACTATTAAAAAGTACTTTAAGATTTGAATGGATGTATCAATAAAAACAAAACCCTCTATGTAATAACACTTCTGATCAATTGAATTCTTATCTCATTTATTGCAGGTCCCTTTGTTTTCTCACTTTTCTATCCAGATTACGACGACTTCCATCCAACCTCATAGTGCAGACAGCCAACTATCCTTTTTCCAGAGTTGAGTTAACGGACGTGACCCTCAGCTGGCTGAGATGTCCGTGGTCCGCTGAATGGCTGTCATGCCAGAACGCCCCTCTGATGACACTGAAAATTCTTTTTTTTTTTTAAGATTTTATTTATTTATTTATTTGTTTGTTTGTCAGAGAGAGAGAGAGGGAGAACACAAGCAGGTAGAGCAGCAGGCAGAGGCAGAGAGAGAAGCAGGTTCCCTGAGCCGAAGGCAGCAGCTCAACCAGCTGAGCCACCCAGGCGTCCTGACACTGATAATTCTTTATACAGGCCAGATGCTTTGCACCCCACAATCCTGAGGTGCTGGCCAGAGCTGCCTTCAGCAGGAATCAGGTCCTGATTGGAAGGCTGGCTGCTAGCACAGGAGGAGGCCAGATATGCCATCAAGGCCACCCATGGCCATGGGGACTGGCCGAATGGATCACACCCCGGTTCTTAGTGAGACTGAACAGGGGCTCATAGGGACGGCTAGTTAATAAGCTCTGACAGCAAAGTAAGAAGCAAAAACAGAAGGTAGTCCCCAAAATGGAAGAGCACAGGTTTAGGAGAAACGGACATCTGCCGCCAAGGGGCTGCCAAGGTCACCCAAGGTCATTGCAGCTGGGGTGTCCGGAGCACAGCTGGGCGGCCAGCTGCATCCTGCGTAGCTTTCCTGTTCCATGAGGTTTCTATGCGGCTTCCGAGACACTTCCCTCCTTATGTCTCTAGCTTTAAAACTTTATTCGACGAAGGTAAACTGAAGCTCTCTCCGTAATCTGTAACCCTAACGAGTCTTGCAATCAAAGCTCCTTGCTAGGTCTCCTCTCTGTCCTACTTTTTCATGGTGTAAGAAACCAGTTGATACAGATTCATGTCTTTCCCCGGGTGTGGAATTACTGTAGTTTTGGTCTTTGACATAAGTAATAAATTCTTTTTCTCTTCCTGTATATATACTTTTTTTTTTTTTTTTTTTTTTGGTATCTAGAACAGTGCTCCGGTTTTTGTTTTTTTTCTCCCCAGTCATTTTTTGGTATTAAACCTAAAGGGACAACTGTGTTGTTTCCTGGTAACTGTCATGGGTCATTTGACACCAGGGGAGGCCAAACCGGTTTTATCCTTTTCAAACGCTCAGCAGTGTTCAAGGTTGACAGCCACTCTGTCTCCTGCCATCAGGAGTACTTTTCTTTTTCTTCTGTTTCTAACGATAGCCCTTAGCACCTTCTTTGCCAAGTCTCTCTTCTTCTGTAGCTCTTGTGTGTGTCCCATTCATTTCTTTTCTCATCTTTCTAGACACCGGGCAACCACTCTATCTCCATCACGACAACACCTTGACATCCTGTCATCCATAGGAAAACCATGATCACGAATGCTGAATTCTATTATTGAGCAAAAAAATAGAGCCACAGACTATCAAACCAGAAAGAGATCACCTAGCCCAGGTCCCTCAACTTACAAACCTGTATCTAAAAGCTGATACTCAATTCAGTTACTGGAAAGCTTCGAGCTTTCTTTGGAACAACTTCTGTCTGTGTATCTGTTTTCAATTGCAAATTTTATGAAATCTAAATACAGATCAAGTATTTCTGATGAAAATTTAATGTCTCAATTGAGCTGTGCTGGAAATGTAAAATACACACTGGGTTTTAGAAAGAGTGGAGATAATGAGATATTTCTCAATAACATTTTTAATAACATTTTTCCATTAACACTTTTTAAGATTGACTGCATGCTGAACCCATAGTTTGGACATACTGGGTTAAACAGAAGATATTATTAAAATTAATTCCACCAGTTTCACTTTACTTTTTGAATGGGGCTACTAGAAAATTTTAAATTATACCTGTGGCTCACATTATATTACTATCGACAATAGGAAAGTCACTGTATGTGCATAGATCTACCTAATCCTAAATGGAAATTTCCTTTCTTTGACAGGTAAACTGACTCCAGTCCTGAGAAATGGAAGAATATTCATTATGACCAAATTTTAATTTCAATATAGTAAATAAATTGTGTGTGTATTTCTCTCTCTCTCTCTTTTTCTCTCCCTCCTCAAATCACTGCCATCTTCAATAAGATAGTTTCAGAACACTCCCAAATCAAACCTTAGTTCTTCATATCTGGATCACACTTTTGCTCCTGGTCAACTTCCGGTTCAAACCCAATAAACCACTTTATTGAAGAGTTAGTTATATGTAAAAAGCTGCACATATTTAATATCTACAATTCAATGGAGTGTTAAGTATACACCCTAAAACCATCATCACCGTCAAAGCCACAGACATAACAATCACCTCCCAAATTTTAATGATTTAATAAAAATTTAATTTAAAAAACAATTTAATTTTTATTTATTTATTTATTTGACAGACAGAGATCACAAGCAGGCAGAGAGGCAGGCAGAGAGAGAGAGGAGGAAGCAGGCTCCTGGCTGAGCAGAGAGCCCGATGCAGGGCTTGATCCCAGAACCCTGAGACCATGACCCAAGCCGAAGGCAGAGGTTTTAACCCACTGAGCCACACAGGCGGCCCCAATTTAATATTTTTAATAATATTTTAATAATTATTATTGTTGTGTGTGTGGCAAGACCATTTAACAGAAGATCTGCCCTTTTAGCAAATTTTAGGCATACAATATTTTAGATACACAATAAAGGGTTGTTAGCTACAGGTACTATGCTGTTCAGATGTATCTCGTTTTATTATGCTTGGCAGATGTTGTGTTGATTTTTTTTTTTTTTTTTTTTTTTTAAGAAACTTCAGGTTTGTTGCAACCCTGTCTAGAGCAAGTCTGTGAGTATCCTTTCCTCAGCATTTGCTCACTTTGTGTTTCTGTGCCGCATTTTGGTAAATCTTGCAATATTTCAAACTTTTTCATTATTATTGTATTTGTTACGGGGATCTGTGATCAGTGATTACAACTCGCTGAAAGCTCAGACGGTGATTAGCATTTTTTTTTAGCAATAAAGTATTTTTTATTTAAGGTATGTTACACGGCTATTTTAGACATAATGCTATTACACACTTAACAGCCCACAGTATAGTGTAAACATAACTTTTATATGCAGTGGAAACCAAACCATTCATTTGGTTGGCTTTATTTCCATACTTGCTTTATTACAGTGGCCTGGAACCAAACCCACAATATCTCTGAGGTATGCCTGTAGAGATTTCCAGAAACTTACTTATCTTACGTAACTGGAACTTTGTACGCTGGGATGGTTAATTTTATGGGTCAACTTAACTGGGCCGAGGGGTGCCCAGAGAAGCTGTTAAAAATATTATTTCCGGCTATGTCTGTGCTTTTCTGGAAGAGATTAGCATGTAAATTGGTAGACGGAGTAAAGAAGACTGCACTCACCAATGCAAGTGGGTATCATCCAATCTGTTGAGGGCCTGAATAGAACAAAAAGATGAAGAAAGGGCAAATTTGTTCTCTTTGCTTGAGCTGGGACATCCATCCTCTCCGGCTCTTGCCCTGTAGCGTCCCTGGTTCTAAAGCCTTCAGACTCAGATTGAATTATACCACTGGCTCTCCTGGCTCTCTAGCTCACGGATGGCAGATCAGGGCACTTCTTGGCCACCATAATCACATGAACCAATTCCTACCGAAAATCTCCTCTTGTATGTATCTCTATATATCCTATTGGTTCTGTTTTTCTGGGGAACACTGACTACCATGCCCTCTGACCGTCACCTCCCCTCAGCCTTTGGAAACTACCATTACCCTTTGCTTCTATGAGTATGAATATTTTATTTTATTTTTTGTTTATTTTATTTATTTATTTTAAAAAGATTTTATTTATTTATTTGTCAGGGAGAGAGAGAGAAGGCACAAGCAGGCAGAGCAGCAGGCAGAGGGAGAACCAGGCTCTCTGCTGAGCAAGCAGCTGGATGAGGGACTTGACCCCAGGACCTTGGCATCATGACCAGAGCTGAAGGCAGATACCAAACTGACTGAGCCATCCAGACATCCCAAGTGTGACTATTTTAGATTCCACATATAAGTGAGATCAAACAGTATTTATCCTTGAGTATCTGACTTATTTCACTTAACATAATGTTGTTCAGGTCCATTCATATGCTTATGAACAGCAAGAGATAGATAGACAGATAGATAGGCCACATTTTCTTTATTCTTCATCAGTAGATGGGCAGTTAGCTTGTTTCCATAACCTAGCTATTGTGGATAATGCTTTAGTGGCCAGGGGAACTTGAGGAACTCTTCAAGTTCCTTGTTGCATTTCCTTCAGACAAATACCCAGAAGTAGGATTCCTAGGTCATATGGTATTTCTATTTTTAAATTTCTGAGGAACCTCCATACTGTTTTCCACAGTGTCTGCACCAATTTACATTCCCACCAACAATGTATTAGGGTTTCCTTTTCTCTACATCCTCACCAACACTTGCTATTTTATTTTATTTTGTTTTTGTTTTTTTTTTGTTTTTTGTTTTTTCATAGTAGTCATCCCAACAGTGTTAAGGGTGATATCTCTTTGTAGTTTAGGTGTACATTTCCCTTCTGAGAAGTGATACTGAACAATTTTAATATACCTGTTTTCTACTTGTATGGCTTCTTTGGAGAACTGTTCACATTCTTTGCCCATTTAAGAAATGGGTTTGTTGCTTCATTTATGTAGTTTTGCTATCGCAAGCTCAAAATCTTGAACAAAGTTTACTTCTTCCTCAACACTCATAGGATTTCTCTCAGGCTCCCATTTGCTGAAACTTTTCAAGATCACCTGCATCCAATCTCATTCCCTATCATCTGGCCTTCGTACAGGATGGTCCTCTTTCATTATGGGGTCCTCCCCATTAATGCAAAACACAAACAAACAACAAAACAGTTCCTACACTCTGACTTTCTGAAATGGCCATAATAGCCTGGAGTACATAAAATATATGATGTTTCGGAAGGCAGGACCCGATTTCAGAACCACATAAGCTCACGAAGAGGTACCGATGTCCTACTGGCTCCACTGTTACTAGACTCCTTACAACGAATACCAGGTCACAGAAAAGCCAGAGAAAAACCCTGTCCCCCACCTGCCACTCCAAGTCAGGAAACTCACCTCTGCTGCTGTCCTCACTGCTTGCTAAGGCTCCCGAGGTTCAGAACCTCCTGAACCCTCAGGTTCAGGTTCTGCTGCTAGGGCCAAGGTTGTGGGAATTGACAAAGGAAGGAATAGGAGGACAGGATGGAGGGAACAGGCCCTGATTAAGACCTTTGGGGGCCCTAGTGATCTCCATGTATGGTTCAATATGAAAGCAACGCTAACCTTAAAGAAGTTCAGCAAAATTCTACTTTTTCCCATGAGTGCCTCAAAACTTTGTATTATATATCATATATATATATATTTTTTAATCAAATTATCTTAAAATAAGTTTGTCTTAGTCTGTTCAGGCTGCTAGAATAAAACTACCAGAGACTGTGTGACTTATAAACAATGGATGTTTATTCCTCTCATTTCTGGAAGCTGGAGTCCAAGACTAGGACACCAACACTGTCTGGCTCTGGTGAGGGCCTTCTTCCGGGCTGCTGCCTTCTTGATGTAATCTCTAGTGGGGGAAGAGGTGAGTTAGCTCTCTGGGGTCTCTTTTATAGGGAGATTAATCAATCATAAGTGCTCTGCCCTCATTACCTAATTACCTCCCAAAGACCCCAACTCCTAACTCTATGTCCTTGGGGATTAGGATTTCAGGAACTTAACTTGAGGAAAGCAGTACAAATATTCAGAATCTGGCAAAGTTTCAGTGTTTCTGCTGTGTCTATACCTTCAGGAAATGTGTAGCCCGTCCAGTGGGCAACCCAGTAAGTGTGTGAGGGGGCCATTCTCCAGTTGCCTGGCTGGAGAGATGTGTGCCTTCTATACTGGAATTCATTCTCCAAAAGAAATAAGGTTGTGAGTGTTGATAAGTTTTCAATGGTTCAGCCATATTATGGAGTAAACAGATTCTCTAAGGACAGCCTAAGAATCTAATCATTTTTTTTTATGTTAACATCATTGTTATGGGTTACTTCGTTCAAAGTTTTAGTAAGTCAAGTAAAATAACCTTTAAAAAGTAAATGTTACAGATATGTAAGCTTGTACTCCATGCGGATATTGATCTTGGCTCCTTCCAAATGACCAAAAGTAGACACTGATTCAATCTGCTTTTATCATCTACGTCTCTTTGGCACTACAAGTTCGATGAGCCCCAGAAACGTATTTGTTAGAGAACCAGGGCTGAACGTAATTAGACCACAGCTGTTCCATCCAGCAACTGGACTCAGTTCAGTGCAAATACTCTGTAGTCACGATCTGCTCCTTTGCAACTGCAATCATCTGAGGGTTAAGAACAATGCTAATTTACAATGCTAATACCATCTGCGGGTTAAGGACAATGCTAATAAAGTCTTTACCCAACCAACACGGATATTTAAATGCTGAAGCAAGATCAATGCTCACCCTCTCTTCCTTTTTTTTTTTTTTTTTTTAAATCCTTGTGCTCTTTGTGCATGGGGGGCGACTTGGGTGGCTTAGTCAGTTAAACCTTTGCCCTCTGCTCAGGTCATGATCCTGGGGTCCTGGGATCGAGCCCCACATTGGGTTCCCTGCTCAGCAGGGAGTCTGCTTCTTTCTCTCCCCCTGCCTATCCCCCCTGCCTTTGCTCTCTCTGTCTGTCAAATAAATAAATAAATAAAAATCTCAAAAAAAAAAAAAAAAAAAGCCCTATGCTCTGAGAAAAAGAGTCATTTCTATTCTTGTCTACTACACATCTAAAACTCATTTTCCACCGAGGTATTTGTGGCTTTAAAAATAAGCCAAGATTCCAACCCAAAGGTTTAAAATCCCCTCGAAGACGTCGAGCAGTTCTCGTTTCTCAGAGTGACAGCCACCAAATCACAGAGATCCCTGCAGACTATGCAGATCACAGAGGTGCGAGCACAGAGTCACCCCTGACAGAACTCAGAGAATACTAGGTGCCTCCCCCAAGCCAAGTCCTCTGGCTAGAACACACTCCCACAGAGATACGGGTACAGCCTTTCCCACTGAATCGCTGGGGGCTCAAGTCCACAGTCAAGGCAGAGAACCTTTCCACTTCTACGTGAGAATCTGTACTGGAGGCATCTTTTCTCTCTCTGGAAATCTGCCCTCTAGGTAATTCTGCACCAAACAGGAAGGATCGTTCTTCAACACTATGGAAACCTCTGCTTGAATCGGATATTCATGGACACAGAAACCATTCCCCCGGGGTTCCAGGGGGGCTGTTTTTACCTGCTCTGTTGCTCTGCCCCGTCCACAGACCTCCTACAGTCTGGGGAGGCAAGCTTTCCACCCATTTGTGCATTGGATCGTTGTGTTTCCATTACTGAAGAACCCTCAGGAGACCCTTGAACAAGAACTTAATCTCTTAACCAAATTTTACATGCTGGCACTCTTCAGTGACTACATGAAAAAGATTAGTATGGACGACTAGACAAAATTTTATGATTCCCTGATTACAAAATGAAGATTCCTAGGTCGGAAAGCCTGGGGTGGGGGGAGAACAGTTTTTTTTTCCTGCAAAATTGTGGACATTGCTCTCAAATATGCTGCAACCTATATTACGAAGTCAACTAAAATTCCAGAACTCCTTTAAAATTACTTATGCTGTCATAATTTAATAGTAAAATTAGTTTTTCTCATACACACACGGATACCTATGCATACTCTAATATTTATTTTTTTAATTACGATACACTAAAACTGACTTTCGGGTGAGTATGTGTGTGTTCTATGAATTTAAACACACAGATACCATATGAGGCCTCAGAATTCTCTCCTGCTATCCAGTTGTAGTCACACTGTCCTCTGGTCCGTAACCACTGATCTTCTGTCACTATGTTTTGGTCACTATTCTTTTAGAGAATGTCCTACAAATGGAATCATAGAGTAGGTGAACTCTTTCAGCTGGCTTCTTTCCACCTGCATAACTATTTTACAATTCACACGAGTTGTTGCATGTATTAAAACATCATTCCGGGGCGCCTGGGTGACTCAGTCATTGGGCGGCTGCCTTTGGCTCAAGTCATGATCCCGGGGTCCTGGGATCGAGCCCCGAATCGGGCTCCTTGCTCGGTGGGGAGCCTGCTTCTCCCTCTCCCACTCCTCCTGCTTGTGTTCCCTTTCTCACTGTGTCGCTCTCTGTCAAACAAATAAAATCTTTAAAAATAAAAACCCCATGGGACGCCTGGGTGGCTCAGTTGGTTAAGCAGCTGCCTTCGGCTCAGGTCATGATCCCAGCGTCCTGGGATCGAGTCCCACATCCTTGCTCGGCAGGGAGCCTGCTTCTCCCTCTGCCTCTGCCTGCCATTCTGTCTGCCTGTGCTCACTCTCTCTCCCTCTCTCTCTGACAAATAAATAAAATCTTAAAAAAAAATAAAAATAAAAAATAAAAACCCACATCATTCCATGTTATTATGGAGGACCAGCCAGTCCCCTATCTATATTTATCAGCTCGTGTAACCATTAACCCTTCGAAGAAGTACTGTGTTCTTACCAGGGTTTGGAAATTATGAATAAAGCTTCTGCAAATATTTGTACAGTAGTTTTTATATGCACACAAGTTTTCATTTCTCTAGGGTAAACACCTAGAAGTGGGATTGCTGGGTCATATTGTGAGTGTATTTTTAACCTCCTAAGAAACTGCTAAGCCGCTTTCCAGATTGCGTGGCTACACGGTTCTGCATTCCCACCAGCAGCAAGAGTCACACTTGCCCTACATTCTCACCAGCACTTGGTATCAACAGTCTTTTAAATTTTATCCTAATGGGTGCCTATGGCATCTTCTCATGGTTTCATTAGCATTTTACTTGCATTTTCTGAATGGCTTATGATGTCAAACACCTTTTCATGTGCTTATTTGTCACCCATATATGCTTTATGGTGCAATGTCCGTTCAAGTCATTTGTCTGGGTGTTTTTTTTTTTTTAAAGATTTTATTTATTTATTTGACAGACAGAGATCATAAGTAGGCAGAGAGGCAGGCAGAAAGAGAGAGAGGAAGCAGGTTCCCTGCTGAGCAGAGAGCCCAGTGTGGGGCTCCATCCCAGGACCCGCGGATAATGACCTGAGCTAAAGGCAGATGCTTAACCCACTGAGCCACCCAGGCACCCCATCTGCCTGTTTTTTAATTAGGTTGTCTGCGTCTTATTGCTGAGCGTTAAGTGATTTTTATTCATTCTGGATACAGGTCTTCTGTCAACTACGTGACCTGCAAATATTTTCTTCCAGTCCGCAGTTTGTGTTTTTTATTCTCCCAACTGTGTTTTGGCTTTTTTTTTTTTTTTTTGGCAAAGCAAAATTTTAATTTTTGATAAAGTCCAATTTTTTTTTAAAGATTTTTATTTATTTATTTGTCAGAGAGAGAGAGAGAGAGGGAGAGAGAGCAAGCACAGGCAGACAGAATGGCAGGCAGAGGCAGAGGGAGAAGCAGGCTCCCTGATGAGCAAGGAGCCCGATGTGGGACTCGATCCCATGACGCTGGGATCATGACCTGAGCCGAAGGCAGCTGCTTAACCAACTGAGCCACCCAGGCGTCCCTGATAAAGTCCAATTTTTAATAGTGGTTATTGTTAGATTTTTTTCCCTCTATATCTCAGATTGCATTAAAAATGTATTACTTTTATAGTTGAGGTTGCATTATTCAAAATAGGATGAATGTCTTTTGCAATTAAAAAAATCCCAACAGAACTCATTTGTGGATTTGAAAGAACTGCTGAATGGACCTGACATGTCTACTTAAACCCTTGTTTTTTAAGATCATGAGTAGAAAAGGAGTGTTTTTTGTAAGATGTCATGACATCAGTTTAGTGAGGGAATAAACAGATAATTAAATCTTAATGCTTCGTAGTTATTAGGATGAATAGGATATTTTTGATGCTGAAACCTTCCAAATACAGCATACTGTTTTCAAGTTCAGACTTGGCCCATCCTGGTAGAGTGATAAATGACTTAGGATACTTTCTGTAATAATATGATTTTACTCTAGGTTTTAAAACTACCTGCTTAAAAGATGAACTCAGCCCATAACAATTTAAAACAAAGTCTGGGCAAAAAGTTTTGGCTCCCGGCCCACCTTCTTGATGCTCGACATCTCAAGAAAGCAGGTTTGCTCAAATGTGTAGGCTTTCAAAAAAGGTGTACGGGGAGCAGAAGATAAATGCTATTTGCAAAGTGTCATTCTCTTCTGAATCACTGCTGGGAGAGAGCTCTGCTGAGGGTCTAGGGACGCTCTGCGGCAAGCCCGGGGTTCTGCAGTCACTGGGTCTCAGCAGGATTCAGTCTCAACCCACCTGGCAGAGAACTATGATCCCGCCGACAGCAGTGAAGGTGAACTTGAATCTCTGTATTCTTCAGGGATCAACGTGGCCTCCGATACAACGATGGTCATGGCAATATTTTTACTTTTGTAGAGGGATTAATGTCAATGCTCTCTCAAATGTGATTCTATGCCATGCATTTTAACAATGAATATGGTAGAATTTACATATTCAATGAGTGCTATCCCCTTCAAAGGACTGACCTTTTTTAATGGTGCTATCATCACTCAAGCCTCCGCTGATATACTCTACTTTGGGACCCTGACACCAGAGTTTATGGCACATTGAAAAAACGTCTTCTCAATGGTGGCCAACGATCTGACCTGTAAGGGCAGGTCTGATGTTTTCACAAGCCATTGAAAAGTGAGTAATATGGATAATTCAGTTTCACTTCTGGGCTAATTTCAAGAGCCACCCAGTGCCTCCTCCTTATGGTCTTATAAAGTGAAGTGCTCGGTCAATGTTGCTAAAAGAACCAGGCACAACCTATGTTGCCACTGGGGGTGGTGGTTTTCTTTGTAAATAATAACTCAATATCTAAATCAAGGAGGGTGTGGCCTTTGTATCATCATAAACTCATGAAAAAGGCTATATAGAAAATACATACAAATCACAAAAATATTTTTAGCAATAGCAGGATAGTAAAGTATGAGTTTACAGCCCTCCAAGGTGACTGACTATTCATTTGACTATGTTCTGATCTGTTTCCTTTCTTTTTTAAAGCAGGCTGCGTATTTTATAGTTACAGTGGGCTTGTGTAAGAGTACAGTGACCTACAAAAGACAAATATTGGATAAATGAATGTTCCAGAAAGAAGACTTGCCTTCATAGAATAAAGATTCAAATTTTTAAAATTCTTTGATTTTGAATAGAAGTTTAAAAATCTACTCCAGTCCCCTCCCTACCTCTTTAACAAATAGAGGATTTGGGGACATAACCATTTACTGATGACTCAGAATTATCTTTGCAGTCAACAATTACCCATTATGTTTGCAGATTCCAGAAACTATAGCACAGCACTGGCAGGCCCCAGAACATATGGAGATGTATACATTCTTTGCCCCTATACTAACTGGATTCACATTGCTCTTTAAAAAAAAAAAAATCTTTTTTAAATTTAAAAAAAAAAATCTCCTTATAGTGGGGGCTCTCCACCTTTCTGTTCCTGTGAACAGCTCATCCTCTAAGCCCTCCTCAATGTGCATCTTGAGTTCTCTGGAAAGAGTCACTACAATGTCAGATGTATTAAAACCATGTCCATGTAAGTATGTCATCCTGATGCATAGGCTGCCGTGGGGGTACTCAAACCGTTCCATGTTTTCAGCATGAAGCCTAGAATAACCTTGACACTGACTGCCTAAGGACCATTTTTATTTACTCTTCTGTTTCGGCTGAATTTTGGTGGACCAAGTTTCAGATCACAGACTATGGCTAAGTAAAGTGTCACCCTGAGTCCATTTGACGGACGGAGAAACCAAGACTCAGAGAGCCTCGCAGCAGGGTCGTGCCTAGGGCTTCTGCATCCTGACTCATACCATTCCTGCCTTCAGGGTCTGTACCTCGCTCCTTTCACTCCCAAGGCTGCTGCACTTGCTGACTTTGGCCTCTGCACAGCTGTATGGCATACCACATCTCGGTCTCTCCCATCTCCCAGCTTCACCCTCCTTAAAGGCCAGAGAGTGGCTCAGAAACATGTTCCAGTTCCTTCGCTTGCACATCTCCCCTCTCTCCACTTCATCTCTGTCTCCCAGACCACCTCCTAGACACTAAGGATCTGGGATCTGTAAACTCAGTCCCACTCAGTCCCCTAACCAATCCCACCCAAGGCCAGCAGACTCAGAATTGCCATAGGGCGGATGTTTCTTGCCCTAAGCTCAACACTGAGGGGATCTAAAGATCCCTCGACCTACAGCCTCCCCCTACTGACACTGATGGCTTGGTCCGTGAAGAAGCATTCCTTTTGACTTCTGGATTTTCTTTCTCTAGTTCACGGAGGCAGGGACCATCACCTGAATTGCATTCTGCTTATCAAGAATCTCCATCCTTTCCCCTTAAAGGAAAGGGAAAGGTGTTAGCTTTTCTCGGTCCCTATAAATGTGCCAGGCACCCTACTGAGCAATCTGTGTGGGCTGTATTATTATATATTGTTATAGGGGAAACCGAGGCTTAGGAAAGACAAATTACTTGTCACGGGTCACAGAACTGGTGTGTTGGAGCTCCCTGTCTGAAAAGAAGCTTTTCCTATCTATATACCCAAACCTACTCTACGATGAAATGATTACCCTCAACCACAACCTCCTGAATTTACCATCCCCACTGCCTACAATTCCTTGTTTTCACACCCTATTGATCACATCAGTACCCCCCTTAGATATCAGCCTCATCCATCTAGGTAAAAATTAATGCCCCATACCTCGCTGGACACTGTATGGTAGACATTTGGCTATTTCCCATGAAGGTTGGCCTAACTACAAGGATTTGCCTTCTGCCTTGGTCACCTGCCTCCCGCTTAATGACTTGTCTCTTCTGCAGATTCCCTGCAGAGGGTTCGAGCATGTCTTATGTCTTTCACTCAAGCTAGAAGCCAACACTTTCTACCTTATTTTCCACGATTGCCCCATGCTTGGCTTCAGCCAAACGGAACGAATTGCTATTTTATACGCATCTGCTATGTTTTTTTCTGTCTCCATGATTTTTTTTAAATACCTTTATAAAGAGCAGTTTTAGGTTTACAACAAAATTGAGAAAGGTACAGAGATTTCCCATACTCTCCAACACATACACACACGGTGTCCTCCATTATCAACGTCACTCAACAGGACGGTACATTTTTTTTTTTAAACAAGGATGAACCTATATTGACTCATTCCTTGCTTTTTTATGTCGTTTGCTCTGCTAGAAATGCCTTTAACAAAGCACCATCAGCCGCCTATCCTCCCTAGCCCATCCCAAATCTCCACTTCCACCCCAGCTAGAAGCAAGGACTTTTTATTTGACCTCCCAGAGCACTTTATTTGTATTTCTCCTGGGGCACTCCACCAGAATTCAAAAATAAATGGCACATTGAACAGATCGGTTCTGTCAGCTGTAGTCATAAAAGAACATTCTTTTTGCCTGTCAACGTCTCTCTAAGCTTGAGCAAAAGGATTAGCTCTTCCCCTGCCTGTGACAAAAACTCTGAAAACTCCAGCAGAACTATGACTTTTTTGATCAATCCTAGTTAAGAAAACATTCTGTGTTCTCTTCAGATTCCAAAACATGGTCTCAATTCAGAAATGAGAATGTCCAGCCCACTATTCATCTGCGCTGGAACTGTCACTCAAAGCAAACCCTTCTTCGCCACCTCCCAGCCCATGCTGGTCTCAACAGAAACAGTGTCCTCGGTGTCCTCGCTGTCCTCAATCTTTCTTATTCCCATCCTTCTCCCCTCACTTCCTGCTCTTCCGGACCCACCTCCAACCTCATAGTTGAAATAAGGAAGAGAGATCAGAAGAACAGGAAAGATCTTTTTGACTCACAGAATCAGAAGGGAGCTTATATTTAAATATTTAATATTTAAAGCTAATAGTTTTAAAAAGATTTTATTTATTAATTCGGGAGAGAGCTAGAGAGCATGAGCAGGGGGAAGGGCAGAGGGAGAGCGACGAGTAGACTCTCTGCTGAGTGGGGAGCCCAACTTGGCGCAGCCTCAGGACCCTGAGATCATGACCTGAGCCGAAGTCAGACACTTAACTGACTGAGTCACACAGGCACCCCTAAAGCTATTATTTCAAGCTAACTCTTTCTAAGACCACTTTTATGGGCTCTTCCGAGGTTCTCCACTCTGTTCTTCTTTCTGACGTGGGCAGGATGGCTCTAGCTCAGCTGGTGACATCCTCCCCAGCCCATGGGTATCTAGTGGTCCATTTCCAGCTTCTCTCTGCTGAGGGCCCATCTGAGTGGCCATATTGGACAGAATCTAAGAAGTCCCCAGTGCATCCTTTGGCTGAACAAACTCAACAGGCAGGATGATTTCAAGTGCACAACAACTTTCCTTTGCTCCTGCCATCAGAATAGGTAAGCAGCATCCTCCTCCAAGGTTCTTGGATTACAGACAGACATCAGTCTACTGTATCCCCTCTCCCAACCTCAGGCGATAGGTGTCAAGTTCTCCAAATGGTCCTGCTGATGTCAGTCATACTGAAATTTAGATGAGGCAGCAGATAGTCCAACAGCCCTCATCCTTACGGATATAGGTAGAAAACACAGCACGATTAAAACATTTTTTTAAATTTAATTTTTTAAAATAGAAATCCTCCTCATGAAATTTTCTTTCAACTTTCACTCTTGGGGACCTTCCCTATCCCCTCTTTGTAGCTGTCAAAGTTTAGATCATAGAACCCTTTCTTGATTTTTCCTTTGAAAACCCGCACCTTGATCTGCTACCCCATTTTCGAGTTTCCTGTCTATTAGAAATAGGGTCCTCAGTAGAAACTTCTGGTTTAATGTCCTTTTATACAAGCTAGAACATAGCTAGTCATACAGATCACCTACTCCTTGAGGAGACTGGATAAGCCTGAGGGCAGAGACAATCTCCTACTCATCTTATTTCTCTCATAACAGCTAAAACTGAACACTGTCTTTAATAGGCAGCATAAAGCTCTAAGCTTTCTGGAATGGACATGCTGGTCCTATACTTTCCTACAGCTGCTAGCACCCAGGATCAACCCTGGGGCTATTTTCACATACCCTGTCAATTAACCCCAGTTCACAACTACTGAAGATGTGATAGAGGCTGTTCTGTGGTCCTCAAATCCTACTCTACCTCCTCTTGGCATCCACCTATACCTCATTTCTTGGTCCCCCTTGCGGTTAGTAGGGGCAGAGGGTTGAGTGCTGGCCAATGGGCCGAGGCAATAGTGACATACACCACTTTCAGATCTGGCTCCTGAAGACCTTCTGGGAAGTCCCTTGAGATTTTTCTCTACCGGGTCAGCTGAATGCAGAGGGTTCTAGAAGGGTTCTAGAAGGTTCTAGAGGGTTCTAGAAGCTAGCAAACCTGCACACTATAAGTAGACTGGGTTCCTGATGGGATGGCTCTGCCCAGAACAGAGCCCTTACACCATCTTCATCATCACACCACTGGACTATGTTGTGAGTAATATACACACTTTTATAATAAAGTGATAAAGCACTATAATGGTGTGAGTAATACACACACTATTCAGTAACACCGAACTGCAATAATTCTTTATGTTTTAACTAACTCATTCATGTAGTCGTCTCTCATTTCTCACTTCTCTGTGAGGGAGGCACTGAAATGTGGAAACTGTTTATCACAGAACTATGCCCATGAACACAGAGGGCTAGATTCTAATAATCTACTCATAAAATCAAGCTAGAGAAATTCTCCTAGGAAGAATGTTGTCAACTCCCCTGAGAAAGTGACAGAAACGTATTTTCTCTCGGTTCCAGGTAACACAGTCTCTTCCTCTCTGCAACAGTTCACCTGACATAGAAGTCTCACTGCTTTCTAGGTTAAGTGACTTTATTTTTACTTAAGAGAAATATAGAGCACATCTTTCTCTCTCCCATGATTTTCTCAGGAAGAACGGGCTTATAGGCTTAGAATTCATTTTTAATTAAAAAAATTGTTTCTGGGTATGAAGATGTGGAGTGGGCATAATTATGGAATTCCAACCTAGGGACTTGGTCTCCTTTCTGGGGGGCTGCAGTTCAGGATGTGGTAGGCTGTATTTCTGGAGTAGGAGAAAGACAAGTTCATTCAACCATGAAAATTAAATTACAAGACTTGGAATCATTATTTCTGTGAAAATGTGATCTCCATACTGCGTTAGTTCTGACATTCTTTTCAGATTTTCACCATAACAGTTCTACTTGGCCTTTAAATAACACAGGATCAGTAAAATGTCTCTGGCAGAAGATAGGATGTATTAAGCTCCAAGGTTGAATTTGAACATCTTTGCCTCAATGTTCTAAAATTAAAAATAACTCAAAAGAAACACCGTGTAATCAAAGAACAAGGTAACTATTATTGATAAGTGTAAAATCTTAAGTCTATAGAGCTTAAATCAGTCTCCAAACTCACCTTGGACCACAGCTTGTACTCCTATTTTTAATAAAATATAAGAAAGGTGATGACATATCTTCCACTATAATCTGTTTCAATATTCAGTAACATTGAAGTGCAATAATTCTTTATGTTTTAACTAAATCATTCATGTAGTACTCTCTCATTTCTCACTTGTCTATGAGGAAGAACTGTTGTCACTATCTTATCAGTGTTGAAAACTTCAACTTTTGTTAAATTTCGTGACCGCCAGTTGCTGCACTGAATTCATAATAGCCTTTAGGATTCTTTAAAGTAACCTTGAAATAGCTAGAGATTTTATAGAAAAATGGCTGGAGAAGTTAATGAAGGTGATTAATCACATGATGTTGAAAATACAGTCCAATGACAGTACATCTAATATTTATTGAGAACCTACTATATACCAGTCACTAGGTGCATAAAAAGCACTTTCAACAGATATTGTTCTGAATTTTATGAGCAGCTGGGTGATTTATATGCTTTGGATGGTTCTTGGATACCTAATTATGTATAATTTTTTATTTTTTTAAGTGTAATGCAGGGACTCCTTGGTATTCTGCCAACTCTATGTTCTTGGTATCTATTTGCTAGAAGTTCATTTTTACAGAGAGAGTTGGAGAACACCATCATCATTAATTGCTGTGGTACTGATTGTGTAAATTAAGGGTTCATGGATTCCCACATGATGCTACAGGACCTGAAACCTGGTAATTGACTTAAAAGAGCCTATAATCTGGTATCCAGCAAGATAATGAAACATAGCCTTCCAACTGCTTTCCAATTACCCATGTTTTTATGCAGGAAATAACTGCTCAAGTTATATCATGTCTTTGAAGCCAGTAACACTTCAAATAACCAACAGTTTCAATTGAGGAAGTTTTCATTGTAAGGCTAGGTTGTAACTTACATACTGAACGTGGAAGCAATGTGAGGAGACTCATTGTTCGTGTGAGAGGAGGAGGCTGGGGAGTCAAAGGTAATGTGAGACGGGGTATATGGGCAGACTCATGAGGTCTGTGATCATGAATCTGGACCTGATTAAGAGCAATGGTGAGCCAACTGAATGCCACAAAAGGGGAAAGAAAGAAGAGCTCCGTGAAAAACTAAGGACTGAATGGCCAATGTGGACAGGATGAAAGGGCATTCAAGCCAATTTTCCAGGAATGTGTAAACAGAGTTATAAAGTAAATGAGATGGATATGTAGAAATGATAGAATACGGATATATATACACAAGAAATAGTAGAGTCATATGGTAAAGAGACAGCTGTTTAAAATAAAAATCAACAATAAAAGTGGCAAGAATATAACAGTTTTAAAATTAAGAATTTTTGTATATTTCAAGGACTTTAAAGTGTCTTTATTGAATATGTCTTCAGAGTCACTTAGGCCACTTAGAAGTATGAAGTCTATAATATACCAAAGGCCACATGAGACCTTCAAGTGTCCTTTCAAACATCAGGGCTAAGGTCTTAAGAAAGGAACCCAAGCCCCTCCCTGGTCCCAGCAACTTACTGATTTTTAATGACCTAATTTATTTGACATTCCCAGCCAAATAGAGGAAATAATAGGTAACGGGTATGAGTTCTTTGTCCTGCCTCTCCTCTAATCTGCTTATTCCTCCATTACACTGCTGGCAAGGCACATAATTGAAATTTTAAATTAAAAAAAAAATAACAGAAATCCTAAGGCAGAACCATCTGCATCAAGATTTTCTGTACATTTCTCACCAGCTCACTCACTATGGCCCACCTCCAGCACTGACTTCATCCCACATGATCTCGGGAAGAATGAGATTGCTTCTCTGAACAAAGACAGGAGATTACTTGGAGAAACAGCCTCAGAGAAACCTTAGGTAAAGCGGGGTTAATCCCGATTCTCCTGAAAAGAGCGACATCGCCTTTAATGACCAGGGCCAGGAAGGACCTTGGCTCCCATAGCTTGGGTAGTAACACTAAATGTGCAGTTTAATTTGGCCAAGGATTATTAATGCAGTTTATGAAACTCTCAGTGACTGTTTTATCTCAAGCCTTTGGCCCTAGCTTCTCCTGGTTCAAGTTTGATAAGCCCGGGGCTTGAGCTCATCTTAATGGGTGGTGGAAGATGGGGCTCCATTTCTCCTGGGACTTCATGCTCGTTAGTCACAGCCGCCAATTAAAAGCTTTGTTGGAGAACAGGAGGAATGTGGCACAGCACATGTAGAGGCCCGGAAGCCCCTTCCACATATATCATGGATGAGTAAGTCTCTATGGCTGGCCAAACCACACATCAGCAGACTGCGTGAATCAGCAGACAGGATCAACAAAAGCAATGCAAAAATTTCAAGGTCAGCACTTTCTGGAGCCAGCCCTTCATGTTCTGACTGATAAGGCTTTAAACATTTTCATTAGTCCTGCTGATTCCAGTCATTTTAAGTGACAAACACATTCTAATTATTTTTAAAGGCAAGTTATATAATCTAGAAGGCACCCCAAGCTCTATAGTTTTCTAGACATGATTACTGGCCCTCGTTTCTCTCTCCTGTGACTATGAGGGGTCAAGGTGAGGTTAATGTTCTGGCCAACCACTTGGGATCTAGAATAACAACTATTTTGGTAGGGATTACTGCCATTGTAAACCACTGACAAGGGTTTGGAATGGTAATTCTTAATTAAGAAAATAAAAAGACTCAGCGTCTGTGCTCTGATCGTGCAGCTAACAATGGACTCCACCTCAATCCAAACACAGAATAAAATTCAGCAAAAGAGATAGATTTATTTTTGTAGTAATTTGTTTTAGATATTTAATCTAAAATAATATGGTGAGGCTTCAGAAATAACTCTGGGTATCGAGTATTGAAATAATATTTGCTGTATTTTTTAAATGAAGCCTTTGTTTTAATTCCAACTGTGTCTTATTACTAACTTGTTGCTTCCAAAGAGAATTTTGGGACAAAATATCTCAAAATTATAGCATGTCTAGTGGAAGTAATAAAAACTTACAACAGTGTATATTTCAAAATATGTCATGTTTAGATAACATTCAATAACCAACATTCTCTTTAATCAACTCATTATTTCCTTGGGAGTGTAGTCCTTGACATGTCATAAAAATTATATGTGGACAAATAAGATCAAGAAATATTAACAACAAAAAATTTTGAATACGATCCACATCATATGGTGCAGTGCTGAGTAGCAGGGAGAACCAGAGAGTGTCTTGAGAAGACCACACACCTTTGATACCTAAGATTTGGTTACAAAGCTGTAAACAGGCTACATGATTTGTTGGGAAAATGTCTCAAGGTAGTAGGAAAATCACAGAATTCTAGAGCTAGAAAGGACTTCAGGCTTTTTATCAGAACCTTTCAGAAAATATGACCTTCCGGTGTCTCAATAAGGAAAAGCAAAAGACATTCGTACTACTTCAGAAAATATTTGTCCCCCTATAGAACACTCCCTGAAAATTTTCTCAAAGTAGGATACAGGCCCTCCTCACCACCAGCCTGTTGTTCTCAACACACCAAGCTGTGGCTGAGTTTATGGTAGAAGTTCAAAGGAATGCAACTCCTCAGTAGTCATAAAACATTCAGGGTTACATTACTGTAATAATTTTTGAGCTGATATTTGGACAGTCTGTCTGCATTCCTACAGAAGCCAGCAAGAACACTTTGCATGAAGAATAGCAGTTGTGAAATCCTTACTCTTTTTAAAATACATTTTATTTTTTATTTTATTTTTTAAAGATTTTATTTATTTATTTGACAGAGATCACAGTAGGCAGAGAGACAGACAGAGAGATGAGGAGAAGCAGGCTCCCTGCTGAGTAGAGAGCCCGATGTGGGACTCGATCCCAGGACCCCAAGATCATGACCTGAGCTGAAGGCAGAGGCTTAACCCACTGAGCCACCCAGGTGCCCCTAAAAAACATTTTATTTTGAAGTAATCTCTACACTCAATGTGGAGCTTGAACCCACGACCCCAAGATCAAGAATTGCATACCCCACTGAACATGCCAGTCAAATGCCCCTCTCAGACTTTTTTTTTTTTAATGTCAGAGGACCAAAGTAAGACTTCTTGTTCTAAAAGTTTTCTCAAGAAAGTCTGACCATTTTGCCACTACAAATGCTTAGAAGTAACAGATAAGACATCATTCTTTCAAATGCATTACTGAATTTGCAGAAAAGAGAAAGAGAGAGAAAGAGAGAGAGAAAGCAACAGTGAAAGAGAAAGAGAGAGATCTAGAAAGCAATGTGGTAAGGACACAGATAGACTCTGATTTGCATTAAGGGGGCTTGCAAGTCTTAGTAACCTAGAAGCTTAGGTTTAACTTCCTATGTAGAAGCAAATGGACACAGTAATGATGACTGTCTGTCTCTATCAAGATGCCAAGTGAAGGGGAAAGATAGCATCTATTCAGAATTCTAATGAGGGCTATGTGTATGGTCCAGGAAAACCTGAATCAAGAAATTAGCCTAAGGACACACTGTAGGACACTAAGCAAACATAAATGCAAAATGCCTCTGAAGGGTTAGCTATATCCATTCTGGTTACATATTTTTATAGTGTTCCCTGCAGATGATCCTAAATTACAAATCACATGAAGAAACCATCCATTAGTGGACTCCCATCATAGACATAATAAATAAAAGACTCTGAATCCCAAGAAATTTGAATGAATGAACAAAATAACAGATTTTTAAACTTTTAAATGATTTTATTTTTAAGTAGTCTCTACACCCAGTGTAGGGTTTGACCCCTAACCCTGAGATCAACAGTTGCATGTTCTACCAATTGAGTCAGCCAGGCATCCCTAAACTGTTTTAAATTACTAATATGAAAGG
The DNA here is from genome assembly GCF_002288905.1 of Enhydra lutris kenyoni. Taxonomy (NCBI): domain Eukaryota; kingdom Metazoa; phylum Chordata; class Mammalia; order Carnivora; family Mustelidae; genus Enhydra; species Enhydra lutris. The sequence goes on from NW_019154126.1 coordinate 1,387,933, forward strand.
GAATTCAAGCTGTATGAAAAGGAAAAGACAGTAACAAAATGATTAGAATCATAGATCATCTAGAAACAAAAACTATAGCAACTGAATGAAAAAACTCAATGCATAGGCGAAGTAGCTGTTTAGACACAGGTTAAGACATAAACAATGATCTGAAAGACAGTTTTAAGGAAACTCAGAATGGAGGACTGCGAGATAAAGGGATAAATATAAAGTTAAGAGACAACATAACAATAAAAAAACTCAATCTGTCTAATATAAATTTCAGTGAACAGAATTAGGGAAGCATCAATTCCCAAAGATATATGACTGTATATGTCCCAGAACTGCTAAAATAGCTGATTCCTATGGGTTCAGACAAAATCCATATAAATAAAAGACAAATCCCTGATGAGATACATTGTGATGAAAGCAACCAGCGAGAAAAGACAAATTATCTATCAAGGAATAACAATTAGACAACAGTAGACTTCTCAAAAGTGAAGATAAGTAACAGAAATCAATGGACTATTTTTAAAGGAATGAATGAAAATAAATGCCAATCTAGAATAACATACCCACCTAAATTATTGATTGTCAAGGATATTTGCCAATTACTGACAGAATTACAAAATCCTAGAAAACCAAAAATTGTTTCTTGAAAAAAACCAACCAATAAAGAGACAAATTCGTGCAAGATTAATTTACAAAGAGAGAAAGGGAAATGACTATATTAGTACAAAGAAAAATTTCTGAGATATAACTACAGCCAGGCAGAGATTTTTTTTAGCAGGGAATTATCAAGAACCATTTTTTATGTCAGTGCACTTGAAAATCTAGCCAAAATGGTCAACTCACTGTAAATGCACCTTACATTTACTCAGGAAGGAACAGAAAACCTGACTTGACCAAAGGCATGAGTGAAACTGCATCACTAGCAAAAAGTCTGTTCACACACACACACATACACACACACCCAGGATTCTTTCAGACAAGTTTTGATCAACTTTCAAAGTAAAAGTAGTTCTAATCTGGTATCAACTTTTCCATAGAAGAGACTAAAGTGATAATCCTTTTTTATAAAGATGTATTCATTTTAGAGAGACAGAGTGACTGAAAGAGAGTGGAGGAAGGGTAGAGGGAGGGAATCTTCAAGCCAACTTCCCACTGAGTGCAGAGTCTGACGTGGGGCTCGATTCCATGACCCATGAAATCATGACCTGAGCAGAAACCAAGAGTTGGAGGCTTAAGTGACTATGCCACCCAGGCATGCCTAAACTGATAATATTTCTTAAAACTCATTTTATGAGGTAAGATAAACCTGATAAAAAGTAAGTAAGAAAAATTACAGGTCAATCTCACTCATGAATATAAAAAATTTAAGTATAACGTTAGTAAACAAAATTTTGAATGAACATTTAAAATTGTGATCAAGTAGGGGTTCTCCCAGATTAGAAGGATCATTTAATTTTAGAAAATTTATTAATTCATCAATTAACACATTAAAAGAGAAAATCCATAAGTATCTCTCAGAGATGCAGGGAGTATTTAATAAAATGCAAAACACGTCCTTGGTAAAACTTAAGAACATATCAGAAATAGAAAGAAACTTCCTTAACCTGATAAAAGATATTATTCACTGAAAACCCAAGAAAATACAACACTTGAGGTCAGCAAGTCAAAGGCATTTCATATAAAATTCAAACAAGGTAGGATGCTTCTTGTCACAGCTTCTATTTAACACCATACAAGAGGTGCTAAGTATAACAGCAAGCCGTGGGGGGGAAGAAATAAATACATAAATATAAATAAATTCAATATATACTAAAAGAAATAAAATTAAATGCATAAATATTACAAAATAATGAACATAATTATCATTATTTGCATATATAATGACTGCTTACTTAGAAGATCCAAATAATCTACAAACTTAAAACTAATGAGTTCATGATGATTGGAAATGACTTAAACAAGAATCTATTCTATTTCTACAAACTATCAGCCAATAATTAGAGTATTGAAGAAAAAATAAAATTTACAGTAAAAACAAACACTTCAGCAGTATGTATAAGGTACCTAGCAATAAATCAAACAAAAATGTGGGAAAGTTTTGTAGGGAAAATTATAAAGTATACTAAAGACATGAAAGGAAGTTTTTTTTTTTTTTTTTTTTTTTTTTTTTTAAAGAGAGAGGGACAGTGTGGGAGAGGGAGAAAGAATCTTAAGCAGGCTCCAGGCCCAGTGTGGAGTTTGATGCAGGGCTTGATCTCAAGATCCTGAGATCATGACCTGAGCTGAAATCAAGAGTTAGATGTTTCACTGACTGAGCCATCCAGGCACCCTGAAAGTAAGCTTTAAATAATGGAGAGCTAGATCATCTCCATGAATGGGGAGACTTAATACTTAGATATAGAAATCATCCCCAAATAATCTAGCTTTTATTTATTTATTTTTATTTTTTTCATCCCCCAATAATCTATAAATTCAATGGAATTATAACCCAAATCCCAACACTGTTTTCATGAAACCTTGAAATGGTGATTCTTAGATTCATACGGTATAGTAAAATATCTAAGAATAGGCAAGACACACTTGAACAAAAATAGTAAAAAAGGGTTCACTTATTACAAGGCTATTAAAACTGTGGTATTAGTATAAGGAGAGTTTGGAAAACAGACATATGGAGGCTCAATAGCATTAAATGTGACAGAGAAAAAATGGACTAGTCAATAAATTATACTGGGATAACTGCTTATTCATACAAAAAAAAATTGATCAGTACATGACACCATACAGAAATATAAATCCTAGGTTGTTTAATGATCTCACAGGGAAAAAGTATTATTGTAAAGCTTTCTGAAGAAAAGAACCAAAAAATCATTTTATTAAGTCATGTGGGAAAAGATTTCTTAAGATTCCCCAACGTACAAATCATACAGGAAAATACTGACAGATTTAACTAATATTAAAAATTTTTAATTTCTATGTAATAAATTATACTATGGGTAATGGAAAAGGTAAGTTATTGCCTGGGGGTAGATATTTGCAAATCATATAGCCCCTCTCCCAATTACTGTCCAGAATATGTATACTCAGCTTTACCCATAATTAGGAACTCCTTATTTCCAAGATAGGAGTAAAACAGAATGTCTGATAATACCAACCATTGGGAAAGATGTAGGGAAACAGAAATGCTAAATCAATGGTTCTTAACCCTTATTGTGCATTACAATTCATCCGGGGAACTTTCAAACAAATAGCATTCTTGGGTCCCATCCCCAAAGTTTCTGATTTAATTGGTCTAGGCTGGGACTTAGGCATTATTAATTTGAAAAAGCTCCCTGATTCCTTTGTCAGCCAGAGTTTAGAACTACTGCTCAACACGTTTGATGGCTGAACAAACCAGTCCCGTCTGGGGGGCAATTCAGCGATACCTAGTACAGATGTGCACTCAAACGACTCAACAATTCCACTCCCTTTGAAGGTAACTCCCTTCAAGAAATTCTAGCACAAATGTAAGATATGTACAAGGATCACTGCAGTACTATAACAGCAAAACTGCAAGGTCAACCCAAATTTCCTTTGGATAAACCAACCTTGGATTATTTATTCAATGTGGTATTATCCTGCAGTTATAATAAATGGATTAGACACTTACGTATCAATATGCATACATCTCCAAAACAATGTTGAATTAAAAAAAAAAGTCATGGGGGTGCCTGGGTGGCTTAAGTTGGTTAAGTGTGTGCCTTCAGCTCAGGTCGTGATCTCAGGGTCCTGGGGCAGAGCGCTGTGTGGGACCCCCTGCTCAGTGGGGAATCTGCTGCTTCCTCTCCCTCTGAGGAGAGGGGCAGAGGGAGAGGGAGAAGCAAACTCCCTGCTGAGCAGGGAGCCCTAAGTGGGGATGGATCCCAGGATGCCAGAATCATGACCTGAGCAGAGGGCAGATGCTTAACCAACTGAGCCACCCAGGTGTTCCTATTTGAGATACTTTATATTAACGTATTTAAAAGGCAAAAGAGCAGTATAACTGATCGTGGGGGGTATATCTTTATTATTTTTTACCATTGAAAAAATTATTTTAAAAATATGGAACTAAAAAGTAAACATAAGAGACCCTAAATTTGGAGGCCAGGGGCTAGAATTCTCATCTGACTTCTGCAGCTAGTTAGGGATGTGGAAATCCTTTCCCCACACTGGCTTCAGCTTCTGCATACATAACGGAAAGGTGTTGGATAAGATGATCCAAGATCTAGTCTAGTTTCAAATTTCTCTGCACCTAAAGTGGTTGGATATTATACCTGGATTTAATTTTTCTCTTTTTTTGGAAACCATCTCCAAAGTCTATACTCACTCACGGACCATTCTAGAAAGTGCTGCCCTAAGAGATATTCAGTAAACCATTATTGACTCAAAGATGTAATAAAAGTGGAAAATTAGCTCAAAATGTTCTCATGAGCTAGATTAGGAACGACAGAAAAACAGAGAAAATATTATTAAATCCTCAATGTGTGCCATTTGCAAATTTATAAATGTATTGCTTCTTTATTCATTTTCTCATTATTTCCTATGCCATGTCGTCAGTGATCATCTACAAACCAGCTTCTCCCAATTTGTCATATGTTAATAAAAATTTCACAATAGGAGAAGTTATGGTAAATTTTACTTAAAATATATGTTTTATACTATAAAAAAAGCCTGAACTCCTTTCATGCCCCCCACCTTCTAGTAACTTGAATTAACTATTCTGTCTTCTGTTTATCTTATTTGCTTCCAATGAGAACCCGGCCCAACACAAACAACTAAGACCCATTTGTTCACTAATGTGCTGTTTTCTCCCCAGGATTTCAATGCTTTTAGCCAACAAGGTTTAATTATCTCCATAACCCTGCAAAAGTAAAGCACAGAGAAGCATGACATGGGGGTGAAATCACACTTTACAAAGAGGTTAATGCAGAGCAGAGGAAAATGAAATCCATTTCCAACAGAGGTACAAAAACTCACTGCACAAGTCCTAATTTCCTCTCACACCTCAGGCCAGGCTGCTACCCATTCTAGGCTGCCTATTTTCTGAGAGAAATGCTGCCCATGGAATAAGTACTATAGAGAGGAGCCTGGACAAGCCACGACCTTTGTTAGACACTTGAATGAAAGAAACATCGACAACAAACAAAGAACACAGGATGCTGGTTGACAGGTGCATCCTTGGATCTTTTTTCTTCCTCATCAATTAAAATGCATGAAGGAGGCTGCCTACATGACCTGCCTTACAGGTTAGGTAAGGAAGATTTAATGTCCTAAGTGTTTACAGAATACTGAGTATGATACCTGGCGGAAGATGGCAGTCAGTATTTGCTAAATGCCGACATCTTCATCATCACCACCACCAACGCTTGTTAGCACCAGAGGATTATGGGACCTCGGATTTTTCCAGGACATGGGCTTATGAAAGACCTGCTCAAAGCAACCATTCTCTTGACAAAGGAGGTTGTTCAAGGTTGCAGAGATGACCTGATCCTCTGAAATTCAGCAATATAATTGCCACTGGGGAGAAATGAAGTCATGGACGTTCGCTCTCACTTAGCAGGTAGATAACAGGACAATTAACAAAGGCAAAATCTACCGATCATTTTCTTAACTGATGACAAGAAGTGAAATTCATATTCTTCATGGCCATCCCTTCTAAGAGTTGAGCCCCCAAATTGCCCTACCTGATGAGTAGTCTGCAACCGTAAGGGGGCCACTGGGGCAGCAACACGATGGCCAATAGAAAGCACCACAAATCCTTACGCACAGCTAAATCAGGGAGCAAGCCATTCCTCTAAAAGCAACGGCCATCCGGGATGGCAAGAACCAGACTCTCATCTGGCTTGATTTTCCACTGTTCTGGGATTACCCCCTCCTGCTAGGGCCATCCAAGATTGCGCCATTACCGCTAATGCTTTCAAAAGTGGGACACTGATTCCCGTTGTTCACAACAGGACTGCAGGCTTGGACTACATCTAACTCCTACACGACATGTAGGGGAGAATTTAAAGGACATCTATGGCCCTGAAATCATATACTCTCCTAAATGAAAGTAACAGATGGGCTAGCAGATAATGATCTTTAACTAACAGGCTAAACAGTAACAGGGCTGGTTCTGGGAGCCCTTGGGTTAGCAATCAGGACTGATGTTTGCCAGGGCGAACAGGAATCATGTTCCTTAGAGGACAAGGCAGATAGGATCTAAAGACTCAGGGAAGTCAGAGGGGAGAAGGCAACTCTCCATTCATGGTAGAGGCTTGCAGTGATGACCTTTCTTTAGAATGCACTGTTTCAGATCACCCGGTCTGCAGAAAGCTGTCGTCTGGATGATGGCTTTAGGGGAAAAGTGGGGGACTGGGAAAGGAGGCATAGATCATTCCTCTGTTCAGTATTGCCCAGTTATCAGCTAACGAACACTTGGAAGCATCCAACTCCTCCCTTAAACGATTGCTGAGAAAGGTACCAAGACCCCATTCGGTAGTAAACTCATGATTTACAGTGAACACAGGAGGAGGAGAGCCCTGAGACATGTGGGGTGGAAACTGGGAGTCTGGAGGGGAACAGAACCCTGGCCGCTTCTAGTCCATGTCCCTGGTTACTTGTGCACTGTCTAACATCATCCAGCTAGATCAGCCTGACAACTCTAGGGACCCGAGCGGGAACCAACATGTGCAATCTCATTTCGTTGTGAAATTTCGTTCAATTTCACAGCGTCATCCAAGGAAAGGCAAGAGCAGCTGAAACATCTTAATGCCTCAAGGCCCTTTTGCCAGAGACTGAGGTCTTCCGTCCCCTAGACCTACAACACCATTTCATGGCATTTTCAAAAGGGGTTCACAAGAAGCTGCAGTTTTGGGGAATTTTACTCTTGGGATTTACAGGTTCGCCAGCGCATCTCCCTAAGCAATCCAGAGAAGTCGGCAGAAGCTGATTTGCGATTGGCTTGCTGTAGCAACAACGCTCTTTTCAGAAGAAAATCTTACATGCTCATTTTCCAGTCTAAAATACAGTTTATGTTCCTGGAGGAATGGAAGCAAGATAGTCACCTGAAACATTAAGGAAACGAAATGATTCCTGGCAATGAAAACATAAACATTACTGTAAATATTATCTGCTAAGTGGTGGTAAGCACAGGACACTCCCTATCTCATCTTGCAATTAATTTATGAGTTGGCAAATCGTCTCACTTAAGTTTCAAGGAGTCCAACTGATAACTTGATTGAGATTATAATATGCAAAAGATGCTTATTAGGGGAGTAAGAAGGAAGAGAAGAGAACAAAGACAAAGTACTTACTTGCAGTGATATTTTTTAAAGTAATCTTGAATTGCAAACTTGGCTTTTTTGTTTAAGAGCCAAGACTGATCTGAGCTACAATCCTTTGGTCCTCAGAGTATACTCCATCCTCCGTGGGACACATCTTGCAGAAATCTTCCTTTTATATTTATTTTGCCAAGTTTTCAAGCTCTACCAGGAAGTAGTGAAACACAAAAACTGTCCTTAAAAACAAAACAAAATCCTGCCAAAGTCCAGAAGGTAAGGCAGCCAAGGAAAAAGAAAACCTCTCCAAAACTAGTATCTAATTCGGAAGGGGAACTGCTCCCCTACCTCTGTCTGAATGAGTCCCCTTGTCTTCCCCTGGTGGCATTTCTGATCAGCCAGCCAGTTCTGTTTTCCAGCAATGTGAGGAGGTTTGAAGAGAAATGAACTCATGCTCTGAACTTCCTTGTAGTAAAGGAAAACATATGGAGGCTTTCCTGCCGAGGACTCCCTGCCGAGGCCCAAATTCGAGAGGGTGTGGAATTTACTTGTTAAGGCTCTCCGTCCTCTAGACTCAGCAGTATCTGCTCAGCGCTGAGCCCTGTTGGGCCGCTGCTGCTCTAAAGAAAGCTCTGGAATTCTACAGGAACCCCACCGGCACAGACGACTTGTAGGGAGCTGGTCAACAGTATGTCAGTGCCCTGTTCGTCCTCGCTCGTGCCGCAGTCCCATCTGACCTCCAGGACCAGATAACTGTAGGGAAGGGCTTTCTGCCAGAATACAGGTTTCTCTTCCCCCTTGCTTCCTCCCTGTCTCCTAATCGTCACCTCCTGATTTCTTATCAAAGATAAGCAGTGTCCAGATACGTGCCCTGAGTGAGAACACACCCGAAAGTCAACTTAAAATGTTACTGATGTTTTTCCCTTCTCCTTCTATTCCTTCTAAGTACATGTCTAAAAATGGCACATTTCAAAATAAGCTATGAAGACGTGGAGATAGAAAATTGCACTTAGGATGAAAACAGTCTTTGATGGAAGCCAACCACCGCTACAGAGGTCAGTCCACCAACTCCGTGATTTGATGCTTTTTAATTTGAAATATAAGAAACAGAGCAGTTAATATCAAGAACTTACTTTTAAAAGCGCTATTTGGGCTACTTTCTACTTCATTACCAACAGGGAGGGAGGATACTTCTGCCCAGCAGAGGAGTTCCTCTCCTATTAATCTAGCAATCCCATTATCAAAGCATTAACCATGTGTTTACCTCAATTATCCTAATAATTCACTCTAACTCTGTATCCATCTTTTATATTGCAAACTGGTGTTAAACATCCTCTAAAAATATGTTCCACATGATCTTTCTTTCCATTCCAATGCCTTTATGCAAGCATTTATTTTGCGGAGCAAATGTTTCCATAAGCCCAACTGAGTAACAGAATAAATGATTAAAACCAGTAAAGATGGGTATGCAGATGTGTAAGTTGTATCTGGAGCTCTGGCCTATCTGGGTAGTAGGACAAAGCAAGCTTTGAAGGGACTTAATAAGAAAACTTTTAATATCATCTGGAAAGATTTATCCTATCTGGGGTCCACACACTATGGCCCATGGGCCAAAATAAGGCTCACTGTCAGTATTTGTAAATAAAGTTTTATTGGAAGAGATGCACACCCATGTGTTCACCCATTTGTAGCATCTGTGACTGCTTTCATGCAGAGCTGAGTAGTTATGAAAGAGACTATATGCTCTACAAAGCCTAAAATGTTTACTATCTTATCCTTTCCAGAGAAAGCTTACAGAGCCCTCTTCTGTATAATTGAGGGCCACTAGCTAACTAGGGATCCTTAGGCTTTTTCTCCTGAGTCCTGTAGTCAGGGGTATCACAGGATCATATTTAAGGAAATACCAATCACTCAAATGTCCTCCCCCCACTCCCAGAGCAGATGTGACAGGAGAGCTACTTGGGGGTATGGGGTGTAGGCGGTCCCCAAGCTCCCAGGAAACAGAATGGATCGGGCCACACTGGAATGTTGTAGGATGGCAGAGTCAGGGAAAGAATGCAGACATCATCAAGGAAGGAAGCCAGAGAAGCAGGGCCCAGAGAGAGAATGGAGCAGCACAATAAAGCCATAAATGGAGGGAAACTAATGAAGATTGGTTACACGTCAGGATACGGAGGATGAAATGACTGGAAGAAGTGGTCTGAACTAAGACCTGGAGCAAAAAGGAAGGATGTGGGACACCTTCCTTCTGGTGGCCTGGTACAAAGGTGACTAATATGTCCCAATTTGGACTCCTCTGCACCCTCCTCAGTCCCAAGGAATCTGGAGAGTTGGCTGCCCTACTTGCTGGTGCTATGGAGAAAGCCCGTGGAAGGCGAGCAGAAACAAACAAACAAACAGACAAACACCAAAAAACCAAAATACAACAAACCTGAAAGCCATGACTTCCCAGTGCTTAATATCTTCCTCCTCTGGAGAGCTTAGGTAAAAAGCAGGGAGTCACTCTGGTGCTACTGGGGGCCACCACAGGCCACTGGAGAAAGACAGGGTCTCTGTTCCCTGAGTAAGGGATCTCGCTGGGAGAGCTCGCACCGTGTGAACGGGAAGGGGATAACCTCAAAACAACCAGTAAACAAGTATGAGATCATCTGTCCTACTGGATAGTTTTGCCCTGGCCTTTTCACCCCAAAGCCAGCCTGCATTTTTCCAGAACAGCTGACCTGCATGATTTGATTGCTGCCCATGACTTTGAACTCCCGGCTTTCATTTCCTCAAACTTCACAGCCATCCCAAAAAATAGTTCAGGTTTTAAGTTTAATTCCTTCTGCCTAAATGATGAATGAATGACCCAACTCTGTAGGCCTGGCAAATGTAGCTATTTTTTCATCCATCAAGTGTCAGTAAGTCAGCCCATCAACAAGTATTTCTTGAGCTGCTAGTACGCACCAGGCACTCTGCTGAGCCTGGGGTTAAGGACTCAAGAAGACAGGCAAGGTCTCGAGCCTCATGGAGAGAAAAGAAAAACCCCAAAACATATGAACTGGATAATTTCAGATCGTAAGTGTTTGGGGAGCAATAAGCAAAATGCTGAGATACAGAGGAACTGTGGGGGGTGGGGCAGGGATTCTGTCCTAGGCACGGGGGCCAGAGAACTTTCTGAGAAGGTGACACATTAGCCAAAGCTGGAAGGGGAGAAGGAGCGAGTTGTAGAGGACTCTGAGAACTGTGAGTTCAAAGACAGAGGTAGGAAGGAACATGGCACGTTCCAGAAAGCAGAAGGAATACTGGTGTGGCACAGTGGGTAAGTGGGGGAAGGGTTAGAGATGGGAAGAGACCAGCTGGTGTGTGGTCTAGGAAGGAATAATGAGGTCTGGATTTTTTCCAAGGGCAAGCAAAACTATGGGAAGGATCTAAGCCCGGGGAATGTCTGTGATCTGATTTATGTTTTCAAAAGCATTTCTCTAACCCTGCTGTTGAGAATGGATTGGAGGCAGTTAAGAGTGAAAATCAGGGTATCAGTCGAGAAGTAGGTGTAGGCTGGGATAAAATGCTGTCATTCGCATTCAAGGGAAGAGAAGGGTTTTGAGATGTGTTTTGGAATCTATCAACTCTGCCCCCAGAAACAATCATCTGAAATCATCTCATTTAGTTGTTTGCATGTTAATTTTTCATTTCCACCCCCTTGAAGGAAACTCCAGATCAGGGACCTCATGTTCTTTGTCACCACCACAGCCCCAGGGCCCAGCAGGTGCAGCACACAGAGAAGGGACGCATGTGCCTGTTACTCCGTCTGCTGTAGGTCAGGTATGAGGAGCTAAGACTGAGCTCGGTGGGTCTTGAAACCACAAAATGAGAAAAGAACACACAGCTTTACAAAGTTTCCTTTCCTTCTTGCAGCCTGAACATCTGGGTGGCTACAGTCCATGACTCACTTAGTATCTTTTCTAGCTCCTTCTAAAGAGCTTCCTTCAACAGGAAAGCCTGGGCTGCTGAAAAGGACATTTCTCAGTTGCCCTTGCAGCCAGGGTTCTGCCGGTCTTGCCCACTCTCACAGACTTGAACTTGGTCCTGTTAGTGTGTTAGAGCGACGGCCAAGGGGCAGCCCATCTGCGGGTGCAGTAAGTCGGCAGCAGGGCTCTGCGGACCCCAGCTGGGGCCAGCCTCATGGGCTGTGACCGGAGCAGTCACACAGGGCCCCATGCCTACGAAGGCTCTGAACTGGGTCTGCTGCTCTGCGGTCACTGCCTTGATTCTTACTGATTTTGAACAAGGGGCCTGCATTTTCATTTTATCCTGGGTCACACCGATGACCTAGCCGGTCCTGCCAACAGTTCTGGGCTCAGGCTCCTCCTTCTCTGGGGTGACGGGCTCCCAGAGTCAGTAGGTGCGGCGACAGCTTCCAGTTCCCTGGATGTCGCTCCAGGTGGCATGGTTGGTTCGGGTGTCAACATCTAGGACCGTGGCTCCCTCGTCACCATGGGGGGAGGGGAGTAGCCCCTGGCAGTCCAGGCCCACGCATGGGGGTAGCTCGGGAGCCATTTTTGGAGTCCCAGCTTAACCCTGATCCTCCAGATTAGAATGGTGCTGTGGGCAAAATTCCCTTTCCGTTTCAAACAGTGGTGGAAGCCATTATCTTGGACACTACTCATACCTAATTAAGGATACTCTCGGAGGAACGAGCTGGCTTCTTGAAGAGCTTTTTTCCTGTTTTGTCATCATACTCTGTAGCATTGAGATGGCAGAATCTGAGATTCTGTGTTCTGGACATGCTGTTCATGAGGCGGCAAGCCTGACCTGCTATTGAGCTGCTGGTAGAGACTTGGGCACATTAGTAACCCCCTTAAATTGTGAAGATGCCTCCTTTTTCTCACAGATGTACCGTTGATTTCCCACTGGTGGGCCTAGGAGCATCAGCCTGTCGACAAGCTCACCTGGATGTCCGTGTGACAGAAGGAACGTCAGCAAGCTGTCTGACCAGGTGTATTGGTTACCTGTGGCCGCCAGAGCAAGCTACCACAAACACAGGAGCTTAAAACAATAGGAATTTATTCTCTCATGGTTCTGGGGGCCAGAAGTTCCAGATCAAAGTGTGGCAGGGGTGGTTTCTCCCAATGGCTCTGAAAGAGTGTCCGTTCTGTGATTTGCTCCCGGCTTCTGTCGGTTGCCAGCAAATCTTGGCTTTTCTTGGCATTCCGTACTCCATTCTCTGCCTCCTTGGTCTTCTGGCGTTTTCCTTCGTGTGTTTCCGTGTTTTCTCCTTTTCTTACAAGGACACTAGTCATTGGATTCAGGACCAATCCTAATCCAGTGACCTCCTTTAACCTAATTACACCCGCAAAGACCTTACTTCCATCCAAACAAGATCACATTCTATGGCTCTAGGTGGATGTTAACTTTGGGGGTGGGGGGGCGCTATTCAACCCATAATACCCTTCCAGCCAATGGAACGAAGTAAGGCCTTCTGGTCCACAGAGAAGTCAAATATCTTGATCTTCTGGCTGTATGTTCTGGCCCGTTGAATGAACGGGCAATGGGCACGTGAGTTTAGAAGGACTTAGAGGTAACCACGCTGTTGTGGAAGAAAGTGAAAGACATTTACCTTGTTTTACCTTCAGAGTCCTACCCTTCACGGTACCTCTGTATTTGCAGTGACATCTTGCTTCTTTCTGATGCATTGGTTGTCAGAACATCTTAAAGCTACAGAAAAATGTCCACAATTTACCCAAAATAAACCATCAAAAATACCAGCCGCCTCATCTGAATTTTTTTTTTTTTCCTCCATGAACGCACCTCTCCGATTTTGTTCTGCCTAGGGAAATTTCCGTGGTACCGTTAGCAAAGGACAAGTGTTTGTGCAGAGGAGAAAAAGGTCGGGCAAAGTCATGGAAACTAATGTTGCTTTACTCATGTACAGTGACGACTTTTTACATTTCACAAATCAAAAAACAATTTAAGCTATTTTAGATACTTTTTTTCTAGTTCAATGGCGTCTAATTCCTTAAGGCCGAAGAAGCAAGTATTTCCCCCCAAAAATGAATACCTAAAATGACACTACAAAATATAGCCTAAGGATGAAGATATCTTTTTTTTATGAGCAGAGAAAAGAAAATTGCATTACCGAACTAGACAAAAAGCCATTCCATCAGAACTGTTTTATCGTTTTTCACTGTACATATCTTGCCAGGAGAGAATTACATTTATCAAGCAGCACTGAAAGCTATTTATTCCCTTCTTATTCCATTAATTAAACTATAATACAATCACTTGGGTTACCCATAACCATAATCTTTGGAAGATTAATATAGGATGCTATTCTTTTGCTCATATTTGTCTTCGGCAGGGTAATGAGACAGCAATAAAGTTTATGTTCCCATAACGTGTACGAATGGTATATTGCACCGAATAGCTAACATCAAAAATAACTACTGGTATAAACAAAACCACATAACACAATCATTCTTGGCACACATTAATGTGTCATTGCAAATATTAATACAATAGCCCTTGTTGCTACAAAAAAAAATCTGAATATTTAAATAATAAGAATGCGTAAAGAAAAAAATCAATGAAATATGTGACATCTGAAAAAATAATCTGAAATAGATTTTGGTGGTTAGCCCTCAAATTACCTCATTTTTCATAAATACTCCGAGGAAACTAAAACTTGCATTGTTCTAATCTGAGTATTTGTCCCCATATAATTTAAAATTCAAATTTACAATGCAGAAACATTGCTGGTATAATAGGCACTTAAAACCTGTGCCATTTTGCCGTTTGGCCACATTTACATTTATCAATGAATTATTTCTCACAACACTTGTCAACAAAGTTTCATAATCCATTTGCTTTAGATGGGAAAATTAAGACCAAAAAAACATTTTGAAATTTGTGTTTTAGGTACACAGAAGAATCAGCCCCAGAGAAAGACGGAAAAAGAGCTATTGGTGAGAACTTTGCATAAATATTCAACCTATGTATCTATCTTCTCTAGCCACATAATCACCTCCTTTTATTTCACCAGTAAAGGGATGCCAAAGACCTTAATTTTGTGTGTTTTTATTGTCTAATCATAGCGATCATTAATAGTGAACACAAACTCCTCTGGAAAATAAATCTTCATGTTTTTAATTCCTGCTTGTGCTTCCCGAGGGCACAGAATAAAATCACACAGACTATCCTACTAATTAATAGTTATCTTACATGGATAAAGGAGGGCTCCAAACATCCGGCCTGATACTTCACTTTTCTTACGGCTAATAAAAACATACGAGTCCATCTTCATACGAAGACACAGATGGATTGATCTGCCAACACTGACAAGGCAAATTGTGTGCCATAATTCTCTTATATGAGCTCCAGTAAGTAAGACAGTCCCCAAGCCCAGCTCTCATCGAAGTTAGACCAGAGCCATTCTGTACTGGATGGGTATGTAAAAAGTTTTTGAATGGGGGGCGCCTGGGTGGCTCAACAGGTTAAGTGTCTAATTCTTGATTTCAGCTCAGGTCATGATATCAGGGTCACGGGATCGAGCCCCATGTCAGGCTCTGCGCTCCGTGTGGAGTCTGCTTGTCCCTCTCTCTTCTCCTCCCCCTGTTCCCTTTCTCTCTCTTGAATAAATATTATGAAATCATAAAATAAATAAATAAAATAATATTTATTTATTTGAGAGAGCGAGCATGTGAATGAGAGCTAGCAAGCGAGCCCACAAGCACAGGGGAGGGGCAGAGGGAGAGGGAGAGGCGGATTCCCCGCTGAGCCCTGACTCCACATGGGGCTTTCATGACCTGAGCCCAAGGCAGATGCTTAACCTACTGAGCCCTACAAATAAAATCTTTAAAATTATTTTTTGAATGAAAAAAATCTGAATGAATTAGCAACAATCAAATGGAATTTTTATTTGAATTATCACCAATTCCAAATTGTTCCGAAACCGAACCCTCTGTTGCTGTCCTTGATCCCTTCAACAGGTGCCCAGTTCTTCCTTTAGCTATTATACCCCCCCAAATTTTTCTTTTTATTCCTGGTTCTTTTTGTATTTATTCCCTGGATCACTCATCTCCTTTCTTTCACGCTTAAGCTTTTTTGTCTACTTTTCGACATTCTTCATTTCCCCTTGACTGTCCATCTGTATCTCTGCTGCTTTCAGATTCTGGTTAGGGGATGCTCACTCCCCCCGCCAGTCGCCATTTATTCCTTCCTGCTGGATTACTCCAGTGCAACTCACCCAGAGAATTGGTGACGGAAAGCGGGAGGCATTTAGCTGTAGGTCCGTGTAAATACTGCTCAGTAATATACCCAGCAACCTTAAGCATCTTTTTCAAAAAGGAAGAAAAAAAAAAAAAAGACCACAATTCAACTAAAAATAAACTTAAATACTTACATAAAACAAGGTAGTGGTCACAATGAAAAAAAATTAAAATGCAACTGGGAAGATAAACAAAAGAGTTGGTAAGTTTCTTTCTATTTGTGACACTGACTTCTTTAAACACCCATAGTAGCATTTTGTGTGTTTCCTTTGTTGTTTCTCCTGGTGTTGAGCCACCTCTGATCATGAATGAGAAGAGTTTCAAAGTGAAATTCAAGCTACAGCCAGTTTGGAGAGCACTTGACTTTCTCGCAAGCCTCCCACATCATTCCTCATTAGGTGTTGTTCAGATTTTCATCAACTTTTTAATTTAGGGAACATATTTAGATCGTGGCAAGTCTGAATTGACTTACTGAGTAAAATTCAGTGACATGGCAATAATGGCTTCTCGAAAGTTCAGATATATTACACCCACTGCATTCTCCTTGTCCATTAGTTTTATCATTCCATAAAAAAGCAACTGAGTTAGTAAAACATGATTTCTGCTCCTCGTTTTTCTAACCTTTAGTTGGTTTAAAGGTTACTCTTCTCTTAATATTTGTTCAACTATTTCACCATGGTTTTAAGCTACACTTTCTGGGCAGTAAATTCTTAAGATGCATTTTGCTAATATCTTTTAAAACTAAAAATACCATATCTTTTTCTTTTCCCTCCAGTTCTTATTTACTATCCAAACGCTATGTCTTTCTAATCTTGAGAGCCCTTCAGTCATTGGATTCTAGTTAATAACATAACTGTCAGATGTCCTTATCCGTTTTTGCCACCTAAATATTTTTGGTCGTGAGGTAATCCTAGCATTTCCAGCCCTGCCTCAATCAAAGTAACTATTTTTCTGAACATGTGTGATTTCATATATATATATATATATATATATAAGCCCCTCTTCCCCCCCCCAACTACTGCTCCCCAGTTACAAAGTTGCTCACACCCAGTAGATGAATTAAAATACTCTGCCTGCCTTAGGATGAGAGGTCAAATCTGACACCTGCAGGCTTCCTGGCTGTTTTTCTCTTGTTCTCTCTCTCCTTCCTGCTTCCCTGGGTAAGTGAGGTATGCGGAGACTCTGGACCTGCTCCTAGAGGAGACCCAGACTCGTCTTTGCTTGGACAACTCCATTCCACCACCTCCTATATCGTGGAATATGTGACCAGACCATTAATTTTTTGTTTATCTTTTTTCTTTTTTACTTTTTAGCTCCATGACTAGCAAAAAGCAACTTACACACTGTTTTCCCAGCCAGCACCTTGCCGGTACTGTCCTTCCCCTTTGAAACATTAAGCAATACTCTTCCTTCAAGGGGAAAAAAGCTGGGATGTTGTTCACTACTGCTGGGAGCTCTGATGTGACAAGATGTTCACTTGCAAAATATACTGTTCAAGGACAGATCAAAGAGCTGGGTGGACCCTCCGAGAGGATTTGGTGTTCTTCTCTACATCAAAGCAGAAAAAATGAAAACTGGTCACAGGAGGTTGGGATGGATTCTGCTGTCATCTGGCATAGAGTACATGATAACAGAATGGCAAGACAAGCTGGGATACTCAATGACAATCTATTTCCTTGCTTCTCATTAAACTAAAGGTTACTGAGAGTCGTCACCCCCATAGCTGGAGCATAAAAACACAAGACTTTTGTTTTGGTGAATAAAAAGTGTCAGCTCATAGGTAATTCGGGGCTTGAATGGGAGAGCCACAAGATCAGGGACACGGTCGCACTTTATCTTTATAATTTAGTATTTTGAGAGTGGGCTTTTGGACTCCAATTGTCTCATGGTCCAAAAAGGCTACTGGAGCTCCAACCATTAGATCTGAATTCTAGGCAGGAGGAAGGAAAGAGGGAAGAAGATGTTCTTGGCTCCCTCCACTCCCACCCCCAGCTTTAAAGATGCTTTTCTGAAGTTCTGCGATAAACCATACATATCTCCTTGGCTAGGCTGTAGTCGTAAAGCCATAACTTCTGAGGAAGGCTTAAAAAAAAGGCATCTCTTCTCCAGATACCATGACGTCAGCCACGAGCCTGAGTTCTGTTACCAAGGAGGCAAAACGCAATGATAGATCGATCACTAACACTTCGGACACCCTCATGTACTGAAGTGGTTACAAAGAGCAGGTTACATAAACTGCCATCGCCTGATGGGTGACGAGGATGTTGTTAAACCTGTGGCGCAAAGTTCCATCCCATCGCCATGTTCCCTGGGCCAAGAATTGGTCTCCAGTTTCCTAGTGACCCCTACTACTCTTCCTTCAGGCCTCAGTCCCATGCCGCTTTCCTGGGAAGGTCTTCTCTGCCCAGATGGAGGTCCTCCTCCTGCACTGCACAGCCCGAGCACTTCCCCTGTTTCCCACCCCCGGGCTCTGCCCAGGGCAAGTTTTCCAGATGCACATGTGCCTTGTGGTCGATGACCGCCAGGACTTCCACCGTAGGCTGAAAGCCTCACGAAGGCAGGATTTAGCCTTCTCTTTGTTTCTTCACCACCATATCCTAGAAGAGCACTGGCAACGTAGCAGGTATTCCAGAAAGATCTGCTGAAGAACAGAATCAGACCCTCCCACGCAGAAGCAATGCAGCCCTGCTGAGAGGGCGACAGGGAGACCTGCGTCTGCTGTGACCAGATTTCAGTGGGGCTGGAATGGAAACAGTTTCGATCCTCGATGAGAGCAGACACTACTGGTTTCTCGGGCAGAAGGAAACTAGAAGCCTATCTCCATCTGTCCCAGCTCGCTGCTCTTAAGGGCCCTGTCCTCATCTATGGGATAAGCTGAAGGAAGGGCTCATTAAAAAGATGCCCTCTTTGGTCCATGAATGTCTCTGAGCACAAACCCTTACTCCATCCACCCTTCTCTCTCCTGAACCCACTCCATTTGGCTGACCCTTACACTGCCATTTTCTATTTTAACTGTCCGCTAGTGTTCTCTGGGTTGTGATGCTTTGTACTACCCTGGTGTTTCCTGAGCCTGTTTTTCTGGAACTCTCTCTTGGGTTTCCTCTTGCTACTCCTTTTTTTTTTTTTTTTTTTTTTTTTGTTTCTGTGAGCCCCTAGAATTTCAATTGAGACCCAAACCCAGGACTTCGTAGATGTATTCTAGTTAGCTGGCCATGTGTATTTGTTTTTACACAACTATAAAATAAAATGTGTGTGATTGTCATCCTACGGTGGCAGGAGGTGAGTCACTGTCAACACTTCCTTTGGTGTCTTCATAAAATTCCAAGTAGAAAACTATTCCAAAATTGAAACAGAGAGGAATGTGTCTGAGGGAAGCCCCTATGATTATTCCAGGCAGCACTCTGCAATGGGTAAAGTGAGATACACAGCACCCTCAACAAGATGTTTTTAAAAAATCAAGCTTACCATTTTCTCTCTGGGTATGGATCCATTCTTCATAGACTTTACTTTTAGAGTAGTGAGGTTCACAGCAAAACTGAACATAAAGTGCAGAGGTCCCATACACCTCCTGCCACCATATGCGTGGCCTCTTTCACTGTCAACAGTGACATCAGAATGGGCACTTGTTACAACTGATGAACCATCACAGACACAACATTATCACTCCAAGTCCACAGTTTACATTTAGGATTACTCTCGGTGTTGTCCATTCTATGGGTTTGGACAGACGTATGATTACCCACCGCTATCGTATCATACAGAATAGAGTTGATGCCCTAAAAATTCTCTGTGCTCGGCCTCTTCATCCCTCCCTTCTTCAGCTCCTAGCAACCACTGATGTTTTCACTGTCTCCACAGTTGTGCCTTTTCCAAAATGTCATATAATTATTACCATATACCAGGCAGCCTTTTTATATTGATTTCTTACACTTGGTAAAATTTAAGTTTCCTCCATGTCTTTTCACCACTTGAGAGTGCTTTTCTTTTTACTGCTGCATAATATTCCACTGCATGGATATACCACTGTTTAACCACTTAACTACTAAAGGACATCTTGGTTGTTTCCAAGTTTCAATTATGAACCAAGCCCTTATAAGCATCTGGTTTTGTGTAGATAAAACCTTTCAGCTCATTGGAGAAAACACTGAGAAGTTTGGTTGTGGGATTGTATGGTAAGAATATATTTAGTTTTGCAGGAGGTTGTCAAACTGTCTTCCAAAGCGTCTGTACCATTTTGCATTTCCACCAGCAGTGAATGAGAGTTCCTGTGGTTCTACATCTTCCCCAGCATCTGATGTTGTCAGTATTTTGGATTTTAACTAGCCTGACAGGTTTAGGTAGGCATCTCATTGTTTTATTTTGCAATTCCCTAACAACATATGATATTGAGCATCTTTTCATGCACTTTTTACCATTTGTGTTTCTTCTTTGATGAGATGTCTGCTCAGATATTTTGTCCGTTTTTAAACTGGGTTGTTTATTTTCTTATTATTGAGTTTAAGAATTCTTTGTATATTTTGGATAATGGTTCTCTATCAGATGTGTCTTTCGCAAATATTTTCTCTCAGTCTGTGGTTTGTCTTTTCATTCTCTTGACACTGTCTTTTAGAGAGCAGTAGTTTTTAATTTTAATAAAGCCCAACTTATCAATTATTTCTTGCATGGATCGCACCTTTGGTGTTGTAGGTACAAAGCCATTGCCAAACATAAGGTCATATAGATTTTCTCCTATGTTACAGTCTATGAGATTTATAGTTTTGCAGTTTAAATTTAGGTCTATGATCCATTTTGAGTTAATTTTTGTGAAGGATGTAAGGTTGTGTCTGGATTTATTTTTTTGCATGTGGACGTCCAGTTGTCCTAACAACATTTTTTTTTTTTTTCATTGTATTACCTCTGTTCCTTTGTCAAAGATCCATTGCTTTGTGTATATGGGTTTATTTACAGGCTCTCTATTCTGTTCCACTGATCTGTTTGTCTCTTCTTTTGCCAGTACCACACTGTCTTGGTTACTGTGGCTTTCTGGTAAGCCCCAAGGGCAGGCTGTATCCAATGTTCTTCAGTAATGTGTTGGCTCTTCCGGGTCTTTTGTCTCTCCATATAAGTTTTATCAGTTTGCCAATATCCATAAAATAACTGCTGGGACTTTGGTTTGGATTGTACTGAATCTATAGATCAATTGAGAAGAACTGACATCTTGAAGGGATCGAATCTCCCTGTCTGTAAATACGGGATATCTCTTTATTTATTTATCCTTTTTGATTTCTTTCATCAGAGTTTGTTATTTTCTTCATATAGACCTTGTATATATTTTGTTAGGTTTATACCTAAGAATTTCACTTTTGGAGTGCTAATGGTAAGTGGCATTGTGATTTTTTTTTTTTTAATTTCAAATTCCAACTGTTTGTTGCTGGTATAGAGGAAAACAATAGACTTTGCATTTTTGCTGTAATTGCTTATTAATTCCAAGACTTTTGTTAGTTCTTTTGGGTTTTCTGTATAGATGATCATGTCATCTGCAAACAAAGAGTTTTATTTCTTCCTTCCCAAGGTGTATACCTTTGGATAACTTTTTAAAAGGAGGATATAATTAATTCATAGATCATAAAATTGACCCTCTTCAACTGTACAATTCAGTAGGTTTTAGTATATTCACAAAGCAGGCAACCACCACCACTATTTAACTCCAGACCATTTTCATCACCCAGAAAAGAAATCCCATGCTCACTAATTGAATATGCTCATTCCCTGCTGCCTGAATGAATCACATTTTACACAAGGAATCCAACATCCAAGATAAATAAACTATTGTGACTGGGGCGCCTGGGTGGCTCAGTGGGTTAAGCCTCTGCCTTCGGCTCAGGTCATGATTCCAGGGTCCTGGGATGGAGCCCAGCATCGGGATCTCTGCTCAGCAGGGAGCCTGCTTCCCTTCCTCTCTCTCTGCCTGCCTCTCTGCCTACTTGTGATCTCTCTCCGTCAAATAAATAAATAAAATCTTAAAAAAAAAAACACAACAAACTATTGTGACAAAATGTAAAAGTACAAAAGAAAAGGCAAATGAAATACAATTCAAAGCACAATATGACCAATTTCCAAGTGAAAAATGCTAGGCTAAACATTATGAAATTGTCATTTTTATAAACAAAATCGTCTACTGGTGGCAATTTCGTATGACTCAACCTAATACTTGCATCGGTATACTTGAATCACTGAATTGTCTCACAATACCTTGAGATGACTGTAGTCTTCATGTTAACTTAGTTCCCAAGCACAGCAACAATAATGTGTAAGCAAAACATAAATAAATAAAAATTGCAAACGTTCTAAAAATCACATTTAAATCCTGGATTTAAGCACCCACCAGTGATTCTGACCTAGTTCTATGCCCTAGATGCCCTAGACAGTTGCCCCCACATGCACAGAAAGGGGATCCAAATACTTACAACTCATTTTATTTATGTATGAATGTATGTAAAGATTTTATTTATTTGAAAGAAAGAGAGAAAGCACGAGCGGGGGGGAAGGGCAGAGGGAGAGGGAGAAGCAGACTCCCTGCTGAGCAGGGAGCCCCATGTGGGGCTCGATACCAAATCCCCAAGACCATGACTTGAGCCCAAGGCAGACTCTCCATTGACTGAGCTGCCCAAGGACCCTACTTAACACTAATTTTAACGAAACTTTTGTACAGTACTTACATTTGTCAGAGAATTTCCATGAGTAAGTCACAAATACATTCTACAACTCCACTAATCACCATTAGGGAAAAGCAGCAGGGACTTGAGCCAGGACTGTGTACCCATGGCCAGGCATCTCTTCCTCTGGCGTCCTGTCCGCTCGGTTTCTGCAACAATGGATGCTAATAACACACAGGGGCTGTTTGGGCTGTTTTGACCGTTTTGGCCAAGCCGTGACCATATTTTAACCTTGGCTGTTACTGTGATTTGTTTGGACAGACTGCATTTTGTTGGTTTGTTTTAGTTTTTTTGAATAATAATTATGTGGATTTTTTTTTCTTTTTTTTGGAAAAGAAAAACCATTAAACCTTCAAGAATGTTTGTCAGAAGGGCTAAAATGTCCAACCAAATGGCCAGGAAGTTTCTGATACTAAACATTCACCAGGTCCCTTGGACATGTTTTTTGCATGTGTTTTCTTGGAGCAGCTAATAACAGGGCTACCTAGCTGAAATGTTCTTTTTCTAGGCCATTTGATGAAGAAAATGTCAGAGAAACAGTTGGCTTAAAACTGACACTAAAAGGGAGAAAATGAAAAAGCAAAATATCAGGGATAATTGACATCTGAATACTATAAACTGCACTTAACTAGAAATATATCCTTTGTTTCAGAACTAATATGTTTTTAAAAGATTTTTACTTATTTATCTGAGCAAGAAAGAAAGACAGAGAGCAGAATGAGAGGGAGGGGAAGAGGGAGAAGCAGACGCCCCACTGAGCAGGGAGCCCAATACGGAGCTCAATCCCAGGACCCTGGGATCATGACCTGAGCCAAAGGCAGATGCTTAATCCACTGAGCCACCCAGGCGCTCAAGAGTTAATATATTTAAAGAATAGTTTGGGAAGAGAAGAGTTAATGGTATTTCTTCCCTTTAAGGCAACTTTCTTAACTGGGCCAGGACACAAACTAAATGACAGACTTGCTAAGAGCAATATTCGCTTCATAGATTAAGTGCTAGCCTTATCCATACTGAGTTGGATACTGAGTTGAAAGCCATCCTATTCACAGTAGAAGTTGAGGATCTGTCTAGAGAAGGAGTACACTATAGTTTGGCAACATCAGGTTATGTTTATTTTGTTGCTGATTTTTTTTTTTTATCATTTTTGGGCCAAAAGCATGGCATATATTGGGGGGAAGTGAATTTTGTCCAAATTAGGAGTGCATTATGGCTGCCTCCCCAGCTTAGCACTGGTAGTTACAGAGAGTTCTCTCTGGGTTCTATCCGAACATTCATCCAGAAGGCCGCCACGTGCAGAGAAACCTTCTGTTTCTCGTCCCTGAGACAGATGTGCACCTGCCGCCCTCAGAAGTTATTGGCCAACTAGGGTAACAACTTTGGGCTTGTTATCCATGTAACCACCACAATAGCAGCCTCATAGCCCTGAATCCTGGTGGGGTTGATGAAGACACCTAATAGGTTTGAAGACCCCTGAAATAAGACACAGAGACCTGGCAGGTTGGTTGCTGGTGTGAGGCAGGCAAGGAGAGGACCTTGAAGGGCCGTCCCCATGGCTCCTGTCCGTGAGAGCGCCAGCTGCTGTGACCCCCCCCCCTCACCTGAGACCCGTTTTCAGACCATCTTCTTCCCTTTATGCTCTGGAGTCTAAAACCCCTCTTACGTTTCTGATCGGTTAAGTTAGGCGAAAACAGTTCCATCTCCTCCACGCGTGGGTGAGATCTCAGCCCCTCAGCAGGACCGGTCTCTGGACACTCTCCTGCAGTCCTAGACTCCCATGCGCCTTACTGACAGCTGCTCAGAAAAGCAGAGTTTACCAGGTCTGTGAGCTACACACTCACGCGTCACTGCATTATTGTCTGGGGCTAACCATCCTTCATTCTGGGTCATCTCCACCAAGGATGGGTGGCAGCTGGAGGGGAGTGCAAGTGGAAGACATATGATGGCTCTGGGATAGGACAATCTGCAGCTTACGGTCCCAGGCAGACCCCCCGGTGGTGCTACAGCCGTGACTGTGTGTGAAATGTGGCCTGGCTTCACACAGCTCCCCCCCCCCTCCCCAGGACCAGGAGACCACCTGCAGAGAAGACGATTTACATAAATAACAATTTGACTTCAGCTTCCCTTGCAGATGGTCCTGATTTGGAAAAAAAGGTATGCAGACAGTCTTTGAAATACGACTTCTGTATTGTCGGCCACTTAGAATTCTTCTGTGTAAGTCCCATGGTCCCCATGACAAGTTACTGACTTGACATCATTAGCTTCCTCTGCAACCCAGTTCACTTTTCTTAATTTATTTTTATTTCGCAAATCAGCAGGCCCTAATTTCTGAATTGACTTTTTTCCCCTTCTCATTTCCAAATATAACTGGTCATCAAATCCTATATATACTTGTCCTCCCCATTCCTACTGTCACCATTCTAATCCTGATGCTTATGACTCTATGCCTGGCCTATCCCACTATAATCTCCATGTTTTAGGTGTCCCCAACCCGCCCTTCACATGACTGCCAAATCGGTACCATTTAACACATTTTCTCCTAGACTTTGCATGCACTGATGCCTTCGATCGCTCCCCATTACCCATATACAATGCATTGTGCTGTGTTTTACTACATTTACTAACTCGGTTGTCACTTCCTTCCAACAGATATTGAATCAGTACGTACCTGCAATGTGTTCCACATCACCCTTAGCCCTGGGGAGATAGCCATGAACTAGCTAAGTCCATTTCCTGCTTTCTGTTTTAGAGAAGGGGGTTGGATATTGAAGATGAATGCTCAGAAAGAAAAACTATGAAAACACGCAATGAGAGAAGCAACGCTATTTCTAGGGTCCTGCGAGGCTTCCCCGGGAGTGACACTGAAGCTGAATGCCAGGTAAATATTGGTGATTATTGGGCAGGGGAAGGGGACAGCATATGCAAAGGGCCTGAAGTAGAAAAGAGCCTGATGCATCCATGGGAAGAAAGAAGGCTGGTGGAGCTGGATGCAGAGAGTGGGGAAGCACAGTGGGGAATAAAGACCAAAGGTCACCCAGGGCCAAACTATGCAGAGCCTGGTAGGATGCGCTGAGGAATTTGGGCTTCATTATAAAAGCAATGGGAAACCACAGGCAGGTCTGAAGCAGAGGAATGCAACTTACTGTGTTTTAGATCACCCCAGCTGCACGGCACAGACGTTTGGAAGAAGATGCTGCCAGTGGTCAAACAGAAGTGTTGCGGGATAGATAATAGATTGGTGGTGGCTTGGACCAATGTGGTGCCATGGAAGTCAGTGGAAAAGGAGCAGACATATGGATTCAAGAGAGCATGAGATGTGGTTAGCGGCAGTGAGGGGCAGGGAGAGGAGAGACAGACGGAGGTTAAGGATGATGGCCAAGTTCTTGGTCTTTATTGAGCTGAGGGCCCTGGATGCTAAGCTGAGTTTGGGATAGTTCAGTCCACAGTGGATTCCCCCAATAGGTGGGAGCATATGGCAGTTTGGAGCTCAGAAGAGGGGTCCCTGTGGGGAAACATATTGGAGATTCATTGGAATATTTGATAATTGTGACCATGGGAGGGGATGAGGTTGACAGGGAGAACTTGGAGGTGGAATGGTGAGTAGAGAAGGAAGACCTTGCCAGGGAGTGTGAGAAGGGCAAGCTAATTAAGTCAAAGAAAAGTGGAGGAGGTGTTATCTGGAGAGCTAAGGGAAGAGAATGTGCCAAAGGCCCGGGCTGTTAAATGCCGTTGAAGGCAGCACGTAGCCCCATGGAGCTACGGAAATCATGCGTACATTTCATGTCTCCATGTGTTAGTCTGGATTCCACTCAGGGGAATCCCCTCCATCCCAGCTGCTATTCAAAGAAATTTATAAACAGCAAGATACACCTGTGCTGTAGAGTTCTCTGGGTTTTGACAAATGCACAGAGTTATGTGCCCAGCACCACAGTCATGATACAGACCAGTTCTATCTCCCCCGTCCCCCAAGGTTGCCTCATGCTGTCCCATTAGCTCAGTCTTTCTCCCCAACTCCTAGGAAACCACTGATCTGTCTCCATTCTGAGAGGTTTGTCTTTTTCAAAATGCCATGCATGGAATCACGCGTTATGCAGCCTTTGGGGCCCGGCAAACTGTATGCAGAGATCATTCATGTTATTATCGATTCCTACGTGACTCGCTCGTTCCTGTTCCCTGCTAAGTGGTAGTGCATTGTGCAGCTCTAACCACAACCTGTTTATCCGTTCAGCGGTGGAAGGACATGTTGGTTCCTTTCAGTGTTTGCTGATCATGAACGGAGCCGTCATATACATTCGCAAGCAAGTGCTGTCTGAACAAAAGTTTTCATTTCTCTTGGGAGTGCAATTTCTGGGTTGCACAGGAAGGCTAGTTCAACTTTCTAATCACCAATGTCTTAATGATTTTGTGGTTTTGGTGAGGTGGTAGGATCAAAACAGGATTGGAGATGGTTAAAAGTGTGTGGGGGGGTGCCTGGGTGGCTGAGTTGGTTAAGCATCTGACTCTCGCTCTCGGCTCAGGCTGCGATCTCAGGGTGCTGGGATCGAGCCCTGAGTGTGGCTCCCTACTCAGCGGGGAGTCTGCTCCTCTCTCTCTCTCTCCCTCTGACACTTCTCCCTGCTCATGTTCTCGCTCTCTTTCTCTCAAATAGATAAATCTTTAAAAAAAAAAAAAAAGAGTAAGAGGGAGGCAAGGAGGTACATGAATTACGTGAAAGCAGGGCTTTGGAGGAATCTGGCTGACGTGCAGAGTGAACAGGGCTGCGGCTGGAGGTGGCCCCCAGGTTAAGGGAGGAAGGGTTTGGCAAAGATAAAAAAAAAAAAAAAAAGACCATGAGCCCATGGTTAATGAGGGCAGGAAGGAGAAAGGAGACAGGGAGGGGATGAAGATAAAGATAATAGGGGAAGGAGTGGGTAAGCAGACTTCTGTGAGGACAGGAGACACTGGCTTTGGATAACAAGGAAGTAGCCCCTTCATTTTACTGAGAGAACAGGAAAGCAGTGAGCCTCTCGAAGCCCTAGTCTGATCTTAACGTGACCTCATAGAGGACAGTGGAAGACAAGTTCAGACCTTTCAAACCACCTGCCTGCATAAGCCCTTGACCCCACCAGACAGTCTCCTGATGACACCAGGCCTGTGCTGGTCTCTAAGGGCCAGTCAGTGTGGGGAGGAGGCAGTCCTCACCTCTGCCTGGGCAGCTGTAATGGGGCAGGTGCTCAGGACAAGAAGCCAAGCTCCCAGTTCAGCGGACTGTTAGTATTTACCTACACACGTATTTTTGCTTTATTTCCTACCAAAACACACTTATTGCAAAGTATGATCTCCATGTCCCAAATAACCACCAGTTCAACAGACACCCCAAGGTCACAACACCTGCGCATGCACAAGACTTGGGGAGCAGGTGACACGCTCATGAGAATTCCCCTCACTCTGTGCAATCTGGCATATTCGCCAGCCTTCCGGATAACATCAACGCGTTTCCTTTCAATGGCCCCTGACACTGACCCCTGGTAATTAGAAGTTGTGGGGACTTCCCACTCATTCCCGAGGAGAGCAGGACAGATTTTTTTTTTCTACTCTTAGAAAAAGAAAGTCGTGGTAACAATCATGACACGATAAGAAAACAGCATTTGTGTTCGTTTAAATGATGACAATGCAAGTGTGCTGAGCATGTTGTTGAAGAAATCATGGTTTTAAGACCTCCAGGGAATATATGAAATGACTTCAGCCCATCGTTCAGATTCTAGAAAGCCTCATTCTGGTATGCAGTGGAGCAATGTGTGAGCCAAGACTGATAATCACACAGTCAGTTGTCGGATATCAGATTTAATACCTTAAAAACTCACAGGAACAAATAATGTTTCGTAGAACAGTTGCATACAAAAGGACTTGCTGTGGGAATCTCATCTCACTGTACCTGAAACAGACAGGAGTTTAAAGGCAGGAAACGTAATTTCTTGGTTTTGGAAAAAGGCTTGGAGACAGTCGTTAAGTCTAATATAATCAGGGAAATACTCGGCAGGTGGCACGTCGAGCTGTGAATCCAGAAATAATCTACACAGGTGACTAATGTTTTAATGACTTCTGGTTATTGTTTTGATTTTTTTTCCAGCCACAATGTTACACATCACAGAGCGGCCATGAGCTGCCATTCTAGAAGTAAATTTGCTTGTACTTTTGAGAAATTCCTTCTAGGCTACTTAGCGTCTTTAAAGCAGGGCTAAGAATGTTAGGAAGAGGCTCTGTGATTGTAAAGTTGTTGCCTGATTTTGAATCACTCACAGACTTCTCGAAGGCAGCCACTCTACGCTGGGGGCTGGGGACCCAGTGTGGATTAGAGATGTCCCTCCCGCGGAAGCACTCACTGTCCGTCCCCACAGATGCTCTCTGGGAGAGATCGGAAAGCAGAGACTAGAATCCAGTGTGATTTGTGGCACTGGGGGCAGAGGAAAAGGAAGATTAGCTCTGTTTGGAAAATCTAGAGAAGACCTGTTTAAGAAAGCATTCTCAGTCTACTGGATCTCAGTGGAGGAATAGGGTCTTCCTGATAGAAGGGACAGAGAACAAGGCAAAGACAGAGTGGCCAAGACGGTGCTCAGACACACAGAAGCCAAGATCATGGGCTGGAAAATGACTCCTCAAGCTTGGCATCCCTGACTTCCCAAAGCCAAAGCCTCTCTCTCTGGGAGGAAAACCCATTCTCCACCTAACCCTTGCAGTCTGTCTGGTGCCACACAGCTGCAGGGCTCCTGCGGGATGTAGAATGGGAAACGGATGAGTGAGCCCAGGAAAAGGACACTGGGGCCACCTTGTTAGAAGTGGACTGTCCCTTTCCTTGGCTTGGGAACCCAGTAGCTGCTCTGCTCCATTTTTATCCCATCACGGGAAGCCCTGGGAGCTTCGACACAGCTCTGGCTTGACAGAGAAAACCACTCACAACATACTGTTTCTAACCCCCGTGCAGCCGGGAAGCTCGTCACCTTCTCACTTCTAAATGTGTAGATGTGAAAAAAGCGCTGAGATCTGTCACCATGAGCAAGAAGACTGCCAGGATGGAATAAAACCCTTGAGTATAGCGTAATATGCTTTCCTCTGTGGCTCTTAGGAACTGAATGTGTGCATTGCTCCAAAATTCCTAGGCGGAAATCCCAAGCCCTAGGGTGATGGTATTAGAAAAGGCAAGGCCTTTGGGAGGTGACTCAGTCATAAGAGTCGGGTTCTCATGGATGGGACTAGTGCCCTTCCAAGAAAGACCCCAGTGGGCTCTCTGCTCTTTGCGCCGCGTGCGGCATACATCATGCAAAATCTGTCTGCATCCTAGAAAAGGGGATCTCACCAGAAATCGACCCTGCCGGCAGCCTGATCTCAGACTTCCAGCCTCCAGAACTGTGAGAAATGATTTCCGTTATTTCTGGTATTTTGTTATCAGATCCTGAACTAAGACAGGGGCTGAGATTGTACAAATGAGCCTCTGCAGGTGGCATGAAGGAGACGGTCAGAATTCGAAAGTCTGCCTCTGCACGTGGAATAAAGTGAAGCCAACTCAACAGAACGAGGACTGACTTTCTGGCCTTTGGTCATTCATTCATTCATTCATTCACTAACTCATTCATTCAAAGACATGTTACGCTTGCCCAACCAGTGTGAGAGCAGGGAGAACTTGGGGTCCAATGTAACCATCAGAAAGTGTCATATATTTGGACTCTTTTGGTAAGGAATGTGAGAATCACTTGATAGTATGTAAAATTTGCAACTGAAATAAATACCTAATACCTAATAAATCACGAAGAGCATCCAGCTGTAGAGGAATGTCCAGACTGTAAGACAGGACGTTCCAAGAATCCTTACCTGAGACCTTCAGAAAAACATATAAACAATATATTAAAAAGAGACTATTCTCAAAGATGTGTCTAAGCAGCTTCTGAAAGACCGGTCACTGGGCCCAGATTTAACCTGACCCTAGTTATTATACATCTTTCCAATGAATAAAACTACATTTCTTGAAAATTTTCTAAGACTCCTACTTCCAACTAAATCAGGATGACTCTTTTCTGCCACCCTAAGAGACAGTTGCTATTAAACCTTTTCATCTAGAGAGGAACAGATTTGCTGAGTTTGGATACCACGAAGATGCCACACTAATCTCCAAATTGGATGAAGGCCTCTAACCCAAGTCTTGGGGAATAGTGTGATGAGGAAGACCCAGGCCTGTGGGTCTCGCACCCACAGGAGACCTCACTGCCACTTAGGTGAGGAAGCACCACAGTCCCCAGGGAATCCGCGAAGGGACCAGGCATGAGGCAGTTGAACACGTGGGTCAAGGGCACCGAGAGTCCCTCATGGGAAACCGGAAGTGGGGATCAGGCTGCGTCTGCTCTTACATCTGTGACGATCTCCCTCCCCTTCCCGGGGATAAGAAACTTCCATTTGTATTGCTAATTTTGATGTCTTTAAGCTTGAGCTGGCATTTCTCACTCATTCTCTCTCTTCTTCCCTTCATTAATGTTTGGCATATCTATTACATAAAAACACACTCCCTATTAAATAGCAAAGTTATGACATTTATGGAACATTAGCCAGAAAATATGAAACCAAAGCTTTATTCCAAGTTCAATTAGACTGCATCCTTGATAAAATTTGGGATTCTTACGAGAACAAAAAAAGAATCAATCTGGACATACTCCTTATTTAAAATCTTGTACACAGGGGAACTTCCAAAGGGGATATAAGAAATAATTAGGCTAACAATCATTCAAATGTCTTTGTTGACATTAAAATATTCTGGCTAATGTCAGTCTGATAATGAATGAGTTTCTGTTTCCTCCATAACTGAGGGAGGCTCTCCAGTTTTAAAATACTGTCAGAAGCAAAAGGAATGCCTAATTTGCTCAACCGCCCAAGGCAGAGTTGGCCCTGGGGAAAAAAGCCTCCTTTGTTGAAGTTCCGTTTTAAAGTTACTTCCAACCTGATTTTAGTAATCTCCCCCCTTGAAAGCTTTACTCTGTTAACCAGCACCACACACCATATCTCAGAGACTCACCTGCCCGGTGTCAGGTGTGTGTGTCCTGGGGCGGGGGGTGGGGTGGGTGGGGGTGGGGGTAAGGGAGGGAACAGTGAGGGCAGCCAAGGGACTTGCCAGAAAGTAACCTAACGAGCCTATTTTAAAACTGCAACTGCATGATGGTGTATTTACTTGTGGCGTGGGATGGAGAGGTTGATGAAGATTACCAAAGGCGCTAAAAACTTTTCAGACTACTCCTTGGCACCACCAGGAGAGCTGTTTTCTCTGCTTCAATCCAGATTTTCAGAAAAGTGATTCACGGCAAATGGAGCGGCAGGGCAAATCACAGTGCCCACAATGGGGCAAATTGCTGGTGGCAAAGGACTGAAGTCGTATCTTTTCCAAAAAGACTTCTGACTCGCTCTGAGGACCACAAACCAAACCAACACAGTGATCTTGTTGTCTGGGTTTCATGTCTCTTAAATGATTCTTTAAAAAAAAAAAAAATTATTTATTTGAGAGAAAGAGAGTGAGTGGGAGCGAGCACAAGCAGGGGGAGCGGCAGGCAGAGGGAGAGGCAGCAGCAGGCTCCCTGCTGAGCAGGAAGCCCGATGTGGGGTTCAGGGCTCCAACCCAGGACCCTGAGATCATGATCTGAGCCAAAGGCAGATGCTTAACCGTCTGAGCCACCCAGGCGCCCCTCTCCTAAGTGATTCTTAATTTATTCATTCCCAGTGCTTGGACTAACCTTTCTGAATTGAGCACAATGACTAGATGATTGCAAGGAGTCTAATGTTTCAGTGATCCATTTCTCCCCCTCCAATGTTATCAGTTCACAACATTCCAAAGTCTGGGCACCACTGAACTGTATACCAATCATCTACTTTTTGCTTAAAAGTAAACTGTGCCATTTACATCCTTGCAATATGGTTTGTCCGAGCAGCTCGAGATACAAAGTTATTATGGCATAATGAGTTATTACAGAACAACACTTACTTTGGTTAAGAGGCTTGTCAGCAGTGAATCTGGACCAGGTGCAGCAGACAAAGGAGGCCAGACCACACACACAATCTCCCTCAATCACGCTGGGCTCCTTACCTAAGCCGACTTCTCCGTCGCATCCGACAGCTTTGGACACTTCCTCCCTCTTGGTCTGTCTGCCCTACAGCAGCCTGTTTTTCCTCCTGCTCTGATCGGCTTTTCTTGTTTTCTTATGTGGGGTCCATGTCCACAACTGCCTGTGTCTAAAAGGATGACGTGCTTTAGTTCTTTGTCTAGGTCCTCTTCTCTTTTTCATTAACCACTCTCCCTGCAGATCTCATTCCTTTTCTTGGCTCTTGTTACTAACTACACAGCTACATCTCCTAAATTTAGTTTTCTCACCTAGATCAATTGCGATGCTACATGGGAAGTACTTAGCGTCAGGCATACGTAAGGGCTCATCTTCTCACTTGGAAACTATTTGTTGAGTGCTTCTATGTGCCAGGCCCCACGCTAGCAGCTGGGGATACAGATGCAGGCAAAGCAGACCAAAGTCCCTGACCGCACGGAGCATGCATACATGCGAATAGGTAGGGTATCGTAAGTGAAATAAAACATAAAAGTAAGTACAATATACAGTAGTTTAGATAACGTTACGTATTATGGGACAAATATGATACAGACAAGGTGGACAAGAAAGGCTTCAGTAGTAGGCATTTGCCACTTAAAATTAGGTGGCCAGGAAGTCTTCCTGCAAAGCTGACATTTGAGCCAAGGTCTTAGGGAGATGGGAGTGAACCGTGAAGGTAGCTGGAGTGTGTTTCAGGCAGGACGGCTGGCATGTGTAAAGAGCTGACAATTCTTAACTAGAACCTATTAGCTCTTAGATTTCTCTCCTGAGGCCCAGCCTCAAGTTACACATCTCTCTTAGACGTTCTGTGGACAAAGCGCACTCAACAGGTCCTCGAAAACAGGCACACTCTGGAGACATGGTATGTTCACTCCTAGAGGAGCACGATAAAGCCAATGTCACAATAAAGCAAGTCAAACAAATTCTTTGCTTTCCCAGTGCATAGAGAAATTATATACTGTAGTGCAATAGCATTGTGTCTAAAAGAACAACGCACATACCTTCATTAAAAATACTTTATTGCTGAAAAAATGATCACCATCATCTGAACTTTGAGCAAGTCATACTCTTGTGTTGATGGAAGGTCTTGCCTTGATGTGGATGGCCGCTGACTGATCAGGGTGGTGGCTGCTGAAGGCTGGGATGGCTGTGGCAGTTTCTTAAAATAGGACAACAATGAAGTTTGCCGCATCAACAGACTCTTCTTTTCACAGACGATTTCTCTGTAGTACGTAGAGCTGTTCGACAGCATCTGACCCACAGCAGAACTTCTTTCAAAATTTGGAGTCAATCCTCTCAAACCCTGATGCTTCTTTACTAACGAAGTTTATACAGTATTTGAAACCCTTGGTGTCATTCCAACAATTTTCACAGCATCTTCATCAGGGAGAGCTTCCATCTCAAGAAACCACTCTCTTTGCTCATCCGTAAGAAGCAGCCCCTCATCTGCTCAAGTTTTATCATGAGATGGCGGCCATTCAAGCCCCATCTTCAGGCTCCACTTTTTTAAAAAAGATTTATTTATTCATTTCAGAGACAGAGAGAGAACAAGATCGGCGGCAGGAGGCAGAGGGAGAGGGAGGGAGATAGGAGAGAAGCAGACTCTTCACTGAGTGCAGTGACGCGGGGCCCATCCCATGACCCTGAGGCCATGACCTGAGCAGAAATCAAGAGTTGGACACTCAACTGACTGAGCCACCCAGGTGCCCCCAGGATCCACTTCTAATACTAGCTCTCCTGCTATTTCCAACTGCAGTAACCTGCAGTTACTTCCTCCACTGAAATCTTGAATTACTCAAAGTCATGCATGAGGGTTGGAACCAACATCTTCCAGACTCCTGTTCATGTTGATCTTTTGACCTCTTACCATGAATCACAAATGTTCTTAATGCCTTCTAGAACGGGGAATCCTTTCCAGGGGGTTTTCAACTAACTTTGCCCAGATCCATCAGAGGAATTATCTATAGCAGCTAAAACCTTCCAAAATAGATTTCTATAAGACATGTCATAGAAGTATCTATTTTTATAATAAGTCTTTTTATAATAAATAATAAGACTTGAAATTCAAATTTACCCCCTTGATCCACAGGCTGCAAAATGGATGCTGTGTTAGTCGGCATGAAAACAACATTGATCTCATTGTGAATCTTTGTCAGAGCTCCTGCGTGACCAGGTGCACTGTCAACGAGCAATCATGTTCTGACCGAATTCTTTCTCTGAGCAGTAGGTCTCAAAAGTGGGCTTAAAATATTTAGCAAACCACACTGTGAACAGACGTGCTGTCATTCAGGCCTTGTTTCATTTCCGGAGCATAAGCAGAGTAGGTTTAGCATAATTCTTAAGAGCTCTTGGGATTTTCAGAATGGTCCAGAAGCATTGGCTTCAACTTCAAGTCCCCAGCTGCCTTAGATGCTAACAAGAGGGTCAGCCTCTCCTTTGAAGTTTTAAAGGCAGGCACTGACTTCTCCCTAGCTACGAGAGTCCTAGATGGCATCTTCTTCCACTGGGAGGCTGTTTTGTCTGCACTAAACATCTGTTGTTTAGTTCAGGCTCCTCCATGAACGATCTCAGCTAGATCTTCTAGATACTTTGCCACAGCTTCTCCATCAGCCCCTGATGCCTCCCCTTAGACTTTCATGTTATGAAGACGACTCCTTAAGACGACCTAGCAACTTCTGCTAGCTTCCAACTTTTCTTCTGCAGCTTCCCTACCTCTCTTGGCCTCCATGGAATTAAAGATTTCTTGAAGAGTGGCAGGGCCTTACTCTGGATGAGGCTTTGGCTAATGGGAATGCGTGGCTGGTTTGATCTTTTAACTCCAGACCACTCAAACTCTTTCCCTATCAGCAGTCAGGCTGTTTCGCTCTTACCATCCATGTCTTCACTGGAGTAGCACTTTTCATTTCCTTCAAGAACTTTTCCTTCGCATGCCTAACTTGGCTAACTGGAGGCAAGAGGTCTGGGTTTCAGCCTGTCCAGGCTTTTTTTGACTGGCCTTCTTTGCTTAACTTAATCATTTCATTTTGGAGCCCTGAAACAATTCCAACAGTAACATCAAAGATCACTGATCATAGGTCATCATAACAAATATAATAATACTGGAAAGGTTTGTAATATTGAAAGAATTACCCAAATGTGATGCAGAGACATGAATTGAGCAAATGCTGTTGGAAAAAATGGCACCAACAGACTTGCTGGATGCAGGATTTCCCCAAAACTTTAATTTGTAAAAAAAAAAACAAAACAAAACAAAAAAAAAAACAAACCACAAAATCTGCAAAGTACAATAAGGCAAAACACAATAAAATGAAGCATGCCTACAGATGCATCACAAAGCCTTCCCCCGAGATCCCTGCCTGGTGAACGATACCACCTGCATAAGGCAGAAACTCACGGTAGCTGCGGCCCCACTCACCTCCTCTCCCCTATATTGAGCTAGCTGAAACTTTTTGCTGTTGCAACTACTAGTCATTTTAGATTTACGTTTGGCTGTCAATTTACTTTATCACCTCACCTATTAAGCAAGCAGCATTTAAATAACATTCAATGGATAAAATACTGAGAGACGTGCGTCCATATGCTTCAAAATGTAAAGTGTTATTCCCCTTTCGCAAAGACGTGCTAGACAAGACACGGAGGCTGATTCTCTCCCGGGACACGCAGAGGTCCATACAGTGCCCTAAAACTCATGCCACGAAGCTAGCTAGTGATTATTGAGCACTTCCTCTTATTTAATTTTATTTTTTGAAAACCAAGGCTGAGAGAGATGTGGTCATTTTCCTCAGGGTGTACCAACAGTCAGTAATGGGGTCTGGATGAGAACCGAGGCAGAGTGACACCCAGCGCTCTGTACGGCCACGTGCCTGCTGTGACCAGGAGGCCACCACCGGAGGGAAGCACAGAGACAGACTGTGGCACCACGGGAACAGCAAGGGCATGGGACGGGAGGGTAGGGGTGAGGGAAAACCCCCCCGGCACCCCCCCCCCCCCCCCCCCCCCCCCCCCGCCCCCGCCGCCGCAGCTCCTGCTTCTTTCCCATCTTTCTTTAGAAAAATTTGATTTTGGCATCTCACACATGCTTTACTTATATGTAAGATGAAAGACTGCAAAAAGGAAGCAAAGGTGCCAAACCAATGACAGACACACTCGACAATGTTGAAGCCCATGAGAACTGGGACAAAGGCTGGTGCCCTGGGCCAGCACGATGGACTCCTGGGGGTGAAGTTACCCACACCCGTCAGTCATTCCTGTCCGGAGGCTGAACTACAAGTGGGAACAAGGCACCACAGCCTTCCACAACAGAAAGCGTCTTTTCATTGTCTTTACTAACTGGCAACGTTCATGCCGTGTTTAGTCCCATCTTGACCGCCCAGGAGATCTGCCAAGGGCATGCTTCTAGGAGACTTGACCCCAGGAAGTCAAAGATGTACTTCCGGGCCCAGCAAGGCAAGGCTACAGCTTCTACTTCTGCTGGAAGGAACACAGGAATGCACACAGTTTCCAAAAAACCTGCCTTAGTTTTCAGGCACGCTCCATCCTGCTAGACAGCGCGCACGACTTCACGGACTCGGGTTAAAAGCAAGACAGGAAGCTGAAAGCATCCGGTGCAACAGGAAGGGAGAGGAACCAGGTGGGAGGGGGATTCTCCGGAAGATGAATGGCCCGTGTGAGCCAGACCCTCTCCCCGTTTCCCCCGAGAAAACAAAAACTCTGTGTCTCGATAGCCCAATGCAGCACACGTGAGGCGATCTAAAAAGATATTCCCGTATGCCTGAAATGAGTGTAGCTGTATAAGCATCTCTAGTCACAACACCAGCTCTGGCTTCCCAGCTCATTTTCTTTAGACTTCACAAACAGCAAATCAACAATCAGGAGAAATGATCCGGGCACCAAACATCCTGTCACAAGCTTCTTTGCATGTACCTTCATCTCTTTAGAACGTGGATCCAGGGCCTAAAGATCCCAGCATTATCAAACGTGAGGAGAAGTCATTTTGCGTGTATCTACCACACAATCGTTCCGCTAGATTCTTAAATCACTTTGTTTTCAGCCGCGGTGTAAATCCGTGGGAAAGACGTAGGAAGCGGTAAAACAGTTTTTCATGACACTCTAACTCATACCATTTGTTCCCCCAATCGTTGTCATATTGATCCAAAAATAACAATAATATCTGCAATTCAGACCCCACTTGTTTAAAAGTAATTTTGACAAGTGTTAAGATTAAGTTAATCATTGTTTTTTCAATGGGGAAAAGCACGTTCTAAACTATTAATACTGTAAGAACAGAAGCAGAATGCTGAAATTGCCTGCCTGAAGGAACAAGCTGTTCTGAAGACCATTTACATACCAAAAATGCACATATTAAGTTGATGTGCTATCTAGAAATAATTTTTATTTATACATTAAGTCAAGTATACTTGGTTAACCTAATTTAAATCACTATGCAAAGTTGGAAGAAATGAGAATGTTGCTTCTTTTAGAATCCAAAAATTGAGATGAGCTTTTCTTCCCAATTATGGTTAATTAGTGAGGTTTTATTGTAACACTAAATCACAGGGGAAGCTTCTAGTTTCATGGGTGGTTGATGCTCATTCTAATCAAGACTGCTGACCTAACGCTTGAGGAAGGATTGGCTGCTTCTGGAAGGCCCTTTAATGACTTAGGTAAACAGATGGGCCACTGAACAATACTAGTCATGCCAAGGACAGAGTGTCCCTTTTTCCTCCTCCATCTTCTTAAATAAAACGGAGGCTAACCACTGACCAAGGAGGACCATATAAACAAACAAACAGCTTATAGTATTAGAGTTGGAAGAAGCTGGCTCAGCCAGCAGCCATTACTGGTGAAATGAACCTGCTTTCATTGTCCATTAGGCTAAAATTTCACCAGGTCTGACACACTTACAGGAAGCCTTCAACACAAATCAGAAAGGGAAAGAAGTCTTGGAAATCAGGATTATTTCATTAGGGACCTTTTGATTTTAAGTACCAGAAATCCACTCCCAATTGTTTAAGCGAAAGGGAGAACTTACAGGATGTGGGGGTATGGCATTCAAGACACAGGCAGGACGCACGAAGGGCCACAGAGACCGTCCAGACTCAGCAGCCTCTTCTGTCTGTCCTATTCCACCTCTCTGCACATCTCTTAATGTTTTCTCCCTATAAACTACGTCATCTGATTCCCCATGCACTGAGCCAAGTGGGGATATGCCAGGATGTTCTGGCTGACGTACCAAGAGAAACGTCCTACCATCTCTTAGATCCAAGTCTAACTTTCCAGAAGAGAAGATCTGTTATGTGGGCCCTGACTTTGCAGATGCAAACGTGGCTACAGGGGGCCATGTCTGTGGGTGATGGGGATACAGATATGGATGTGCCACTGTCCCAAACGTCACCTACAGCCTGTGTCAGGGGCCACACTCCCCTCCGCCAACGACTGAATTTCTAGGCACAAAAAAACCTTCCTTTGTGGAATAGGTAATTTCTTATCCAAGATCAACCATAGATCTTTTACAGGAAGCACGTGTCCGTATTTCAAAGAACTGGGAAAATCAGATACCTTCTTTGTATTTAAATAGGCTTATCTTACTTCCTTTTAATGATGATATAATACCACAGGGGAGTGGATGGTATTATTCCATTTATTTTCTAAGGGAAATGGAGATTGTTATCCTGATCATAGAGAAAGAAAATGATTAAGAGGTGGCCATATGATAAAGTGTGCCAGGGGACACACTGTGGACAGAGTGTGCCCAAACCCAACTCTGCTGCCCAGAGTTGCCCTGTGGACTTATTATAGCTCCATATGCCGCCCCCCACCACCTGCCATGGGATCAAGGGTCACTGCTGCTCTCCCATTGCCCCTAAACTATGCCTCGACTCTAAACCTCACAGTCACTAAGCTGGTGGAGGAAACACTGAGATTAGGGCTCAAGGACTTGCCCACTCATCAGCGTCACTGATGAATGTCTGATGGGAAAATTTTCTTGAGAGAGAAATAATGCCATCTAAAGTGAATGAATTTGCTACAGAGAAATCCTAGAAAGTCGTTGGTGTAAGTTCAAGCTATGTTGTGAGAAGATTTCCCAGTTGACTGCTCCCTCCTTCTCCAGATGCCATGATTTCTCAGGGTCCCCAGAGGACCACGCCATCTGGGCTCCTCCTCAGTCATTGTAGCCAGCCCCCAAACCCCAAGGTCAATTCAAATCCCTTGAGCCAAACCTTTCCTAAATGACATTTTTTTCCTTTAACTCTCCTAGTACTTTACATTTGAACCTTCTTTCAATAGTATTTTTGGTATTAGTTTTTAAATAGTGGTTTTAGCTTATTAGGTCTGAGAGCATAATAGCATCCTTTTCTTTTAAAAATCTCTGAATGAACAAGATGTCAAGTCTCTCTAATTTTTTCCCTAGTATTCTCTCAGCATAGTGAAGAGAACAGGCATTTATTTTATGTTATTGTTCGGGGCAAGGGAGTGCATGGATGATGGAGACAAAGGTCCCCGAGTCTGCGTCACAATTCTCCAGTTTTGAGACCCTTAGGTAAAGCATTTAACTTTCCTAAGCTTCAGTTGTACACGGGGTTGTTGCGGGGATCGAAAAGAGCTACTCTGGACAGAAGGAAACGAATATTCCTAGAATGGTCAAGAGTGGTCAGGAGGCAGAAACAGTTCCCTGAGAGAGAAAAAGACAGGTTTGCCTACCACCATCCCAAGGTACTCGGACCTTCAGTTCCAGAAACACAAGATGAGCTGGCCGGGCTCAGGGAAGAGGCCCAGATGACAAATCCCTAGGGTAAGTGCTATTTCTTTATGGCCACAATTTAAATGTATCTGTATATCTGTTAGCCACACCAAGTAATGGGGCAGCCCCATGTTTCTACACTGCTGAATATCAGTAAGTTCTCTAAGCACTAGATGCTGGGAGTTCAGGATTAAACATGGCATAATTACTCAGTATCAATCTTCAGATGAGCTCAGCAGGAAAATAAGCACACAGCCTGGTACTCACTCATGGACCAGGCATGCTCGTCTGGAGTAATTATCACAAGCTGGCTACCAATCTTTGTCTCAGGTCTTGATGACCCCAGTATGTGGATAAGATCCCACTCACTGCCAGACTTGCCCTCCAGGGCCCTGCTTCTCACAGGTGGTTCCCCATGGAAAATGTCTCCTAGAAGAACAGAATTCCCAGGCTTCTCTTAAAGGGTAGACCATTTTTAGTAATGACCATTCAGAATTTTTTTTTTTTTTAAATTAAGGTTGGTTAATAAGCATAGTAATGAAAATGGATAGAATGCCTAAGATTTGGGACAGAACCAAATTTTCAGATCACTAGGGAAACCATGAAAGAGACATTAATATGAGCATAAAATAATCAGATGGAGGACTTGTTCAATAAATATAAATAATATATCTCTGACTGAAGCGAATCACCATGGTGACAATTAAGGAGAGGAAGAAGAAACTAGACAGGATACACTCAAAGTAAGTTGGAAAAATGTTGGTAACCTATCTTCTTACCAGAGGTACAAGTCCTAGGAGACATGCAGCGGTGGCATTTGAAGACCAGCAGTAAAGGGGCAGAGAGGTTCCAAGCCTGTAACCCTGGGATCTTCCCCTTCCACCTCCTTAAACTTCAACATCCTTGGATTATCTCCCACATAAAACAACAACAACAACAAAAACAACACAGTTCTTAAACAGATGTAACATTCATTCACACAAAGCATAGAAGGCCAGTAATAATTTGGAATGATGTGTCATCCAAGATGGCGTGTGTTTTAGCAGGAGGATTCCCTTAATGAAGTGCCTACTTCTGGGATTTCAGGCTGTGCTCAGCATGCAAGGAAGGGTGTGTGTGTGTGTGTGTGTGTTAGGAAGAGAGGAAGGGCATTCTCAGCTTCCTTGGGCCCACAGGAAGGACAGGTAGAGGGGGCAGTGCAGAGAGCTACCCGACAGGCAGTACCGGAGATGAAATGAGAATTTCAGATAATATGAACAGAAAGAAAGAAAAAAAAAAAAGACATTAGGGCTCAAAGACATGTTGTATGACCTGCCTCTCCTTGCTCTTCTCTTTCTTATTTGGTTTCTTTGATATTTTTTAGGTGACAAAAACAGAGTTTGTTACTGACAGGCTCTTATGGAGAGCCATAGGAAGAAAGAGGAGAAATCAGAGAGAAATGGGGTAATGGAGGTAAATATAGACAGAAAATGAAAACTGAAAACCAGAAAGTTTGTAAAAATCTGTTTTTTTAAAAAAAAATAACCTCAAACCCTCCGTTATAGGGACGTCCACTTATTTTGTGTTAGGCTGAAATCTTGCTGTATTCTGTTCTGTTAGGAGTACACCAGCTATCCCAGAACCTGAGAGTAGAAAGCAGTGGGAAAACCCACAGAATTCCGCTTCTCAGCCTAACTCTGCTCTGCCTTGTCCCGCATTTGGTGGAGGGACCCGAAACTTGCTGCTTGGTGAGGCGGCCTGTTTCTTGTGGCAGTCCAGCTACGCACTGGGCTTCTTTTGTAGGAAGCTCAAAGCGCCCTCCAGGTCACTTGTCCTGGTTGGCCCCAGCTCTGCACCGGAAGTTGGGGAGACCAGGCTTTACGGGTCACCCTCGTGTTGGGGTAGCGCGTCCTCCCAAACACTCCCATAGCACAAGATTGCTCCAGGTTATCACTGCCTCTTGCAAAGTGTAGCAGCCAGAATAAGATAATCTCAAATCCCCAGCCTCTAGTCTTCAGCCCTGGACATGTTTGCAAGGCAATTTTATCCACATGTAAAAAGCAAATAAGCTGACAATGCCCAGATTTGTACATGGAGCCCAGGACATTTCAGCTCCATATATCCAGCTGGCCCCTAGGCATCTACTTGGGTGCCTCTCAAGACACCTCCGATTCAATATGCCCTATTTCTGGCACCTTCCTCCGCAGAGCTGCTAGGTGTTTCTTATTCCATGGGGGCGGGAATGGCTCACCCCCAACTTGGTTGCCCCAGACGGACCCCTCCCTCATCCCATCTCCCATCATGGAAAGTCATCAACTATGGTTCCTTCATAGTTCTCTTCTCCCACCTGCTGCTTGTTCACTCATTCAGGCCTCTGCTTGCCCAAGGCTGTTGAACCTCTGAGGAACAGTCTTCTTTCCAAACGGATTCTGTCTTTCTTTCTTATGTTCACTTCCTCTCTGCCTGTGTTCTTAAATCTCCATCCCCTTTCTTGAAACTGCTTCCAAAATGCCTTGATAGTGTAAATCTGATCATGTCACAAACTCCCTAATCAACAGTCCCCAAAGTCTGGCGGGATTATCAGTGTTCTCAGCCGAGTTTAGGCTTCTGAGGTGCGAGCTGCCCACTCATGACTCTTGCCATTTGACATAATGACCCTTGAAGTTATTTGACCCCATTTGTCA
This sequence comes from Enhydra lutris kenyoni, assembly GCF_002288905.1. Taxonomy (NCBI): domain Eukaryota; kingdom Metazoa; phylum Chordata; class Mammalia; order Carnivora; family Mustelidae; genus Enhydra; species Enhydra lutris. The sequence continues at coordinate 1,430,649 of NW_019154126.1, forward strand.
GGCACACACCCAGCCCCTCAATGGATCCTCTTAAGGCAAAACACAATTGAGAACCTGAGTTTAAACTCCTAAATAGTAGCACAAAAATGATCATGTGATTATTTTTATGTCTTCCTTATACACTTAGGAAAGAATGTTTATTTCTTCTTTCCTGATTGATTGACCAAGTTTCCATTTAAAATATCTGCACTAAATCAGTGCTTTCCAAGATACCTCTCCTCTGGAACTGGGTTTTTATTATTAAAACATGATAAACACTTTCCTTTTTGGCTTTTCAGTAACATTCATTAAAAATAATGCTGACGAAGTCCTTTGTAATCAAGGATTCTGTAGACTGACTTAAAAGGTGGTGAAATAATTAGCAAAATAATATTCTATTATTTTTGTCATTTTCCAAATATATTTTTCTCATCTCTCTTCTCTCTCTTGCTCTGTGACATACTCCCCATTCCTTCCTCAACACTTGCTGTATTTTTCTCCTACTTTCTGACAATGATGGCTAACAATGCGTTTTCAGGGTCATCGCTGCAGTCATAGTTCATGTTTACTGTCATCTGGTAACCGATGACATTCAGTTAAGTGTTCAGTGCAGTGCAAATATACTCTTCATCTTATGCAAGTCCACACCAGGCTGCACTTGATTTTTCACTCACCATTTGGCATTCGAAGATCAACTGAGCAGAAATGAGACTTCTTTTTTTTTTTTTTTTTTTTTTTAGCTTTGTGAGGCTTTACTTTCACAATAATACATGCCCTTGGCACTCTAAGACCCTATTAAAGTTTCATAAATTGCCTTAATAAGGCAAATATTTAGGTTGATTTTACGAAACTTTCAGACATTTAAGTTTGAGAAAGTTAGTGGTTTTCAGAATTTGCACACAGGATGACAAAACAGTAAAAGAAATCAAAGAATGAGACTTTCTTAACAGCCCTAATAATATAGTAAGTTGCAATGTCTAATCAAACATCTATTCCTAGGTTTATATTTATTTTGATTCCATATTTTCCATTTTAAACTCTGGCACTTTCTTCTGAATATTGGTTACAAATAATCTTTTGTCTTAACTCCCAGTTTTAATACCACAAAGTCACCTGTTTTACCTTGACTATATTTTTATTACTTAGTGTAGGATATGCTTTTTAAACTAGTTAAACTCCAGTAACTCTGTGAATGAAAAAATGTTAAGAAAACTAAGAACAAATAATGGAGTCATTCTTTCATTGATCCTCATCCAATTTCAGGAAAATCACTTCCCCAAGCAGCAATTCTCTCTGATAAAAACCTGTGATAGTTTACTAGATACTGTGTACTTTTAATAGCTCCAACACTGGAAATACTTGATAATTGAGAGTAAATTAATAGGCTAACATTTAAAAATGTATACTTTAATAAGCATATAAACAATTAGGTAAGCTTTTGCAGAAGCTGACCAAGATACATATATTAGAAGATACAACTGTCCATCTAAATTTTCTATATTTCATTTTTTTTCTTTTTGGAGAGTATTCAAGTTGTTTGCTATATAATTTCTCATGTGCCATTTTGGATTTTTGGACAGTCTTTATTGTAAAGACTATTTTTTTGTCTGATGATAAATAGCAGCCACACTGTCAGTGATTATTCCGGACCTCCACGTTGGATAAATTCAATTTCTTCTTGAGATACAAGTTTCCTTCTGTATTTCTGAGGTAATGTTTTTATTATTTCTGCAGTGTCTGGTGGACCCTGATGCATCAGCAAATCTGGTGATTTACTTCCCTTAGAATGTTGTGAAATTGAAGAAGAGTGAGATGGTAGTCCTGCTGATCTCAAAACTTCTGATACGTTAGGTTTAGGATTGTCTCTTCTGTCAGGGAATCTTATTAATGGAGTATGTGGCTTGACTACCTGAACGACCCTGCTGGCAGACGCCATCTTGCTGCCCATCATGACCCCGGGATGGGGCAGCTTTCAGAAATGAGACTTCTTAAACATGCTTCAAAATCAGAAATCATTAAGTATAGTGTAATTAAATATTAAGTTATAAAGACCGACTTAAAAATACCAGCCCTTTTTCTCTTTCTTTGCTGATTTCACTGAGCAGTTAAGACTCTGACCTGGATGGGGCGCCTGGGTGGCTCAGTGGGTTAAGCCGCTGCCTTCGGCTCAGGTCATGATCTCAGAGTTCTGGGATCGAGCCCCACATCGGGCTCTCTGCTCAGCGGGGAGCCTGCTTCCTCCTCTCTCTCTGCCTGCCTCTCTGCCTGCTTGTGATCTCTCTGTCAAATAAATAAATAAAATCTTTATAAAAAAAAAAAAAAAGACTCTGACCTGGAGAAATACTAAGATTTTCTGTGTATAAGTGGAAGGAGAAAAACTAGCCCTAGGATAGCCAATGTTAAGTGCACCAAGTTTAGCTGGATCAAGTTTTAAATAGGTAAATGAATCAGTGCAAAGGTACTTCTACATTTTCCCCAATAAGGGTTTTATAAACGACTTACAGTATTTTTCCACTCCTCATTCACTCATAGAGAAGAGGATTATATAACTATCTGCATAGATTTTAGATTTTCTAGCTGTTTAAACAGATAACTGGGAAAGAAACAAGTTTTATATTATCTTCAGTAATTAAGGATTATCAACTGAGGAAAATTCTAATTCCCTTGATGATGGCAATGTTCCCTTTAATTGGTTTCATTAGGCATGCTAACAGACAGTGATTTATTTAGTAGATACAGTACCTACTTTCTCGAATGTTCACGAAATGATGACTATGGAGATATCCTTGGAAACAGCAGTAAGACTACAACGTCTTCCAAGCAACATGAATACTGATTTGAGTCTCGAAAGACACTCTCTCATTGGTACATATATAGGAGTCCCCCCCTTAACTGCAGTGTTGCCCTCTGTGGTTTCAGTTGCATGTGGCCAGTTGTGGTCCAAAAGCAGATGATCTTCCTTCTGACAATACGTAACCTAACACTGCATCACCAAGCCTATGTCATTCATGTCACTTGAGCTCATCATGTAGGCATTTTATCATTTCATGTCATTACAAGAAGAAGGGTGAGTACAGTACAGTAAGATATTTTGAAAGAGAAACCCCATTCACATAACTTTTATTATAGTATCTTGTTATAATTGTTCTATTTATTATTGGTTGTTAATCTCTTACTGTGACTAATTTATAAATTAAACTTTATCATGGTTATGCATGTATGGGAAAAAACATAGTATATATAGGGTTTGACTATCTACAGTTTCAGATGTCCACTGGGGGTTTTGGAATATATCCCCCGTGGATAAGGGGGACCATTGCACCTGCTCTAAAAATCAAACAACGATCTCCTAGAATTCTATTTTCTAATGTCTATTTGAGTATCAGTCTCTAAATAATTATTCCTTTTTTCTTCAACTTTTCTCTCAAATGATATGCTAATGGAAGTGCACTGAACATTTTCAGCAAAAACTGAACAAATTGAGCACTGATATTCCTTCCCTCTCCCCTCAAGGGAAAACAGATAATAGCTATTAACCTTCACATGGAGAGTTTTAACTATTGTATTTCTGGTTGGTTCAAGAACTAGGATGTGGTTATAAAATTCACATCTCTCCAATTTATATGCCTGGATTATAACAAGAATTGGTAATTAATTTAGATAATCCAGAGACATGTCTACAGAATTCAAATCAAAATCGATGAAGTGTTATATGCCAACCTATTAACTGCCGTTTGGTCACAACCCTCCACATAAGCATAAAAACTGAATACTTATTTATTGTTATTATATGTCTAGGTGTAGGGTTTTTGGTTTAGATTTTTTATTTTCCAGTGTATTGGGAATCACTGGGTTTCCTGACTTCAGCTATTAATGGCCTTTTGGAATATTCTCAGCCATTACCTTTTCAAATAATGTCTTTCTCAATGTCTGTATTGTGTCCTTCTGGAAATCCCGTTAGACTTATGTTGGATCTTCTCAGTCTACTGTTTTGTATCTTTTAATCTCTCTTTTGTCTCTTCCATCACTTTGTCTCTCAGGGCTGTATTATTAGGAATTTAACAAGTTTATCTTGCAGTTCACCAGTTCTCTCTTCATTGTATCTACTATGCCATTTAACAAATACACTGAGTTTTTACATTTAGTTATTGTATTTTTCGTCTCTAGAAAATCTACTGTTCAAATATTACAGATTGCTATAGTTAGAATCTGTTCTTCAAACATATATAATGCATTTATTTCATATTCTGCATCTAATAATTCTAATATTGGCAGTTTGTGTAGATCTCGTTCTGTGATTCTTTTCCTTTGTTGACTTTTGTCTATGGTCACTTGTTTCCCTACATATGTAGGGAATTTTATTGTGAGTGCATGTTTTGAACTTTTATCTGTGGGAATTCTTAGAGGTCTCTATATAAAATACATTCTTTGTAAGAGCATTTTCGTCTTCTGCCACCAGGCAGGCAGAGACACTGATGATCTGCGACAATTAAGTAATATTTCCATCTTTTTGGGGGGCCTCATCTTTCTGGTTTTTTCCTACTCCACAAGAATATGACGTGAAGTCCCAAGACCAGGTGAGTGAAGACATGAGGTTAGACATTCTCAGGACATTCCTTTTATTCATCTCCACCCAGAGTTGAAGTTGAGTCAAGAGCTTTCTCCAAGATGCCCCTCTACAGGACAGGTATTTTTTCTTGGTATCTGAAGGTATTACCTTTGTTGAATGCAAAGGGCTTTAAAATGACTTTCACTCTTGGCATCAGGAGTCACTTCTCCACCAAATGCATCTATTAAAATTCCCTAGACCACAAGGAATGGACGAAGACCACTACACAAATCATGGTTCTAACTTTCACTTATTCCTTTGTGTTGACACTTTCTTGGTTGGCTTTTTGCATGTGTTTTGGGGGTGGTTTTTGTTGTTGTTGTTGTTGTTTTTGCCTCCAGGGAATTCCTTTAATTTACTGTAATATCAACTAGGCATTTCAAAAGATATATCTTTTGAACAACAATTATATATATATATATAATTTTTAAAAAGCTAGTGTTTTTTTGCTTTGCTATCCTGGGAGGGTGTTCTCTGAACATCTATTATGTTGTTGACAATTCTTCTAGTGATAGCTATTTAAAAATCCTTGTGAAGTAACTTTAAGAAACAGGGCACAAATAGAATAGATCTGAGGTTCTCCTAGTGTATTATCTTTAAATATTCAAGATGCTTCTTCATGAATCTCTAAGAATGTAAACAGAAGTTTCATCATAAAAAATTCACATTACGTTGTGCTCGAAATTGAAGTAACAAATTAGTCCTCACTTTCTGAGAAAGAAGTTCTTAATCAAAACCAGAAAACTCCATTCTCAGGGATATAGGAAGGATAGCCAAGCAAACACTAACAAACTCTATAAAATGGTTATGGGATGCAAATATTAAATTACAAATAAGCAAAGAAAGATGCTGAATGCCTCTTAATAGCTCCCCATTTCTTAGACTTTCTTCTTCAACTGGAGTAGGAAGGGTTATCTCCAGTGATATGTGATAGGTTTTTGTGGAGACCTGAACCTCAAATTAAACATGACAGGAAACATTTTAATTTTGATGATAATTCAGTTAAACACAATGTTATATTAAATAAATGTTATGGGCCAGATTATAATACTTGCCTCATTTTAAATATAAAAGGTTTAAAAGAAAATTCATACTTGGAGTATTTGTTTGCAACTACATAAGGGGGATGAAATGTATTCGTTTCTATTGGGAGGGAACGTTTCGAATACTCTGGACTAGAGTTTTAAAATAAAGTCCTCAAGTTGGTGTACACACGCCTTGAGATTTTGGCCATCCCCACACTCACCACTTTGACCCCTCAATGTTGCAGTGTCCCAGGGTTCTCAGACATGGGCCACATTCTCTTTTCTATACCTTCCATCCTACCACCTCCCTAGGTGATTTCATCCAGTCCCATGGCTTTAAACAGCATTTGTAACTGGTGACCAACTAGTTTGCTATCAGCAGCCTCCACCTTGACTTAATCTCCAGATCCATATTTCTAATTCCTAATTTCCTACTTAATACCTGGACACTCACACTCACATCACAAACAGGCCTTTTGACCTTCGCATTTCCCAGAACCTGCTCCTGCCTTGCTTCCCATTACTCTGTATCACTTGGCATTGTTTAATTTTTGTTCTAGAACCCACATTGACAGGTAAGCCCGATGGAGCCACAGCCTTCATCTACCATGGGTGGTTAGAGCCTAGACCTTGCTTAGAGCCTAGAACAACACCTGACCCTAGAAGGGGCCCAATAACTATTCACGGAAGGAATGGAAAAAATGAACACCCTTTTCTCTTTTGAAATCATGCCTAAAATCTCTCCCCACTGCCACGTCTTTTCTCAGCTTTCTTTTACCCCATCAGCACTGCTCTGCTTTGTCATTTCTTAAACACAACAAGGTCTTTTATGATGGTTCCTCTCCCTCTGCCCAACCTGGTAAACTTTCATTACTTGGGGCAAACAGCCTGTTCTGCTTCTTCTATGCACTCATACAATTTTGTACATAAATCATTTGGAAAATTATATTTAGACATCCAGATAACCAGGATATCCCACTCAGTATAAAATCCTCCACAAGAACAGGGCCATGTTTTACTTAATTTTTTTTTAAACTTTCTAGTATTTAGCACAATGCCAAATACATAGTTGATAGTCAATGAGCTTTTTTGGGGAGGGGCTGGGGGCTGGGAGTTGGTCAGTAAGGTCATGGTAACAATTATGATTTCAAAAAGCAACCTAATCACCAGAATCAACTATTAAAACATTGGCTCAAAAGAATCAATCTAATGTACATTTAATTTATATTCAAATGCAACTTCTTAAGTTTATTAATTTAAAAACAACATATACATAATAGGCAACATACCAGTATATTATATATGTTCATAATGAATATTATAAACTGTCAGATATAAACATAAAATTCTGTACTTCGAATAAATAATTGTTTAAAAGTGAATTTCCTTTAAAGTTTACCTTGTGTAACGTATTTATAAACACAAATTGTCAAGAAATACAAAATGTAACAACAAAAATCTGTATCCCTGACATATATTTGACTGATGTTTCTTGTATATAAGAAAGGATTCTTTACCAATTTGTGGTGTTTTCTAGTTTATTTTGGTTGTGTGATTGTACATTTTGGAAACATGGAAGATAAAGGTAACCTGAACCCATTTGAGTTTTTTCCTCTTGCTAAAAGGAGACAAAAACCACAGAAGTAGAGTTTTTTTACTTAATTTAAGACCCTGATGATCATTAACTCAAGAAACCATAATAGTTAACCTGGCACAGTAGCATCATGATGAAGAAGGTTTTTCTTCTGTCTAGATTTTCAAATTCCCAGACACTTATCCTTCCCTTATCTGGCCATGAGTTAAGAAGACTGGTATCATGTGGTTATAGAAGAGGTAAGTAGCCTTTAAGACAGCCAGACAGGTAGAGAGACTCATGGCAGTCTGCTCCTAAATGCCCAAGATTAATGAAACTATTCGTAAGAACATATATAGCATATAATGCTAGATGGACATGATTTATTTGCTTGGAAGAATTATTATAATATCCCCAAATAAAAAGGTAACCACACATTTGTTCATCAATATGAATTTTGATTATTTCTAAATGCCCCAATTCTTATTGTTTAAATGAATCCAACAGAATAGAAATATTCTGAAGATAAGGTGGCTCATTAAACTTGAAAACTTAAAATTGGAAGCAACATAGACAGCGAAGTAAAAACCTGAGTATGGCAATAAAAGTTTAAGGAGTTCAGGCAGTAAAATAGTCCATTGAGGTTGGCAAACCTCACTTGTGGTTGTATACAATCTCTTAAGTTCTTTATAGAATAAAGTTTTCACTGGCACATAGATGTAAATTTTGGAAGGTACCGAATAATACGGATTTTAGAAAAATATGTGTACAAACAGAGTTTGTTACTTTAGCTTTCAATTCTAGTTAAAGGAGAAACAGAAAACCATTTTATGATTTTTTAACTTTACTGAGCTAAGAAGTATATTCTTTTATCAGGCCCATTAGAGATAAGTGACCAAAAGCAAAACTCTGTATTATAAACATAATAAGAGACACTATTCACAACTTTCCAGTATTAAACAAGCCCTGATTGTAATTTAGTTACAAAGATAATATCTGATAAAGGGTCAGCCCAAGTGAGTTGTGACTGTACTAGGCACTGCCCAGGGATCTTGAACTTGGAGTGAGTAGGCAAGTAACTACAGAGCATTGGGAGGGTAGGGAGCACAGAACAAGAGACACCACAGCTCACAGGTCAGCAGGAGTCCATGTCAAGGAAGGGAGCATTTGAAGGGAAACATGAAGGTGTTCTACCAGATATTGCCTTGCTGCTTAGCGTCAAGTTAGAAGACATTGGCTCAAGACTGCGTACCTTTAGTATTGATCAAAAGAAGTAACTAGACTTCTTCCATATATATCAAAAGAGCGAGATAAATTGGGTGATCTTTAAGTTTTCATCCCACTCTAAAACTCTTAAGACTGTGACTTCTTCCTCAGCAGCCCATGCTTCTCTGATGTGGATGTATTTAATTTTTCAGCAGGCTTGTGAGTTACTGACCTCTCTAGCTTAAGTGGACTGTGAAAATACTGAAAATACACAGATTAGTTCAGAGAAAACCACAGAATAATTTTAAAAGTTTGTTTCACACTCCTTTCCCAACACACTGAATTTTAACAGAATTGAGTAAGCAGTATGAGAAATACAAGAACACTGGTTACTTATATTTCTTAACTTCTATTACTGGGTAGAAGACAAATAAAGATAAGATTAATAAAGGAAAATAAAGAGAACTCCAGAAATAAATGTTACTTTTCAATACTCACAAAGTCATAGCTCATACCATATCTAGCTGGAGAAAAATTCCATTAAATTCTGGTAAGCAGCATTAAGTAGGTTTCATTTTTATTTGTAAAACAACTTCCAGGGGAAGCCATGTGAGTTTCAGTAGTAAGACGGGGAGAGAGACTTACTGGCCTACACAGATGGGGGATGCATGACTCTGGGTTAACTCGTATCAGCAACGAGCTAAAGCTATGAATTTAGTAACTGTAGGCATAACTGACCATTGTTCTACGAAAGAAATACTACGCCCTTGACCTCAGCTCTCCTCAAAAACGAGTGGACTGCTCACTTTGTCCGCAGTCAGACAAAGTAATGTGCGTGATCAGTACGAAACCACTGCTGCTTCTGGAAAATACTAGACAAAGGGTAGTCCCTACCAGTGGGTATTGATTCTTTACTCACACCATCAGTTTGTTAAAGGAAAAAGCAGTAATGGTAGTACACCTTTTAGAAGCACTGCCTACCTAGAGCCACAATCACCTTCCTTGCTATTCTGCTGTGCAAGGGCTAAATCTCACGGCACTCATCAGTCGTATCCAGGATGAAACTGAGCCCCATGAGAAAGAAAAAACACACTTTTTGTGCTCTGGTTACTAATATTTTCTCCTTATAGACGGGGACAACGGCATTCCAGGTCTTCCCAGACAATCCCAATCAACCTGTGGGTTAGCGAATAAGACGCACGTGGTCTTACCCTTATGCACAAAGAATCGTTTAGAGCAAGCATCTGGGGTTTATCGTGGAATTTTCCTGGTGTAGGTACATGATATTCGTGAGAGAGTAAGCGTTTACCTTCCGCAGCCACTGAAGATAAACAGAGAGCCCACCGTGCTTGGCTCAGAGCATCCGCGCTGCACGTGCGCTCCCGCGAGCACTGGATACACGTTAAGTCATTAATCCTCACCGCTACTTCCCCCCATAAACCACGTGTGATTATTCTTTAATGGTTAATGAAACTCAGTCAAGAAGGATAATGGCCTTGCTCAAGGCCACAGAGGGAGCCTGTGTTAGAAAAGAATGAGACTTGAGTGATTTTTTGGCCTATGGGCTTGTACTTGGACCACCGGGTCACGGGTGATGGAAGAGCCTTTCCTGAACAGCGTGCAGACTATCTGTGTTTCTGTGTGTGCGCACATGCACCTGCACACTCACGTCTGTAGGCAGGAGGACGCATACTGGATCTGCAAAGTCCTATATTCAGTGTGTCCTTCCATTTCTCACTATTAGAAAAACATTTATAGGGGCACCTGGGTGCCTCAGTGGGTTAAAGCCTCTGCCTTCAGCTGGGGTCATGATCTCGGGGTCCTGGGATCGAGCCCTGCGTCGGGCTCTCTGCCCAGCAGGGAGCCTGCTTCCTCCTCTCTCTGCCTGCCTCTCTGCCTACTTGTGATCTGTGTCTGTCAAATAAATATATAAAATCTTTAAAAAAGAGAGAGAGAAAAACATTTATAGTATTGTGATAAATTGATTAACGGAAATTTGTTCTCTTCCCTTTTCACTTCTTTTGTCGAAGAAACAGAAATCTGGGGCAACAAGTAAAAAGGCTGAAACCAGGGGCGTCTGGGTGGCTCAGTGGGTTAAGCCTCTGCCTTCGGCTCAGGTCATGATCCCAGGATCCTGGGATCGAGCCCTGCATCGGGCTCTCTGCTCGGCAGGGAGCCTGCTTCTCTCAATCTGCCTGCCTCACTGCCCACTCGTGATCTCTGTCTGTCAAATAAACAAATAAAATCTTAAAAAAAAAAAAAAGGAAAAAAAAAGGCTGAAACCAGAGGAACACATTCTGAACTACAGAATGTCACTGGATGGTTGTGTTTTTTTGGTTTTGTTTTTGTTTTTTTCAGGGACCAGATTGTCCAGTTACAAGGTTTTCCTTATAGTAACTTTTTTTGGCAGACAAATTGCTTATCTTTATAGAAAGGTGCTCTAGCTCGGCGGTGAAGTGTGCAAGTTGAGGAGTAAAACCTTCCAGAACTAGAACTCTGTTCTACCTTTTCGTGCCTGCATGACGTTGGGCAAATAACTGAAGCTCCAGGGCTCAGTGTCCTCGTCGAAAAGGGACAGTAGTAGTACTCCATTGCAGGACTGCTGTAAGGATCACACAGGATAAGACAGTACATTCATAATGTGCTTACAAGTGTGCTGGGCAGGGGCGCAGTCGGTTGAGTGTCTAACGCTTGGTTTTGGCCCTGGTCGTGAGCTCAAGGTCATGAGAACATGCCCCGCACGGGTGCTCAGCACAGAGTCTGCTTGAGATTCCCTCTCCGTCTCCTACTGCCTCTCCCATGGCTCTCTCCCTCTCTCTTTAAAATAAGTAAGTAAATCTTAAAAAAAAGAAGTGAGCTGAGCACACAGAAGAACTCGTTGGAGCTCAGATATCATCGCCATCATCATTAAAAATATATAAGATATGAAAACTCTATTTTCAAACTAAGCGACTGGTCAATGTTCATGCACACTTCTTAAAAAATAAAAAAAAAATTATTTAGAACAACAGTGAAGAGGCCAAATAAATAAATAAATAAATCAGGACAAAAGAATTTTGTGAAAATATACCTAAACCAGAATGTAGGAGAACACGGAACGTGCAGGAAGAAATGCCACTTTCTCAAATGTCAACTTATACCCTCGTCCTGAATAAAATTTCTGGCACACATCAACACATACTTCAACATTCATCTTTCATTTGGTGGGTTTTCATCATGAAGAGAGTGCTTCATGGGTGAAAATTAGATATGAATGGTGCCGTCCTGAAGTTTATTGATTGCCAGTGTCTTTGGTTCTAAGAGCTCATCTAGACCATTGGCTCAGAATGGAAAGCATGCTAACATTACAGGGATGTGGCTGCATCGTCAGACATGAATGTAGGGTACCATCAAATACAACTGTCACAGGTAAATAAAGCACACTGGTCTACTGCTTACAGACAGAAAATAGCACCATGTATTTTTGGTCTCAAAATAATCAGAGTAAGAAAATCTCCTTGGAAATTAAAAATACGATGATCAAAATTAAAAGAGTTGGAAGATAAGGTCAAGAACATCTAGGTAACATAAACAGACAGAGCTAAAAAAAAAAAAAGTAAGGAACAGGTAAGGCTCAGAAAGTTGATGCAGTAGATTTGAAAGCCAACTCACAGGAGCACTGCAATGAGAAAATCTGAGCAAATACAGAAGAAGAGATTATCAAAGAATTTAAAAAAAAAAAAAAAGAATTCACAAAACTGAAGGCCATTACTCTTTAAATTGAAAGTGCCCATCAAAGTATTCCATCAAAATCAATGGGGAAGACCCACACTTTAAGATAGATCAGTGAAATTTCAGAACATCAAGGATAAAGCGAATATCCTCAAAGCTTCAATAAAGAGAGAAAAAGTCACCTACAAAGCAATGTGTGAAGGTGTGAACAACATGGGACTTCTCGTCAACACTTCTAGATCCCAAAAGGTAATGGAGAAAGGCCTTTAATGTTATGAGGGGAAAATTATTTTCTGCCTAAAAATCTATCCTATCCCAACTATCACTGAAATGTAAAAAAAAGAGGGTCAAGATATTGGTTGGACAGGTAACCACTCCAAAAGTTTACTCCCCATTTTCCTTTTCTTAGGAAAGAAAAGGAATGTGCTTCCTTTGGGGATGTGCTTCCCCCAAATGAAGAAGAAATCTAGGAGAGACCTGTCCAAGTGTTAGAGAAATCACTCAGGAAAGAGGAGGGCAGGAGGACTGAGGGATACAGAGAGAAGTGGCTGGAAGAAAAGGGAGTTCTGTGAATATGATCATATCTATATCATCCTTGGAAGAATTAGAAGCACTGAGGAGGGAAAGACTATAAGAGAAATGGTTAGAGCACACTTCTGTAGCTTAGCAATAACAACATGGGGCCTCATTAGCTATACACTTTATTGCTTTGCAACTTATAGAATTACCTGTAGATAAACCATGGAAAACTTAATTATGTTAACCAGAAAATTACTACTATTAACCATTTTAATATGGAAACAAAGGTAAAGGTGACAAAATTTAAGAGAGGAAATTGGAAAAGCAATGAATGGAAATGTCACTGCATTGATTTATGAAATAAACTAAATGATAACAAACTTCAGAAAAAAGTTTAGTTGTATACAACTAAACAAATGACACAAGGGGGGAAAGATGAGAGATACTCGAGAAACTGTACAGACTAAATTAAACCCCATGGACCAAATGAAATATGCATTCCAAAAAACCGACACTGAGATCTTAATATGACAGGCAAAACTCACACAAAGTCAACACAAGTCTAAGACGGCATGATTGTTTGGATTTCTTGATGGTAATGACTACTGCTTTAAGTAAAAGCCTAATACAACAAAGGGCTGCCCCTACAGAGTCTTCATTCTGTTCTCCAACAATGAAAGATTTCTGTTGGTACTGTGTGATATGATATGTGTGGCTATGAAAAGAATTCTGATTTAAAAATAAATACTTAAAATGTTACTAAAATACATATTCTGATGAGTGTTGTCTTTCAGAACAATCCAGTCCTGCTGCTAATTTCAGGACTGTTGTGGTAGAACTCTCCCTTTGGACAGCCTAAATCCTCTCAGGGAGATGCAAAGGAAACACCACCTTATTATTATATATATTATATATTATATATATTATTTATATATAGTATATGCATAATATATATTATATATAGTATATGCATAATATATATTATATATAGTATACATATCATTATTATAGAATCTACTCACAGTTCATTTTTTTTTTACAAAAATATGCATTATCTATACTGAACTTTCAACTCAGTAATCATCCTTGGTTTCAAATGACTTTTAACTAATCCCCCAAACAAATCTGTTTTCAAAGAAATACTATTTTCATCCCCTAAGACTATTCAAAGATATCCTCACAGGTTGTCAAAAGAAGGTATTTTGAAAAATCTTTGGAATAGCATCTAGTTTTGGACTGTTTGCTTTAAAAGTCCCTTCCTAGGCATACCTTACTCAGACACATATATAGACACCATTAAATGTCTGGATACTTTTCAACTTGAGGTGGCTGAAATTCCTTTTATAAGAATTTTTTTCAGACTTTAACACATATTACAATATCAAAGAGAACTTTCCTTTTAAGTCATCAAAATTCACGCTATTAAGCAACTATCATTAATATTTCTAAAGTCCTTCAGTGTTCATTATATGTATCTCTATATTATATATATCTCTCTATATATTATAGTATTTTGGTCAATATAGTTACTGTCCAAGCATTCCATTGATAAAAGTGGATAAAACAATAATAAGCCAAGTTAAGAAAAAAGTTAAAATCTTCCAGAAATAAATTTGCATCTTTGAACTAGTACATGGCACAAAAATGCTTCACTACACATTTATTTGTAATAGTTTTTCATAGAGAAGAGGTTAGGATTAAAACTATAAAATGAACTCATTTTTTTTATAAAGTAAAAACTTCCAACGATAAGAATGAGAATATTAAAACAATTTTTTATTTTACTATAAAATCACAGTGTCAAAAATGACATTTCTGATGGAGAGTCCAAAATGTCATTTAAAAAAATAACCACTATAAATGTTGCTTGGTGATTTAATATGTAGTTCTTGGTATATAATATGGAAAAAATTGTTATTAATGTTTTAAGCTGTGGTTTCATGGCCCTCTGTGGTGATGGATCCTGAAATAATAACAGTTTGGTCACCATATTTCTCAATTCCAGATCAAATAGTCAACAAGATCCTTGCTCAATGACTTGCACATCAGAACGCTCACTTAAATGTTCCAGGTAACAATGCTAGCAGAGATTTTTGCCACACTTGGCAGGGAATCATGCTGTTAGATTATCATTTCAGACACAAATTCATTTTTAAAAGAGAAAAATTCTTCGGCCGGTTAATGATGTGGTTTGAGGACATGTCCCTTCATAGCACTAAGGAATAAAAGAAACTTCATAGGAGGATAAATGGACGAAGACAGACTACGAAGCACAACCAAGAATAAAAACTGTCATCCTCCAAAAAGAAGTGAAAACACTCCGTTTTTCTTTTATCGTTCCTTAATTAATGAAGGAAAGTTCTGTGACTTCCATCTCCCTCATGACTTGTTATTTTAGCAACATTCTCCAGGATTTTTAGAAAATCTACGCAATCGGGTAAGTTTTTGAAACGGTAAAAAGTCTCGCTCCTGGCAGGTACCTGGCAGTATTTTTCCAAGCCTAAACTGACAAAAGCAAGGATTTAAAAACATTACCTTTGTGTTGTGAAGCCTTCCGCTGAGCAGGAGTGGCTGCCGTTTGCACCTGCTGCTGTTTGACCAAATTTCCTTCACTTCCAGTTCTCAAAATCTTCTCACCTACACTGATTTTTTTCTGTTTGCTGTTCAACTCGTCCCTTCGAGGTGATGGCAACTTGGAAGCTGCATTAGCAAAGAAAGGTCTAGCCAAGCGAGAAGGTTTGGACATTTTAAACAGCAGAAAAAAAAAAAAAAAACAAACCACAAAACCCAACAATAAAAAGAACCAACCCAAGAATGTTACCTGCTGGGGCAGCAGATTCTAAAAATTCCTTTGAGCTTCTCTCTTCAACTGCCACAGTTACAGCGGAAAGTGCAGCCGTATAGAAAGTGCTGGGCTGCCACCGGATTTCTTTTAAACAAAAGGCATCATGCAGCCACATAGCCCATTTACTAGACCTGTGGAATGTAAATGTGTGTTTCGAAGACCCCGGTGACAGTTTTGCAATGGGAAACGCTCCAAGTCGGAGTGAACGGCAGATGCTCGAATATGCAATATAAGAGACACGCACACACAGAACTTCCTAGCGTGCACAGACTAGACACGGGACAGACAGCCTAGAAGTGGAAAATGAATGCAAATATTACCCCACCCACTCAGGTACAATATACAAAAATGAACCAGATGTGCAGTTTATATTACTATGAAGTACATACCACATTCGGTTTCCAGGCATTAGTTCAAGCAAATATTTCCTCGCCTTAGCACATTCTTATGTTATACTCCAAAAGTTGACTGTAGAGTGAATGCCCACCTACATAATTACTTCTCCGGCTGTTTACAGAACATGCATAGCACCATGGAAAAGAAAGAAACAGAAGAATATAATTTCCATACCTGTCTGGGCTACTAGGGGTACCTAGGGACCGGTAAGAAGAGTTGTGTGTCCTTGTGACATTGGACACGTGTGTGTGTGTGAGTTGTGTGCATGTGTGTGTGGTGAGGTGGGGGGAAGGTCTGGGAAGAGATAGAAATTATTTTCCTTTCTTTTTAACATTATTTTAAAACTTATTTTAGAGAGAGAATGCAGAAGGAGGGGCAGAGGAAAAGGGAGAGAGAGAATCTCCCAGCAGACTCCGCACTGAGCTCAGAGCCTGATATGAGGCTCGGTCTTACGACCCTGAGATCATGACCTTGATATCATGACCTGAGCTGAAACCAAGAGTCCGACACTTAATCCACTATGCCCCTTAGGCACCCTGTAATTTATTTTACTTTTTAAAGAGCGTAGACTTTATTCCAATGAACAAATGAATATGTGTAATGAGCAGGCTTTCTAAAAGACCAATAGTGAAGTAACAATAAAGCATTCAGGAGGTCGTATTTTCTAGGATGAAAACATTCCTTCCACCAAAGTCAGTACCAGGAGCGCACAACCCCTTCCCCACTAAGGGTAACCATTTTACTCTTGGTTTCCCCTGTCAGTGGTTTTTATGACTTGGGGTTAAGCTGTTTCCAACCTCAATTATTCTGTGTTCCCTACCTCAATTATTCTGTGTTCCCTTAGGGAGAGTCTACACAAACTCTCTCTGAACTATAAAAAGGTTCTGTGAGTACGTGATCCTACAACACCACTCCAAGTGTAAATACCATGCCATTCCCCGTTTATAGTTGATAAATGCACAGCTACTTAGCACTTTATTGGAGGCAGAACTATGCACTGGAAAGAGTATACGTTTTGGAATCAATTGGACATGAAGTTACTTCTAAATCCTAAATTGGGCTCAGCCTTGGGCAAGTTCTTTTCTCATCAATAAAACTGAGACAGTGATTCAACTGAAGTGACAGATCCGCACCTTGTCTGGCATGTGACATCGCTCAATAAATCTGAACTTCTTTACCCCGCCCCTCCAAAGATGCACCGTCAACTACACTGTGCCTTAGAAACTAGAGTGATTGGTACCTTCCCAGTACCAGCCCCTTGGTGTTGCAGACAGAGGGTGGGTTTTCCTAAGTTCTATCTTCGTTCCAACCTGCAGGATATCCTTGGGGTGACTGAGAAGTTGTCCATGACAATTCACATGTAATTGAGGATGTAAAAGCAACAGGTACAGAAAGACAATAAAGATGTCACTCCAGATGAGAACTATATATAGGCTGCTACAGGGCCCCCCCTCCCCTGGAGACAGCGATGATCATTACAGCCACAGGTAACACTCCCTGGCATTTATCACTACCCGAACTCTTCTAAGTCACCCTCGCAGCCGCCCTAAGAGGCAGGTACTACTATTATCCCATTTTACAGATGAATAAACTGAAGTACTCACAGACCCAGAAACTCACCCAGGAGCTCACGTATCATTCATACTGAAGCTGGGCTTTGAACTCAGTGAATTTGAACCCAGACTCTGCCCTCTTCTCCGATCCTCAAAAAGTCTGGCTGCAAATCATACCACGTACCGAGTGTGGCCATTCGGTGACCGTTCAGTCACAGGGGTACATGGGAAAAGTGCCTCTGCCCTCTCAGATGTCACGGGCCGGCCACCCAAATGCGCCACAACCCTGTGGCTACACAAGCTGGGGACAGGACGTCTGCTGGAGTTTAGCGTCATAAGGACCAAGCGGCACCAATTTAGAAGCACACATCCTGTGTTGGGGGGGGCAGTGGAGAAAGCGGCAGTCTGGAGGGTGTGAGCGAGCAGCTTCACGTGGAGCCTACCAGCCCGTGGTGTCATGGTCAGTGGAAGAGAACGACAGTGGTAGCCATGCTCTCCTGGGGACTACAGGGGGCTCAGCCTCGGCTTTGCCCAGGCCTCTTGACCCTTCCCATCCCCGTCTCCTGATCTGGCCTTCTGGCCAGTTGTCAAGCAAAACAAGTTGCCAGGATCCGTCTGACTTCTAAGCTCACCCTGTTCATACACCTAGGAACGGACACCCCAACTTGTGTAACCACAGAGAAGTCCCTTCGTCTCTTAAGACCAAATCACTAAGGTGTCATAGCATCTGCTCTGTTTATTACAACAATCAAATGAGATAATAAATATAAAAGCACATGGACAATTGTGAAATAACACATGAGTTAAAGGTACTAACCTGTATGGTTGTAAATGACCAATTTTTCCTCTTTGTCTGGACTAAACATTGCTTTGGCGTCCTGGCAAAATCTTTCCATAGCTGTGATCAGCAAACGTGTTCTCTAAGAGGCCAGCCAGTAAATATTTTCAGTTTTGTGGGCCATATGGTCCGTGTTGCAACTATTCAATTTTGCTCTCACAGTGTGAACGCAGAGATGACTGGGCAAGGCTATGTTCCAATAAAACTTTATTTACAAAAACAGCTGGCCAGAGGAAGTTAAGCCTAGTTTGTTGATCTCTACTGTCTAGCAGCTCATTAACCATTTGTGAAGGACAGTATCATTCTGACTCCTGTCTTCTTGACTGAAACCTGCTGTTTGACCCCTTGCCTCCCTGTATGTCTAGATGAGTGCACTCTGTGTTCTGTCTCCAAAATGGATGTGAACAATTTCTCAAATTCCCTCACTCTTACCATTTGGACCTTACCTCACATTCAGGGACTTGAGGAGAGTCTCAGACGGACTTCATGAACACCCAGTATTGATTCTCACTTAATGACAAAATGTAGGAGGACAGGAGTAGTACCCGCCTCTTGGGCTAGCTGGAATATAGCAGATTTGCCATTTTGTACCAATAGGTAATGTACATAGGTTGCCACAAGGAGGGAGGCACGGTTTGAGCGCAAGGGTAACCAAATCTGTAGTCTGAACTTGACTTGTAAAATTTTCCTTGCTTCATAGATGCAACACAAAGACTTCTAAGTTTAGACTCCTCAATTTCCTGGTTAAATGCTACAAAGATTTCTTGATTTAACAACTCTAATTTCTAAGAATCCTTTAAAAGGCATTTCTTATGAGTCCAATAAAAGTTGCTTTACACCATGATGTCACCCATCTGTACTTCTATATTGTAAAAGGGTCTCAAAATTATAAGACTGTCAATGCCAAGAAGAACTTCTCTGGTTTTCATTGCAGAACACTCCCATACATAGAAGCCTGAATGATTTATCTGAAACAACAGTAGATTTGAAAGCAGCTTGGAAAAGTTGTACAAAAATGTGTTAGACGGCCAGGTTGTGTGATGGAGGCTGGAATTTTGTAGTCACAGAAGGTTTTCCATGTTCTATTTTAAGAGTTTTATCAGCTCTAAGTGCAAGTTAAAATTTTACATTTAAGAGTAGAATCCTGAAGTAAAGAAAAGTCATTTCTTATTAGGCTGGCCTTTGGTGATATTACTGAAGATAGAGCTTAAGGTATAACCACCTGAAAATGTCAGAAAATCTGAAAGTCATTCTTATGAGTAACTCAGTAATAATAGTGTACTCGGATATATCCACAAGGTTTTTTTTGTTTTGTTTTGTTTTGTTTAAGATTTTATTTATTTATTTGACAGAAAAAGATCACAAGTAGGCAGAGAGGCAGGCAGGGAGCGAGAGAGGAGGAAGCAGGCTCCCTGCTGAGCAGAGAGCCCGATGCGGGACTCAATCCCAGGACCCTGAGATCATGACGTGAGCTGAAGGCAGCGGCTCAACCCGCTGAGCCACCCAGGCACCCTATCCACAAGGTTTTAAATACTTGTATTTCTAATGAGTACTGCCGTTCATTCACTCCAAACTGCAAACAAGGCAATGCTGATAGAAAACTACACCTCTTTCCTTTGAAAAGAATTCTAATTAGAACTATGTAGTTCTGAGAAGGAAAACAAAAGAGAAAACTGAAGACTTCAAGGAGTGAAGCAGCAACATGATGATTATTTGACAAGTGGTTGAGCTTATGAAGTCTCTTGCTCTGACTTAAAAAGGTAACAGGTCTTCATTTGTATAATTTCAAGTTATCTTGCTCAGGTTCTTAATTATTATGAAACATCCAACATATTGAATTTTTGAGGTTAATTAAAGCCAAATCTTAAAAAAAAAAAAAAAAGGTAAGAGGAGGTTATTTCAGAACTTGCAGGCACTTGTGCAAATATGGAATGACATTTAGCTCAACAGATGTGTGATGCTTTTCTGAGATACCTTTCTGGTTCCCATAGGCTTTGACTTAGTGGCAGCAGGGGGGTAGAACTAATCATGATATGAAAGAGCAAAATGAATAAAATTAACAATGTGCTAAATCTTCTGGGGAAATTCTACATGTTCAATTAACTTTTTAAAAAATTTCTTAACTTTTAATCAAAATATAAAGATAAAGTAACATCTTAGTGTTCTGTGCAATTAATTTTTTAAAAAAGATTTTATTTATTTTGGAGAGAGAGTACAAGTGGGAGGAGGAGCAGAGGGAGAGAGAGAGTGGGAGAGAGTCTTAGGCAGACACTGCATTGAGCACAGAGCGGGATATGGTGCTCGTTCTCACGACCCTGAGATCATGACCTGAGCTGAAATCAAGAGTTGGATACTTAATCTACTGAGCCACCCAAGTGCCTGATGTTCAATTAACTTTTGATGAATGGTGAGTTAAAAGAAAGTGCATCCATTAAACATGAAAGCCATGTTATCCACCAATAAAGACAACACACATTGTTGGCTTCAAATGTGTTTAAAAATTACATTTCTTCTTTCTCTTTATTAAAACCTAGGTAAATTTTACAGAAAAGTAGTAACCAGGCATCCAAAAAAGTAGTAAAATTAAGAAATGGCTCTTTTCTTTGAATATTAGATCACACAGCTTTAAAAATTAAAAGATGCAACATTACAGATTAGGGAAATGTAAAATCGAAACCACAGTGAGATACCATTTCACAAACGTAAGGATAATTAGGACCCAAAAAACCAGAAAATAGTATGTGTTGGCAAAGACTGAAGTCCTTGTGCAATAGTGGTGGGAATATAAAATTGTGCAGCCAATTGTGGAAAATGGTATTGGTGGTTCCTCAAAGAATTAAACATAGATTTACCATATGATCCAAAAATTCCATTTCTGAGGATACACCCGAAAGAAATGAAAGCAGAAACTTGGGCAGGTATTTGTACGCCCATTTTTATTCATGGAAGCCAAAAGGTGGAAGCAACCCAGGTGTCCAACGATGGCTGAATGGATAAACAAAGTATGGTACAAGCATATAATAATTACGGAATATTATTCAACCTTCAAAAAGGAAGGAAATTCTGGCATGTATTATAACAACATGAGTGAACCTTGAGGACACTATGCTAAGTAAAATAAGCCAGTCATAAAAGGACAAATATTACATGATCCCATTTACATGAGGTACCTAGAGTAGTCAAGTACTTAGAGAAAGAAAGAACACTGGGGCTGGAGGATGGGTGCACTGGAGCATAAGCAATTTGTGAGTACAGAGTTTCAACAGAGAAAGTGAGAAAGTTCTGGAGATGGCTGGTGTTGATTGTTCTGCAGAAATGCAAGTGCACTTTAATGCCACAGAACTTTCAATTTAAAAATGGCCAAAATGGGGGTGCTTGTGTGGCCTAGTCGGTTCAGTGCCTGGCTCTTGATTTTGGCTCTGGTCATGATCTCACAGTCGTGGGATCAAGCCCTACATCAGGCTCTATGCTCAGTGGAGAGTCTGCTGGATATTCTCTCTCTCTCACCCCCTCTCTCTGTACCTCCCCCTTCCCCTGTTCTTGAACGCTCTCTCAAGTAAATAAATAAATAAATCTTTTAAAATAAATAAAAAATAAAAATAAAAATGGCCCAAATGGTAAATTTAATATTATGTAATTCAAATTCCTATTTGCACACATTTGATACTCTACTTCCCCCTCATGAACCTAGGGCTACACAATGGTCTACTTTGTCCATCTCTCTAACTTTCTATAGCTCAGGCAATGCAAATTCTTTTTTCACAAGTTGGGAACTGGGTTTAAGGAGATGTCCAGAGTCATCCTGCTACTGGAGCACAGACATGATTTTCTCACTGCGGCCTAACCATGGCTACCTGGTAGACCCAACATTACCCCCTTGCACTATCACAGCACCCACACTGCAAAGCAGATGATACAAACTCTTGAAAGGGAACTTATTCCATTCTCTCTCCCCAACAGTCTTGAAAAGACAAACGCAAACACCATTCTAATAGCAATGAGCGAGAAAGGTAAAGATGAATTCGTCTCAGAAAGACTCTGAAAGCCACCTTTCTAGAACTCATCTCCTGGTTCTTTGGCTCTCCAGCACTGGCCTTTAGCTCTCCCTGGAGAGCATCTCTTTTTCTTGGAAAGCCTAGCAAACTCTCCTCAAAATGGGAGAGAGAGTACCCCCATGGCTTCAGAATCCTTCATAGCAAATACTTTGGCCCCTATTTTCCAAAATTTACAGTGAATTATTTTATAGAAACTCCTGCAGTAGAGTGTTTCCATTTTCTCTAAATAAATGAAGAAGCACGGAGCACCCTGCACTGTTTCTGTTCAACAAAAGAAGTTCCCACCAGACCCTGAATACTCTTTAGAATGAATGAAAGGAAGAATTTACTCTTGCTGTGTGAGAATTGTCTATACCCCTCCTATCTCTGCAGACTTGTGTTCACAAACAAGGCAATATAGATATTTATATAAAAAAACAGAGCGGCATCTATCTTAAAGAGAAGTCTGGTGTTTCTCCTCTTTTAACACTTCTAATTTACAAAATCAGATGAGGCTTTAAAGATCTCTTTTGGAAGTGTCTTCCAACTTCATTTGAAGGAAGGATAGCTCATATGATTCTTTTTCTCTCTAAAACAACTCACAGACCAAGAAAAAAAATGTATTCGCTTATGGGCAGTTAAGAAAACTGTGAAATACAAGTTTATTTTCCATTATATTTTATGTCACTTCATAGCCCTGGGCTCCTTTCACTTCCTGCTTCTTCCTTGACATCTCTTTTTATGTCCTCAGGAGATCCCTAATTTTAACCCACCCAAAGCCTGCTTTCTGGAAAGGCTCTTCATGGGAAATTTAGAACTTAGAATATTTTTTTGGGTTAGCAATTTCAAAATAACAAATATAACACTTAATGATAGAAGCAACAACTCTGATATGCCAAAAATGATGTCCAGATTTTTTTTTTTTTTGTATTCCTCAGAACATTGAAAACAAATTGTAAGTACAGCAAGTATAAAGAGGATATATACTAAAGTGTGTAGATCAAAACAGTACAAGAACATACCCATTCTCAGGCTCTGGAAATAAAACACTACCTTTGAAAAAGCTGAAGTCTTCTACATGCTCCCAATTGGCCACATGCCCCTTGAACCCTGAAGTGATGGCTTCCCTGGATTTAGTTTCAATGATTCTTTTGTTTTTCCTCAAAGTTTTACAAACGCGTCCAGATGTCTAAAAAAACAAATTGCTTAGTTTTGCTTTTACTTTGTGTAAATGACATCAAATAGAATTTGCCCTTCTGTGACTTACTTTGAGGCTCAGCATTACCTTTTTTGAGATTTATGTATGTAGGAATTGGGATATACTGTAATTCATTCACTTTCACTTTGGATAGTGGTCCATGACATGAACATTTTACAATGAATGAACCTATCATATTCTGCAGTTAGTGAACATTTGTTTGTTTGTTTTAGTGTGAGGCAAGGATCTGTTTTCCCTTCTTCCATATGGATAGTCGATCCATTAATTACACTACACCACAATCCACCTTTTCCCATGGATCTGAAGAATCAGCTTTGTTAATTATTAGTTTCTATTTTTGTGTGAGTCTTTAATGGGTTTTAGAACATTTTTTTTTTTAATCTATTTGTCCATGTCTGTGCTGGCTGCCTTAATAATTGGAGCTAAATCATAATAAAAATAACTAATACATCCTGACATACCAGACACTGTTCTAAGCACTTTGCACATGGTAACCAATGCATTCCTCATCATTACCTTGTGAAGTGGGCATTGTCATCATATGGAAGAGAAAACTGAGGTTCGGAGAAATAAATTATAGGAATCTAGGAAGGTTGAGAAGCCCAATCTATCCACAGAGATTGTTCAGATCCGACCCATCATAAATCATGATACCTTCTTGAGCAATGAGTCTTTTTTTCTTTTAAACCGGAGTGTAACTGATGCACAATGTTACATTAGTTTCAAATACACAAGACAGTGATTCACAACTCTGTTACACTATGCTCTCCAAAAGCATAGCTACCATCTGTCACCATGCAATGCTATAATAATACTATTGGCTATGTTCCTTATGTTTTACCTTTTATTCTCTTCACTTATTCATTTCGTAAGTGGAAACCTGTATCTCCTACCAGCCTTCACCCATTTTGACCATCTCCCCACTGCCTTCCCCTCTGGTAACTAGTGGTTTGTTCTCTTTATTTATAGGTCTGTTTTGCCTTTGGTTTGTAGGTTTATTCATTTTTTTGGTTTTTTTAGATTCCACATATAAATGAAGCTTGTTTATCTCCATTTGACTTATTTCTTTTAGGACAAAGGGTCATCTTAAAGGTGTGATTAGACCTTTGGGTGTTCTTAGACCTTTGCTCTAATATGCAGATTTTATAAACATCTTGCTAAGTTCCACACAAAGCAAAAACCATGACATTTTTTTTCATTAGTCATAACAAAGAAAATTACAGGACCAGAGGGATTAATAGGTAAATTCTACCACATTTTCGAAAAAGACTTAATACCAATTCAACTCACAGTCTCCCAAAAAGGAGAAGAGGGGGGGGGAACACTCCCAAACTTATTTGACAAGGCCCTATTATCCTAATACTAAAATCAGACAAAGACACTACAAGAAAAGAAAACCATAGGCCAATACCCTTCATAAACACAGAGGTAAAAATTAGCAAACCAAATTCAATAATACATTAAAGAGATCATATGTCATGATTAAGTGGGACATATTCATGTAATGCAAAGATGGTTCAACATTTACAAATCAATCATGTGACAGACCACATTAACGAAATAAAGGATAAAAATCATGTGATCATCTCGAGATACAGGAAAAGCATTTGACAAAATTCAATATCGTTTCGTGATAAAAATTCTCAGTAAACTGGGTATAGGCAGAATATATCTCAACATAATAAACGCCATATATGACAAAGCCACAGCTACTACCGTACTCAACACTGGAAAGCTAAGAGTTTCTTCTCAGATCAGAAATAAAACAGGGATGGCTACTCTCTGCACTTTCATTCAACATGTACTAGAAGTCCTAAACAGAGCAATTAGAAAAGAAAAAGAAATAAAAGGTATCTAGATTGGAAAGAAAGAAGTAAAACTGTCTCTATGTTAGATGACAAGATATTAAATATATGAGAAATTCTGAAGACTGCATCAAAAATGGTTAAAACTAATCAATATAGAAAGTTGCCCTATACAAAATCAATTTGAAAATCCATTGCATTTCTATGCACTGACAATAAACCAGCAGAAAGAGAAATTAAGAAAATAATCCCATTTACAATGGCATCTTAATACAAAGCAATCTTAAGAAAGAACAAACCTGGAGGCGTCATGCTCCCAGATTTCAAACTGTATTACAAAGTTAGAATAATGAAAACAATATGGTATTGGTATAAAAACAGACACATGGATTAATGGAAGAGAGCAGAAAGCCCAGAAATAAACCTACACATATATAGTCAATTAATTTATGACAAAGGAGCCAAGAATATATGATGGGGAAAGGACCGTCTCTTCATTAAATGGTGCTAGGAAAATTGGATAGCTACAGGCAAAAGAATGAAGGCGGACCACTGTCGCAACATGCACAAAAAAAAGCTCAAAGTGGATTAAAGATCCGAACGTAAGACCTTTAACCATAAACTTAGGGGGATAAAGGGGGGGGGGTATAAGTTCCTTGACTTGGGTCTTGGATTTGACCCCAAAAGCAAAGGCAACAAAGTAAAAATAAGCAAGTGGGGACTACATCAAGCTACAAAGCTTCTGCACAACGAAGTTAATGCTATGGTGGTAATCTTTTTGCAATTTATGTTTGTCAAACAAACGTGTCAAATATACAACTTATACAATGCTATGTGTCAATTTTATCTCAGTAAAGCTGGAAAACAATTTTCCTTTGTATTGCATATTCAATCTACAAATAAATCTATGCCATTGAGTCTCCGTATTCATTAACACAATATTTTTCTCCACTTAATTAGGTCTTAAATAATGTATTTTAGCATGTTTTATTGCAGTCTACAAACTGCACATCTTTTGTTAAATATATTCCTAGGTACCTTCTTTTGTTTCTGCTACTAAGTGTCATTTCAAAGTTACATTTTTTTTGTTGCTTTGCATGGAAACAGAATTGACTTTCAACAGTTATTGGCTTGCTTCTGGCAATCACTGAGTAAAAGGTATCAGATTTACCTTTCCTTTCCAAACAACTAGGAAACAGATAAAATATATGAACTGGTGGTTTTTAGACATGTACAGTAGACAGCACAAGACAATGATTTATTTTTAAGAGAACAAAAACAAATGAGGTGAGCACAACAAATGAACCAGGGTACTGTTTGGGGCAGTTTCCAGTCTACAGAAAGAACGAGCACTCGCATAGAGGCTGGATGTCTCTGAGTTTAAGAAATACAGTTCATAGTTCAGGGAGGCAAAGGCATAATTTTCAGGGCAAAAAAAAAAAAAAATCACAAGAGGGTGCTATGCAGAGTTCTGGAAACACATGGAACATTTTCTCTGATCACAACAGAATTAAATTAGAAATCAACAGCAGAAAGATATTTGAAAAATCCCCCAACAACTGGAAATTAAATAAACATCTAAATTATCTATGAGTTGCAGAAGAAATAACAAGGAAAAGTATACACATTTCTGAACTGAATAAAAATGAAAACATGACATAAAAATTTGAGTGATGTTACTAAAGCAAGCTTAAAGAGAATGTTATAGTATTATAGAATTTACATAGGCTTATATTATAGGTATTTTGCCAGAGAACAAGAAAGGAATAACCTAAAGTCCACCTTCAAAAGTTAAATAAAGCATAGTAACAAGGAGAAAAGCAATAGATAACAAAAAAAATCAATGAAACAGATAAGAAAAGCAATAGAGAAAAATCAATGCAAGCAAAAGTTAGTTCTATGAAAAGATCAATAAAATTTATATTTGTCTAGCCAGCCTAATCAAGAAAAAATGAGAATTACATAGATTATCAATATCAGAAATGAGAGGGCATCACCATAAAAAGGAGCTGTTATGGGTAACTTTATACCAACAAATTCAACTCCCTGGATGAAATGTACAAATTGCTTTAAAGATACAAACTATCAGAACACACTCAAAGAGATGTAGGCTGTGTTCTCATATACATATAAAAAAACTAATTGGTGATTAAAAACTTTACCACGATGAAAACTCCAGCTGGAGATGGCTTTATTGGTGAATTATACCAAATATCTAAGGAAAATAGAGCACAAATTCTACCCACAGTCTTCCAGAAGATGGAAGCAGAGGGAATACTGCATAACTTTCTATGAGGCCATAATCACTATGATACCAAAACCAGACAGTTCTATAAGAAAACTATATATCAAAATTTATCATGAACATACATGTGGACATCTCTAAGAAATTTTAGCAGTTTAAATCTAGCAATATATAAAATGATAATACATTATGGCTGAGAAAGATATATCCCAGAAATGCAGAGGTACTCTAACATTTGAAAATCAATCAATGTAATTCACGGTTTTAACAGACTAAGAAAGAAAAACCATGTAATCATCTCCATAGAAGCAGAAAAAAGCATCTGACTAAAGTCAACAGTTACTCAAAGTAACATATTTTAATAAACCAAGAATCAAAGAGAACTTCTTCAGTCTGATCAAAGACACTGATAAAAAATATTCCAGCTAACACATTCATGCTGAAAGACTGTTGTTATTTTGCCTCACAAATGCTGACAATTAGTTTGCCCCAGCATTTGTAAAATTTTATTCTTTACTTAGCAAAGTATGTGAACGTTAGTTTCTTCACCTGCTCAGCTGTACTTGGCATTGGAAGTTAACTTTGCAGTTGGATCTCACATGCAGCAATTTTACTTAACTGCCTTATTAACTCTATTAACGTACAGATTCATTTGGATTTTCTAGTTAGATAACAAGCAAATAATGGAATTGTTGTTTCTCCCTCTGCAAACCTTTACACTTGTCTTAATGTGATAGCTAAGCTCACCAGTAGTGCAATGCAGAAAACAAATGGTAATAGTGAACATTTGGTCTCGTTCTTGAAAACGAAGATAATTCTTTTAATATTTCAACAGTCATTAAACTATTTGCTGTAGGTTTTTTTTATATTTTTTCAACTTAAACATATTTCCTCCTTTAATTCCCAGTTGTTAACAGTTTTGACCATGAGTGATTACTGACATTTCCCATGTGCTTTTAATTTATTTTTCTTTTTGAGTCTTTTGGGACTCAGTTTTCCCCCCCTTAAGCTGTGAATGTAATGATTTACATTGATAGTTCATTTGTATTGATTGAGGTTACTGATATACTTTGATTTTTTTCTATTTTCATATTTTGTCCTTTTTATTTAATGTTTTTGTTCCTTTTTCTTTGCTTAAGGTTTTTCTTCTCCATTCTTGGAACTTTTCCTTCCACAAGTTTAGGAAAATGCTTTCTGTTATGTTCACCCTACACATTTGATATAAATGTTTATCCCTAAAAATTCTGAAAATAATTAATATTTCCCCTCCCCTTTATTTAGAACAAGTACAAAGCCCCAGAAAATAAAATTTCAATCATCCCTTCCTTACTCATATGCTAGTGAGGTCTACGATTTAATTATCCCTTCACCCTTAAAAAAAAAAAAAAACTTAGTTAAACATCACTGTCGTTGTAATGTTCAACAGTTTACAGCAGATTTTTTAGATGCTGTCCACGTTAATTTAAGACTTAAGAGTCTGTTAATCATGTTTATATTACGCATCATTTGTTATATTCATAGATCGCCTACATTAAATGTACAATAATGATATCATTTTTATATAATTTTTAGTGTTCTACAGAAATGCAATTGACTTTCAAACTTCCTGAAGTCAACCACATGTAACAAAGCAAATCTTAATTATCGTCATTCTGAGACATGCAAAGTGCATCCCTTTAGTGAGGTCCTGTTGGTAGAATATGTTTTGAACTTTTTTATTGTTTTGAAACAAAATCTTTCTTTTACTCTTATTCTTTTTGGTTTTTAAAAATTGCTTATTTTTAATTCTCGTGGAATATGTATAACAAATTTTTTTTTTTTTTTTTTACTTGACAGACAGAGATCACAAGTAGGCAGAGAGGCAGGCTCCCTGCTGAGCAGAGAGCCCAATGTGGGGCTTGATCCCAGGACCCTGAGATCAGGACCCGAGCTGAAGGCAGAGGCTTAACCCACTGAGCCACCCAGGCGCCCCTATATAACAAAATTTACCTCTGCAACTATTTTTTTAAATTGAAATGTAATGGACGTACAACATTGTATCCGCTTCAGGTGTATGACAAAATAATTCAATATTTATAGATATTAGAAAATGAATACCATAGTAAGTCTAATTAACATCTGTCACCATATATAATTATGGATTTTTTCCCTGATAACAACTTTTAAGATTTACTCTTAGCAACTTTCAGATATGCAATATAGTATTATTAGTGATAGTCACTACAGTGTATATTACATCCCCATGACTTATTTTTTAATTAGAAGTTCATGCCCTTTGACAACTTTCACCAATTTTGCCCATCTCCACCCTCCCCCACCACCTCTGATACACACCAATCCTTTTTCTCCGTCTATGAACTTGTTTTTGTGTTTAAGCTTTTTAAACTCCACATACAGAGAAGATCATATGGTATTTGTCTTTTCCTGTCTGACTTATTTCACTTAGCATAAGCTGTGTTGTTGCCAATGGCACGATTTCATTTTTTATGGCCGAGTAATATTCCACTGTAGGATACATATACCACCTCTTTATCCCTTTATCCACTGATGGATACTGAAACTGTTTCCATATCTTGGCTGTTGTAAATAACATTGCAATGAATACGGGGGTAAATTTGTTTTTGAGTTAATCTCTTCATTCTATTGGATAAATACCAAGGGTTGAAACTGTTGGATCATACAGTAGTTCTATTTTTAAGTTTCTGATGAATCTCCATACTATCTTCCACAGTGACAACACCAATTTACATTCCTACCAACAGTATACAAGTGTTTCCCCCCCCATTCTTATCTATGCTTGCTATTTCTTATCTTTTGATAACAGCCACTCTAACAAATATAAACTGATATGTCATGGTGGTTTTGATTTGCGTGATTAAGGAAGTTGAGCATCTTTTCATATGCTGGTCATCTGTATGTCTTCTTTGGAAAATGTCTATTTAAGTCATTGGTCCATTTTTAAATTCAACTTTTTTGTGTGCTATTGAGTTGCACAAGGTTTTAGCATATTTTGGATCTTAATCCCTTATCAGATATATTATTTGCAGATATTTTCTCCCATTCAGCACATTGCCTTTTCTTTTTGTCAGTGGTTTTGTTTGCTATTCAGAAGCTTTTTATTTTGATATAATCCCACTTGTTTATTTTTGCTTTTTGCTGTCTTTGCTTTTGGTGTCGAATCCAACATTCGACACATCAAGGAATTTACCCTATGTTTTCTTCTAGACTGTTTATGGTTTCAGGTCTTACATTTATATCATTAATTCATCTTCACTTGATTTCTGTGCATTGTGAAAGACAGCTGTCCAATTTCATTCATTTGCATATGGATGTCCAGTTTAATCATTTATTGAAGAGACAGTACCTTTCCCATTGTATATTCTTGGTTTCTTGGTTATAAATTAATGGACCATTTATGTGTGGGTTTACTTCTGGGCTCTCTATTCTGTTCCTTTGATTTATGTGTCTGTTTTATGTCAATACAATACTGTTTTGATCACTATAGCTTTGTAATGTAGTTTGAAATTAGAAAGCATGACGCCTCCAGCTTTCTTCTTTTTTCTAAAGATTGTTTTGCCTACTTGGGTTTTTCTGTGGCTCCATACAAATTTTAGGATTGTTTTTCTATTTCTGTGAAAAATGCCACTAGAATTTTGATAGGGATTGAACTGACTCTGTAGATTGCTTTGGATAGTTTGGATATTTTAACAATATTAATTCTTTTTTTTCCTTTTTTAAAAAACTTTATTTATTTATTTGACAGACAGAGATCACAAATAGGCAGAGAGAAGGGCAGGGGAGGGAGGGAAGCCTGGCTCCCCACTGAGCAGAGAGCCCGATGTGGGGCTCGATCCCAGGACCTGAGCCAAAGGCAGAGGCTTAACCTACTGAGCCACCCAGGTGCCCCTTAACAATACTAATTTTTCTAATTCAAGAACATGGAATAACTTTTTTTTTTTTTAAGATTTTATTTATTTGTCAGAGAGAGAGAGAGAGGGAGAGAGAGCAAGCACAGGCAGACAGAATGGCAGGCAGAGGCAAAGGGAGAAGCAGGCTCTCCTGCCGAGCAAGGAGCCCGATGTGGGACTCGATCCCAGGACGCTGGGATCATGACCTGAGCTGAAGGCAGCTACTCAACCAACCGAGCCACCCGAGATGCCTGGAATAACTTTTTGATGTTATTACTGATAACCTTCTTTTTGATGCTCTTGTAAGTGGGATTATTTTCTTAATTTCTTTTTCTTGTAATTCATTGTTAGTATATAAAAACACAACAGATTTTTAAATTGATTTTGCATACTGTAACTACTGACCTCATTGATTAGTTCTAGTAGTGTTTTTTGGTGGAGTCTTCAGGGTTTTCTATTTATAATATCATGTCATCTGAAAGACAATTTTACTTCTTTCTTTCCAATTTGGACACCTTTTACTTCTTTTTCTTTTCTAACTGTTCTGTCTAGGATTTCCAGTACTATGTTGAATAAAAGTAGAGTTGAGTGGACATTTTTGTTTTATTTCTGATCTTGGAGGGAAAGCTTTCAGCTTTTCAATATTAAGTATGGTCATAGCTGTGGCTTTGTCATAAATGGCCTTTATATATGTTGAGGTGTGTTCTAGCTATACCCGTTTGTTGAGAATTTTTATCATGAAAGGATGTTGAAATCTGTCAAATGCTTTTTCCAGATCTACTGAGGTTATTATATGATTTTCATCCTTCTTTTTGTTAATGTGGTATATCACATTGATTGATTTGTGGATACTTGGTATAAATTCCACTTTCTCATAGTGTATGAGTCTTCTACTGTGTTGTTAAATTCAGTTTGCTAATATTGTGTTGAGGATTTTTGCATCTATGTTCATCAGGGACATTGTCCTATAATTTTCTTTTCGTGGTAACCTTGTCTGCTTTTGATATCAAGGTAATGCTGGCATCATAAAGTGAGTTTGGGAGTGTTCCCTCCTTGTCTATTTTTTGGAGAGTTTGAGAAGGACTGGTATTAATTTTTCTTTTAATGTTTGATCAAATTCACCTATGAAGCCATCTGTTTTTGGATTTTTATTTGTAAAGAGGTTTTTAATTACTGATTTGATTTCTTTACAAGTAATTGGGATCTTCAGATTTTCTATTTCTTCAGGATTCAGTCTTGGAAGTTTCTTAAAAATGTATTACTTCTTGGTTGTCCAGTTTGTTGACATATAAGTGTTCATAGCAGTGTCTTATGATCCTTTGTATTTCTGTGGTATTGGTTGTAATGTCTTTTCTTTCATTTCTAATTTTATTTATTTGAGTCCTCTCTCTCTTTAACTTAGTGCTTTTACTCTCATTCTTGAAAGATTTATTTGCTGAGTACAGAATCCAAGAATGACAGTTATTTTTCCTCAGATCTTTGAAGATACTGTTCCACTGTTTATGACTCCCATTGTTGAGATATCAGGCATAGTCAAATATTTTTGGGGTGATTTGTCTTTTTTCTATGAAATATACCACTGTATTTCTTTTTGAAATTTGTCAATATAATTGTTAAACTGTCTCTTTTTCCTTTTAATCTGCCATTTTTTTTGCTTCACATATTTTTGGTTTGGGGTGTTAGAAACCTGTGCATTTATAATTGTTAGATCTTCCTGATCAATTCTTTTATTATTATGAAATAAACATCCTTTTCTATAGTAGCATTTCTTTGTGTTTTATGACTATGGTCACTTGAAATCTCTTACGGTTACTGTCTGCATGGTCTGTCTTTCTCCTCTACTTACTTCCAGTCTATTTATGTCTTAGAACCTAAAGTATGTCTCTTAAGTACAGAATATAGTTGGATCTTTACTTTTTTTACTTTGTAAATGAGCATCTAGTCTATTCATATTTAATATATGTATTAATAGGGGCACCTGGGTGGCTCAGTGGGTTAAAGCCTCTGCCTTCGGCTCAGGTCATGATCTCAGGGTCCTGGGGTCGAGCCCCACGTGGGGCTCTCTGCTCACTGGGGAGCCTGCTTCCCCTCCTCTCTCTCTCTGCCTGCCTCTCTGCCTACTTGTGATCTCTGTCAAATAAATTTAAAAAAAAATCTTAAAAAAAATATATGTATTAATAAGGTTAGGTTTATATCTGCTATTATTTATTTTCTAAATGTTCCATGTCTTTTTTCTTTCTATTTTCCTTCTTTACTATCTTTACTGCTTAAGAAATATTAGTGTACCATTATTAATTCCGTGATTATTTTTAAACTTTATTTTCAAGTTATTTTCTTAGGAACTGCTCAAGGGATTATAATATCCATTCTAATTTATCACAATCTCCTTCAGATTAATACTGATTAAGTTCCAGGAAAAATACAGCTATTTTGCTTTATAGATATAATATAGCTTTATCCTTCCCAGCAACTTTGAGCCATTATTATCATACGTATTGCCTGTATATGGATTATAGTCCCAACTATAGAGCATTAATGTTTCATATAATTTTATGATTTTTACATAAACTAAAAGAAAAAAGGAGACATTTTAACTGCCTTTATATTTATCTACATTTCTAGCATATTTGGTATCTTCATCTTTTCCTTTGTATTTAAATTACTATCAGGTGTCATTTCTTTTCAGATGAGAAAAATTTGTTTTTAGTATTTCTTATAAATGGATGTCTGTGAGCAATACATTTTTTAACTTTGATCATCTGATAATGTCTTTATTTTCCCAACATTTTGAAGGATAATTTTGTTGCATTTAGAATTCTTGCCTAGGGGCCCCTGGGTGGCTCAGTGGGTTAAAGCCTCTGCCTTCCGCTCAGGTCATGATCCCAGGGTCCTGGGATCGAGCCCCGCATCGGGCTCCCTGCTCAGCAGGGAGCCTGCTTCCTCCTCTCTCTCTCTGCCTGCCTCTCTGCCTACTTGTGATCTCTGTCTGTCAAATAAATAAACAAAATTTAAAAAAAAAAACAGATATAATTAGAATTCTTACCTAATAATTTTTTTCTTTCAATACTTTGAAGGTCATTCCACTATTTTCTGGTCTCAATTGTTTCTGGTGAGATGTCCTATGTCAATCATTTTGTCAATCCTACTGCATGCGATAAGTTATTTTTCTTTTGCTGCTTATAAAATTTTCTCTTCAACTTTGGCTTTTTCAGCAGTGTGACTATGACAGGTCAAGTGTGGACTGATCTCTCTCTCTCTCATCCACCTGGAGTTCATTTAACTTCTTAGATCTGTAGGTGAATAGTTTTCATCAAATTTGGGAAACACTGTCCTTTAATTTTCTACCTTTTTCATTCTCTTGCCTCCTCCTGGGATTTGCATTACACGTATGTCAGTGTAACAGGTCACTCAGGTTTTGTTTGTTTTTCTTAAATATTTTCTTCTATCTGCTATTTAGAGTGAATTATTTCTGTTGCTCTATTTTCAAATTCACTGATTCTTTTCTCTGCTACCTCAAAACTGCTGTTGAAACCACTCAGAATATTTTTCATTTTGATTACTTTTCAAATCTAGAATTCTCATTTGAGTATTTAAAAAACATTTTAGAGGACTTTATTTTTAGATCATTTTTAAGTTTACAGAAAAATTAGAAACTGCAGAGACTCCCTATATACCCTTTGTCTCTTGAACACAATTTTCTCTATCATTTTTCTAAATTTTTCTCTATTTTTAATATCTTGCATTAGTGTGGTATATTTGTTGATGAACCAGTA
This sequence comes from Enhydra lutris kenyoni, assembly GCF_002288905.1. Taxonomy (NCBI): domain Eukaryota; kingdom Metazoa; phylum Chordata; class Mammalia; order Carnivora; family Mustelidae; genus Enhydra; species Enhydra lutris. The sequence goes on from NW_019154126.1 coordinate 1,465,887, forward strand.
TTTTTTTTTAAAGATTTTATTTATTTATTTGACAGAGACAGAGATCACAAGTAGGCAGAGAGGCAGGCAGAGAGAGAGGGGGAAGCAGGCTCCCTGCTGAGCAGAGAGCCCAATGCGGGGCTCGATCGCAGGACCCTGAGATCATGACCTGAGCCAAAGGCAGAGGCTTTAACCCACCGAGCCACTCAGGTGCCCGACGAACCAGTATTGATACATTATTATTAACTGAAGCCCGCAATTTACATTAGGATTCACTCTTTATGTTGTGTAGTTCTACAGGTTTTGTCAAATGCATGTCATATATGACATCACAGTGTCATACAGAATAACTTCACGGCCCTAAAAATCCCCTGTACTTCATCTATTCATCCTGAGTCTCCTCTTCTTTCCCTCCTGAACCTGGCAATTACTGATCTTTTTAATGTTTTTGCAGTTTTGCCTTTTAGAAAATGTCATACAACTGGAATCATACAGTCTTTTATTTTCTTTCTTTTTTTTTTTTTTTTTGGAATCATACAGTCTTTTCAAACAGTCTTATTTCACTTACTAATATATGTCCTCCATGTTTTTAGAGTTGATTTCTTCTTCTTCTTTTTTTTTTTTTTTAAGATTTTATTTATTTATTCGACAGAGATAGACAATGAGAGGAGGAACACAAGCAGGGGGAGTGGGAGAGGGAGAAGCAGGCTTCCTGCTGAGCAGGGAGCCTGATGTGGGGCTAGATCCCAGGACCCTGAGATCATGACCTGAGCTGAAGGCAGACACTTAACAACTGAGCCACCCAGGCACCCTATAGTTGATTTCTTCTTATTGCTGAATAATATGCCATTGTATAGATATACCACAATCTGTGGATCCATTCACCTGTTGAAGAACATCATGGTTCCCTGCAATTTTTTATAATTATGAGAAATAAAGGGAATTAAAAATTAATGTGAAAATTTTTGTGTGGACATAAATCTACAACTCATTAGGGAAAATACTTATAAGTGTGACTACTAGATTAAATCATAAGACTATGTTTAATTTTCTAAAGAATTGCAAAACTGTCTTCAAAAGTGGATGTATCATTCATGTACAATTCATGTCAATTCCATAATTTGACATATTCATTCATGCTGTCATCAACGGATAAGAGCTCCTGTTTCTCCCCATCCTTGCCATCATTCAGTATTGTCAGTATTTTTAATTTTAGCCATTCTAATAGGCATGAGCTAGTATCTTATTATTGTTCTAATCTGCAATTCCCTAATGACAAATGATGTTGAGAATCACTTCATGTGCTTATTTGCCATCTATGTGTATCTTCTTTCATGAGGTGTATGTTCAGATCTTTCGCTCATTTCTTTTTTTTTTTTTTTTTCTTTTGCTCATTTCTTAACTGGGTTGTTTGTCTTCTTCTTAAGTTTTAAGTGTTCTCTGTATATTTTAGAGGCAAGTTTTTTAAATCACATATATGTTGTGCAAATACTTTCTCTCAGTGTGTGGATTGTCTTCTCATTATCTTGACAGTGTCTTTCACTGAGAAGTTTTTAATTTTAATGAAGTACAAATTATGATTTTTTTTCTTCACGGACCATGCTTTTAGTGCTATATCTTAAATGATTTAATTAAGATAAAATCTTTTTTTTAAAGAGATGTATGCAAAGCCAAGCTTTATTTAAAAAATAATAGAAGGTATACCAGTGAATCAAACTGTTTCACTACCCTCCCCAATAAAACCAAGTATAATTACAAAGGGATGAGAATTAGGATAGTATCCTAGAATGCCTTAATATGAATTTCTCTTATTAGAAAAGAAATTTTGTTTGAGATATTTTTCTTCAACTGGATTGAAAATTATTTGTTGAAAGCTTACATTTTTTTTATTTTTAAAAATATTTGTTTATTTATTTATCTTCCAAGATTTTACATAAATTCAAGTTAGTTAACATATAGTGTAGTATTAGTTTCAGGAGTAGAATTTAGTGATTCATCACTTACATGTAACACCCAGTGCTCATCACAACACGTGCCTTCCTTAATGTCCATCAAACATTTAGCCCATCCCCTACCTACCTCCCCTCCAGCAACCCTCAGTTGGTTCTCTATAGTTAAGAGTCTCTTACGGTTCGCCTCCTTCTGTTTTTTTTTTTTTTTTTATCTTATTTTATTTTTCTTCCCCTTCCCCTAGGTTCCTCTGTTTTGTTTCTTAAGTTCCACATATGAATGAAATGATATGGTATTTGTCTTTGTCTGACTGACTTATATCACTTAGCATAGTATACTCTAGATCCAGCCATGTTGTTGCAAATGGTGAGATTTCATTCTTTTTGATGGCTGAGTAATATTATATATGTGTGTGTGTATATATATTAAAAAAGATGTGATTTATATATATATATATATATATGTATATATATATATATATAATCTTTTTTTTACCACCCCCCCACCTATACCACATCTTCTTTAACCATTCAGCAGTCAATGGACATATGGGCTCCTTCCATAATTTGACTACTGTTGATAGTGCTGCTACTAATTTTAAAATAATGAAAAGATTTTCTCCTGTGCTATCTCCTAGAAGTTTTAAAGTTTGGGGTTTTAAAGTTAGGGATTATGACCCAATTTGAGTCAATATTTGTGAAAGGTGTGAGGTTAGGGTCTAGATTCTTTTTTTTGTTATATGGATGCCCAGAGTTGAAAAGACTATTCTTTCTCCACTGAACTGCCTTTGTCAATGATGAGTCAACTATTCATGTGGGTCTAATTCTGGGCTATTCATTCTGTTTCATTGATTTATTTTTCTGTTCTTTCACTAATACCACACTCTCTTGATTACTGAAGTTTTATAGTAAATCATAAAGATGGGTAGTGTCAGTCCTCCAATTTTGTTCTCCTTCCGTATTGTGTTGACTCTTCTTGGTATTCTGCCTTTTCATGTAGACATTAGAATTGGCTTGTTGATATCTACAAGACAAGTTACGGGGATTTTGAGTGGGATCACACTGAATCTATGTATCAATCTGAAAAGAACTGACATCTTAACAATTTTGAATCTTCCCATCCATGAATATAGAACTTCTCTTCCTTTATTCGGATCTTCTTTGATTTCTTTCATCAGAGCTTACAGTTTTTCCTTGTATAGATCCTGCACATATTTTGTTAGATTTATACCAAGTATTTCAGTTTTTCGATGCTAATGTAAATGGTTTGTGTTCTTAATTACAAATCCCATTTGTTCATTGCTGGTATATAGGAAAGCAGCTAACTTTTTTATATTAATCTTGTACCCTGTGACCTTGCTGTAATTACTTATGAGTTCTAACATTTTTTTTTTTGTTCCTTCTTTGGGATTTGCTATATAAATAATTGTTTCTTCCAAAAATAATTTATACTTCTGTATTGAGATTATATCTTTTTTTTTTTTTCCCTAAAGTAGGCTCCACATGCAACACAGGGCTTAAAATCACAATCCTGAGATCAAGAGTCGGAAGCTCTACTGACTGAGCCACTCAAGTGCCCCTTGAGAATATATCTTTTTAAAAAAGATTTATTTATTTATTTGAGAAAGAGAAAGAGCATGGGAGGGGGAGGTTCAGAGGGAGAGAGAGTTTTAAGCAGACTCTACATTGAGTCCCGATATGGGACTCGATCCCACTACCCAAGATCATAACCTGAGAGGAAACCAAGAGTTGGATGCTTAACTGACTGTGTCAGTCAGGTGCTCCAAGATTATTATCTTAATAAATGTTGCTGTCTGTGTGGAACTGGAGGAAATATATTGGGAAAGATTTTTACATTGTAGTAGAAGACTCCCTACTTAATTAATCAAAAATATTCATCACTTCTTTTAGTAAACATTTGTAGTGACCTACTGTGGGTAAGCCTATATACTAGCTGCAGTAGAGAATTCAAGAAAACAAAGTCACAGTTCTTAGTTGTATTAGTAATTATATTAAACATCTCCCAAGGACTCATTACATGTGTCTTAAATGCTTACTGTTCTCAGTGCTTTATATATTTTAGCATGTTAATCCTCATAACCAATGTATGAGATACGTACTTTAGTTACTATGTTTATTTTTAAATGACAAAACTGGGTACAAAAGGTTAATTAGATAACGTAAATACTAGTAATGAAAACAAGATTTGAATCCATGCAATCCGACTGCAGAACCCATGTCCATACTATGTGATATGATACTATGCAGTGTTGCACTACACTACAGTATCCTAGCTATCATAGGCAGAAAGCTTAGAGTTTAATAAGAAGATAACAGATGCAATACATAAAAAATGAAGTATAAAGAATATGAAAAAATATTTGCTAAATCTCACTATAACATGGTGTGGTGAGATGGTCAGGAAAGCTTCTGGAAGACTTGGAACTCAAGCTGTCCTTAAGACCAACCTCAACTGTGTGTGCTGAGATACATAAATTATGATGTCCAGTTATGCCTTTTTTCTCTTTTAATAAATTGGCAACCCCATTTAATGGCATGCTAAGAAATAAACTGAGCATACCGTAAGGTTTAAACCTTTCTATCTCTGAAGAGTCAAGAAGCATATCCTGTTTCTTTTCCCCATGTAAACAGGAAGACAACACCTCCCAGAACACCTTGAGGTTACACTGTGACCTTGGGACTACGTTCTGGTCTAAAGAACGTGAGTGGGAAGTTATGTTGCAATTTCTACACCTGGCCATAAACCTCCCAAATACACAAATTCTTTCCCTTCCATTGAGACTGGAGAGAATATAAGATGAAAGAAACTCTTTAAAAGAGAACCCCAGAATAGCCACCTGAGTGTTATGTAACTATGACATGAGAAAGAAATAGAAGATCTTTATTGTTTTAAGTTACCTAGATTTGGAGGTTGCTCATTATAGCAGTTAGTTTTAATTACCCCGACTAATGACACATATGAATGGTGATCCCCCAAATCATCACACAGTCCCTTATAGGAAATGTCTTGGATGATTCAGGAAAGCCTGTTTGTACCCCTCAAAATTTCCTTTTGCCTCATTGCTTTCTATCTTTACCTTTGGTGGTTCCGGGCATTTTCAAGAGTGACACTGAACATATGATAGTCAAAAGAAAGTACTTGGTTTAAGGCAACTTTGATAATAATACACTATTTCAGAGTTAACACTTACTATACCAACAGTATTATTATAACAGTGAATACTCACTGAACAATTTGTATTCATTGTTGTTCTATGTATTTTACGTGGCTTATAGTGTTCCATTTTCAAAAAATATAAGATGGGCATAACTATTTGTCAGCAGCAGTTCAGTGTGGTTTTAACACTGTTTAAAAAAACTCAGAACTCAAAATGATTTTCAAACTTCTGGAAAAAAAATGTAGTACATTTTTCATGTGTGAAGATATAACTTGGCCATATTTCATCAGCACTGATTTTTGCTAAAGTTTTGAGAATCTTTCCTCAAATACAAAAAAAAAAAATACTTTTCTATCAGACTTGAGATTTGTAACTGAAGCTCATGAGTTAGATGCTGTATTGATCTAATATACCATTAAGTGGCAAAATAGTACAATTTATCATGTTCACATGGGATTATGGGAAATTCTCTCTACTGCTTTGGGTCTCTGTATATATTTTCTCATTTCTTTACATAACAGACTGATGATAGAGGAGTTCTCATTTCAGTCTTTTGTTTCCAACAAGCAAATGCATGTAAACAAGCAATTATTTTTGAAGTAGTGTACTTTCTCCTACACTGTTTAAAGCAATGATTTGTTTCTTTCAAACTGTATACTCTATTTTCTGCCTATAAAACAAATTACCTTGTGCACGAATATGAGAACACATAGTTTCTCTAAGTTAGCTGGTGAAAATCTCTCTCTTGCCTTAGTGTATTAAATAGGTTATTAAATTCCATTAACTTAAGTGCATGCAAGTGCTTCTGGCTTAAGAAAAACATTTCCACAGATGCCATTTATCCAAGATCAAAATTGTCTTTTCTGGGTAGCCATGAAACAAAGAGTCATGACCTCACATGAAGAAGGAAACACAAAGAAATAGAACTCAATTTACATAAAAATGATGTCATTAAGTTCTGCAGACTCTGGTGGTATCTCACCTACTCTTCTCCAATGTGTGTGTATATATGTATGTAACAAATGACATTTTAGGCACATGAATTTGCCTGTTCAATACTTCAGTGGGAGATGTACGTTGAACACTCTCAGACTGGGACATATCCAACGATTAGCAGCATTATCTTGGGTGCCCACTCTCAGTTTCACCATGGGCACACTCACCCTCTCCTCTAGCTTCAGATGTCTCTCTTCTGCCTCCTCCTCGACCTCCAACCTTTCCTTTCCTTGCTATGCCTATGACCAAATGTCCCTTCTCGCCCTTTGTTCCAGAATCAGCTTCCCTTTCTTTGTCCCCTGTGTAAAATTCACTGGATCCTCCTCCAGCCTACCTTAACTTCCTGAACTTCTCTCTAACTGCATCCTAAACACAGCAGGACATTTCTGAGTCACATTTGAGATGAGAAGAGGACACTCTCTACAAACCGCAAAGCAACTCAAGTCAGCCGATGGTACAGAGCTTTCAGTCAAATACAACCAATTTTCATTATTTATTTATTTATTTATTATTATTATTTTTAAAGATTTTATTTATTTATTTGACAGACAGAGATCACAAGTAGGCAGAGAGGCAGGCAGAGAGAGAGAGAGGAGGAAGCAGGCTCCCTGCTGAGCAGAGAGCCCGATGCGGGGCTCGATCCCAGGACCCTGGGATCATGACCTGAGCGGAAGGCAGAGGCTTTAACCCACTGAGCCACCTAGGCGCCCCCAATTTTCATTATTTATAACAGTTATAGTCTATACTATCCAGTCACATTTTCATCAACCGATCAATATGTGACCTTGTTTTATGTGTGTTTCTGTTTAAAGACATCTTATTTAATATGTATTGTTGACTGATTAACATGGAATGCACAGCCAACGGTGCCAGAACTCATGCCTGAATGAAGGGTATCTGACACCCATATTTTCTCTGTTAAGGCACACCACAGCCTTCCTGTGCTTTGGAACATGACAGAGCACGTCTACCCTGTGCTGGGGCTATTTGAAACAGTGAAACCACCGACAAACAGCACAAAAATGAGAATAACGTGGCCCTAAACAGACCGTGAAAAGGACACTTGTACACAGTATGAGCTGAAACAAGGAGGCAGAGTGTCATCTTGTTTGACCTCAGCTGGGGACAATTCAAATCATTTGCCACTCCGTGAATATCCACAAAAGCACTCTTTTAAGTACGGATGCCAAGGGTACAAATAAATGTTAGTGAGTTAGAGAATTTGTAAATGCAGGATCTGTGAAGATCGACTGTACTTAAATCAGACAGATGTTATGGGCTAGGTTGCTCTCAGTGACCCCAGAAAAAGTTCCATTTTTAAAAGGTACATTTTTTGGTTGACTGAGGCATTGGGACATCAGGGAGAGCTCAACCCAACCAAAATGGAAATCTTTGTTAAAACCGCATTTAAAAAGCCTTGAACTCTCTTGTCTCTACAGAGTGCTTCTAAGTTACAATTCATCATAATGGGCATTATATTCCGGCTTCCTCTGAGAGTCCTGACCTTTCTTTATAGCCCAGGCCAGCAGGGTTCCAGCAACTAAACACAGAGGTCAGTATTATCTTTAGGGAAATCCCCCGTTCAAAGGCACAAAGTAGAATTCTTTCCAGTAATCCTGAAGGAAGAGACAGCTACCTTACCATCAAACACCACAGTTTCCTGTGATGGAGGAACAGCTTTCTCCTGTGTGGCCTTCTCTTCATCCTAAGAGATTTATGCCAAATGGTATTTTTTGAGCTTTTGCTTCTTAGCTGAGTTTTAGTGGGGTCAAGGAAACCACAGGGTTGGTGTCTGTGTCAAGCCATGTGCAGAGATGAGTCTCGCTCTGGAGAATTTCTGGAGTTTCAAATTGTGAGGTCTGATGTGGAACCAAAATCCTGGGTTTACCTGGATTGGTTTTTTTTCTTTAGGATTTACATTGTGACCCATTTCAATGGGAGTTTAAAACCATGTTTCAAAGTCCATTGTGATGACAAATCCCGGAATATTCTGAGAAAGTCAACATGATCTTTCTCACAAGGATTCAGAAGAACTACAACCATCACCACCAGTCTGCAGAAACACCTGAGGTCTGCTTTAGATTGCAAAATGAAAATATGCTTTCAGAGTGTTTTTCAAGTTGCCTTTGGGTTTTGTTAAATGTAGAAATGTTTCTTTCCCTTTTCTTTGCTCTTTCTCGGTCAAATGAAATGTCACTGTCAATTCTCTCTGAACACAAAAGTCATGCCATCGGATACTTGGGAAAAGAAAACCCACATGAAACAAGTCCCCAGATGTTATGGGAGAAAGGCTGGTTTAGAAAAGTCTTTGTTCTGTGGCTGAGGCTGCCATGGTTCTTCCATCACACCAGTTTTTACTCACGCAGTTTGAAGAATAAAAACACGCTGACCGACAATCCACAAGAAAAACGGAATCCCAATGACTACGAACAGAACTGCCTCAGTAAGAGGTGAAAAGGGGCAAAAACATCATAAAATGAGTTTAAAGTGTTTTAAGCAGGCACTACGTTGAGAGTTTCATTTTCCTTGTAATAGATTTCTTTTGCTCCAAGAGAAACCCACAACCTGTTTGAATCTGGTTTCTACCATGTTAGTATAGAGGTAGAGAACTTGCTAGCAAGTACTTCCCTTTCAGATGTTTGGTGACTCATGGACGTGCTTGTTGAAGACAACTGCCCAGAATACCTTTCCAGTCTCTGGAGGTCCCATATGTAATGCTGCTAAGAGGCTTCATTATTCACCTCTGCCTGGCTCACTAGCTGTGTGACCTTGACCAAGTGACTTAGCCTTCTAAAGTCATCTCCTCAACTGCAGACTGTAATTTATTACCAAAGTTTATTACCACATTTAATTGTTACTAGATCTTAATAAGAGAATGGATTTATAGCCTTTGAGTGCCTTGCATTCAAGAAGTATTCACTGTTGATATATTATTTCTGCATCATAATCCCCTCTTTCGGCCATTCTACACTTCCTGTGCCTTCCCCCATCAGCCATGGCCAGCTGGAGCCCACACCCCAGGGAGGGAGTGCTTGGGGTGACAGATGCCTCAGGAGCAAGAGGACTTGTCCAGGGCCAGAAAGGCAGCCAGGGACCAGAGGGGAAAATGAAGTTAGCAAAACATCAAGTGTCTTTATTACGACTCAACTGGTTTTAAGGTTTCCATCTCTTTTCAGCAAATGTGTTTTCTTCCTCTCATGGAACTCAGAACATATGTGCTGCCTGGCAGCTGATTTCTGCAACTCTTAAAGTCAGGATTGGAGAAGGCTGACTCATAATTTCTTACACTGCACGTGCGAAAGCTTTCAAGAAAATGTGGAGGGGAAGAGCCACAGGATTTTGGATGATACTCTCGAATGCTTTTCAATTAAATCGGTAAAAAAGAATTCATTGATTATTTGCTTCTATTTCTGACTTATTTATATCCAGAGAGAGTGAGCTGGGGGAGGGGGAGGGCAGAGGGAGAGGGACAGAGAGAATTTTAAGCGGACTCCACCCCGAGCATGGAGCCTGATGTGGGGCTTGATTCCTGGACCATGATATCATGACCTAAGCTCAAATCAAGAGCTGGATACTCAACTACTAGCCACCCAGGCACCCGGCTTACCCTTTCAAACTACTATTACTGAAAGCAGCATGAAGAGATGGGTAGAACAAAAGGTAGTATCACTGAGAAGAACAGAAACAAGGTAGCATTTGGAGAGCATTGTGGTTTTCCATTCATCTTACTTATTTGATGTTATGGCCTCCTTGTGATGCAGGTTTTATCAGTGACAAGGACAAAGGCTCCCAGGGATTGCATAGCCACTGAGACTTTAGCCACTGGGATTTTACTGACTCTAGGCATCAAATTCTTTGCATTATATCCCACACCTTTTTTTTTTCTCTTTAAGACTCACACAACTCCGCTTTGATTAAAATTAAAGTAACATAAAGCAGAACATGGTATCTGTTAAAATAATACAGTTGAGGAAATGTTCTTCAGTTATCACTGTAACTGATCAGGCATGTGACAGATCTTTTACAAGACACACAGTCCCTAACAGGATCAAGCGTTCCTACCGATACGGTATGAGGGTTAAGGCATCAGCAAGCCTGACTACCTATGGACGACAGCACAGTGACAGGGCCCTCACATGGACAAACTCATTCAGTGCCTTGAGTTTTCTTTCAAATAAAGTATTTTTCACCTTCTATACAAGTTAAACAAGAAGTCCAACAAGGGTCCTTTACTGCCCTTGACACCTGCAAAAGACCTGACAAAGTATTTCTCTAAGCAATTTCTTCATCACATTTCTGGCAGAAGGCCTGTGTATGGTCAGTGGCAATTCTAGAAGCCAGAGTAGGAGGGTGTGGATAAGGGGAATAGAGACACAGGAAAGCAGGACTTAGAGGCAGACGATCTACCCGGGCCGGAAGAGCGGCCATCATGAATGGAGGCGATCTACCCCAGCTGGAAGAGCGGCCATCACAGATTGAGATGGCTCTTTTGTGAACAAAAGTCCCAAGCCTGGACATCAGAAGAGCCCCAACAACTCCTGCAAAAGAGGCCAGGAGAGGGGTTAGGAGCCAGACACAACAACTGGAAACTAAGTTTCTGCTTCATTCCAGAGTTCAGTTCAAATCTTGGGCTCACCACTTAATGACTGCATAACTTTGAGTAAAGCACTTAGACTTTGTGGAGTCCCACTTCCCTTTGTGTAAATGAGGATAACAACGCCTTTCTGTGCCTGGTTGGGAGCATGGAAGATTACAGCATACACTGCACAGCATGCGACACACAGTAGACACTGAATGCATACTAGTTATTACTTTGTATCACTGTGATTATCCATAGTCCCGAGATTGCTAACACCACCAATACTATAATTTAAAACACATGTATTCTTCACATTCTACCAAACTAGTTCAAAGCCTGTTTTTCAAATACATTATCTAGTTTGGGCTTTAAAAAAAAAAAAAAATCTCTGTGTATGTTCTGCTCTGCTTATCAAAGGCTCTCCCTAATGCTTACCCAAGGGTAAGTCAATTACACAGGATACTGTTCTGCCTTCTATTATTCTTCCTGAACCACATTCCATGTGGTATTGGGTCAATTTCTTTACTTCCTCTTTCCTCCTACCACATACCATACCCTAAAAAAGATGCCAGTTTAGTTTTAATCCTCCTTTGAAAGAGAATTTTCATCTCTTGTCCTCTCTCTTCTCTCTCTCTCTCTCTCTCTCTTTAAATTATTTAAAGTTGTTGCAAGGTCTTTTTGTGCCCTCCAACCCCAATCCATGCAACAAAATAGTAACTGGAGAAAATTATTTGTGCTTCAGCCAGAGTCCTCCTGCTGAGTACGATGACTTTGTAATGAACTATGCATCCATAAACGGTTGACTCTTTGATCTCTGGCTGCTTGTACAACTCTAAAGAGAAAGGCATTCCATTCCAAACCACACAAAGAGAGGGGGACACAGGTTATTTATGGGAGCCCACTGACTCTAAGTTTAGCCTGGCTCTTTCAAGACTCAAATACACACATCATTTTGATGGCCAGATCTGCTCCCTCCCCTTACGGTGTCTAATGGGACTGTAGTATAGGAATGTCTGATCTCTGGCTTTTCTCTGGGGTGAGAAAGGTAGCTGCTTTGGCAGGGAGACAGACACAACAGTATTTATAGAGACAGTAGAAAATCGAATCCATATGCCTACAGCGGGAAATCGGAGTAAATCACCAGGCGCTAAGAGGACTTCTGAATTCCCTTTCTGAGGCCAGTTCAGTTTCTGGCCAAGAATAAACTAGCTCTGTAGTTGCACAAAATCCAGCATCCACACGCCCTCTTTAATCCGACAGTGCTCCACTGACACTGTCACTTGACGGGAAGAAAAGAAATGCCAGCTCTGGCTCCTTGAATTCAGCGATTTTGCACGTTGAACTCCTGCATTACTCAGTGCACTTCCTGTGGCACAGCTGGTGTGAACACAGAAGCCATGAATTCCCCACTCGGGCACTGCTGAAGCTAAGTTCAACGACTTCTTGTGAGTGATTCTCAGATAATGATGTTCTTAGGTGCTCTGCAATATGGCTGAGTATTGATTCACACTACTCAATAAAGCAAAAATCGAGTTGAACAAAGACTGTACTGGGATAGGATCTATCTATTTCCTTCCCTAACTCCCTCCGCATCAAATATCAAAATTTTACAGTGTGGTGTCAGAATGGGGAGGGCTGTATGAGGACCTCTGTAATGGGGGAAAACTCAAAATGGAAATTGCTTTTCTTAGGGCAGAATACAGAACTAATGGATTTATGATCAGAATGCGGACCAAAGCCGGGGCTAGATCTGGTCACTCCATTCTCTCATTCCACACACTCAAGTCCACCTACAGGAGGCTGTTCTGAGCAAAGCAAAAGGACCTCAAGGAAACTGGCAAATTAACTTTGCGACTTTTGTGGGAACCTGACTTTGATTAAAGTCATATTACAGGACAGGCCTAAAAGAGACTCTTACATTTGACTCATTCTATTCAGCCCATAGACAAAGTCATCAGATACCTACCCAGGACCACATATCATTTGCTAAAAGTTCATATTCTTGGAATATTCTCTTATTATTTAGTCATTAAGTTAGCTTCAAGCCAGAGTCTGAACACAGAGACAGGCATCTAAGGGAATACAGAACATGCCCGGAAAAGCAACACGTGTTATCAGGGGCACTGCCCGCAGCCCTAAGAAAGAATGGTTAAAAAAATAAAACAGCTGCATATCAGAGCACACACACACTGGAGGGAGACCGCGAGGTTCAACACAGACTTTTTATCCCAGTGGGCTCAGGGAGGAACAAATCAAGAAGTCAAGTTTTACAGACAGGCCGTGAAGTTCATAATTCATTCACGGTTAAGATGATGAATGTTTATTTTAGGATTCAAGAAAAAGAAAGACCTTACCTAAAAAGAAAATGAAAAGGAGTCTTCCACAGATAAGTAGCGTGATCTTTTGGGGCAACACCCAGGGGCTCTGGATCTGGGTTCCAACTGTCTACAAGACACAGAATACACAGTGGGACCTCAGTCTCTCCACCTGAAAAATACAAATAATAATGTCACTCTTTCCATCAAGCAACTGCTCATAGCTAGAAACTCATGCTGATTAAAAAAATACAGGAAGAACAGAGTAAGACGCGTATATAATGTGTTGCCCAGAATGCCTCGTAATCACACATACACCTTTGCAGTATATCCCAAATGAGAGGTTTTAACTTCCGGTTTTCCAGAAAACATGAGTCGCATGCTACAAAGGAAGGTAAACATGTAAAGCTACATCAACTATGAAAATAAGAGCAAGTTTACGTAGTTGGGGGTAGGAGATAATTGGCGAAAGCCAACTGAGAATCAGAGTGGCTGCATCAAAGGCAGAACCATCTCTGATTCACCTCTCTGCTCCCTTTGTTGGGGGGTGACGGTCAGGAGTGATTGCTGTATTCTCGTAAGAGCCTACCGTGCAGAGATGCTTGGATTCCATTAGTCCTGCTGTGCCCAGTGGTAAACAGCCAGGGGACTGCGGGAGGGTGTGGGGTGGTGGTGGCAGAGGGGGTGGAGTGAGTACTTCGCCAAAGAACATGAGTTGCCCTACACAGAGATTTTGAAATCATGGCCAAGCCCAAGAGGCATCTCTTCTGTGAAGGACTATTCCAGGATCACTGAGGAGCCCCAGAAAATCAAACTTGACATTGCACTCTTCCCCTGCAGTCAACAGATCCCTACGCTTCCAGAAGCTGTGCTGAGTTTAGTTGATGTCCGTGAAATGAGTGCACACAGGAGAGTAAGACTTTTTAGAACATTTCCCCAAATGGAAATCGGTTCATATTAACCCTTGTTAAGATCCAGAGAAACGCATTTCTAAGTGGAAAGAAAATCAGGGATGAAACAATGAGAAAAGTCATTGAACACAATGAAAATGTGTCACGGACAGATGTAGTGTTAAGACTAAAAGAGCTATGTTATTAAAAGTTGAACTATGCCACAATTAAAATAGATCATAAACATTGTTGAGTTTTGACTCTGAAATAGCCGTGTTATTAAACTTTTAAATATTGCCTCTGTCCATACCATTTAGATTATTTCCTGTGTTGAATTCGTGTAGTTATAAATACTGATATAACGGAGAATAGTCTTCCAACTCTGCTGGTCGACATTCCAGGTTCTTTTTTTTTTTTTTTTTTTTAAGATTTTTTATTTATTTATTTGACAGACAGAGATCACAAGTAGGCAGAGAGGCAGGCAGAGAGAGAGAGAGGAAGAGAAGCAGGCCTCCTGCTGAGCAGAGAGCCCGATGCCGATGCCGGGCTCGATCCCAGGACCCTGGGATCATGACCTGAGCCGAAAGCAGAGGCTTTAACCCACTGAGCCACCCAGGTGCCCTGACATTCCAGGTTCTTAATGCTCAATCTACTACCACTTTATCATGATGCTTTGTGGACATCCTTAGTTAGTCTGGGTTCTTCCTTTTGATACTTGCCCCACTTACCACACTAGGCTCTGTGAGCCACTGAATGACAAAAATTAGGAAATTGAAATTTCACTGAGAATTGAAAATCACTATGCCAACTACCTTTAATAAAGAATCCTACTAAGCCCACCAGTATCACTTTTAATCCTGATAACAACTATCTGAGAAAGGCAGAATGGATCCTCTATTTTCATAAGGAGTAAGAGTCTCCACATTAAAAATTATATTCTGGGGGCACCTGGGTGGCTCAGTGGGTTAAAGCCTCTGCCTTCGGCTCAGGTCATGATCCCAGGGTCCTGGGACTGAGCCCGGCATCGGGCTCTCTGCTCATCAGGGAGCCTGCTTCCTCCTCTCTCTCTCTGCCTGCCTCTCTGCCTACTTGTGATCTCTGTCTGTCAAATAAATAAATAAAATCTTAAAAAATTTTATTCCGATTGAGTAGTGGACTGAGGTTGTGAACTCGGGTCAGTCTGACTTCAAAATCTGAGATCATTCCACTTATGTAAACCATGGACCAGGCCAAGGAGTGATTGTTTTACCAAATAAAACATTTTTCATGCAGCTATGTGATTGCTTTATTACAATAAAGACAAGAACTAGTTTATACTGAGTGCTAAGCACTGCTGCCCACACATTAGCTCACGAGACCATCAAACCCTACGAGCATGGAGGTATCAGCAGCCTCATTCCACACATGAGCACATGGAGGCTTACAGACGTTAAGTAAGTTGTCCAAAAAGCATATCGTAAATGGCAGAGCCTGATCTCAAACCCACATGAGGTTAAACTCCACAGCCCTTTCTTTCTCTCAATGGCTACTGTTTCTGTATTTGTCATAGTTGGCAATTCTGTGTGAATACATTTCCTACTGGGAACAAAAATTGCCAGACTTTCCATTTTTCTTAGATCTTGTCATCCAACCACCCAGTCTGGGTCCCATGACACCACACCAGCTTCGTGGTCACCCCTGGTTCTAAGACTTGCAGCCCTACCTTCCCTCAGGATCTGCCCAATTCCAAACATTTTTATTAGTCTTCTCTGCTCCTCCTCCCAAAAAGCTTTGCCTCAGCGGCTGCCATTTCATTCTTCTTCCCCCTTCCTACTCATGCCACTACGTATGAAAGGGAAGAAAGGTCATATGAAAATGTTATAGATTAGAAGGCAGGCAAATTGTGTGTAAACAGAGTAGATATTGCAACAGAACAGGAACATACATCCTGAATTATTTGCTGGTCACTGGGGATTGTGGGGAAATAATAATAATAATAATAATCCATTGCTTAGATACCTTTCTAGAAAAGTTCTCTAGGATCAGATGTAGTGAATTCAGACTAATTGTGTAACGTAATTAAAAAGTGTATTATAGCATTTTTTCATATATATATATATATATATATACATCTTTTTTTTAAAAACAGGGAATCACGTTCATTAGTTTTGTGTGCAGCCATCTGGAACTTTTTTTTTTAAGAAAGAGAGGGGCAGAGGGGGAGAGAGGGAGAGAGAATCTCAAGCAAGACTCCCCACTGAGCATGGTGTCCAACATGGGGCTCGATCTCACGACCCTGAGATCACGACCTGAGTCAAAACCAAGAGTCAGATGTTTAACCGACTAAGCCCCCCAGGTGTCCCTAAAGAGATATAGTTTATTACTTGTACACAAGGTAACTTCAGCTGCACTATTAAATATGGCCAAGTAGAAGCCTTTAATATTTTCTTGTAATGAACGAGTAAGAACATTTACAATCATTTGGTTGTTAAAAGAGGAAATGAATGCACTGAAGGTACCTGGTGTTACTTGAAAAAAATCTCATCTTCAAGTAAGATTCAAAGGCCTGTGGAATATTTTGAATATTCCTGCCTAGTTTGTAAGATTTGGAAAGAGAGATTTTACTTAGGTGAACAGTAACTTCAAACCAGCTGAGTTCCAAGTATTTCAAAATTTAAAGATTTTGAGACAAGATGAATATAAAAACTACTAAGTCAGATTGAGTGAAATTCGGTTGACTCCTGCAAATTCCTATTAGTGGCAGAATTGTGGAAAACACCCTGCGATACCAAATGGCACGCTAATCCTTGGTCATCCTTTGCCAGCACCGTCTTTCATGAGAAAAGCAATTGTGAAACTTGCCTCTTTTTTGCAACAGAATTTCTCCCCCTGGTCCACTGGCTACCACTCAAATTTCCTCATTTCGGAAATCCAAACTGGCTGCCTAACTTGACAGAATACGAGAATATAATAGGAGATTTCTGGGTGCCTGGGTGGCTCAGTTGGTTAAGCGACTGCCTTTGGCTTGGATCATGATCCCAGAGTCCTGGGATTGAGTCCTGCATCAGGCTCCCAGCTCCATGGGGAGTCTGCTTCTCCCTCTGACCTTCTCCCCTCTCATGCTTTCACACACACACACACACACACACACACACACACACACACATACACACACACACATTCTCTCTCTCTCTCTCAAATAAATAAATAAAATCTTTAAAAAAAATAAAATGAGATTTCTCCTAACTATGAAATAGTGGATGATACTCAGAGTTAAAGAAATACCACTGGAAGAGTATATAAAGGTCGGGAGGTCTTTCTAATTTAGCGGCTATTTAATAAGCATGTAAATCCTTTGCTAGTTATTGCTGGTTTCATGTGAAGCACAGGAGAGATCCAGAGCTGAAGAAAAATGACATCATCCCCTCCAACATGCAAGCTGTATTCCTCAGTGCCTGATGCCAACTATATAAGGGAATGCTTTTCTGAGTTGTACTTAAAAATGCTAGAAATTATTACAATATATTAAACATGCTTACAGCAGTGTTATGAAATCTATAGTAGCCTTAATCAATCAGCAGAGGGCATGTGGAATTTTTATTAGCCAGGGTTTTCTAATACATTTTCCCTTCTGTAATGAATCAGGAGGGAGGGGTTGAGCTGCAGGGGGAGCTGTCCAAAACCCGAGGCCTCTGAAATACTTGGGAACTCTCTGCTGTACAGAATTCAAGCTGATTTTTACTGAGCTAACATTTTAGAAATAAAGGTATTATAGGAGAAGGCCAAACAGCAAAGTACCTAAAAGTCAGGGAGTGGGTCACAAAGAAAGAAAAGCACCAGGGAAAGAACATTTGTTTGAAGACTTTGGTAAGGTTAAGTCCTTTTTTCTTTTTGGATACAAATGAACTTACTCATCATGTTTGGAGGCAAAGGAGAAAGAGCCAAATGGAGGATAAAATTGAAAAATAGTTGAGAGAAAGTTCCTGGGGGGCTGATATGAGTAGGATCCAGAGGACTGGCAGAGAGACTGATTTTAGAAAAGAATCTGAAAGCCCCCCCTCACTTTTCCTCTTGGCTTCAGGGAACCATGAACCACACCAGCCTATGTCCCCAAAGGGCAGTCACTCCAGGAATATCTGGGCATGATTTTCCCCTCCTTCCCTCTTCCACTAGGCCCTGTACCTCCCATGCAACCAAATCTTCAGGGGGAGGAAGAGAAGGCAGGAAAGAGAAGCAGGGCCCCAGAATCAGATTCTCTGGAAGGAAACACATGGCCACAGATGCTTGAAGCCTTTCCTTCCCTCCATGAAAGAATGGCCCAGAAATGCTTGTCAGGCAGTCGAGGGCCTGGGCTTGTTTTGTCTGTATATCAGGAATCAGATGTAAAATATATGTTTGACTTCCAAGGAATAAAATGAATTGTCATGGTAGAGAAAGTTTCATGGAGGAAATATTATCCCAAAGCCTTCCAGCTTGAGCCTCTCCCTTATAACTCACCACCACAAATTATTTTCATAGTAAAAATGAGCTCCGAGAACAAACTAATTACATGGGAGAGCAACTTATACTTCACTGCAGTTTTCACAATATATTTTTTTCATCAAATATGACTCAGCCAAAGTAATTAGGAAAAATGATTAGCAAAGCTCTTTATTGAATATGGATCCAAGTCATGTTAAAAAAAAAGAAAGCTTTTTTTTTTGCTTTTTTTTTGAAAATGGCTTTAAACCGACATTTTCTTCTAAGCAGTAATCTCTGTTCCCTTCCACAATAGTTTTTTAGGAACATGTAATCTGAGAGAACAGAACTCCTCTCCTGAAAGAATACCAACTTCCTTCCTTCTTTCATGCTAGAACTTTCTGTTATGTTGGTAGAAAATCACAAAATGTGACTGCTTCTTCCTACCAGAGCACTGAGAGAAAAACACTGTTGAAATCCCACTACAAACCATCTGTAGGTGAGCCTAGGGAATCCTTCCAGATTTGGAAGAGCTTGGACCACTGAGCTACCCTGGTTTTCAGTTCCCAAGTAATACTGAGCTTCCTTCTACAAAATAACAGTAGGTTTGAAAGGCATTTGTATCTATTCTTTATACCTTTACATTTTGAAATATTTGCGATGCTTAGGAGTAAACAGGAATAAAGTCCATCTAGCCAAAATTCCATTTTTCCATGTGAGCAACTTAGATTTAGTTGGAAATTCCACAATGTAAGTTTAAACCAGCATCTCTCTTCACTTTTGTGTGTTCTGGGCATTCAGGCTTATAGAAAAACTTAACTGATTAGAAAAAAAAATCCAAGGAACCAACAGAGATGAACGTTAAAATTCATTTCTTTAACTATTAAACTTTTATTTTACATGCAAATTGAGATAAAATTAATTACTATTACTTTCCATTATTTCATGATTATTTTGTTACTTAGATCTTCCTAGAAAATGCAGCTTCTAAGCACTCTGGTGTGACTGTTAGCATGTCAGGTGAACAAGCTGATTCTTTTCCTCCACTTTTCCTTTAACAAATCACTGCATGGCTACTTTGTGCCAGCTGCTGGGTATATAGTAAAAAAGAAAAATTGTCTCGTTTCTGCTTTCAAGCTGTCTACTGAGGAAAAACCCCTTGCAAGAGGTTTTAGCCCAATGCTCTCTTTCTCCCATAAAGAAATCATCTCCTTCCTACATAATAAAGCCACTTTGTCCCTACATTTCCCAGACCCTACATTTCCCAGGCAAGGGGGGGGGTAAGCAAAACTATAATAATTTGACTTCAGCAGCCCTTGCTTCCGGAAGAATGTAAGGTAAGATGCTTTCTGAATGTCTTTGAAATGACTGTGTCTGCTTCACATAAAGGCAAGAAGGGTTGGATGACCTTTTGGACGTATTCAAAGGTGGAGGGTGAGTCGAAGAAGGAAGCCGAGGGGTTCTTTCTCTGTGAAACCAGACACATGCCCCTTTGCTAAGGGTTCACACCAGCACTGCGATACCAACTGAATTTGCAAAGCATATTTTCATCATTTGTGACATTCATCGAAGCATCCCAGTGAGAAGGGGCATTTTATTACTTCCATTTTACTCCAGAGAAATAAGAAACAAGAGGTTAAATGACTTTCCCAAAGTCAATAATAGACCTGGGACCAGGATTAAAAGTTTATAAATCCCTAACCTGTGCTGAGCGCACTCAACCATACACTTAACCTTGCCAAAAAGGAAAGGCTCCATTTTGCTGTTTAACTAATTAGAATCAAGACACATTAGGCAAGAATGTAGCACCTGGTTCGTAATGCAGTCACATTATTTTATTGCTGTTTCAATCCCAAAACCCCATGTTCTTCCAAACTCCTCAGTGCTTTTATGAGATAGTTACTGGATTATCAACTCAACTGGTGTCTATTCCCATGCATCAAACTGCCCTAAGAAAACATCGCTTGGGAAGCAATGAAAATTGTAGGAAAGAAGAAAAATGCTCTCTTAGTAAGGAGGAATCCAATTATCATAATTTGGTATATATATATATACATATATATAAAATGGTTTAGCATGTATGTACATATATTTACATATAACATATAAAAAATACATTATTATAATATATAATATACATTTGGCACTTGACGGATATTACCCCCAAATCAGAGAATATGAACTTGTCAGGTTCTCTAAGCTGTAATGGTTCCAGAAATGATTCTATTGTTTCTTCTTTCCATTTTCCAAACTGACCAGTTATTCGCTAAAAGCTAACCGAGTGCTAGGGAACTGGCCCTTCTGTTATTTTTTCTGACCCCCCGGGGAGAACATAAGCTCTTTGAGGGCAAGAGCTATGCCATTCTCAGACAATGCTTGATACAGGGCGAGAGCTAAACAAAAATTACTCTGCATATAAATCATCTCTGATCTATCATGCTGTCCTTGTGTACTTTTCAATTTTAATAACATGGATTGGAGGCAAAGCTTTACAAGACACAGGAAAACAAGTCTTCTGTTTTGCAGCTTAGGGCAGGGACTTACATAATTTTAAATAATGCATTCTTATTTCAGACAGTGAAACCAGTGAAAAATGGACATTTCAGATGAGAAAATGAATGGCAACGTACTTCCAGTAAAACTGAATTTGGTATTGGTTTTAAGGGAAAAATCCATACTCCTCTTAATGATGCTGTCAGATTTTCTAAACATTTCCACAGCTGTGAAGTTTAAATGCCACCTAAGGGCTTTCCGTGAAGCTCCTGTACAGGGACCGGAAAGGCTGAATTTGACTTTGGTCAAGTCTGAAACAATGAGTAATGGACATAGCTTCATACTGCCCCCTGGTGGTGTCACGCTCAGCTGTGCTCAGAAACTTCATCAATCTTGGACATTCTCTTTGGCTTCCATAGCAACACCTCCAGGAAAGACTCCGAGCTTAGATTTATAAATCTAATTTCAGGCCCCTCCTCAACTTTCATATATTGCCTCTGTTCCATTCTGTGGAGCTTGCCCTGGGAACCAGGGAGGAAGGCAAAACTGCTCATGAGGGGGATGTTAGGACTCCAGTGGAGAACCCAGTAACCCAATAGCCCATGTGTGAGATGGCGTTGGGCAGTGGGACTGTCCTAGCTCTGAAAATCAACACAAAAAGAGTTTCCTATCATCAGTCATCCTGAGACCTCATTTTTCAGTCTCCCACATAGCCACACTCCCATCCCAGCTATGACATGGCAACTGAAAGAACACTGAAGTCAGGTTTAGCTTCAGCAGTCATGAACTTGTGGTTTAGAAATCAGAAAAGTGTTTTCAAGGTGAGGGTTCGTCTAGGCCAGGTTGGGTTGGGAACACAACACACTCATTACCAGATTAGTCCAAAGGGGCACTGGTTATGTCACTCACATTACTCCTTTTCCCTGTAAGTCTCCTC
The DNA here is from genome assembly GCF_002288905.1 of Enhydra lutris kenyoni. Taxonomy (NCBI): domain Eukaryota; kingdom Metazoa; phylum Chordata; class Mammalia; order Carnivora; family Mustelidae; genus Enhydra; species Enhydra lutris. The sequence continues at coordinate 1,487,641 of NW_019154126.1, forward strand.
AGATCTGCTCATGAGCTGGGACAGTTGCTAAACTCAATGAATGTCCCCATCCACCAGACGGAGAAAAGCAGGAGGGTTTTTAACCTCAGGATCATTCCTTTGGTCTCCTGAATGCCTAGAAGCCTCGGCTGAAACCCAGGTAAACTCAGACGACTCTCCTCCATCCAACATCTCTTTAGAAAAGGCTGCCTATAAGCCAAACACGTGAACCCCAAGATGCTGAAATGGCCAGATAGCTACCCAGTAACCAGAGATTTACAAGGAGTTCCCAAAGGTGTTAAAGGCTTCTAGCCAAGTTGACGAGGCTGGGGATACAGCTCACGACAAGAGAAGAGAAAAAGCCATGAGGCTTGCGATTCAGCCAACTTACACAGGTGGGGATGAAAATAAAGCTTTCAGAATCCATGAGGAGGAGAGACTACAAGTGGCTCTTGAACGGCATACACACAAAGCAGGGTGGAGTGGACCAGGCTGTGACAGTCCAGATCTTGGGGTCCAGCAGTGTGGATTCAGTTGGTCTGTCTGGTTAAGTGGGTTTGCCTTTCCTTCTTCCCCTGACCCACTGCCCTCCGCAGGTGTCACTTCTGGAGTTACAAGCTCCCTGGAGTAGGACAACCTGTGTGGCCCCCAAACAGGCTCTTCTGGTCCATCTGGAGGTGCCAACAGGGACACCCAGCCTAGTGGGGGATCCCCATGATGGGAGCCCTTGACAACTCACATCCTGACATCAAAGACTCCTTCCAGACCATGAGCTCAGACATGCTCCTTCTCATCTCTGCATGAGGGCCTCCAAGAAAGAATGGTGGAACTGGGTTCCCTTGACCTTTGTCATCTGCCGCATAAACATATCTCATGTGGACCGTCCCTTATCCTCGTGGCTTCTCAACCTCAGATCGGGCTATGAGCATCTTCCAAAGGACTTCCTTCAGTTCCCTTCCTTTGTTAGCTTTCATCATTTTCCTGTTTTTCTCAGGTCTCATGTTGACCTTCAAGAGGTGATTAAGGGGTAGACAAGGTATTGTGTCTCCTTCTGGTCCAGTCACACAAAATACTGACATACATACAAGTGCAAGCCTCTTCGTTTCTATTTCTCTGTTGTTTTGTCAGACCCACTACATTTTTAGTTTCTTCCCTTCGTAAGCGTTTGCTTTTTGAACATACTTGTGAATACGTATTTGCCGCAACAATTTCCACAATGAAATAACAATGAAGACTTATACATTCACATGAGGAGCACAACCCAAAGCACTAGCACTCATCTGTCTCAATGTTATGGTCTTGTGGCAGAGTCAGAAAAGAATTTTTACCAGCTCATAAAATCAGGTTTGGGGGAAATCAGGCAACTTCGTTCATGTCATATGTTAACGGATCACAAGGCAATTTATCTTCTCTACTTTCCACCATGTGGATAGGTTTTCTCCTAATAGGCTTGTGATGGGTAGGACTGCTGTGTTTAAGGAAAGAAATATAAAGTGTTTCAGGTTGGTATTCAAGCCCCGTAAAACAGATCTATCTAACAATTCCTCATCATGAATCCCTACTCTCCCAACAGATTACTTTCCTTCCTGATCCTCATATATGTGATTTTTTTTTTTTTTTTATAAACTTAAAGTAGGTACACATGCTGTTCCTTCCCTAAAATGCAGTTCCCGGTCTTCTCCACACATCTGGAACCTATCCACGCTTCCGGTCCAGCTCAAATGCAGGGCAGTGTATGACGTCACCCTCTCTGCTGAATCAGATCTTCCCACACATGCAGGCACATGACCTACCTCCCCCCCCACCCGCCACTTTTCCACCCATCTCTTTATTTCCCAGTTAATTAAATGGTAAGTTCCTAAAGCACCTTACTGTGTACTTTGATATCCCCGTTAAATACCGAACCCGGAGCCATGCATCTCGTGGACGCCTAGAGAACAGATCGCAGACTACGGGAAAAACAAGAGAAGCCCACGTAAATGGGAGGGCAGGAAGGTCATTTTCAGCACAAAACAGAGCTGGATGTGATGCTAGAATCTGTTCAGGGAGCTGCAGGGTTGCTGGGCCTGACCTTCACTTTCTTGTAGACACACGCTGGGTTCACAACGCACAACTTTTGCTGGAAATTAGGAAAATTCCCAAGTAGTCTGACAACCCAATCAATACAGACAGGACAACTTGATAATTCTGCCTCTGACCCTAATTCAAGCGGAGAGAAAACTTCCATGTCTCACTTTGCTTTTCATGTGCAAATGGAGTCCGAGGCCAACTCCTGAATTTTCAGGGACAGGTCTCAGTGTCCTTGTCACTATTATCTCCCCTACCTGCAACTTCCTCATTTATAAAGCAAGGGATTTGTGGAGTATTAGGTCATTCTCCAAGATTCTTTCTACTTTTATAACACCCTTTCCCACATCCTTACAACCTACTTTGTTTCCCTAGGTCCCCTTCTTTCTTCTCTGGCTTTCACTCCATTCATCAGTTAATAAACTGATTAACACCCACTTAACACCCATTAACACCCACTGCACCAGGTTAAAAAAAAAAAAAAAAGCAGTCATCCTATCCATTGGTCAGGACCTCTTGTAAAAAAGATATGTAGCAACAATTTAAAAATAATTAAAACATTTGATTTAATGTTTCATTTGATCGTGCCTCTGTGTTCTTCCTCCAGCAACTTCATTTTTACAAAGCTAGCAGTACTTTAAACAAATGTGCTTCCTGTGGGAAAAAAGAAAACTCAGAAAAAAGTAAAATATGGGCTTTTCTCATATATATTTTAGGTGACCTCTTCTTCTTCCAGCACCCACAGATACGACTCATCATTAGAAGAGGAGAAAGTTGCCCGTAGAAACCGAACGAAGAAAAGAATGTGGTTTGGATATAAACAAAAAGACCACCTCATTTTTTAAAAAGGTTATTAATAATGGTGAAAGATATTATATGAATATTTATTGGAAAGAAAGAAAAATGATTTTTAAGGGTTTAATTAAAAAAAAAAAAAGGTGACCAGGGAAAGATTTAAGCAGAATTTAAAAATAAAAAGAGGAAAATCCAATCCCTTGACTTGTGTGGTGCTTTTTATAGAACCTGCTTAGTTGGGAAATATGTGCCATGATTCACTTTTGAGGTTAGGAGACAATACGTTTAATCAAACAGCTCTTCTCTCCTTTTTGTATTGTTCATAACCAATGAATTAATACCAATAAATAAATTTGCAACTTGCCCAACTCCTCAGTACCTCAAAACCTCATTATATATGACAGAATGAGAAGGGGGACATAGAATCAACTTACCTTCAGAGCCTATGCCTAAGGTGAATGTGTGAAGGAATTACTATTTTTACGTATATGCCAGTACTTATCAAGGCCTGCACCATTCATTGCTGGGTTAGCCCCGGCTACAGTCCTAGCTGTTAGGTAGGACATCCTTGTCTTGTTGATTAAGGAACTGAGACTCAAGGCACCTGGGTAGCCCAGTTGGTTAGACATCTGCCTTCAGCTCAGGTCATGATTTCAGGGTCCTGGGATTGAACCCCATGTTGGGCTCTCCACTCAGCGGGGAGCCTCTGTGACCTCTCCCGCTTTCACTCTCTCTCAAATGAATAAATAAAATCTTAAAAAAAAAAAAAAAGGCAGCCGCAACAGCAGCAGATTCAGCAGCTGAGGATCAAGAAGCTTGAGTAACTGGCAGGTACTTGTGTGTGCAACAGAATTAGATTCCCCTGAAGCCTAGCACTGTCTTCTTAGGTCAATAAGACAAACTGGTATGAGTTACTTGCTTAGTAAATTACAGTTACATGAAGGGAGATCTGATACCAGATTTCCATCTACTATGGCATTCCTAAATAAGAATCTCCAATTAAACATGTAAGAAAAACACTTCAACGTTTCATCTTCACTTTCTTTCAACACCGCTTCCTCTAGAACTCTCAAGTATGGGAGATGCTCTCTTGAGGGGTGAGATTGGGATGGGAAGAACTTGCAACCATCTCGGAGAAAGAATGTGGAGTCATTCAAAAGTACTTACAACATTGTAGTAAATTTTATATTCAGGAAAAGATTCAAAGATCTATTATTTTCGGAAGAAAAATTCCAGAGACTTGAGCTCTAGGAATTGTCCATGGCCAGTGGGTCTTGGGCTCCATTAACTGCTCTAGAGTCAAGGCAGTAGCTGCGTTCTGGATCAGTCAAGTTACTGTCCTTATCAAATTTTGAAATCTGGAAAATGAACTGGTTTGGTATTTGACTCCTATTGCTCTTTGTAATGACAAATGTGTGAACCTCTGTGTCACATTCTTTTGGTCTTAAAGACCTTAAAACTCAGCTTTAATAAGTCTCAGAGAAATCCAGTTCTAACACACACGCACACACCCACACACACACACGCAACCATTTTATCTGATGAATGCAACTATGACTTTCATGTCTTCGTTACAACTTTGGTAAAATATTTTAATTAAAGGATTACCAATGGTGAGCACTGCTCATTTCTGCAGACCTGAGGTAGGATGTATTTCATGGCTGCAATTTAAGGTTTCTGCCCCAGTCACTAGGAGTTTTGTTTCATAAAACTTAGATTGTGCTGATACTGATACTTCTAAAAGAGTTAATGAAGTAGAATATTTTTCAGAGATGAAAATAAAAATTAATGGAAATTTTGCTTTTCATTAATCACATCAGCAAATCAATGCTTTATATCAAGCTATTATGTAACAAGATGCTAAATTATGTTCCCAAGAATTTCTGTGTAAAACATTTCCATATGGTAAAACCCGTAAAATTCTGTAACACATTCACAAATCATTGTGACAAGGAACACTGGTATTAATTTCTTGAAGTCAATGTCATTTTTCCAATATAATTTTGTGATTTTATTTCCTCATACACTGAAACTTTAAAAAAAAACTGCATGCCTTCTTAGAAAATAAAGGCATGTAATCACCAACACAAATGAAAAGATTATACAGTTCTCGTGTATACATTTTATAACCTAAGGAAAAGCCTGTATTCTTAGTCTATATTATAGCAATCATCTATTTCTCTTATGGTATTTATCACAGTCTGTATGTATTTTGTAATTTATTTGTTGATTCGGTCTTTGTTTGACTTTCTAAGTACAAAGTAAACTGGTTCAGGAAGACAAAAATCTCTCCAGGTGTTCTGAGCAGAAAGGGACATAAATAAGGGAATTTCATGGTTACAAAAATGTCAAAAAGGTAGAAGGAGAACAATTGAAGTTTGCCACTAGCTTCCAGAAAGTCGGGAAGTTTCTGAAACTACTGGTGATAATCAGAGCGGCAGGAATAACTTAAACCAGTGATTACAGCAATACCCAGAGCTTCTGAAAAATCTCACATCTGCTGCAGGCTGGACACCTGCCCATGGAGTAAGGATTTGGCTCCTAGTTTCCGAATTTTGTGAGAATGCATCTCATTGGCAGAATCTAATCTGGGACCCTCCTGGCAAGGGGTTCTAGGAAATAAGCTCTCAGGTTTCCGGCCCCTGTGATAGTAGGTGGGGCATAGAGGGAGTAAGTGTTGCTGGGCGCTCTGCAGAAAATTCGGTACAAGCTCCAAGCGGGAAGGAGCCATGATGCTTTCATTTACTCTCATGATAAATAGTCTCGCAATCCTGTTCAGTCTTAAGACTCTTTGAGGATACGAATGGGAACTTCTGTTTATCTATCAATATTCACTGTAGGGAAATTAAAATTGTGAACACTTAACGGTGCTAATGTATTAATTCATTTGAAAGTAACAATAATAAAATCTTACATATTAACTTAAATATAATATTTCTTAGGAAAAAATTACTCCATTTTTCCAAAATAAAACAAAAAATCGTGGCATGCCTGGCTGGCTCAGATGGTAGATGGTAGAGCATATGACTCTTCCCCTCAAGGCTATGGGTTTGAGTTCCACTTTGGGCATGGAGATTACCTCAAAAAAATTTTTTTTAAATCCTGACAAGAGTGGTATTGTTTTACATTTTCAAAAATATTATTCATTGTCTAGCGTAACAGGCAATAGCTTCTCTATCTTCTATTAAGATACTCAATACAAGACCAAAAAATACAAGTAACTTTCTAGTATTGTCATGGAAATAGCTCTTGAAGACTGCCTGGAAATTTGTCAGGACACTCAGGGTCCCTAGACCACAGTTTTGTTTCGTTTAAGATTTTATTTATTTATTTGTCAGAAAGAGCACAGCAGGTAGAGGGAGAAGCAGGCTCCCCCGGTGGCCAGGAAGCCTAATGCAGGACCTGATGCCAGGACCGTGGATCATGACCCCAGCTGAAGGCAGACGCTTAACCGACTGAGCCACCCAGGCGCCCTAGCCTACACTTTGTTAACCATTGTATAATCATATAGCCACAAGCATCATTACCTGACATATAATAGATATGTCAAAGATATCTGTTGGATGAAAGAGTAAAAAAAGACATGGTTTGTATTGTTCTTTTTCTAGTACACGTAGGCAACAAGCTACATGTTTTCAAAGGAAGACTTTCTCTTGCATTCATTTTGTCTTTCTTGTAGTTTTGTTGCTAGAAGACAGGGAACATGCGAGGCCACATTTCAGAAGTGACATCACTTGACTCAGACCAGCTTAAGCCAAAATTATGAACTGACTACAGCATTCAGTGTCCTTCACAACCTCTCCGCGCCATCCCTTGCCATAGAAGCAGAACCTTATCAGACCACTGTATCTTCCAATGCTTGAGGCACAGTCTTACGAAGCTCTGCTTTCTAAATTGGACAACATGTACCTCTGAGAGGCACTTGGTAGAGTGTTAGGAGTTTTTAAAGGGATAATAAATGGAAGGAATAATCCTAGAATATTGATTTTACCTGAAGTCTTCAGGATAACAATATTTTAATAACTGCATTAAAACAAAGATACTTCATGAAATGCATGATAAATTGGACTGTCTCAATTCTTCCCCTCTTTCTGCCCCATTGTCCACAGGAAATGAGGAGACCTGTGTAGTCAGGTTGAACCCAACCTACATCCAGGAGCCATACCAGGCGAAACTGGAGAGCCATAAGGAAGAAAAATAGTTGCTGTTTTACCCCTTGAGATTTTGATTTTTTAAAAGTTTTATTTATTTATTTGACACGGAGAGAGAGAAATCACAAGTAGGCAGAGAGAGAGGGGGAAGCAGGCTCTCCGCTGAGCAAAGAACCCGATGCAGGACTCGATCCCAGGACCCCAAGACCATGACCTGAGCTGAAGGCAGAGGCTTAACCCACTGAGCCACCCAGGTGCCCACCCCTTGAGATTTTGATTTTGTTTGCTATGTGGCAAACACTGATAATACAGAAATTGGTAGCTAAAAGTAGAATGCTAGTAACAAATATCACAGCATTGGTTATATGAGATCAGGAGACAGGAAATAAGGAGATCATTACAAGGAGAATGGAAAAATTGTGACCTCTGATCTATAATTGACAAACCATTTGGTCAGATTGTCCTCTCCGGTAAAACTCAGAACACAGAAAAGATCTGTAATAACTTGTGGCATTGGGTGAGAGTTTTGAGGCAAAGTATTGCTAGAATGAGCTGGCTCCTTTGGTAAGGGTACTATAAGAAAGATAAGAATTCAGAAAAGGCCAGTTTGCAGAAGAATAGAGAGCCCAGAGATTTGAGGACTTGTAGGGTCAGAAAATGAAACTGTTTCTTATCAAGTCAAAGATGAAGCCATTAAGATGTTGCCTCAGGAAAAGACTTGATCCAGGGCACTGCCCTTAAAATGCACCCTCAAGGCACACTCACTCAGGACTCAAGACTGGTCGTCACACCTTTTAAAGACACCTGAAAGGATTAAATTGGCTCCTATAGAAGGTTTTGACTAGAAAATAGTTGGTTTGTACACAGATTAAAGGTATGGTCTCCTGGAAGTTTATTAAGCTTAAAGGACTTATAATCAAGTCTATAGAAAGATCTATGTCCAGAAAGAATGGTGGGTGTGGCTTAGGCACAGGAGAGTGCCTGGAATCAAATACATGGAAAACTGCAAAGCTTTTCAGATAATTATACCAGCAGAACTACTGTCAGACTTAATTAAAAGAACCCATAATAAGACTTAAGGGCAACCAAGAGTCCACAGGCAGGAATGAGGCAGAGAAAGCTGCTCAGCCACCAGGAAGAACATATTCACCACAACCCTCCTCAAACGTGGACATGAAAGATGATCAAGAAGGAAGGACTTTCTGGCACATAGAGCCAAGAGCAATGGGAAGCAATGTACTGGGGTCGTCTGCTCCCAGGGAGCAGAACCTCCCAGTCCAATCAAGGAACAATCCCTTATCTATGTATGGCCTAGCAACATTTTTTCCAGTGGGATTTCAGAATCGCAGTGAATTAGTAACTTCTTTGTGTCTCCCATTCTTGATCTGCTGAATATTTTTGGCTTCTAACCTTTGCCTCTTCTACCATTAAATACTGATTATGTAGTGTTCATATGGGGCAGGTAACTTGCCTTTTTAGTTTATAAGTCTCCATAACTTATGGAGTTGCATCTGGACCAATGTCAATCATGAGATTCAGGATTTTGTGTCTACTGTTGGGATCAAGAAGACTTGTGGAGTCTTAGGGCAGAGTTGAATATATTTCACAGATGGGGATAAGTGACTGTGGCCAAGAGAAACAGCTGTGGTTGACTGATTACTTTTCTCGATTCTTCATTTCCTCTGTCATGTGATTTTGCAGTGCAGTAAACAGAATATGCATCTTACCCTACAGATTTTAGGCTCAGCTGTATGACATGGTTCAGCGCTCAGAAGGAGTTTGGGGGTGACAACTGCCTTAAGAGGCAGCACCTCTTTCCACTTGTTCCTCTGATCTGTCTTGGGTCCTTGCTGGTTGAAGGAGAATGAGAAGACCCATGGAGCAGAACTGAACCCAGCACACAGTGGGCCTATCCTAGCCAAGCCTACACAGTCATGGCTAACCCACAGATCCCTATGTGAGAACAGAAATCTCACTGTCTTAAGCCCTGAGATCATTGAAGTTGCTCGTTACAAAGAAAAAACAGTACTATACAGTGAAGCACAAACCTTCACTATATTTTAAGATAAAACAAGAACTTCAAGAAAACGTCACACTTACTTTGGGCCTCTTGAGACTACACTTTCAGACCTCAGGGCTCACTGGCCATTTCTTCTACTGACATGGGCATTTTGGGGGATCTTTTGAAAAACATTGTCTAGCAAAGAGCCCCAGCCTAGAACCAGGAAACTCGGATCTAATGCTGGTTCCACATATTCATCACCAACGGTGTGAGGTTGGGAATGGTCGCACTATTTTTCTGGTACTCAGTTTCCTTCTTCATAAATGATAACTTCTACTTCACAAGGTTCAGAGGATTACTGAGTGTCAAGGAGAGGAGATAATGGATATAAAAACATTTTGAAAATAGTCGTGTGCTACGTAAGTACAGGGAACTATAGTTATTATAGCATCTCGACTTGCTTCCCTCTGGTATCTTGCATAAGTAAGTCAGGAGCATGGCACACTCCCCTCAAAACCAGCCCCTTCCATCTCAAGCAGCTTTGAGGGAATTCCACTTCCTCTCTACCTCTCACCTCTGCAAGTGCTAGATGGTGCTTTCCATCACTGTTTTTTGGTCTCGTCCCATTACAACTTACCTGTCCTATGGCCCCTTTGAATTCAGTTGTACCAATTATCCCAAGAGGGCGGTAGCTGAAAATGTTACTAATATATTTGTATTTTAACTGGAACTTTCATGACCAAACCCAAGAAATGACTTGTAATGAAAAGTTCAGGGCCATGTATGGTTCTCTGCTGGGTTAGGAGGCCTGTGAGTATCTTAGAGAAGAGGTTGCATGGAAGGAGAGCTGGTCCTGAGGTGTGTGAAGAAAGACATCGGGGGCCCCTGGGTGGCTTAGCTGGTTAAGCCACTGCCTTCAGCTCAGGTCATGATCTCTGGGTCCTCAGATCAAGTCCTACATCAGGCTCCCTGCTCAGTGTAGAGCCTGCTTCTCCCTCTTTCACTCCCCCTGCTTGTGCTCTTTCTCTCTGTCAAATAAATAAATAAAATCTTTAAATAAAATAAAATAAAAAGAAAGACATCAATTTCCAGGAGGAAAATGTAGGTGATTCAGGCAGAATAACAAAGTCCTTTGACTCTGAATTATAAAAAACGAATAATGCAGTCCTTGTAGAGAATAACACATATTTTTTACTTTATTAAATTATTATCTGTTCTGAAAATGACCCTCACCTGCTTATAGATGTGACAAAGCCTTGTAGAATCAAAATTAACCTCTGAATTAAAGGTCACCAATAGCCCTTTTACGTATGAGAACATGGGGACTTTACAATGGAACAAGAAGCTTGAGATAAAGCCTGGGCTAACTAAATCTAGCAGAGGCTTTCTGAAGAGAAAAGCTACGGCTGTAATTCTGAGATGAAGCTGTTAAAACTTCAAAGAAAATTATTTCAAGAAAATTTTCCCTAAAACAAAGACAATATAAAATGCTATAATTCAAATAATGACTATCCGAGTTAAATAAAATTTCCTTATAATTTCAAAAAGTAGCAAAACAAATCTCATATAAATGTTATCGATAAATGTCTTCACCTGTTTCAAATCATTACTGTCTGAGCATGTAATAAATCCTCTGCTCTTTTTTTTTTAAAAGGAACTACTGGTGCATAAATAAAATTTCTCTATACCTTGGTCTAAATATAATTTCACTTAAAAATTTTAAGCAACCTTGAATAATGAACCATGTAACTGAAGTTCCTTTACGGAGACACTGAGAAAGCAAATGTAGCCCTATTGATACCAGATTTAAAAATGGCAAGATAGCTAGACCCCTTTATCTCCCTTCTTTCTCAACACCTAAAGAGGCATTAAGCATATGGACATGGAAAACTGGAGGATATAGCAAGGGATGAGAAGTATTAACATGAACTGGAGAAAGGAAAAGGATGGAGGAGTAATAGATTGAGCAGAATGAGCAAAGCAGAATGATGGCTCAAAAGCCCACTGAGTGGCATGCCAACAAGCAACCCGCTGATTCTCCCGACAGAACCACGAGGCTCTTGGAAGCACCAGCAACCAGGAAGTGGGGTGGAAGTGGGGTCGTGGGGAGGTACAGAAGGGGGACAAGGCCAAAGCCGGAGGATGGCTGAAAGAACAGTGGGTTTCTCTGATGCCTTACAACGTGTATATCCCGTTCCTTCTCTCTCCACCCATCCCACAATGCACCCTGCCCACACAAGCGCTGAGGTATCTTCTCAGGATGACTCAGGACTCAAAGCAGCAGGCGGACCGAAGGACTGTCAGAGAGAGAAGAACTCAAAACAGATGAAGTGAAACTCCACATGTTCAATGGTGGGATCCTTGGACACCGTCCCTGTCCTGCTTCCAGAATGCTGGCAGCCAGTTAAGTTGGAGAATTCTGCTCTGAGGCAACTTAAGACCTCAGAGAGACAGTCTCCAGATAATGCCATCTGTCACTTGTTTGATTAGTCCACTGATCACCTGTGGATCACCTGTCATTACAGCCAGCCCTCCCAGCACCAGCCCTCAGTCAAGTCTGCAGCACCCTCCTCGCCTTAAAGAGGACAGACAGCAAAGATCATCAGACCCAGAGCAAAGCCTCCTGTCTAAAAGAGACAGACCAAGACAAACACCAGGAAAAAAGATCACAGAGGAAAATGAGAAACTGAAAAGCATGGAGGAAAAGTTGAAATATATTTGAACATATCACCAGACAGAAAGAGCAAATATTGTATCTATAAAATAAACAAAGGATACTATAAAAGAGAAACCATCAGTAAGAAAATAATTCCTGGAAAATAAAATTAAGATAGTCAACATTTTTTTAAGTTGGTAATCAGATGAAAAAGTTAAAGAAATCTTCCAGAAAGCAGAACAAAGAGATGAGGAGTAAGAAACAAAGAATATTTTTTTAAAAGATTATTTATTTATTTATTTGACAGATGGAGATCACAAGTAGGCAGAAAGGCAGGCAGAGAGAGAGGAGGAAGCAGGCTCCCCGCTGAGCAGAGAGCCCGATGCAGGGCTCGATCCCAGGACCCTGGGATCATGACCTGAGCCGAAGGCAGAGGCTTTAACCCACTGAGCCACCCAGGCACCCCAAGAATATTTTTAAAAAATAAAAAATCAGTGGAGATCAGCAAAGGAATGTCCCAGGGGAAGTGCTTTGCAGAGCCTATGCAGGGACAGGAGAGTGGGTGGGACCAGGAGGGAGTGGGGTTCATAGCAATCTCCTGAGTTGGTTTCCCAGTCCTAGTTGGGAGAGGACAAGGAAGCGTGGGGAGAAAAGTAGAGGGGAGAAGGGCAGCACACCTAACCTGCTGTGGATCCAGCAAGAATGTTCCCAAATCTCTCTTGTTTTTTTGTGTGGTTCTTCAGCATCTACATTTCATTTTACAATAAAATGGTAAAAAATCATCTTAAATCAGAAAAACAGAAGGGCACATACAAAACTGTATTTCATTACATTTTCCTTTAAGAAAGGCATGATGAGCAAACGAACTTAGGGGGGCATAAAATGTGACATGATTATTCATGCCCTAGGAATCCAACACTTCTCCACCTTAAAATATAAATTCTTCTAGAATGAAAATGAGCACAGAAGGATTTGAGTATAAGACCTGCCACCCACTGGGACTGGCCACGTAAACTCAGACATGTTCATGTCATGTCTCTGGGACTCAGTGAGGACATCTATAAGATTATTTCTATGACTCCATTAAAATGAGTCCAGATAATGTTGGGAAGAATAGTATTTTTTCTCTTCTTCTAGTTTCTGTGGTTCAAATGGATTTTATATAGGAGCATTTCAATCAAGACATGTAGTCATTCATTTGAGACATGGCTTTGAAGCAAAGAGAGTTGAGTCTTTAATCCCACTGTTCTTTGCCTGATATTCCAGGCATTGGGGACCATGAGGCTCTGCCACCATTCGTGTGGCCAGCTCCCGTTGCTACTCAGGTAACAAGCAAGTAGGAATAATTCAAGTACAGGTCTTCCTTGATTTACAATGGGTCGTGTCCCAATAAGCCCATTGTAAATTGAAAATATTAAGTCTAATATGCATTTAAGACACCTAAGCTACACCATCATAGCCTAGCCTAGGCTGCCTTAAACGTGCTCAGACCATTTACATTAGCCTACAATGGGGTGAAATCATCTAACACAGAGACTATTTTATAAAAAGTACTGGAATATCTCATGTGCTTCAATTGAATACTGCCCTGAAAGTGAAAAATTGGACAGTTGTGTGACTGTAGAATGATTGTGAGTATACTTACTGGTAGTTTACCCTCGTGATCATGTGGCTGACAGAGCTGAGGCTCCCAGCCACTGCCCAGCATCCCAAGAAAATGTCATAATGCATATTACCAGCCCAGGAAAAGATCCAAATCCAAAATTCGCAGGGCAGTTTTTACTGAATGTGTACTGCTTTCATACCATGTAAAGTCAAAAAATTGTAAAGTCGAACCATCCCCTAAGTCAGGGACTGTCTATAAAGTACATTAAGATTGTTCTCCCTACCGTATCCCCACAGTGTCACTAGAGAGAAAATGGCGATTAGGATGCAACGGTGAGTCCAATGACCTCATGAAGACTTTAAAACCTTGGTTAAGGAAGGACTTAAGATGATCCTTTAGAGTAAAGGAAAAATACAGCTCCTACTTATAGTTATCTCACCTTTGCTTGTCATTTTTCTATGCATAGATTAAAATGCATTTTTGTGTATTAGTACATATTTATACAGTAGCATGTGAAAAAAATATATATGGTGTATACATGTATGGGTGTGTGTGTGTGTGTGTGTGTGTGTGTGTGTGGTGCATATATTATCGGTAATATTTGGAGTCTTATTTCTACAGCTACTTCATTAATTCTCCGTATCGTTGGGCTTCAAAAGCAAACTTGAGAGATTAGCAGGCACATACAAATGCCCAACATACATTCAAAATGAAATGTTGACTGCACTTGAGGAATTCTACTCTGCCTCAGGCTAATTTATCAGAGTAACTTCAAACCAGTGTCAGAAAAGACACCCACACATTTCCCTTGTTTCCCGTCCAGAGACACAATTATGCCCCTGATGAGAAAGGGTCGGCCGTGAACGCGGCAACATGGAGGAGGTCCTCTTTCCTTGAGGGAGGTCAGGCTGAAGGCTAACGCGGGCTGGGCTGCAGTCTCAGCTCTTCCAGAATGAAGACATGGCTTGAAGAGTTTGCAAAATCTCGAGGATGCCTCCGAATACTAAGCCTAGACTCTCCAACCGAGGACATTTCCATTCCTCATCTGCAATCACCCCGACGATGATCATTACCATTTTATGAGCAGAACGTGTCATCCCACTCCCTTTCGCTGCTGCAGCACGCAGTCATGTTTAAGGAAAATGTTTAAAAAATGAAGAGTGGAAGGGAAACTCAGTGGGAGTATTGTGATAATGGAATTCTATTCTACAATTACTAGGAGCCCACAAGTTTTTCAAAGGATGAGAAATAGAGGATGTTATTCTTAAGGAGTAGCTTGTGTGCGGCTAATGACTGCCAACAGGGTCCCAGAGGTAGTAACGGCTCCTGGAGCTATCTTTTCAAACGAGAGGGCTGCTGAGTGAGCAATGCGAGTTGCTCTGCTTGGTCTACTTGGTCTCTTCCAAATTGCCTGGCATCTGCATTAATTTAAAAGGAAACATCACTGGGAGCGGCTATTAATACAGAAAATAACATTAACTTTAAATTGTGGCCCCAGAGAGTGGGGCAATGAAATCTTTTACAGGTGTTCATTAATTTTTCATTTTATATAACACGGGTGAGGGCTTTAAAACATATAAAAATGGAGTCAATTTTCTTTTCCAACTGTTTTACTTTGGGGGAAGCTGGGTTACCTTAGCAAGTATCTCATCAGTCCTAACCCTTGCCTTCATCTTTCTTACTTTCCCCTTCTTTCCTTTAATGCTAGGCCATTAGAGTGTGTCAGAAAGAGCACTGGTTGGAATCAGTGAAGACTTCTCTTCTCATTTAACTCTGCCACTTATTAGCTGTATAACCTTGGGCAAGTCACCTACCCTCTCTGAAGCTTAGTTTCTTCATCTATAACATGAACGTAATGATACCGGCCCTCTCTTCCTCTCTCAGCAGGGGAATGCAAGTCCTTTATAAACTTCAGAGTTAGATAAATTTATAACATTCTAACAGCTAGGGCTGGAAGACGGCATTTAATTCATTAAAGAAAAGAAGTCTGACAAACTCGGAAACCATTCCAAGATGTGCTTCTCTTCTTACAACTACATCAAATTCTTTTTGAACCTCGAGTCACAAATCATCCTTATGGAACCAAGAAGAACCTAATTCTAGAGGCAACATTTTTTTCAAGGACATCCATCGTTCCATTTAGATATAACACACACATGAAAAAGATCTCTGTCAGCAGAAAAGCTCACAGACTAAAAGTCATAATCATCTTTAACTTTTCGCTATTATTCTGCTAAGAAAGAAAGTGGTGTCTCATAGGGTTTTATTAGCTCTCTGACTGCAAATGACTTAGCTCCCGTACTCCTTTCATACAAATTAAAACCACACACAGAGTCTTGATTTAAGCAATGTAAAGCATTTTTCATCTTGAAACATCAAGAGTTTTCCCTTGACCCGGGCAGTGTGATATAACATTGTCTCGATAAGACTCTAGATCACATTTCTGCCCCTCACTGGCCTCCCAGCAGGCATTGATACTTCAGGACCCTAAGCCTTTGGACTCACTTCTTGTGTATTTCCTCCATAGGTATCGTTAGTCTTACAAATCTGTGCTGATGACTTTTTCCCCTCTAATCTCTACAGCACCTAGAAGAGTGCTGAGCATACAGGAGATGCTCATTAAATACGCACTGATTGAGTATTAAGGAATATTATCTTGTATACGAAATATTATGTGAGCCTAAGTCAAGAGGGAGAATTTTGACACAGATGTATATGTCATCTGCCTAGAAATAGGAGTTGTGCCTTTGGGCACAAATTATCATATTTTAATATACCTAAATTGTTATTAACAATTTATCAGTTGCAGTTCATCTGAGAATAGACCATTTATAATCTTGTAGAGCAAGAATATGTCCAGCTAAGCTGCCACTCAGTAAACTCCCAAGGCTTCCTAACAGGAAGAGGGACAGTCTGGAATGATGAAAAATGATCTTGATTTCTAGTCCCGGTTTTGCCACAAGCTGCTTGGGTGACGGTAGATTAATTGCTTTATCTCCCTAATCCTCAACTCAATCCTTCATCTGACAATGAGTGGGTGCAAACGGGTGATCTGATTAAGTTCTGACATTAAGCAGGGAGCCTCTAAAGTCATTCTCGATCTGTGGGTGATGAGTCAAAAGACAGGCACAGACTGCTAGGGGGAGCAGCCCCTACCCAGACGCAGAGTTTCCAGACTCTGCGTGGGTAGCTCTGGTAAGTTGTGTGGAAAATGGATGCAATGGATCGAAGAAGGAATTGGGCATGGGATTCTAACGTTCACCTGAAACCATCTCTATTTCCAGATAAGTCATTCATATGAACAGGGATCTACTGCAACATTTTCAAAAGTGAAGGAAAGCCAAAGGAACAGAAATTCTTTACTCCAGGAGCTCAAATACAGTATGATGTGTTGTTCAGTGGTAGTGTGGGGGCCTTTGCACATGTGAGGCTCTGAGTATCATTGTTGGGAGTCTCAAAGTTAGCTAAGGAGAGTTGACCTTCACGTCTCCTCCCACCAGCAGCATCTTCCATGGGAAGTGACCTCTACCTCCGTAAATGATCTGAGTTCCTTTAGACTCATGCGAGGGAGTTAAAGAAGCATTGGCCTGTGCATTTTAATCAGAACCAAGGAAGTGCTTCATTTTTTTCCCCTTTTATTTCCCAGGGAACTTTCGCGACTTCTAATTTCGTTTCGGGGTAGAAAGTAGAAGCTGGAAGGAGCTGATGGCAGGGACAGCAGGTTGAAATCTTAATTTCAGATCCTTGCTTTTTATAAAATGTGTCCTGCCTGCCTGCCTCCAAGCATTTCCCTGAAAGTAGTTCTCATTTCCAGTTGGAAAGGGATGTGGGGGACCAGACAAGAGGAGTGAAGTTGTGGTAAAAATCAGCTGGCAAAGAAAGTTTTAGGGACTGACTTCTCCTGATAAAAATAAGTCTCTGCTTCTGGAGCCAGTGGCTTCCGCAGAGATTCTTAATTGAAAATGCACATTTTCCAGGGCACCTGTGTGGCTCAGTGGGTTAAAGCCTCTGCCTTGGGCTCAGGTCATGATCCCAGGGTCCTAGGATCGAGGCCCGCATCAGGCTCTCTGCTCGGCAGGGAGCCTGCTTCCCCCCTTCTCTCTCTGCCTACTTGTGATCTCTGTCTGTGAAATAAATAAGTAAAATCTTTAAAAAAAAAAAAAGAAAGAAAGAAAGAAAGAAAATGCACATTTCCATGTAGGGAGAAGGGGTGCCAGCGAGCCACTGCCCCAGCTCCCTTACTTCTGTGGGTTATCAGCTACGCGCATCTCTGACCCAGAGAGGGCATACTTTCTGCAATGGGCTTTGAGTAATGAAACTTAACACTGAGGTTCACTTCTAAGGAGAAAGTTGTAACATAGCTATACCCAGACCTCATGAAAAGGAGCCAGAAGTTTTCTACAATTACATTAGAGCCAAAGGAGAAATGCCTGTCCACATGGGGAAGGATAATCCTTAAATCACAAATATTCTTTGACACTAAAAGTGAGGAGAGAGGAGTAATCTGTATAGAATTCCGGCTACATGGTAGGCATTGTAGTAGGTGGCTCACACAGTAGGTATAATAATGATAATAAACAACAAATGGGGGGCGCCTGGGTGACCCAGTTGTTAAGCGGCTGCTTTTGGCTCGGGTCATGATCTCGGGGTCCTGAGATAGAGCCCGGCATCCGGCTCCCTGCTTGGCGGGAAGCCTGCTTCTCCCTCTCGCACTCCCTCTGCTTCTGTTCCCTCTCTCACTGTGTCTCTCTCTGTCAAATAAATAAATAAAATCTTCAAAAAAAAAAAAAAAAACCCCAACAACAAATGGTGCATATATTTTTTAGCATAGAGGATGAGCCAAGTTCACTTTTATGTGCTTTATACATGTTCTCTCACTTAATCTTCACAAGACCTTTGTATGAATGACCCCATCCAAGAAGACAAATCCCAGGTTCAGAGGGGCTACCTGTTTCTCCAACATCACACAGCTGATAAGGGAAGGAACTAGGATGTGGACCCTGATGTAAGTAAGTATGAAGTCCAGGTCTCTGATCTCTGCATCAGACTCCATATTTAATAGTTCAAATCACCTCCATTTCATTGACAAGGAAGTGAAATTTGGAGTTTTGTCATTTCTCCAAGGCCAGCCTCTTAGAAATTGTTGAACACAGACGACAAGCCCAGTCCTTCAGAACATATGCTTTTACCCCTCCACCCAGTGCATGCAGTACCCTTCATGGGAGATGCCTAAAGCCAAGGGCTAAGCCCTGACACTAATCAGTGGTTTTCAGTCTGGGTCAATCACGAAGTCAGTGCAAATGCTTTTCTGTCTTTTCACCAATGAATTAGCCCAAACTGCCTTCTACATTCAATCACATCTTTTCTCATTTTCAACTTTTAAAAAATTGCTTATGCATTTGGAGGCTACTTGATCAACATCTGATTCTAGGATTGGTCCACAGAGTTGAACATGCAAGGTCAGTAGGAAATGTGACGGCATTCCCCTTACACAGTTGAAATAGAGGAGTTTTTTTTCCAAGTCATGCTTTCTGTCTTCAACAGAAGTTGGTCTCATAGGAAAAAAAAAAAAAAATTGCTGACTGAGATTGGTGTGAAATCCAAGATTTGAGAGAAGCAAATAGGCTGCCAACATGAACCACAGTTTCTCGTTACCTCTGACTGCCTGGGATAAGGAAAGTGCTTTGCAGAAGGGAGAAGGGTGCTTGTCTGAAGCATATTTAACGAAGTTATGAATTTGCTAACTGGTCTGCCTCGATAGTTGTTTCTTATCTGGACAAATACATGAATTTATTTCCCTAGGACATGATGTCATTTTATAGAATTTCAGCATGAGCCATGTGTCATACTGGGCACTATTCCAGGAATGGCAGTTAACTGTCTTTGAACTTGAAATTCAGGTAGACCCAGCTTTGAAGCCCAGCTCTACCATCTATAAATAGTGTGATTTCAGGGCTGTTACTAACTCTTTCTAATCTTAGTTTCCTAATCTGTAAAATAGGTTGCTTCCAAGACTAAATCAGATAATATATGTAGTGAAGAGTAAGTGCTCAATAAACAGTAGCTGTGGTTATGATAATCAGGCTAAAATTCTTCAATAATTCCATTTTCCTTCTCTAGGGCTATTTTTTCTGATCCACTTAATTCTCCAATATATAAATGACAAGGATCTAAAAAATATTTAAGTCATCATCATCAGCTGACAAAGTGATATCATAATTTTGCCACAATAGAGAAAAATAAAAAAACATATAAAGCCTTTCAAATTGAGCCTTTTCAAATCAAACAGAACCTTAAAATTGACAAATGTGTCTGAAAACTGGAGGGTAACAAAAAGTGAAGTGGTAAATTTTTCATGAAATGTAATGTAAATTCTATGTAAATTCACTCACAAAGAAGAAAAATTTTGTTTAATGAAAAATTCATAAAAATTCACCAACCATCAATCAACATTTGATTCTAGAATATTCCATAGGTAATACTGGCAAGATAATTCAATGCAGAAAAGAATAGTTTTTTCAACAAATGGTGTTGGATTGACTGGATAGTCACATGCAAAGAATGAAATGGGACCCCTTTCTTTTCCATAAGTAAGACTTAAGTTAAAATAGCTTATAGATCTAAAGAGCTAAGACTGTAAAATCTAAAAAAAAAAACAAAAAAAACCACCCCAGAAGCAATCTTTCTGACCAGGGATTAAACGTCCTTTGATACAACATCAAAGCATAAATAACAAAAGAAAAAAATAGATTACATTGGAGTTCAACAAAACTAACTTTTGTGCTACAAAAGGTTCCAAGAAGAAAATGAAAAGGCAATGTAGAAAGTAAGAGTAAATATTTGAAAATCATATGCTTGATAGGTACTTGTATCCAGAATATATAAAGAACTCTTATAATCCAATAATAAAAAGATAATCTAATTGAAAAATGAGCAAAGGTTCTGATAAGACATTTATCCAAAACATATAAAAATGGCCAATAACCTCCTGAAAAGATGTTCAACATGCATCACGGAAATGCAAGTCAAAATCACAATGAGCTGTCCCTTCACACACAAGAGGATCATCAAAACAAAGGATAATAAATAGGAAATGTTGGTGAGAAGTGGGGAAATTAGAACACTCATGCATTGTGATGAGAATGTACAATGGTATAGCCATTTTGGAAAAAAACATTTTCCCAGTTCCTCTAAACACGGAGTTTCTTTGTGACCCAGAAATTCCACTTTTAGGTGTGTATGTATAACTCCATTTATATAAAGGGTCCAAAATAAGCACACTTATGGAAACAGAAGTCAGTTGGTGGTTGTCTAGGGCTGCTGGTTGGTAATGGGAGTGACTGTTAATGGCTTTAGGGCTTATTTTAAGGGAGACAAAAATTGTGGTGATGGTTGCACAATTTTGTTAATATACTAAAAACCACTGAATTGTACACTTTAAATGAGTGAATCATATGACATATGAATTATATCTCAATAAAGATGTTAAAAAGAACAACAAAAAGGAAGATAGTGCTGGGTGCTTTCCAGAAGTCAAATTACATAAGGCCAATCTACATGAGCCAAGAAATGAAAGGAAATGAGCCATATCTCTTGGAGAGCCTTCCCCATTAAGCATATACATACCAGCTTCATTCATTGTTAAACAGCTTTATTTTTGTCTGTAAGTGCATCATCATATATTTAACTATTTTCCTCGTCATGGCCACGGAATGCTTCCAGACTTGAATTTGAGGTTGCAGTAAATATATGTATATATATTCGTATTCATATTTATATATTTACATACATATTTGTATACATTTATACATACACATTTTGCTATACTTTGGGGAGCATCTGTTTATAAGTATATCCATAGGATAAGGTCTTTGAAGGGAATTGTAGTGCTAAATTGTTCCGCAAAATTGAACCAATTTACATTCCTACCAGCTATCGAGGAGAATGCTTATTTCCTTACATCTTTGCCAATACTATCTTGAATTCTAATAAGTGAAATCTCATATATTCCTGTCTTAAATGGAATTTTCTTTAGTTATGAAAGAGTCCAAGCATTATTCCACTTATTTACTGGCCACCTGTGTTTCTGTGAACTTCTAGTTTTTAATTAATTTTGTATGGAAAATTAAAGAAATTAAGGCATTCCCTGATTATGCATTGCAAATATGTCTCATTTTGTTTTTTTTAACCTTCCATACGAACATCTAAAACTTTGTGTGATATTATTTGTTGATCTCTTCCTTTATGGTTGTGAGCTATGTATCTTCTTTAACAATGGTTTCTCCACTTCAAGATTAGAAATAAACAAACCTAAACTTTATACTGGTACTTTGAGGCTTTACTCTTTGCAGTTAAAACTCTGATGCATTTGGAATTTGCTGTGCGATAACAAATGGGATATTTACCTTTCTCTATTTTTTAAAATGCTTAACATCTATTTTGACTTTACTCAATTATCTGAAATTTTGCTTTTTAGCCTGAAGAACATTTCACAAACGCCATAAATTTGGGTCTATTTCTTTACTATTCTATTCCAATGATTTTCTAACAACTTTGTTTTCAGCCCTAAAGTATTTTAATTACTTACAAATCTGAAATTAAGTAAAAAGTAAAGTTTAATTTTAATTACTTAGTTAACTGATTTCCAAATACGAGTATTTGATTGTTCTTCTCATTATTCTTTTCCAAAGATATCCTAGCTAAGATCACATGTTTATTTCTCCAGATTCATTCTGTTAAGGTCCCAGAAAAATATTTTGCTGGTATACTGATATTTGAGAAGAACTGGTATTTTTATTTTTTAAAATTTTTTATTTCTTTTCAGCGTAACAGTATTCATTGTTTTTGCACCACACCCAGTGCTCCATGCAATCCGTGCCCTCCTTAATACCCACCACCTAGTTCCCCCAACCTCCCACCCCCCGCCCCTTCAAAACCCTCAGATTGTTTTTCAGAGAAGAACTGGTATTTTTAAATCACGATTTGTCCTAAAGACAAGTTGTGTCTTTCATGTATTCAAATTGTCTTAAATAACCCTCAATAGAACTGGTAAGGTTTCCTTCCTGTAAATCCAGCATATTTCTTTTGAAGTTTGTTCTTAAGTATTTTTTGTTATCATAAATGAAATCTTTCCCATTTATCTCTTATATTTATCCTCTGATGATTGGTTTGAATATGGGTAAATCACATGCAGGCTAATATTTTATAGGTTAAATGTATAACCAGTCCTCTTTCTGAATTACCTTATTGATGTTAATGTTTTTCTGTTGATTTTCTGTTTAATCAAGGTTTATAGTCATATACTACACATCCATTATGTAATTAAAAATTATTCTCTATCCTAACATATATATTATTTGTATAAAATACATGACATATATACGTATGACATTTATAGCTACATATACCTATATATGTAATGTTTAAGTTCTTCTGTCTAGTTACTTTGCCTAATTTTTCTAAAGCAATGTTAAATAAAAGTCGTAGTAGTAGTAGTGGAATTTCTTTAATTGTTTCTGTCTTTGATAAAAATGCCACTACATTTAATATTAACCATAAAATCAGCATAGTATCAGTGTTGTTCTGGAAAATCTTCCAACTGTTGTTACACCAACTTCAGCTTCTCACCCTGCAGAACATGAGAAAGTTGCCCTGTAAGATACAACTTTCACTCTCATGCTTCTGCATGGCTGTGAGGCGTATTTTTGAAACACTGTCTATTTTTACAACCGTTCTGGAAGATGACTGCCTTCTCCTTGGGGTAGCTCCCTGGAACTATATAGCTTATAGTTTAGTCATATGAATCCCAAACGTACCCTTTAAATTTAGTAAAAACTAGAGGGTATTATGCTGAGCGAAATAAGTCAATCAGAGAAAGACAATTATCATATGATTTCCCTGACATGAGGAATTTGAGAGGCAGAGTGCAGGGTTTGGGGGGTAGGGAAGGAAAAAACAAAACAAGATGGATCAGGAGAGAGACAAACCATAAGAGGCTCTTAATCTCACAAAACAAATAGGGTTGCTGGGGGTGGGGGTGTGGAGAGGGTGGTTGGTTGAGTTATGGACATTGGCGAGGGTATGTGCTATGGTGAGTGCTGTGACGTGTGTAAGCCTGACAATTCACAGACCTGTACCACTGGGGTTAATAATACATTCTATGTTAATAAAAATAATAATAAAAAATTTAAAAATCTGTACAAACTTTTCATGTTTATGACAAAAGGCAAAACTAAATTTTGTTTGCATAGGTTTTATAATATTGAACCATCCTTGCAATCCTGAGATGAATTTCCTTTGATCGTGGTGAATTCCTTCTTCCTCCTCCTCCTTCTCTTCTTCTTCTTTTTTTAAGATCTTATTTTTAAGTAATCTCTACACCCTACATGGGGCTTGAACTCACAACCCTCAGATCAAGAGTCACATGCTCTACCCACAGAGCCAGCCAGTTATTTCTTTAATGCACCACTGACTTACATTCGGTAAGACTGTAGTTCATACTGTACGTTCATATGTTTAAAAATAAATGATCTAGGGGTGCCTGGGTGGCTCAGTCGGTTAAGCGTCTACCTTCAGCTTGGGTCATGATCCCAGGGTCCTGGGATTGAACCCCGCATTGGGCTCCTTGCTCAGCAGGGAGTCCGCTTCTCCCTTTCTCACTCTCCCACTGCTCTCCCTCTCTCCGTCTCTCTCAAATAAATAAATAAAAATCTAAAAAAACTTAAAATAAAATAAAATAAATGGCCTACAGGTTTCTTTTGGGGGTTTGACATTACATACAGGTTTTAGTTTTTACCCCTTTGAGAAGAATTGGTAGTCCTTTTTCTTTGTTTTAAAATAACTTACAGAATATCCATGTTATGTATTTTTTGTAAGGTTTGAAGAACATACGTGTGAATTAATCCAGATTTAGTGTGATGGTATGTGTGTGTTTGGAGGAGAGGGAGAGGCTTTGATAATATTAATTTCTTCTGAATGTGTTGGTCTATTTTTCCTGAGGTCAATTCTGGTAGCATTTATTTTCCTAGAAAACTTCATCCTACCTTTCAGATTTATTTGTGAAGCCATATATTTTTAATTTTATTTTATTTTTTATTTTTTAAGTAGGCTCCATATCCGATCTGGGGCTTGAACTCATGATCCTGACATCATCTACCAAATGAGTCAGCCAGGCACTGTTTGAAGTCATGTAAGTTACTTTTTGATTAGCAGGTTATTTTTCAAAGTGCGATTTATTTCTCTTTTTTCATTTCTAATCTTTTCAATTACACATTCTTTTTTCTTTTCTTGATTAGACCAGCCATTTTTTTTTTCCTGTTATCTTTTTAAAAAATCTACTCTTGGGCTGGCTTATTTATTAATTCTATTATTTTCTGTTTTCTTATTCAACCATTTCTGCTTTCCTACCACTTTTTTTTTTTTTTTAAGATTTTATTTATTTATTTGACAGACAGAGATCACAAGTAGGCAGAGAGGCAGGCAGAGAGAGAGAGGAAGAAACAGGCTCCCTGTAGAGCAGAGAGCCCGATGCGGGGCTCCATCCCAGGACCCTGGGATCATGACCTGAGCCAAAGGCAGAGGCTTTAACCCACTGAATCACCCAGGAACCCCTCCCACCACTTTCTTAAGTTCATTTATAGTTACTTTTCTATTTCTTGATTTGGACTCTTAATTCACTTATTTTCCTTTATTTGACATACATGTGTAAGCATTAGGATTATAAATTGTCTTTATGATTTTTATTTTCTACGTCTTTTATAATTTGTTTTCTTTGAACAGTTGTTTGCAAGAGGGTTTTCTACATTTTCAAGTAGTTGTTCTTTTAAAAATGTATGCCTCTCTGCTTTCCATGAAATCAAATTTTGTGAAAACACCAGCCTGACAACTTTTTCAGTATTTATTTAGTTATAGAGGAGAGGGGCCACCTACCAAATCAAGTACTATACATTTTTTTAAGAGGTACATGGCCTGCCTATTGAAAAGAATAAAAATGAAACTGCCTGTGATGGCTTAATAGCATTCAATTCACTGCCAATCCAGAGAGGATTAATTACGTAATTATGTAGTCATTTTGTAAGTTTTTACTAAACTATCACCACTTTCATTGGGATGGACAGTTAGAGAGGATTTCACCAGTCTCTATCATAAATCCAGAAAGTCCATCCCTCTTCACATTTCTCTGGAAGCCTCAAGAAGGTCCAGCTAGGGAAGAAAGGAGCTTGGGTCAGTGGTCATTATTGCATATGAGAAGGGATGAGAGCGCCTTTTTGATTCTCTTGCTTCAAACGCTCCCCTCACCCTTTTCAAGAATGGAGGCTACAGACAGTGGGGCAGGGAGGCAGAAGAGAGTGTGCCATAAGCTGAAGACAATCAGGGCAGTCTGATGGCTTCTTCTTGAGAAGGCAGAGAAGGCTGGAGCGGATCCTGCTGACAGCAGTCCACTCTGATGAGTTTGGTGGGTACCCTGACCATACTTCTGTTCTTCCATGAGCTCTTCTGGGAAGCTTTCACAAAACACTCCTCCTGTCAGACTTCAGAGTCACGTTATCCACACACCCTCATCTCTGAGGTTCATTTCAGTTCCATAAACAATGCTGATAGCATTTTTTCAGACCTCCTTAAGAGATGGTCCCTGCAAAGCCTTGTTGTCTGTCAGTCAGCAGCAGCAACGTAATCTGCAGGCCCCAGTGGAATAGGAGAACGAACGTGAGGCCCTTGTTAAAAAATTAAGAATCTCCAGATGGAGACAGCAGAGCATTAAACCAGGCACAGAGCTCTGTAGGACTGCTCAGGTCACACACCCAGGAAGCCAGCTCTGCTGCCACTGGCCTCCCCAGCTGCTCTGCTAACAATGTCCTGGGAACAATGTTGGCTAAAACATGCCATAATGCCAAGATTCAGAAAGGATGGTGGTGTATCAAGGATAAGCCAGTAGAACAATGTTAACTACTAGGACACTGCTACACTCCCTTGTTATAAATGAATGGGCATCTTTTAAAGACATCAGAATAACAGGATGACAAACACTACAGAGGTCCAATGGGCACAAAGCACGGTGTTTCCTTCCCGCATATTTTTAGTTTTGTGTAACTTCATCATTCTGGAAGGCAGCACTCCCACCTACACTGTGCTGAAGATATCTAGGTGTGGATTGTAAGATTTTATGTATGTATGTATGTATGTATGTATGTATGTATGTATTTATGGGGGAGGGACAGAGGGAGAAAGATACTCTCAAGCAGACTCCTCCCTGAGCGAGGAGCCCAATGTGGGGCTCGATCCCACAACCCTGAGATCATGACCTGAGCCCAAATCGAGAGCTGGACACTTAACCAACCGATTGTGGGTTATTTTAAAAGGCCCACTTGCTACTATTGCCTTTGCTCTCTTCCTTTTCTCCCCGTGTCCACACAGACCTCATGAGCACCCTTGTGCGTTTCTGCTGTGATCACGCCCATATGCTGAAGAGTGCTGGCTGTCCAAGCCTCAGTGCCACGCCAGCCTCTTTCACACACAGCTTTGGCTGACATCCAGGCCCAGGCACGAAGCTGGAAATTAGCTGGAAACAAGGAAATGCACCCAAAACACAAGGTCCTCTATTCACAACGTCTCAACCAACCTCTATTCTGCTGCCACTGACTGACCTAGGGGCAGGAGACCTTGTAGAGTTTGTGCCGATGAGCACACGCACAGGTAAGTGGAGACACAGATCAGCACAGCCCCCGACATCTGCAGGTCACGTGTTCCCCAAGGCCATGCACAGAGGCTCTTCCCTGCATGAGGCATGATGCTTGCTCAAGCTTCTACGCACAGTTTAAGTTCTTCCTGAAAAGACCTTCTAAAATTATAAACGTGAATGTACGTCATTTTATCTTTAGTAATTCAGGTTGGTCCTAATCACAGAAATAATTTTTACAGTATTTAAACATCTCGGTTTGAGAAAGTTTCAAACACAACAGTGAAAGTTCATGTTCCTGGATTTCCTCCCCTTTAACACGGAGTTGGGGGAGGAAACCATTTTTGTCCCTTTGCCACTGAAAGAAGTGATCCCGCTTCGCCAAGAAACTGCAATTGTTTTAAGCCCAAAATAAAGGTCAACTATTCTATGTTTCACTATAGTTCAAGTTACTACTTAAATGAAGAAGTTCATGACCTGGGACCTGAACATCTTTTCTGTTTTCTCTTTAAAAATTTTATATTTTAATAAAATTTGGTCTGTAAAATACTCAGTATAAACAAGGCAAGCTCGGAGCCTTAACATACCTCCTCGTATGTTCTGTCTGGTGACCGGCAACTAGCAGCCATGTTTGAAGGGGAACTGTTGTTTTTCAGATCTAAACAACAAAGCCTTAACCTCAAGCCAGGCATCTTCTTTTATAACAGACAGAGAGAAGGGATAAGAGACACAGAAAAGTCGTACAATCTAGACTAGGATATCTAGTCCAATTAACTTCTGGTCCAGTTTTGTGTGCACAGAATAATTTTTTAAGTCCTAAATGGGATCAGAATTGTTTATATGTACTTCCCGGGAAGCCACTAGTTTTCTAAAGATCGTCAGATTTTAGGAAGTATACTTAGTACCTTTCATTCAAAGTTCCTTGAGGCATAACAAAGCTACAAATACTGAAACAAACCAAGAGAACTCCTTCTTTTGTTAACATAATTATAAAAGGTGTTATCACTGAAAATTTCCAATAGGAAGGCAACATGAACAATAGACAGAAAACATGATAATAAAAATGATAAGAGGAGGTAGTCTATTTCTAGGGGTGGCTATTAATTCTAGTTACTAAGCACTCCTATGGATTCTGTTATGGAAGCCTCAGCACACCCCATGAGGCAGGTTCTTTTTCACCCTTATTGTACAGACACGGAACCTGTGATCATGTGAGGTTAAGTATTAGCTCCCGTCAGACAGATAACAAGTATCAGAAGCAGTACCTCAATCTAAGCCCTGGGACCTATACTTTTGGCAACAACATTTTTGACTGGTGGAGACCTGCAGGGTCCAACAGGTAGGTCAAACTGTCTATTCTGAATCAAATTGAGTGGCCCCCAAATTCCTGTTTAAATCCCAACCCCTGGGGCACCTGGGTAGCTCAGTGGGTTAAGCCTCTGCCTTTGGCTCAGGTCGTGATCTCAGGGTCCTGGGATTGAGCCCCGCATCGGGCTCTCTGCTCAGCAGAGAGATTGCCTTCCCCTCTCTCTCTACCTGCCTCTCTGCCTACGTGTGATTTCTGTCTGTCAAATAAATAAATAAAATTAAAAAAAAAAATCCCAACCCCTGGTGCCCCAGAATATGACTGTGTTTGGAGATAAAGTCTTTACAGAGGTAATTACGTTGAAGTGAGGTCAGCGGGGGCCCTTTAACCCAGTTATCGCTGGTGTCCTTATAATAAGGGGAGACTTGGACGCAGAGACAGACAACCGGAAGGCAATGCAAAGAGACAAGATAACAACGACCACCTACCTGCCAGCCAAGGAGGGTGACCTGAAACTCCCTTCAGGCACAGCCCCCAGAGGGATCCCACTGTGCTGGCACCATGATTTTGCACTTCTACCCTCCAGAGCTGAGCCAGTAAATTTCTTGCTCTTTACGCCAACCACTCTGCTACTTTGTTATACCAGCTTTAGCAAACTAATACATCATCTTAGCTCAGCTCTGCCAGATTGTATAGTTTTTCTGGGCATAAATAGGTCCATTTAATTTGATTCCTTATGTTAAAAAAGGAAGGGTAAGGGTTATTTTTAAGGTAGGTTATAGGTGTAATCACACGTGAGAAACTGTGCTTTTACCAGCCAACCTGCGGCATACACGGGGAGAACGAGGACTGCAACACTGGCTTTTTTTTTTTTTTAATTATAGAAGCTGTCATGAAATTTGTTGCTATGTAATCTTCTTATTTAGAAATGTTTGAAAGTCTCCATTGCAACCTGCTCTCAACCCATGGCACTGTTGGCTGATAGCTTCACAAAAATGTTTGTCACTGCCATTTCAAATATTATTTCTGGATAACATGGTCCTCCAAAGGCCACATGAAATATAATGAATGTATAGATTTATATCTGAATATAACCCTAAGAAAGTAACGTAAAAAAATAAAAGATGAGATGACTGTTAGGTTATGGCTGGAGGAAAGACACAAAGATAAATAAGCTAAAATGTATTAATATAATATTTTGTAGAAATTGTGCTTTTATGGGACTCTATAGAAGTCCTTAGTGACCCGTGAAAATTCCTACCTTTAAAATGTTTTATGGAATTCCACAGAGTGGCTTCCAACGCAAATTCTCAAATTCCCTGGAGGCTTTGTAAAAATCTTACAATTTATAATCCATAAAAATATAATTTGAACGTCCTTAATGCACTGTAATTTCATATTTTAGTGGCTTTGATCTCCTAAGAATATCAAGATATCTCTTTTAAATCAGTTATAGTTGCTCAGATCCACAGCTGTCAAGCCCTGTTTTACTATTATAAAATAAATAATGTAAGAGTGGTTACAGGAAACCTAAGATGAACTATTAAGCAGTTAGTCTGTATTCATCTGTTGTTGTCTTTTTTTTAATGGATTATTTTGATTTTCTTTGGAACAAGGACTTAATGAAGCCATTAGGGTGTGTCCCTGAGTTAGATTCCCAGAACTGTAATGGGTATTTGTTTTGCTCCGTTTAAATTTCTTAAGAGAAATATTGGTTCCATTTATTTATTTCCCCTTGGCTAGCTAGGACATTATTCAACCATGAGGCAAGGTAGAGTCAGAAGAAGCAGAAACACTGTGTTCAGCTATTTCCTTTTCTATGCAAAGATTCTTTTATTTCTGGAATGAAAAGAGTGCTCTCCAGCTTCATTAAAAGAACAAAATCTTCCAGTTAACCAAACCCAAGAGCCTTAAGAGGGGAAAAAGAGTTGCTTTCTGTTATCTTCCAACGGCAAGCAGGGCATGCTGGAGATGACATTTTGGGTTGTCAGAAGACAAGTGAATGAATACCAAGAAGAGGTATGGGGGAAGTTCTGTGTGGTCCCCAGATACATGTCAAAATTCATCATTTCAGATACTATACACCATGGTGTATATAAAATACAGCCTGGTATTATAGAAAGAAGGAAGAAGTCTGGTGAGACAAAACAACAGATGTCTCACCAGACTTCTTCCTTCCTTCTATAATGGAACCCCTTTTTATCAGCAGTCCACCCCAGCAGACAATGGCAGGTCTATGGTCCTAGGGAAGGGCCGGCACAGGACACCTTCCAGGCTCCAGAAGTGAACGCGCTGTGCAACCGTGTCGCTGAGCACCCGTCTCTAGAAGTTTCCTAACAGCATCTACAGCTAGCACGGTGACAACCTTTGCAAGAAAAAGCTCAGAAAGTACCTGTCTGAGAAAGGAAAACTGATACCCGAAGAAAAGTAAACATGAAAGATGACAAGAAGGAAAGAGAGCCTCCAGCAGTGAACTGGCCTTTGTATGGCAAGACAGCCAATAAATCCCCAATTTTGCCTAAAGTCGCTGGGTTAAGTTCATCTCTCTTGCAACCAAATCAATCACCCAAACAATCTTTTTCTCTCTCTTTCTCTCATTTCCTGTAGAAGTTAGGAAGAGTCATTTCAAATGAATGAATCATTCACAGGGGAAAAGTTACAGTTGTTCTAAAAAAAAAAAAAAAGCTTAATATTAAACTTGTATTTGATTTCAATGTGAAAAGAAGACTTGATATTTGCACTATCCCTTGAATCGGTTCCCTGCTTTTGTTATTCTGTTTGCCAGGTTTAGGCGTAAATGTTTTTGCCTAGATTTTTCCTACCCATCCATAAAGTGTTGCTGAAATCATCTGGGGTCATGCTGTTCTCCTTCACAAAGACAATGAAGGCTTTTATCTTTAGGCTTGCTCCCACATTTTGGTGTGGCATTCAAGGCCATGTTCCATTTTACCCTTCCTTCCTGCTCTGTCTCTACCACAGCCCCTTAGCTCTGAGCTCTACTGGCCTTCTCACCTTTCCTTAAGGTGCCAGGAGCTGGTCTGTCTTAGGCCTCATGCTTTTCTTTGCATGGGAGGGACTTTTCCCTAATTCTGCCTATCTTAATTTTGCTTATCTTTAAAAATCCATTTCAATCTCCGGAAAGTTCTCCAGCCCCACTACAAGGAATGAATAGCTGTCTAGGCTCTCCTCCACATTGTTCCTTTTTTTCTGATTTATGTTATATGAGAATATGCAATGTTATATGACATTCTTCTTATGTTATAAGAAGAATATGCAAATATTCTTCTTGCTAACAATAGTAAGTTCTTTCATTCACTCTTTCAACAGATAGTTAGCATCTCTGTGTAGGGACCCTATGTCTGACTCAAGGATATAGCAATCCCCACCTCCTTGTGAAGACTTCTGACTTTGCTTTCCTTGCAATTTCCTTCTACAGCTAAGTATGTAAGGATAGAGTCAGAGCTGAAAAAGTATGGAGTGCTCCAAGAATACATGCGCTAGCCAAGTGCCCTGGCCAGGGCGGGAAGCTGTGCGTGCAGAAGCAGCAGATACGGGGCAGGACGCAGGGGCTCCTGGAAGGAAATGATGAAAAGCAATGGATCTGGAGAACCGTGCTGCTGGAAAAGGGAACGTGGGCATGATGGCCGGGGCGCTGAGGGTGGCGCATGCCGAGCCCTGTGGGGTAGGAGGTGAGTTATTAGGCTGAGAGCAGCTGAGTTCTCAATGGGGAACCAGCAAGATGCGATTTACATCTTGAAGGACAGACTGCTATTTAAAGGAAGGGATGAGGCATGCGGAGGCAGGTGAGAAGCTGGCGGGGTGCTGCAGACTTGGGATGATGGTGGCAACTGGAAGACAGTGGGGGGGCAGAGGTTGGGGGCGGGGGTCCTCTTAGTGGAGTCCACGGGATTTGGTAACTAATTAGATGGGGTTTAGAAAGAGCATCAAGGTGACTACCGCAGACATCTTTTTTAATGCAGCGAGGTAATTAACCTACTGCCTTGAACATAATACATCTTCAGTGATGTATATTGAATTAAACTCCTGTAATGTTGCCATAAGTTATCAAGGGCACCCAGCAATTCATACGCTATGCAATTATGCTAAAAACCTGTGTGTGTGTGTGTGTGTGTGTGTGTGTGTGTGTGTGCGTGAGCATGGGTGTACTGTCTATTTTTTTAGGTCTTAAATTTGGGGTAAGAACATGTCAAAAGATACAGGAACACAAAGGTATCCTGGAAGACCACTTTCTCGCTGAACCCCGACTTCTACTTTGTTTTATTCAGCGTTCGAGAGGAAGAAGATTAAAATGGGGCCATTAGAGAACGTTGGTAAGTTGTGGCTCCCTTATGGATTCACCTAACAAAATGACTCTGAGAGTTATTTGTCTTCACTGAGTCTGTGCTTTTGCCTGGAGGTTTGGAAAATATTTTCATAGTAACTTACCGTGACTCCTCTCTGTAGTCAATATAGTTCATCATCTTTCTGTTCAGTGAGGAACTAAGTTCCCTCTTGCAGTGTTTCCTCCAAATTCATTAGATGTTGTATCTAAGCTAAAGATTTCAGGCCTTTCACATTCTCTCTCATTGTTCCTGACCATTTAACTGCTCACCTGAAAATAAGCCTTCTCTTCATCGCTTAGATTTCTGCGATAAGATGAACAGAAAGGAAATGAGAACCATTCTTAACAACTTGGCCAAACAACAGGAATAAATAGCTAATCGATTTAAGGGAATTATAGTTAAGCTCTCCATTAGCAAAAACCAAATACATGATAAAATCTTTAAGCAATTATACTACCCAGCTAACTTATGCTTTGATGGACGGTCTTCTCAAACCACATGCTTTGACTCTAATTTGACAACAGAAAGGGTGGGAGAGGAGCCTCTGGGTGGATAAAGGGAGTGTGGAGAGTCCTTCATAGTTGAGCCAATGGTCAGACATCCTTGGGCTAGATCACCCCTTCCTGCAGGGATGACACCCCTTGGAAGTACCATCTCAGTACTGCAGAGTGCGAACGGTGCCCTGCCACGAGCAAGCACTGCACTTTAAGATTTTTCTCTGTTGTTTCTTGAAGCATTTTTACTTTGAGCAGAGGACAGCTAGTAGCTAAGGACTTGACTCGGTTGCCAGAGTGCTTGGGTTTGAATTCATGCTCTGCTCCTTACAAGCTGTGGGACCTTGAGCAAGCTGCTTAATCATTGAGTGTTTTGGTTTTGTCTTTTATAAAATAAGGATAATAATGTATAGATTAAGTGGCTTAATATGTATAGGGTACATCCAGAGAACTTAACATAGTAAGCTCTATGTAAAAGAGGGGTGCCTGAGTGGCACAGTCAGTTAAGCATCTGACTCTTGGTTTTGGCTCAGGTTGTGATCTCAAGGTGGGAAGATCGAGCCCTGTGTGAGCACAGAGTCTGCTTAAGGCTTTCTCTCGCTCTCCCTCTGCCCCTCCGTCCTACTCTTGTTCTCTCAAATAAATAAATCTTAAAAAAAAAAAACAAAAAAAACCTTGCCCAAAAGTCCTACGTAAGTGTTCATTATCACTGTTAGCATTATTATTTTCATTATGGATAAATCACAAGTGGGTAAACTGGGCTGTGTAAGTTAAGTGAGATACTATGTTGGTGAGTAGCAAAGCCAAGATTCAAACTCAGCTCCTTCTCACTGCAAAGTATCTATTCTTTCTGTTATTTTCCTCCCTTCCCTCAAAGCCTGGTTCAAATCTAAGCCAGCCAATTACTATCTTTGAGACTTTGGTCCAGTTACTGTTACTGTCCAGTTACTGTCCAGTTACTGTCCAGTCCAGTTACTGGACCCTCCTGAGACTCATTTTTCTCATGTCTGCACTGAGGGATAGTACTGATCGCACAAATTTGCTATGTTGAGTAAATGAAAGGGCATGTCAGGGGCTCAGAGCCAAGCAGGTGATCAGTATGTGCTCACTGATGCTCTTGAGCCAGAAGCCAGGTCTCCTAAGAATTTTCCTGCCCATTGGGTATATCTGCTTAATCTTCATAGCAATTGGGATGCCTGGGTGGCTCAGTTGGTTAAGCAGCTGCCTTCGGCTCAGGCCATGATCCCAGTGTCCTGGGATCGAGTCCCACATCGGGCTCCTTGCTCAGCAGGGAGCCTGCTTCTCCCTCTGCCTCTGCCTGCCATTCTGTCTGCCTGTGCTCGCTCTCTCTCCCTCTCTCTCTCTGACAAATAAATAAATAAAATCTTTAAAAAAAAAAATCTCATAGCAATTGATTCACTAGAAGAAGAAAGCTCCAGATGGTTTTAAATACAAACAAAACAGCCATCTGGAAAAAAAAAAAAATAGCATCATGATCTTGTTCGATGGATGCAGAAAAATGACAAACCCTTCAAAGCTGACATCTTATCACAGAAACGCATTTTCATCTGGCCTTTGGATAAAACTGACCTAGGGAGCACTGGTTTCAAAGCAAGAGAAGAATTTTCTTTAGACATTATAAAACTCATCACATTTTAATAGTTGTTGGGGGAAAAACTCAAAACCTCCTGGAAATAAACTGATTCTGGTGCTGAAGGCTTTCCATGGAGTAATTCAGAGATCAGCTATGGAATGTCTTCATCAAGTCCTAATACAGTTGCCTAATAAGTCAGCCGGTTAATCAGTAGCAACAATAGTGACACCTAACATTTATTACTTACTTATTCTGTGCCAGGCATTATGATAAGCATTTTATGTGCATTATTTCATTTGATCTGCATAACGGCCACATGAGGTAGAAACTATTTTACTTCTATTTTATACATAAGGAAACCTAACTTGGCAAAGCTCACTTGGCTACGAAAGAGGTGGAACTGGGTACGGTAGAGACCCCTAATGCTTCTCGTTGTTGCTCTCCCCTTCTTCCTGGCAACATGGAAAGACTACATTACCCAAACTCTGGAAGTTAGGCAAAGCCATGAGACTTTTCAAGCCAATGAAACATGGACGAAAATGCTGAGTGACACACGGAGGCCAAGGCATTCAAATGCTGGGGTGTCGATTTTTTCCCTTGCCTTGGTACATTTGAGATGTGCCAAGCCACATGTTGAGATGGCCATGTCTTACGCTGGAAGGCACCTGAATTCCTGAGACACTGAATGCAAAACTGTTATTGATTGTACATAAAACATTTTACATAAAAGATAAATAAACTTACAGTCTGTTAAGCCACTGATATTTCAAGATTAACTTGTTCCTGTAGGTATAAGTTAGTGCAAACCAAACTAAAACATCATGTCAGAACACTGGGAAGACTT
Organism: Enhydra lutris kenyoni; assembly: GCF_002288905.1. Lineage (NCBI taxonomy): Eukaryota > Metazoa > Chordata > Mammalia > Carnivora > Mustelidae > Enhydra > Enhydra lutris. The sequence continues at coordinate 1,523,153 of NW_019154126.1, forward strand.
CCCAGCACAAACTCTCAAGCATTATGTGATACCTTCTGGGCCACTTACTTCATGTCCGCCAAGAGCCCAATCCCAATGTTAGATTTTTAAAATAATATTTAAGGTAGGCTTGAACAGGAATATAGAATGCATTGCCTCTCAAAGTAGACAATAAATGATGTTACTAGAACCCCTCGTGTGAAATCACTGGAATCTGTGTGGTTGCCCTTCGACACTTTTGTGAATGAAGGCAGTCCAAGAGACCTGAAGGAACTACTGATACTCCTCAATAGATTTCTACATCACTGAACCAAGTCTTCCTGCTCGAAAGGATGGCTGGTCATAGTGACTTGAAATGAAAACACCTACTTAATTGTATCTCAAGCTATGGCTGATGTAATAATACTAACAGCTTACAATTACAGAAGGTCTATGTTATGTTCACACACACTATCTCCTTTATTCCTCATGACAGCACTATGAAGTAGCAAATCCAGTGTTACTACACCCATTTCACAGATTGGGAAACTGAGGTTTAAAAAGACTAAGAAATCTTGAACCGCAGAGCTAAAGCTGAGATTCGGATTTTCCAAACCCTAGTACCTTGCTCCTAGGTGGGTGAAAATGGCCAAGAGGAGTGCTGAAGTCTTGTTAACACTGCCAATGGAGGAGTTCTTGAATCACCACCAGGTCATCCCACCTATTTAGAATAGCCCCCCTTGTAGCATTTGGTCAGAGATGCAGTATCTCCCAGCAGTGGACGTTACTAGAGTACCCCATGGTTTCAGAACAGATCTCAATGGGTTTGCCTTCTACAAACCTCAAGTTCATGATGTTCTACCTTTATGAGACACCCGCTGAGCGCACAAAGATGAATGGGAGACAGAAAGGTCTAGAGCACATGAGAGGTGACAGTTAAGGCAGAAATGTGTAATAAAAGGATAGAAATATTTCCAACTTAAAAAAAAATGTGGTTCCGTGGGCAAGAGCGAACACAGTCTTCAGAAGAAGGCAAAGCTCGCTAACAGGTAATGTACGATGAGGGCTGTATACTCAGATGATACTGGCTGGACAGAAGCCCAAACTTGCACCAATTAGTCTCTGCTTATTACAGGCATACCTTGTTTTATTACATTTTGCAGACAGTGCATTTTTTACAAACTGAAAGTCTGTGGCAAGCAAGTCTATCGGCACCATTTTTCTAACAGCATTTGCTTGCTTTGTGTCTCTGTGTCACATTTTGGTAATTCTCACAATATTCCAAACTTTTTCATTATTATCAGATTTATTATGGAGATCTTGATCAATGATTACAACTTGCTGAAAGCTCAGATGATGGTTAGCATTTTTTAGCAATAAAGTATTTTTAATTAGGATATATATGTTGTTGTTTTTTTTTTAAGACATAACACTATTGCACAATTAACAGACTGCAGTGTAATGTAAACATAACTTTTATATGCACTGGGAAACCAGAACATTCATTTGACTCATCTTATTGTAATATTTGTTTTATTGCAGGAGTCTGGACGTGAACCTATGATGTATCTGAGGTCTGCCTGTACAACATTTGCTCCAACAATTGTTGAGCAACTATTCTCTTGGAACAGGGATGATAATCCCTGTGCACAAACTATTTCCCAGGAGAAAATGAGCTTTTTGGATAGTGCATGAACTCTTCTATCCTCTTAAGCGACATTCATTAAATGGACATACTTGTCCACACAGTAAATCTCTGGTGTCCTAATAATGTGAACATAACTTCCTGTATGTTTTGTTTGGTCCCAGTCTACAGCACATGAGAAAAGACAGAAAAGTTATTAGCTTTGTGGCTCTCTGGGGAATACGTTAAATAGTAGGAAATGAGACTAATATTTCCCATTTGGAAAGCTACTGCCACAAAAGGAGGAGGAGAGCATTGGCGACACGAGGAGACTCTGGTCCATGAGGTCACATATATATGGCAGATTCAAAGAGCTGTGGCGTTTGAATGCAGACAGAACTGAGCTGGACTTTTGATTCAGCGTGACTTGGGGAAAATTATTTTCCATTTCTGACCTTCAATTTTCTTAAAATGAGAAAATGGACATTAACAGCAACCTTCGAGTCCCTGGAACCTGCCATGCTTCCTTGACAACATTTCCTTACTGTGTCCTTGGCCTGGAATATCCTCCCCCAACATTTTGGCTGCTCCTGTGTTGCTTTAGGTCTTGGCTTAAATGCTCTTGCCTATTCTAGAAGGTCATTCTGCCTCGCTAGGACTGGATTAGGTTCACACAGGTGTTTCTTGAATTCCTGCTCCTCAGAAGTACCTTCCACAGCAATGGTAGCGCCCTGCCTCTATGTTCATCCTTCCGCTGCAAATTTATTAAGAGCAAGGGCAGTTTCTTTTATCATGGACACCCCAGCACCAGTGAAATGACTGGCACAGCAAAATGAATACTTAAGAAACCTTTCTTTCCTTCCTTCCTTCTCCTTCCTTCCTTCCTTCCCTCCTTTCCTCCCTCTCTCCTTCCTTCCTTCCTTCAGTAGGTAAGTATTTATACCTCCTATATGTTAGGTCTTTTTTAGACCCTGGAAATGTTAACAGTAGAGGAAACAAGAAAAAGGGGTACCTGGGTGGCTCAGTCAGTCAAGAATCCTAAAACTTGACTCTGGCTCAGGTCATAATCTCGGAGTCCTGAGACTGAGCCCCGCATCAGTCTCTGTGCTGACCGCAGAGTCTGCCTGAGATCCTCTCTCTCTCCCACTCCCTCTGCCCTTCCCCCAACTTGCTTGCTTTCTCTCTCTCTCTCTCTCTCTCTCAAAAAAGAAAAAAAATAAGAAAACAATCTGAACCCTCTGGAAGCTTACTTTCTAGCAGGGAGAATGAGACAATCAACGAGTAAGTAAAATACACAGTTATGTCAGATGATAATACACTGTCTCCAACCTCATTCCATCTCCATCCCAACTCAAAGCCATCTTCATCCCACCCCTTTCCACATCTTTGGGCGCAACTTAAGCCCCTGTCCGAGTCTCTAACCCTATCGCATTTTTATCTATAGTTTTCTAATTTGAAATTCATTTCCATCACCATCCCCAATGAATAAATGAATGAATGAATGAATGAGCGAAAAACAGAATTATTTCATGTGTTGTTTGAGTTAATACCAGGGAAATCTCTAGCACAGGCCTGGCCCTATTATGTGCTCCATGAATGTCCCTTCCCACTCTCCCACCGCCCCCTCTAATCCTCCTGTCGGTGATGGAGTCTTGCCATTTACTTCTTTAAAGCCTTTAGGGAGTCAGAAATAATGAGGTCTAAAGCTAACATTATAAAAACATCTAAGGAAAAAATGTTGAAAGACTCCAAAATTCAGCATTTGAATCTATCTTAGCTGCTATCTTCTCACAGAGAATTCTCATAGCTCTTCAGTGTAATGATTACCCAAAAAATCCTGGTAATCTTATGGGGATAAGTCCCAAGCCATGTGGACAGAGGCTGGATCACTGGCATGGTTACAACTACTGTGTAACCACTATCTGCCTGGTGGGTCAACACACTGGGTCCGGGGTCCTTCAGGGTGGTGGGGTTTTAGAGGGAGAGGGGTCTTGGTTCAAATTTCTGCTCTGCCATTTTCTGGCCCTGAAGAGTGCAATTCCCTTCATGCCTCTCATTGGATTTATTAATCTATACGATTGAGATAATCAAATCATCAACTTCCTATGGTTATTACAAGGATCCAACGAATTAAAACATGTCTTAGAAGAGTGTCTGACATATAGAAGGTGTTTGGTAAATGTTGGCTGTTATTGTTCTGATTTAAGATTGTCATGCTGCCCCACTTTATTTCCTTCATAATGAGACTGGAGATGCTTTAGTAAACAAACTAGAGAATTTTAATTATAAAGACGTTATTATTTTCTCATTTTGATATTTCTCGATGACTCTATACGTATGAAATTGAACACTTTCCAAAAAGCTTTTTAAAATAAAAAATTCCTTCATAGTCCTTGCATTATCATGATCATAAATGACTTTCAGTAGAATCGCTTTAAAAAAACCTAGACAATCTTGTCTTCAATATTATAAAGATTAAATCTAAAAAAGGTAAGAAAATAAAGAACTGTTGATGTCTACTTTTCTGGTAAATGAAATTTATAGCTGCAATTTCTTTGGGGTATCTGGATTTCATGCATGTGTAATGTTATTCCGTACAAATATAAGTAATCATTGTCAGAGAAACAAAATTGTCACTATGCATATATCAAACAATCTTGTGTATTTTTACAAGTTAAATAACATACATAACTCTGAGAAGTAACAAAGCAACTGGAAATGTAAATATATGTATGAATCAACTAAAAAAGAATCAGACTTACAGAATCTCATCAGACCGCCCCGAAGAACCGCTGTCCTCTCTCACTGCTTATCTGCTTTTATACTCAAGGGTATCTTAATACACTTGAACTCCCCATGCGTTCTCTGTCAGGGTTTCACAGGGTTTGTGAACCTGACAGATACCTTAATTTTCAAAAGATTTGTGTAAGAAGACTTCGCGGCGGGACTGCCTGAATCAGCCAAATAACCCTAAAAGATCAAAGACCAGTAAGAAATCTCTGATTCTTCCAGGTCTCTCTCTCACTTTACAATTTCGACTTTCTGTTTGTTCTTTCAGAATCCTAGCTCTTTTTACCTTGTGTTATTTATTTACGTCCCCTTCCTACCTCTGCTACCAAATTGTGAACTTGCTGAGGGCTCACAGTCGAGCAGATGACCTTATGCAGACTGGCCTTCTATAAAAGTTCCAAAAATGAGAAAGTTTTTTTTTTTTTTTTAAGATTTAACTTATTTATTTGACAGAGAAAGATAGAGAACACAAACAGGCAGAGCGGCAGGCAGAGGGAGAGGGAGAAGCAGGCTCCCCGCTGAGCAGGGAGCCGATCCCAGAACCCTAAGATCATGACCTGAGCCAAAGACAGCTGTTTAACCCACTGAGCCACCCAGGTGCCCCACTGAGTAAGTTTTACAGATAGGTAAGTGACAAAGCCTTACTGGGATTAGTGACTAAGCCAGAATTAAACCAGGCTCCTGAGACTTCTGTTTACATTGTATTTTACTCACTCGCTCACTCATTCATTCATTCACTCACTCATAATTCATTCATCCATTCTTCATTCATTCATTCATTCATTCATCATTCATTCATTCATTCACCATTCATTCTTTTGTTCATTTATTTGTGCAACATACTGGATGCCTACCAGATGCCGAATACTATTCTAGGCACTTGGAATACAACCGTCAACAACAACAACAACAACAAAAAGCAAAAGCCAAAGCAAATCAAAACAAAAATCCGTGGCTACACGGAGCTTACTTTTCCGTGGAAGAAAAAATAACAATAAAGAGTAAACAACAAATGCAGCTTTTCTTGATATAACAGGGACTCCATTTTCTTTTCAAAACCACAGCATACCTAGGAGAAACAGCCTCTCTCTCCCCTCTCTTCAAGTCTCAAAGAAAACTTTATCAAACCCAGTGTCACTGTGAGGTAGTAAACGAAACGGCATTTGTTTGCAATGTCTGAGGAGTGGGTGTGGCATCCAACACAACATTCGACCCAAACTAAATCTGAAATCCTGGCAAACAGATGCTCCAAGCGGTCTTCTTTGTACAGTTTTTCTTAACTGGGAATTTGCCAGGCACTGTTCTGAGTGCTTTATATATACATTAACACCGTGAACTAAGTGCCATTATCATCCTCAGTCGACAGCTGCAGAGAATGAAGCACAGGGCGCCTGGGTGACTCAGTGGGTTAAAGCCTCTGCCTTTAGCTCAGGTCATGATCTCAGGGTCCTGGGATTGAGGCCCACATCGGGCTCTCTGCTCTGCAGGGAGCCTGCTTCCTCCCCCTCTCTCTCTGTCTGCCTCTCTGCCTACTTGTGATCTCTGTCTGTCAAATAAATAAAATCTTTAAAAACAAAAGAGAGAGAGAATGAAGCACAGAGAAGTTCAGTATATTGCCCGGGGTCACACAGCTGGTGAGCGCTGGGATTTGAGCCAAGGCAGTTTTCTCTAGAGTCTATGCCCTTATCCACTAACAAACTAATTTCCCATGACTCCACCAGCAAACACTCCGATCAAATTCCAATCAAATAGACAATGTATCATTTTTGTATATAAGATATACCGTCACAGAAACACTGGAAAGTTTCTGCACTCACGCTGCAATGGGTGAAAGGTTAACTTGGGAAATGACCAGGGTTGGAAGGATCTAAGTCTATGAGTTAAGAAAAATGATCCTCTTTACTGTCAGGGTGGGGAGTTGGTGGGAACGCAGGAATTTCTGGTATTCACAACTGGATGAGGTGCCATTTCCCCATATCTGAGTGTTTCCTCCTAACCTTTCCTCTTACTAATCATCACCATCTATGATGTCATCTACATGCTTATCTTGTTTGTCGTCTGTACCCTGAGCCAGAGCACAAGCTCCATGAAGGCAGAATTTCTCTCCATGTGGTCTCCCGCTGTATCTCCTTGCCAAGAACGGCACCTGCCACATAGTAAGGCACTCAATAAAAATTCACTGAATAAATGGAGAAATTTAATAGTAATCTTCCAATTGTAACTTTACTACAGCCACCAACTGAAAAAAGAGAGGAAGAGAAGAAAGATCATAAAATGCAAAAGTCTGACTTTACCGTTTTGAGTAATTAGGTGAAAAGCTTTGGAAGGGGATGAAGTCTATAGGATTGGCTAAAAGAAAAGTTTGGGATGTTCATCTACGCATTGGACTTATTCACTGGGTAAAAGTCGTAATCCTGATTTTGGTCCGCTAAACAAGAACTCCTTCGAAATACTTTTATTTAACTACATTCTTTTTCCAGTTATAAATGTTTCATGATACATATATGCACTCTGATCCTTCTATTTTAACTCTCTTACGAATAAAGAAAGTGGTCTTTCTAAAGTTCCTCCTACACCTGTCTCTGCAAACTGGAATATCATCCAAACATTTTATCATTTATCATTTATGGGAAAGGTGGGTTCTAAAGGACTTTTGAAGAGTCTATATATAGACTGTGATTATGTGATAATACTTTTGTCCTGCAGGTAGGCATTAGAAGAATAAAAGGAAAAGAAAGATAAAAGCAACACTTAGCAGGGGTACCTGGTGGCTCCCAAGTCAGTGTGGGCAACTGACTTCTTGGTTTTGGGTTCAGGTCTGGGATCCAACCCCACTCTGGGCTCTAGGATCCATGGGGAGTCGGCTTGCCCCTCTCCCTCTGCCCCTTGCACAGGCGATCTCTCCCTCTCTCTCAAAATAAATAAATAAATAAAAATCCTAAAACACACACACACACACAGCAGTGATCCTTTGTCCCCAGCGCTATTCTACATTACCGTTTTTTAATTTCTCCGGAAGGTGAAGACATCAATTGTACTTGCTTGAAAGTTCGTTGTTGGTTATGGGCAAGTGAATTTAAACTCAACAGTGGCTGTGTGTATGGGTAAAATATGAATTTAGAGGAAATACATACGTAATTAAGGAAACACTTACACAATCCGAGCCCCTGAAATAAATCAGGAAGCCTTAATGAGATTTTAATCAGGTTGTTTTCCTACATGATCTCTTCCGTCTACATGCCAAATAGCGTCCTTACTCTTTTTCCTTTCTAACAGAACAGACATTGGAGGCACACGAGCTGCAGGCAGAAACCAGTGGAGAAGGATGGGAAGCTGTCCAGAAGGGGTGAGGTAGGTTTCATAAAATGGGTATGGCCGAAATGAATTCCGTGTGGTTTATAACTATTATCTACATCGAGCTTTACCAACCACAAGAGTAGGTTCCAAAGCCAAATATTCTCAGGGTGTAAAAACCAGGCTTTACATTTACCCAAGAGCTAAAAATAGGTATTCGGATTTGCAGGGCCCTTCTGCAGCTGCAAAAGAGCCTTCACCCATCAGAGAAAGACATTCTACTACTTTCTCACTTACAGTCCTATCATTTCATATGTGTGCAATCTTACAGAGGTGGACTCTTAAAATAATGACTCTCGATACTACTATTAGAAACCAAATATATAGGAGAATTGCTTCCAAATTCCAGCAAATGCACTACTTATTTTAAATTAAGAAAGACTTCATTTTAAAAATATATCCTGCATAATGAAAGATTTGTGATAGCTTCTTAGAGTTCCTTGAGATGAGGTTTTGTGAGGTCTTTTTCTTGAGATAAAATTTACATCGCACAGATGTTAAATGTAAAATTCGTTGCATCTTGGAAAATGTACACAGTCCCGTAACGATCTCAACTGAAATATAAAACGTTTCCATCACCCCAGAAATTCCTTTATGCCCCCTTTGCAGGTCAACCCCCAACTCCCCCCATAAGCAACCACTGTTCTAATTTCTTTTAAGATTTTATTTATTTATTTATTTAGACCAATCACGAGCAGGTGGAAGGGCAGAAGGAGAAGGAGAGGGATAGAGAATTTCAAGCCGACCTGAGCTGAACCCGGAGCCCGATGTAGGGCTCCATGTCACAACTGAGACCATGATCTGAGCTGAAACCAAGAGTCGGACTCTTAACGGACTGAGTCTCCTAGGCACCCTGCAGCCAGTGTTCTAATTGCTACACCACAAATTAGCTGTGTCTTTTTTGGAAACTCACATAAATGGATTCATATAGGATTCAGTGTTTTGTACGTGGCTTCTTTACCTAATGGTTTTGAAAATCACCCATGTGGTTTCCGTGTGAATATTTCATTCCTTTTTATTGCTGAAGTGTGTTCCACTGTATGAACATATCACAATTTATGTTTATTCTTCTATTAAGGAAAACAGTAATAATTGTGGATATAATGTATGAAGCCATTATGAATATTCTTATAGGAATGTTTTCTGCAGACACATGTTGTTTTTCTTGGTTGAATACTTATTGGATCATAGACTAGATGGACCTTCAACTTTTTAAGAAGCTGCCAAACTCCTTGGCCCAATATGCATCCCTTGGCAAAGCATATTTATTTCAAAAATTTCACATTTAAAAATGTTCACAGGGGCTGCCTGGGTGGCTCAGTGGGTTAAGCCTCTGCCTTCAGCTCAGGTCCTGATCTCAGGGTTGTGGGATCAAGTCCCACATCAGGCTCCCTCTCTCTCTCTCTCTCTCTCTACTTGTGATCTCTCTCTCTGTCAAATAAATAAAATCTTAAAAAAAAATGTTCACATACATGTTATATCTACTGTATAGATATGTAATTGATTTTTTATAAAGATTTTTTATTTATTTATTTGAGATTGAGAGAGAGAGAGTGTGTGTGTGTGAGCAGGGCACAGTGAGAGGGAGAAGCAGGCTCCCTGCTGAGCAGGGAGCTCCAACGTGGGGCTTGATCCCAGGACCCTAGAATCATGGCCTGAGCCAAAAGCTGACACTTAACTGAGCCACCCACGCGCCCTTATAATTGATTTACAGTGACTCAGAATTCTGAAAACGTGGTAAGTTTATTTGTTCAAGCAGTTGATTTGTATATTGTTCAAAAACTTCTAAAAATCAATCAGGTCATCTATAAATAGAGACAGATTTTTATTTCTCATTTTCCCTTCCTTTATTTTCCCCTTACTTTCCTTATACATACATACATATAAATAAATTTTCTTTGGCTAGGGTCTCCAGCACAATGAATATAAGTAGGCAAAATGAATATTCCTGTTTATTCTTGTATCTTTGTATATAATGTATCATTTTCCTTTGGTTTACCCTTGATACTCAGCAATATTACTATGATGAGCTTAGGTGTGTGTTTGGCTGATTTATCAGAGTTCAGTTTGATGATCTGTAAGGTAATGTTTTTCACAAATTTAGGGAATTTTTGGCCATCATTTCTTCAAATACTGTTTCTGCTCCATTTTGCTCTCACCAAAGTTATTTTTTTCCTCTGCTCTTCATAATGTATAATTTCTGCTGATCTGAAATCAAGTTAATAGACCCCCATCTTCGGTCTCCACTCTGTTGTTAAGCCTATCCAGGGAATTTTTTTCATTTCTAGTTCTAGAATTTTCCAGTTCTAGAATTTCCATTTGGTTGTTTTCTTTAAGTTTTCATTCTCTCTTTTGATATTCCTCATTTACCCATTCATTATTACCATCTTTTCCTTTACATTCTCTAATGTATTTATAAAAGCTGTTTAAATGTCCCTTCCTGCCAATTCATATCCATGTCACCTCAGTGACTGTTTCTATTCATGACTTTTTCTCTTGATTCCTGACCACATTTTGTTTCTTCACGTGTCTAGTGAAAATTTGCATTATATACTAGGTGCCAATGACATATTACAGAAGATCTGAATTCTATTTTCTTCCTCTGAAGACTATAAATCTTTGTTCTATTGGCTGACAACATTATGAAGCATTGCTTTTGCATTTTTTTAATTTACTAGTTTTTTTTTTTTTTTTTTAGATTTTATTTATTTATTTGACAGACAGAGATCACAAGTAGGCAGAGAGGCAGGCAGAGGTAGAGGAGGAAGCAGGCTCCCTGCTGAGCAGAGAGCCTAATGCACGGCTCAATCCCAGGACCCTGAGACCATGACCTGAGCCAAAGGCAGAGGCTTTAACCTACTGAGGCACCCAGGCACCCCTGCTTTTGCATTTATTTAGGAAAGGTTTGTTCCAGTTTTTACCCTTACTTTAGGATGAATCCTTAGTCTTGGATTTAGACTTGACTCCTAAGGCTTGGCTCTTCTAGAGATTTAATAGAATTTTTAAAAAGATTTTATTTATTTATCTGTGAGAGAGAGAGAAAACACAAATGGGGAGAGGGGGAGGGAAAGAGAGAGGAAGAGGGAAAGAATTCCAAGCAGACTCCATGCTGAGCATGGAGCCCATTATGGGGCTTGATCTCATGACCCTGAGATCATGACCTGAGCCAAAATCAAGAGTCAGTCACCCAACCGACTGAGTCACCCAGGCATTCCTCAACAGGATTTTTTTATGTTACCCAAACCCTCTAATATAACTGAATTTAAGTCCCAAACTGTCACCTCTGTGCCAGGCAGGATTTGAACTACTCAGCCGTTCACTGTTACTTTTTGCTGGGATACTTGGAATTTCCTTTATCTATGTTCAGGTTGGGAGTCAACCAAGAATTTAAGGAGATTTTACACACAAATGTGCAAGCTCCACAACCTGACTGCCTCCTCCTGGAATACTCTCTGTTTCCAAATTCTGTGACAAATCAATGCAGTATGAATACAGCTAAATTTGAGTTCCAGCTGTCCAATGCTGTATAGGTGGGGGGAGGTGGGTAGCCTTAGGCCAAAAGCTCTATAAATGTCAATCTGATTCAGTATGGTTCTCTTTATCCAAGATCAACTCTCTTCTTATTTCTGCCTGCTTTTGGGCACTCTGTAAGGACTCTGAATAGCTACTGTTCATATTCTGTTAGTAGTTAAACTTATTACTATATTGTAAAATTAGTCCAATCTAATTCACTTCACCATTAGTAGCTCCATAAGTGTTCCACATATATGTTTAATAAGGATTGATTTTTCCCTTTTTAGGTTTTTATAAATATATTTTCAATCTATTATAGAATAATGCTGAAATTCAAAAAATATAGTAAGGAAAAATTACCTGTAATTTCACTATCCAAACAACGATTGTTAAAAATTTGAAATTTTCACCTCCAGATTTTTGTCTATGCCTAAGTAACAGGTATGTAACTGCCTATAACTCCAGAAAGACTGTAGGCACCCGAACCATCTTTGTATGCAGAAACCTGCAGAAATATAGATCTGCTTTGTCAAAAAAAATTAGGAGAAGTTGCTTACTTATTCTTCAGAGGATTATTATGTTTTCATTGTTTCATTTACTTTGGCACAGTCCTAAATAGAAATGGAATTAGGAAATTGAAATACCATGACAGTGATCAGAAAGACTTTATAGAATACCTACACTTTTATTTCTTCTTTGACCTGAGTTATTCAGAAGTATATTATTTCCAGTTATTTGGGTGAATTTTCAAACACATGTTATTGATTTCTAATTTAATTCCATTATTGTCACAGAATATACACTGTGTTATAGAATCTTTTAAAATTTACTGACATTTGGTTTTAATGGCCTAAATTATGGTTTGTCTTCATAAAAAGATGTTCACTTATATTAAAAAAACATGTGTATTCTGCTGTTTGGTGGAGCACTTTATATACATCCATTAGGTCATTTTGGTTGAAGTCTTGTTCAAGTCTTCTATAATCTTGCTGACTTTCTGTCTATTAGTTTTATCATGAGTTATCAGTAACTGTTGAAATATGTAACTATAATTATAGATATGTCCACTTGTTTCTTTGAGTTGACAATTTGTTATTTCACGTATTTTTTTTATTTTTTAAAAATTTAATTTATTTATTTGACAGACAGAGACCGTGAGAGAGGGAACACAAGCAGGGGAGTGGGAGGGGTAGAAGTAGGTTTCCCACTGAGCAAGGAGCCCAACACGGGGGTTGATCCCAGCACCCTGGGATCATGACCTGAGCCGAAGGCAGATGGTTAACAACTGAGCCACCCAGGTGCTCCTCTTCCTTGTATTTTAAAGTTCTGGTATTAGATGCATATATATATATATAATAAAATAATTCAGTTCTCATGAGGATTGACCCAACTCTCACTGAGAAATGAATCTCTTTATCCCAGGGTAATATTATTTCCCCTGAAACTTACTGTATCTGATATTTAATATTATTAATATCTGATTTAATTCTTTTCATTAGCAGTATATCTTTTTCTACCTTTTTACTTTTCATCTACTTGTGTCTTTAAAGTACACAATACACACACATATGCATCTACAGGGAATATTCAATTTGACAATCTCTGCTTTTTAATTAGAATGTTAAACCATTACATTTAATGTGATTTTTGATATAGTTGGGTTTAAATCTACCATCTTACTGCTCCCCACCCCCCTTGTTTCACTTGCTCTTTGTTCTTTTTTCCCTTCTTTTCTGGACTTCGGGTTATTTATTTATTTATTTTTTTTTAAATGTTTCATTATATCTATTTTGTTGGTTTATGACTATACTTATTTTTTAAGTGGCTGTGTTAGTGTTTGTAATATATACCATTAACTGACAGTATATCTTCCATATCTCTCTAACATTCTTATATTTTCCTCTACTTTATTGAGCTGACAGGATACAGTTACAGTTGTTTTAATATCCTTATCTTAATTCTATCACCTATGTCATTTATGGGTTAGCTTAAATGGCTTTTTTCCCCTCATTATAGGTCTTATTTTCCTACTTTCTTGTATGCCTATTAATTTTTGATTAAATATCACACACTGATTTTTATTGGGTTGAGTACTATATGTATTTATACACATGTATGACCTTTGTTTAAGGATATATTTTAGTTATTCGGAAACAGTTTGATTTTTTTTTTGAGACTTACATTTAAGATTAATTAATAGGATCAAAGCAGACTTTAATTTAGGGCTGATTTTCTTCCCCAATACTTAGTCAAATACTCCTCTAAGTAGTCTAATTCCTCACGTATTATGAAATATTCCTACTCTGACTGGTAAAACACCATCTATTTCAAGTCTTATGTGAACTCTGAAGAAAATTCTGTTTGCTATTTGAGTGCTTCATTCTACAATCTTAGGAAGTTTCTTCACACATATGTCCTGAAGACTTGGGAAGGACCTTCTCCAGATCTCCAGTGCTCTGTCTCTGAGCAGGTCTTCCCTCCTGCACTGGAAACACCAACCACCTTGGCTCCCCTGAGCTCCCAACTCTATCTTTTTTTTTTTTTTTTTTTTTTTGACAGACAGAGATCACAAGTAGGCAGAGAGAGAGGAAGGGAAGCAGGCTCACCGCCAAGCAGAGAGCCCGATTCAGGGCTCGATCCCAGGACCCTGAGATCACGACCCGAGCCGAAGGCAGAGGCTCCAACCCACTGAGCCATGCAGGCGCCCCTCCCAACTCTATTTTCTTACCTCTGGGATTCCTCTGGGATTTCCCTGGGTTTCTTTCTTTGTACTGGAGTCTGGAAACTCACTCCAGGAGATAAACAAACTGGGGCAACAAGAGGGCTCATTTCATTTATTTTCTCTGTCTCAGGAATTACTGCCCTATATTGTCTGCTGCTCATATCTGAAAACCATTGTTTCTCATATTTTCTCAGTTTTTTTTGTTGTTTCAGAGGAGAAGGAAAACTTGGGCCCTGTTACTCCAATTTGACTTAAAGCAGAAGTTTCTATTTATTTATGATGATGCCAAATTTAGCAATGTGCTGTAAGGAAGCAAAGAAGGGATTAATTGGCTATGTCATGGATCTTCTTGTCAGCAACCTTTTGTAGCCTGGTTTTTGTTGTTGTTGCTGGTGGGTTTTTGCTTTTTTTAGTTTTTCAAAGCAACATACGAAACCTTTGATAGTGAGGTTTGGTGAGATGCAGATTCTGATGAACAGAAACAAGGCATCATTGCCTGATGTTATAGTGGACAGGGTGGAACCTGAAAGGACAGTACAAGCCAAGTCAGCCACAAAGGAAATGGGAGGACAGGTTCTAGGGATGAGGCTCGGGGAAACCAGGAAAAGTTGGCTGGTCAATGGGCCATATGGTTGCTGGGTAATGGAGCATTATATCTACAAGGACTCTGTTTCCAAATGAGATCATCTTTACAGGTACCAGGATTTGAACTTTAACATACATTTTGGGGGACACAATTCAATCCATTACATGTAGTGTGTCACATATCTTCTTTTGACCTTCAGTTCTACACTCTGCCCTTCTTTACTGTTCTTTCAGACCCTGGAGGATGACTTATACAGGCTACATCAATGGATTCCCATAACCTTTGGCTTCTAGTTGGGTTCAGTAACATGGGGAAGCCTCAGGAATGAGTTGGAGAGACTGGAGAAGAGTAAGGCTAGAGAATTTATTTACCTGATTCCCTTCTCTGAGGTGATCCCAGCCTTGCTGTGTATCTTAACAGAAGGTTACTAGGTCACCTGCTCTACTTGACTCTGGCTCATTCCCACATCCAGTAAACTCTTCATCTCACTCTTGGTACAAAGGGCTTGGCTTCTGATAGCTCCTGTAGTCTATCTTACAGTCTCCTTTATAATCAGTCCCTTTATTAACAAACCATCCAGAATTATCCTAATTTGTGTGTGCCATCTGTTTCCTGTTGAGACCCTGACATAAGTCGGGCTTCAGTTCTTCTAAATAAGTGATTACTTTTTTAAAACGTGTTTATAACTCATCTCTTATAGCACCAAAACACAAAGGAAAAATTAACTATTTTGATGAAAACCTGTAGAGATAATGCTATATATTGTTTCTTAAGTGAGTATCGGTGCAAATAACTTAACATATAACTAATGGTATATAATATTGTTATAATATCTAATAATGTTATATATAATTAATGTACAATTAATAAAGTTAATGACCCAGGAACTTTATTATGAATGTTTGTCATAGTTGTAATTATATAATTTTCTATCTTTCATTTATTTTATCTATTCCTGGGATCCAGGCTCTGAAGACTCACTTCCTTTGTCTTTATTATGTATTTTTCTGTGTCTCCCTTTACCAACTCCTAGTCTGTTGCTAATATACTTTGGTCTGAAAGATTAAATAACCTAGTTTACAGAACTTCAGGTTATGTTGCATGTTACACTGAGAACTCCAGGTTAAATATGGCCCGATAAATGATGACTAAAGGCAGAAAAATAAAGTGCAAAGCTTAATGCAGATGTTTGCTGCCAACTGTTCTGAATGCTCAGACGTTTTCCCCGCAGTGGTCTGGGGTTAACAGAAGTCTGATATTTGGATAAACATGTCCATTTATATTGACTGGAAGTCAGATTAATAATTAGCAATAAGCCCATGGTCATCATTACATGCCTCACTACCCATCTTTTGGTTTTCTCAGCTTTGAGACAGGCCAAGAATTCAACACACAAGAGGTATTATCACTCTCTCAGCACTGTCACTCATTTCCTTATAGAACTCAGACTTACTTATCTCAGTGAGATAGGCTACCAGTATAACAGGAGAAAATATGAACAGCCCATGGACTTTTAATTATTTCATCAATAGTCACAGTAAACATCAATAGTCACAGTAAACATTATCTTTGGAGGCTGGATGGGTTATTGCGCATTCATTCTGAATATGTTTTATCCTCGAGAACTCAAAAAACACATTCAAAGATGACTTAATAGTTTGGTGAGCTGAAATTTATGGAACTTTTAGGTCTTTAGAAACCTGATGATCATTAAAAGTTAGAGTAAGAGGAGAGAAGATGGAGGAGAAGTAGCAGGCTGAGACTACATCGGGTAGCAGAAGATCAGCTAGATAGCTTATCAAACCATTGCAAACACCACAAATCCAACAGGAGATGGAAGAGAAGAACAGCAATTCTAGAAACAGAAAATCGACCACTTTCTGAAAGGTAGGACCGGTGGAGAAGTGATTGCAAAGCGACGGGAAGAGAGACCACAGGAGGAGGGGCTGGCTCCCAGCAAGCGGTGGGCAACGGAGCACAAAATCAGGACTTTTAAAAGTCTGCTCCACTGAGGGACATCTCTCCAGAGGCTAAACCGGGGTGAAGCCCACGCAGGATCAGTGTGGCCCCAGGTGCTGCAGGGTCATGGAAGGATCGGGGGTGTCTGAGTGTCACAGAGCTCGCAGGTATTGGACCGGGGAAGCCAGCTACAGAGACAGAGCCGAAGAGTGAGCTCTCAGCTCGGGGTTACCTTGAACCAGTCGCAGGCTGGGTGAGCTTGGAGTGCGGCCAGAGGCCAGGGAGATGGGAGTGATTGGGCTCTTTTCTCTGAGGGCACACTGAGGAGTGGGGCCCCAAGTTCTTGGCTCCTCCGGACCGGAGACTGGGAGGCCACCATTTTCATTCCCGTCCTCTGGAACTCTACAAAAAGCGTTCAGGGAACAAAAGCTCCCGAAAGCAAATACTATCGGATTACTTAGCCCAGCCCGTGGTAAGGGCGGTGCAATTCCACCTCGGACAAAGACACTTGAGAATCACTACAACAGGCCTCTCCCCCAGAAGATCAACAAGAAATCCAGCCAAGACCAAGTTCAACTACCAAGGAGAGCAGCAGAATTCCAGAGGAGGAGAAAGCAAAGCACGGAACTCATGGCATTCTCCCCATGATTCTTAGTCTTGCGGTTAATTTAAGTATTTTATTTTATTTTATTTTATTTTATTTTATTTTTCTTCTGCTAATTTTTTTTTAACTTTTACACTTTGCTTTTTTAACATTTTTTAACTAGTTTATCTAATATATATACTTTCTTTCTTTTTCATATTTTTGTTTCCTTTTTAAAATTTTCTTTTTCTGAACTTCTTTTTATCCCCTTTCTCCCCCCCCCCCCACGATTTGGGGTCTCTTCTGATTTGGTTAAAGTGCATTTTCCTGGGGTCTTTGCCACCCTTTTAGTATTTTATTTGCTCCTTCAATACTCTTATCTGGACAAAATGAAAAGGTGGAAATACTCACCACAAAAAATAGAACAAGAGGTAGTACTAAAGGCTAGGGACCTAATCAATACAGACATTGGTAATATGTCAGATCTAGAGTTCAAAATGATGATTCTCAAGGTTCTAGCCGGGCTCGAAAAAGGCATGGAAGATATTAGAGAAACCCTCTCGGGAGAGATAAAAGCCCTTTCTGGAGAAATAAAAGAACAAAAATCTAACCAAGTTGAAATAAAAAAAGCTATTAATGAGGTGCAATCAAAAATGGAGGCTCTTACTGCTAGGATAAATGAGGCGGAAGAAAGAATTAGTGATATAGAAGACCAAATGACAGAGAATAAAGAAGCTGAGCAAAAGAGGGACAAACAGCTACTAGACCACGAGGGGAGAATTCGAGAGAGAAGTGACATCATAAGAAGAAACAACATTAGAATAATTGGGATTCCAGAAGAAGAAGAAAGAGAGGGGGGAGCAGAAGGTATATTGGAGAGAATTACTGGAGAGAATTTCCCTAATATGGCAAAGGGAGAAAGCATCAAAATCCAGGAGGTGCAGAGAACCCCCCTCAAAATCAACAAGAATAGGTCCATACCCCGTCACCTAATAGTAAAATTTACAAGTCTTAGGGACAAAGAGAAAATCCTGAAAGCAGCCAGGGAAAAGAAGTCTGTAACATACAATGGTAAAAATATTAGATTGGCAGCAGACTTATCCACAGAGACCTGGCAGGCCAGAAAGAACTGGCATGATATATTCAGAGCACTAAATGAGAAAAACATGCAGCCAAGAATACTATATCCAGCTAGGCTATCATTGAAAATAGAAGGAGAGATAAAAAGCTTTCAGGACAAACAAAAACTGAAAGAATTTGCAAACACCAAACCAGCTCCACAGGAAATATTGAAAGGGGTCCTCTAAGCAAAGAGAGAGCCTAAAAGTAGTAGATCAGAAAGGAACAGACAATATACAGTAACAGTCACCTTACAGGCAATATAATGGCACTAAATTCATATATCTCAATAGTTACCCTGAATGTTAATGGGCTAAATACCCCAATCAATACACAGGGTATCAGAATGGATGAAAAAACAAAACCCATCAATATGTTGCCTACAAGAAACTCATTTTTGACCTGAAGACACCTCCAGATTTAAAGAGAGGGGGTGGAAAACAATTTACCATGCTAATGGACATCAGAAGAAAACTGGGGTGGCAATCCTTATATCAGATCAATTAGATTTTAAGCCAAAAACTATAATAAGAGATGAGGAAGGACACTATATCATACTCAAAGGGTCTGTCCAAAAATAAGATCTAACAATTTTAAATATCTATGCCCCTAACGTGGGAGCA